>NC_136069.1:1506632428-1507832428 GCF_964261635.1 Lissotriton helveticus | reverse complement strand
TGGTCAAACTTTCACACATCCAATGACAGGAAAAAAGATTTCTTTGTTCCACTCCTGTACCTGCAATACAAAAGGTGTGATTTATGGCATAAAATGTCCCTGCGGGAAATTATATGTAGGGCAAACTGAGCGAAAAACTTAAAGTAAGAATCACGGAACATAAAAGCAACATTCGACAAAAAAATTTAAAGTCGACAGTGGCAACGCATTGGATGGAAGCAGGACGCAACATCTCACAGCTTCGTTTCACCATATTAGAGGTGATCAAACCACAATCAGATATAGACACACATAAGCAAAGACTGAGATCTGAGTATTTCTGGATTCGTAAAATGGGTAGCTTACAACCTCAAGGACTCAATGGCAGGATGGAATTATCCTGCTTTCTATGAACATGTATTAGGAACGCATTTACTGTATCCCTGCTGTCAACATATCTTGTAGTGAACTCAATCAATCAATCAATCATGACATTTGTAGAGCGCACTACTCACCCGTAGGGTCTCAAGGCGCTATTTCATCCCATTCCAAAATGGCTGACACAAGTTTCACAGAATTGATTTACCCTTGTAGCTTTTGTTTAAGTTGTATCTTTGAATTCATCAATTTATTCGAATGTATAGCGCATCATGTAATAATGTGACACGCTTACGCTGAAATTTTGAGTTCGTTAAATTACGAGTATTTTTTGTCACACGAAAAAAAAAAATTCTCACACAATGAGTTTGGATAACAATACGTTTTTCATCAGTGTTCTCACGTTGTATTAACTATAGAATGCTGTTATAATCGAAAGATTGGCAGTTTTTTCAAACGTAACCATGCTAGGCGAGACCGCGGTCATGTGATCACGCAGTAAGCCAATGAAAGTATATAAGAAAAGGGAGGTAATGTTCAAGGTAGCTAGCGGTATTCGGATTGGCTGGAGACCGAGGCGCGAATTGCTTTTGCATTTCCTGTAAGTACTAACGCTGAAACTTTTAACGTTTTCTCCGGGCACTGAAATTTTTCATGTAAAAGAGTGAAAGCGTTAGCCTTCCACTCGACATTTGCAGATAGGTCAAACAGGATGCCACAGTACGGCCATAAATACAACAGAGTTGGACATTTAAACACGGGCCACTGCGGGTTGATAACAATGGCATAGAGCACTTGAGCGATTGTGAAATAGATAGCACTTGTTGTTTTCACCTTTTATTTAGCGCATATCAGGCGATTTGAACCTGAGCTTACAAGTTTACAGCATGTAAGAGGCTGTTTTATTTTTTACTTTTTACTTTAGTTAGCTACATGAAATGGTTACGAGGTTATGATGAAACTTGATATATAACATAGCAATTTCGTTGTGGAAATAAGCTAGAAAGAGTAGAATGAATTACAAAGATGTAACAAGACATTACATTGTTGTTGTATCATGTAAATTTTGCAATATATATTCGAATATGTGGCTGATTGGCTCAAAATATTTCCTTGTTTTTTCTCACACAGACCCCTGAGGAAGGGTCACACTGGACCCGAAATGCATTGGGTAAATGTGGAATGTAGAAATATGAGCTTTTTGCAGAGAATGAATTTGCATACATGAAAAACAGAAATGAAATAAATACATTTCTTCGAACTGAAAATGTAATCAATGTTGCAAGAATCATTTACTTAACTCGAAAAAGATGGATTAAGACCAAATAGGTCTGAGTATAACTGTGCACACCACCACTTGGAAGTGGAAACTCCACTTTCTCCAAATGTGTTTATCTAATACAGTGTTCCTAGACAAAACACTTGGAGGGAGTCACACAAAAAACGAATTTGAACACAATTGAGGAAACGTTGAGATACACAGAGTGCTTGATGGATTCTTAAAGATTTAAGGGCAATGAGACTGCCAGCTGTACCTGCAAATGCACTTGTGAACATGCAGGAATTGACGGTTCTGCCTTGATGTGGCTTTCCTCATTCCTCAGTGAGAAGTCGTTTGTGGTCACAGTCCCTCCCTTTGCCTCAGGCACTCACTCCATCAAACAAGGCGTCCCACAAGGTTCCTCCCTCAGCCCCCTGCTATTCAATCTCTATGTCCAACCTTTGGCTGCGGTAGCTAGGAACAGGGGACTGACCATGGTCTCCTATGCCGATGATACTCTGGTGGTGGCACTCTCTCGAATGACACCGAGAGGGATGCCCTGAAATTTCGAGACGACTTGTTGGCAGTCGCAGAGTGGATGACCGCCAACTGCCTCCAGCTGAATGCAAACATGTCAGAAGTATTGTTGGTAGGGAAGGACCATGGTCTGTGGAGTGAACTTTGGTGGCCGGAAAGCCTTGGTAGTGCCCCTCCCAAGCAGGCTGTAAAAAACTCGGGCCTCAGCTACCAAGTTCAAACCAAAAAGGTGGCAGGGGCCTGCTTCCAGCTTTTGCAGGGGCTCAGACCTATATTGGGCTTCTTTGACCCACCTACATGTCAGATCACCATTCAGGCTTCTATAATTCCTAGATTGGACTACGCCTGCTCTCTGTACCTACGGTCAAATAAGGCCAAAATTGTGAGACTACAAAGGGCCCAGAACGCAGCAGCAGGAACCCTGCTCGGCCTGCATAGGTCTTACCCGGTGTCAAACACCATTCGCCGGCTGCATTGGCTGCCGGTGGCCAAAATAATTGAATTCAAGGTGCGTTTTATCACTTTCAAGGCCCTGAAATTTACCACCCCTAGCATCCTGGCCATCCTAGTTTCTCCTTATGTCCTCGCACGTCACCTCCCCTCACTAGGACAACACCTGGTGAGTGTTCCCAAGTCTTGGAGAGTATGGGCTGGAGGCCGCTTCTTCCGTTGCAGGGTGGCTTACTTTTGGAACTCGCTACCTGCCCGTATCTGTAGCCTCAACAGCTACTTAGCATTCAGGAAGGCCATTAAAACACATCTGTTTCCCGCCGTGTAGTCTGTGCTCTACTCCACCCTTTTGTGATAGTTGCTCTGCTGTCAGCGCCGGGAGGCCCCTTTGCTTGGGCAGCTGTTGCGCTATATACATAGTGGTAACATTAACATTACTGATGATCTGATACAAGATTACTACATAGGATTGGCTCATCGGGTTGGAGCTGCTACAGCCTCACCACTTCAGGAGCAAGGTTAAGACCTAAGCCCCAGATAAGGCTCAGTCCTGATTAGAGCCTTGTTGGCGAGGGACTTACCAAGTCATACTAGTGGCTACATCTGCTGTGAAGTACGAAGATCACCTACATTGGATCCATGCTGCCCATACCTCCAGGATACAATGTCCCCTTGATGAAACAACAGCCACTCTCCCAGAAGTGCCAGTGGTGGTCAAGCAATTATGGGAGCAGTCTAGTCAAGCTGTAGGGCAACACTCAGAAACTGAAATAGCACTTCATTGGACTGAGGAGAGTTCTGGAGAGTTGGATGACAAAACGTGTGAAGGAGAGGCTAATGTAGTAGTCATAACAGAGATAGGCGTAGACCCTGACGAAGAGCATATTGCTGGAGAACCATGAGGGACAGCAGAAGAATGTTGGCCAAGAAGGCAGTAGAGAAGGAGACTGGTTCTGCAAGGAGAAAGTGATTTCCCAGGTATCCCAGGGTATATAGAGGATTCAGACCTGATTGAAGGAGAAGAAGAGACAACACTCAGGAGGTCGAAGCGAGTGAGAGTGACTGCTGAAGGTGCTCACCCCCTGAATGGACATACCTTCTTGCAAATGACAGGGAGAACAAGGATTGGGCATTTTGGGAACACTGTGAAAGAACTGTGTGAGCACCAACATATACTGCACCCTGAGTTAACTGTGAATGAGAGCCTCAAGAACACAAGATCGTAAGACCCCGGCAAAAAAGAGGACATGTGATGAATTTTCCTCTGATTCTGACATGTATAGTCAAACCCAAAGTATCTAATGTACTCTCTGTAAAAAGAATAATATTAGAGAGACAGACGGCTATGTAAGTTAAAAATAACCCAGATATAGGACCAGACTTTTTCCAAAAGGAGGTGACAGCTGGGCAAATAAAAAGAAGAAAAATATGAATTCTTGCCTTGTGGGCCAAAGTATATTTTTTTGATGGTCTTAGCACCACATGTGTAATGATTGTTAGCTGAGGAGAGGTTTCTTGTTGTTCAAATAAAAAGAAGATGCATTAAATCTGTAGACGGAATGCCACTTGACCAACAATTCGTATTGTTTGTGTGAGAAAAGTTAGCTATTGACATAGGTGTGAAATATAATCTATGGTACAGAAAAAAACATGGATTGAGTAGTAGATGCAGATCTAGAGAACTTAAGTGAACGGGCCCAAATCTTGTTCCAGAAGTCGATGCTCCAAGCGCAACTCAAATCCTCCTCCCAGGTAAGCTCTATCTTAGTTTTTACATGAATAGGATCAGGAGTTAAGAAATATTTATAAATCAGCAAAGCTTTAGGAAGGGCAGTAAGTACTCTAAAAAGGGAATATTCCGTAGAAAAATTTCCAGTCAACAGAAACTACTAAACAACATCTAAAATTACTTCCATCAGAATGAAAAATGTATTCCAAAAAGAAGGACATTTAAAAATAGCTTGAAATTGGGGAAACAAAAAAGGAGTCATACCATCAAATAGATCGTGAACCCATATTATCCTACACAACCTCCAGGATTCCCAATAAAGAGGCCTATTATTAATACTAATTAAGTGATTGTTCCAAAGA
Source organism: Lissotriton helveticus (assembly GCF_964261635.1). Taxonomy (NCBI): domain Eukaryota; kingdom Metazoa; phylum Chordata; class Amphibia; order Caudata; family Salamandridae; genus Lissotriton; species Lissotriton helveticus. Next base: position 1,507,827,732 of record NC_136069.1, on the reverse strand, counting down.
CGAGACTATAAAAAAGAGTCCCTAGACATAATCTTTAGTTGACAAAGCGGTCTCAATAATGAGCATGTATGTTTAAATAACAGAAGAGAAGTAGTAATATTCTGTGAAGAGAAGGCAAGAACTTTGTAGAGAAAGGTGCAAGTAAAGAATGTTCAATAGTAAGCCATAAGGGCATAAAGGGGGAGAATTCAGAGAGAAGCCATTTAGATGCTACCCAGAGACAAAAAGCTTTATGATAAGCATGAACATCAGGAAAATGTACACCCCCAATAGATTTTGGTTTCCGAAGTTGTGCTAAGGAAATTCTAGATTTTTTGTTTTTACAAAGAAAGTTGGAAAGGAGGGAATCTATTTTCTTAAAATGAATGGACGGGATATGAATGGGGAAGCATAGAGAAAATTTACAATAAAATATGTGTAACCATCATTTTGATGGCTTCCAGACGACCCCACCAGGAAAGGAAAAGAGGATTCCAGGAAGAGAGGAGTTTAACAATATGATTGAGGACTTCTTTCATTTTGATTTCGACCACATATGAAATCGAAATATTAAAACATATGCCTAAATATTTAATTTTGGAGCTGTGCCATAATTATCCAGTTGATTCAAAAGAATGAGAAAACATCAAAATGTGTAAGAGGAAGAATTTCTGTTTTATCCACAGTGATATTATAACCAGAAACTAGAGATAAATCAGACATTTCTTGTAATAAAGGGGGAATAGAAACCTCAGTTTTGGAGATAAAAAGCAAAATATCATTTGAGTAAGCAGATAATTTCAAATATTTGTCACCATAAAGAAAGTCAGAGAAAGAGTCATTGTTGCAAATAAAAAGAAGAGGGGAAAGAGGACGACCCTGACGAACTCCATGTTGTAGAAAAGAGGTATTGAGATGTTCGCCCCTTAACTTATACAGAAGCGGTATGGCCAGCATTAAGCAAAGATATAAGAGAAATAATGTTAGGACCAAAGCCATGCCTGGTAAGAGCCTTAAATAAAAAATACCAATCCACCCTATCAAATGCTTTTTCCACATCTATGGAAGCTGCAGCTAGAGAATAGTGAAGAGAGGGAGCTTTATTTAAAACATTAAATAATAGCCTAGAATTATCAGTACTCAATCTACCCTTTACAAAGCCACATTGCTCTTTACCAATCGAATGCTGCATAAGAGGTTTCAACTGTATAGCAAGTAATTCAGCAAAAACGTTATAGTCCACATTTACCAAAGAGATAGGACAATAATTCCTACAGTGCAGAGGATTGCAACCATCTTTATGAATTAAGCATAGTGTAGCTTCGCGAAAAGTGCCTTCCGCCTTACCTGAGATATAAAAAGACTGAAAAACCTGTAGCTGAAGAACGATAGATCAGATTCAATAGAAGAAAAATGAAGATGATCACGAGGAGGAGAAGGAATGTTATTAAATTAAGATTGAATAAGGGAAACAGAAGGAAGAGTTTCCGGAGTATATACATTTTTATATAATTTCATGAATTCATCTACACAGCCTGATCTTTAAACAGAAGTTTCCCCTCGGAAGTATGCTTGGAATCAATTATTACTCGTTCTTTCCGATACTTAAGATAATTAGCCAGAAGCTTACTGTAGTACCGAGCGCTGCTACAGAGTAATGTAGGTGCAGCATTGTTAGTACTCAATTTATTGGAATTCTGCTTCGCACATACATGTGCCTGTAGAATAGAGTCAGAGGAAGAGGTGCATAATGTGTGTTCCAAGTGTTTAATGTTAGCTAATAGAGTTTATGTTGTTGAAGAGACGGTTTCTTCTTTTTTGAAAGACATAATCTATAATAAAACTGCGAGCAGTGGCTTTAAAAGTGTCCCTCAATAATTGATGAGAAAAATTAGGATCAATATGTATTAGAAAGAATTCATCAGTAAAGGAAGTAAATAAGGAAGAGAAACTGAATCTTGCAAGAAAGAATTATTAAATCGCCACCTAGAAGACATGGGATGCGAGCGGAGAAAATCAAAATCAGAAACAACTGGAGACTGATCTGAAATAACAATAGGTTCAATGGAGGAAGAGATAAGATTTTGAGTTAAAAATTAAGTTGCTGGGATTCTGTCTAAAAACAGAACTATGCGTAGGATTGGGGGACCATAGTGCATAGGGACTGATTCATCCTACCACTTTAGTTCCCATGAACCCAGGGCCGACTTGCTATGATGTCTCATTTGCTCTCATACTCACTCACAGAGAAACAAATGTTTAGACACCCCGAACACAACACTCCCTAATCCCTTAGGAATCGCAGTTGCAAGACACACCCTTTCGCTCACACTCTTGTACTTATCCACAATAAGATCTGACAGAGACACAATCAAATTTAATCCCTTGACCACGGCCGGGATTTCCCCGCGTTGCAGGAAAATCCTACGCGTGCACAGATTGGATGGCTCCCGGCTGTCTGAAGCACACGCCCACCGTGACGTCGGACGGCCCCCAGGCAAGGGGTTAAAATGTTTTTTTCAACTAATGTGCTCGAATATGCAGTACACATGGCACAACATAAGAAAAATTAAGATGATCACCAGGAGGAGAAGGAATGTTATTAAGTTAAGATTGAATAAGGTAAACAGAAGGAGTTTCCGGAGTATATACATTTTTATATCATTTCATGAATTCATCTAAAACATCCTGATCTTTAAACAAAAGTTTCCCCTTGGAAGAATGTTTGGAATCGATTATTACTCATTCTTTCCGAGACTTAAGATAATTAGCCAGAAGCTTACCTTAGTAACAAGCACTGCTGCAGAGTAATATAGATGCAGCATTGTTATTAGCTATTTTATTGGAACCCTGCTTCTCACACACAAGCTCCTGTAGAATAACGTCAGAGGAAGAGGTGCAAAATTTGTGTTCCAATTGTTTAATGTTAGCTTACAGAGATTTATGTTGTTGAAGAGCCTGTTTCTTCTTTTTTGAGACATAATCTATAATAAAACTGTGAGCCGTGCTTTTAACAGTGTCCCACAATAATCAAGGAGAAAAATGGGGACAATACTTAACAGAAAGAATTCATCATTAAAGGAACTAAATGAGGAAGAAAAACTGAATCTTGCAAAAGAGAATTATTAAATCACCACCTAGAAGACCTGGGATGCGAGCGGAGCAAATCAAAATCAGAAACAACTTGAGAATGATCACAAATAATATAGGTTCAATAGAGGAAGAGACAAGATTTTGAGTTAAAGATTGTTGTAGGGATTCTTTCCAAGAGCAGAACTATGCGTAGGATTATGGGACCTTAGTGCATAGGGACTGAGTCATCCTATCACCTTAGTACCCATGAGCTCAGGACCGACTAGCTATAGTGTCTCACTTGCTCTCCTACTCCCTCACAGAGAAACAAATCATTAGACACTCCAGAACACAACATTCCCTAACCTCTCAGGAATCGCAGTTGCAAGACACACCCTTTCGCTCGTACTCATCTACTTATGCACAACAAGATCTGACAGAGACATGAACACGTTTAAAATGTTTATTTTAACTAATGTACTCTAATATGCAGTATACATGGCACAAGAAGCAGAAAAATGCATAATACAAATACGGTCAGCATGATAGTTAGTTTATAAATCATGAAAGGAGACAGTATAGCCTAACCTCCCTCCCCTTACATAGAAGTAGTATTATTATATATTAGAAGATCTCTGGGGTTTGTCTGCAGACCCCATACCTTAGCCAGTAGATGGCAGATCCACATCATAGGTTCTATCTTACTCTTTTCTAAGTATATGCTCCCTATTCGTTTATTCCAATAAGACCAAAGTACGTTGTCCCAAACAACAGCTGCATCAGAATGTTTTGTCTAGGTGCTAAGGCCTGGCCTGAACAAAAGAACAAAGGGCATTTTTGTTTGACCTTGCTCACAATGTTCAGACAAAATCCCAGGAACCTGCAGAGTGTGAACACAGTGATGGGTTCTTATGAAAACAGCAATAGAGACAGTTGCGAAAATAAAGTCTTGTAGTAACTTGCCCAAAGTAGCGGGCAATCTGTAGCGTATTCATGCTAATTTAGAGAAGATGACTATGTACCCATGGGTCATGCGAGGATTTAGAAAGAAAAATATAATTGAGTAAGGGAACCATGAGGGGGAGAGAAAAAAGAAAATTCAGATGTGTCTGGATTACATAGCCTCCATGCATCTAAAAGGTGCGTCTGAGATATTAAATCGAGAAGCTGTTTATGTGATTTATCGGGAATAAAACAGACTTGGGATTGACGATCAATAAATGGATCAATAATTTGGTTACAATAACTACCTAAAATAACAAAGGTATTTCTAAAGTGAATATACTTTTTTGTAACACTAGGCCAAAATGAATAATCTGGGTGAGTCTGGCCATTAACATACAGTCCAAGAAATATTATTAATGAGTAAATTGACTAACAACCACCAACCCTCAGAATCTTTTTCTTGAGATACAACAAAACATTTTATTTTTTTATGGCATAAATAATTACTCTGTTTTTCTTGGTGGCAGCAGGAGAAACTAAAACGGAGCCAACACAATTGTGTTTCAACTTTAAAGCCACTACATCAGTGAGGTGTGTTTCTTGCAAAAATAACCAAATCTGGGTTATATGATACTAAATGGGATTAAATTCTCTGTCTCCTTTCACATGCCAAGAAATAACTTTGAACATAAAATAACAGAGATATCTATAAAACTTTGCGATCAACAGTAATAAAAAGAGGAGAATAGGCAATGGAAGAAGAAAGTGCGTGAGGAAACAACTGCAATAAGACCACCAAGGGGAAAAGGAGAAGAGGATAAGAATAGAAAAGATAGAAAGGGAGTAAAAAAGCCAACAAGAAGGGATAGTACATGTCAGAACGTGACAATTGTAATACATACCGTCAAGGGAAAAAGAGAAACAAGGAGAGTCAAAAAACAGATGTTGATGACACAGCAATGCACCACAGCAGGATTCCATATAACATGTACAGGAAACAGGGACACAGGGAATCTGAGTAATCTGCAATAACATAAGGAATAAAAAGAAAGTCAATGTGATTAAAAGGACAAATATCAAGACAAAGAACCTATAAACAAATCAAACAGAATAAACCGAGGCAATTCAAATGTTAAAAAGTAATAGTCAAGCTATGGAGGAAGGACCAGCAGTCTCTCTCGAGGACGTAGAATAGGATTGAATGCATTTCCTGAGATCTGCAGGGTGCTCAAATGAAGAAGTCTTGTTCTGAAAGGTAACATTGAACAAAAATGGGTGGAATAAACCATAGCATGCACCCAGAGTGTGAAGTGCAGGGAGAAGCTCTAGGAACTACTTCTGACTTTTAGCAGTTACCGTAGATACATTTTTGAGAGAGAAGCGGTATTGCGCAAGACCAGATGCAATGTTTCTTAAGCTTGACTGCATTTAAAACTTGTAGAATATAAAGTGAATTTCACAAATAGAAGAATTAAACCACATGGTTTCCAAGGAACAGATTAAGAGGACACATGAGGTCCTATTCTGTGCACACGCTGAATATTTAGATTGTAAATTGACAGGCACACGAAGGTCTAGAAGCTTTACAACAAAAGGCGGTAAAATAAACTACAGGGTCATCACCTTCAATGACTTCGGGAGGACCATATAAGCAAGGATTATTGCGCTGGTTTTGTATTTTCAAGATCCTCAGCGGATTGTTTAAGCAGCAGAATCTCCTTCTCCAAAGATATAACTCTGGCAGAGGTATCCTGTGTGTCGCAGACCTGTTTTTCCACCAAGGAAAACGGAGATTCCATGGTCGACCATTTTTTATCCAGAACTTGCAGACGAGTATTCGTTTCCTCAACAAAAGGTCACATAGCACGTATTTCCTCTAAAACAGTGTCCAAAGATACAGGATAAAGAGATTTGGGCGGAGAACGAGGGTCCTGCTTAAGCCTTTTGTTAGCAGAGGTTGGTAGCTGCACTTTTGGTGTAGTAATTGGCAAAACCACGGACCGAGAAGAGACAGATAGAGCCATATTCCCAGAATTATGCAAACAGTCTATGGAAAACTAGTAGAAGAAGAACCAGGAACTGGCTCGTTAGTAGTATATCTCTTATTAGAGAGCAAGAAATTCTTACTTCTGCCCATGAACCATGATGACAAGTCAAGGAAAGGATTATTGAAACAAAACCAATATTGGTCAGAAAGCATGCAGCAAACATCGAAGTTCCTCCGAAAAACTGGTCCTCCCAATGAAGAAACACAGTCAATATTCCAAAGAATACTAAAGAAAATTAAAAAAAATTGCAGAAACAAACTTACTGATCCAAGCATGCCAAGCTCTGGGGTGAAATTCTCAATAATCAAAAATACAAAATGGTGGCCGCATTACAGGCTCCAGTGTCACCTGATAAGTTAAGGGGCCAGCAGTGCACATGAATCACAAAAAGAAACGGCAGCGTTACATGAGGCAAGTATTTAGCCTCAAGAATGGACCTGTTTCAGAAGCGAAGCAGTGCAGGAAACACCTTAATGCAAGCCGCAGTGCCCGAGGCAGCATAGAACTCCGTTGTCAGGTGGCCATCTTAGTTCGCGCAGTGCGCACATCCATAGTACTTCGAAGTTGAAATATCACAAAGGACCATCACACCGTTTAGAGGCCCGATGGTGTTCTGATGAAAAACCTAAACCATAAAAATCACCATTTAGCAGAACCGGCATAAGCAACTTTGACAACAGAGGCATTGGAAAAGCTGACAACTGTAGGTGTGATCTTACTGACATCATTCCATCTTCATCCTATCTTTCCTTGACGTCTAGAGAAGCCAAAAAGGTACAGGACAGATATTCCCCTGAAGGTCTTTCATGGAGTGGTAGCAAACATGCAGCACATGAAAAACCTTTAGTTATGATATTCCTAAAGGTTAAACCACGCTTAGGGATCAGTTTCCAGAATAACTTAATTAAAGACAGGTACACTATGCTGACATAGCGTAGCAGACCTACCACCGCACTTAGTTTCTGCCCTTAAAATGAGTATACTGGAGCCATTATGGCTGAATAAAGTCATCCAACATGATGGAAAATTCTAGATTCATCCGTGTGGCTAAGGCTAACATAATTTCAGCAGTAGGGCAGTTAGATGTTGAATTAGGTCCTACTGTGTCTGTGGAGGATCTTTCCTTGCTATGTGTCAAATAAAGTGGAAGAGTGATTTCTTCTACTGTTTTAGCATCTCGTGCCTCATATTGTCTAGTGCAATAGGGAGTTACGTACAAGGCACATCTCTGCTGTTCAAGATGCTTGTGCTACATTCGTACTAATATCAACAGTTGTGTTATATGAGTGGTGAATTAAGATTTAGATAAAGTCCGTTTCTGCATGATATATCTTGGTGGCTGGAACTGTTAGAAGTGCTGTGGCAGCTGATTGTGTAATATGTGTGTTGTGTTGGACATAATGGAAATTTGCTCTCTTGTGTTTGTGTGAATCATATCTTGGCGTTTGCTGTGAGGCAGAGCCGTGTGTGAGCTAACAATGAGGCATATTTTTGCTTTCTAATATGTGTGTCTCAGATGTCTGCCTAATATGTTCTTTATTTATACATGGTATGATAGCCGACTATTAGGTATTCCTCTGTTGTGTTGGATGTGTTTAAGATATTCATTTTAATGTTGTGAAAAGCATGTGTTTGGTATAGCTTGAGGAATCTGCTGTTTGGAGCAACATGGTAGCAATATGAGAGCTGGCTATAGGGCTTATCTGTGCTGTATGCATGGCAAATATTATGCCTAATATTTTCCACTTGTGTGTGGTGTGTTATTGTAGTGAATATTGTTGTGGGCAATGTGATAACTGACTTTGTAGCATTTTTCTATAGTTTTGAGCATATAGGGAATGTTCTGTCTAACATGTTTTGTTGTTCTTTTTATGGACAATTTTGATGGCTACATGGTGTATGATGAATATGAACTGTTGATCTATTAAACATGACCACTGGGAAAAAGCCAGTGGAATACTACAGATTACGGCCCATACGTACAATCCTTTATCCAGCAGAGTGGTGCGTACAAAATGGATGCGTGGGTATCTGTAATTTATGGAAACTTCTTCAGGGGAAACTTTACAGAAAGTCACATGCCATTGATGTTGTTGGACTTGGCCCTTATGGCAGGTTCACCCAAAACTTTTTTGCATTCTCCGAACCTTTTTCTGTAACCTGGCATTGGTGATTTTAGGGCTTTGAGCACTTTAGCACTGTGGTCTAGTGTAAAGTACGTGTGGTGAGACTGGCCTTCCCTCCCATAGGAATGTATTGTGGATTCCCTGATAAGGTGTGTCAGTGGTAATTCCTGTTATGAGAGGAGCAGTGTGGTCAAGTCTAGTATGCTCTGCAATGGTGTGCGCAGATTTATTATGACTCCCTGGGCGAAGCTGTGTTCAACGCTCGCCAGGAGGGAGAATTACAATCGATTTTTAAAATTTGCTGAGGCTTCTTCTTTTTAATGGGAATTTGATTGTGCTGGGGGGTTTTCTGTTGTTTGCATTTTCCACACTTTGGGCACTCCTAGAGGCACGGTCTCCAGCCCGGACTCTAAAATACTTATTTACGGGTCTGGAGAGCACCGGTTAGCGCTCTAGTGGACAGAGAGGCAACCCTATTTAACACGGGTGTTTGTTCGCGCCGTTCTGGACTCCCTGGGCGAAGCTGTGTTCAACGCTCGCCAGGAGGGAGAATTACGATCGATTTTGAAAATTTGCTGAGGCTTCTTCTTTTTAATGGGAATTTGATTGTGCTGGGGGGTTTTCTGTTGGTTGCATTTTCCAAACTTTGGGCACTCCTAGAGGCACGGTCTCCAGCCCAGACTCTAAAATACTCATTTCCGGGTCTGGTGAGCACCGGTTAGCACTCTAGTGGACAGGCAGTCAACCCTATTTAACACGGGTGTTTGTTCGCGCCGTTCTGGACTCCCTGGGCGAAGCTGTGTTCAACGCTCGCCAGGAGGGAGAATTACGATTGATTTTTAAAATTTGCTGAGGCTTCTTCTTTTTAATGGGAATTTGATTGTGCTGGGGGGTTTTCTGTTGGTTGCATTTTCCACACTTTGGGCACTCCTAGAGGCACGGTCTGCAGCCCAGACTCTAAAATACTCATTTCCGGGTCTGGTGAGCACTGGTTAGCGCTCTAGTGGACAGACAGGCAACCCTATTTAACACGGGTGTTTGTTCGCGCCGTTCTGGACTCCCTGGGCGAAGCTGTGTTCAACACTCACCAGGAGGGAGAATTACGATTGATTTTTAAAAATTGCTGAGGCTTCTTCTTTGTAATGGGAATTTGATTGTGCTGGGGGTTTTTCTGTTGTTTGCATTTTCCTCACTTTGGGCATTCCTAGAGACATGGTCTCCAGCCCAGACTCTAAAATACTCATTTCCGGGTCTGGTGAGCACCGGTTAGCGCTCTAGTGGACAGACAGGCAACCCTATTTAACCAGCATGTTGTGGCGTGCGCGCAGCGGACGCGCGCAGCGGGCTCGCCGCCGGTGCGCCAAAGGCGCGCCAAAGGCAAGCCTGTCTGCGCCCGTCCGCGCGCTGGCCCGGATCCCTGGATGTGGCAAGGCAGAGGATATAGCTTATTAGGGTAGGGACTTACGTTATCTTAACCCTGCTATTAAAAATCGGCAATGCCCTAGGCTGGCCCCTGACAAGAACAAGTTCAACACCACAAGCTCTAATTGCATGTGCTGTCAGACTCAGCTCCCCACTATTCTGAGTGAGCCAATTTATAAGTATAATACCACCAAGACAATTGTAAAGCCAGCCCTAACTGGGAATGGGGGCATACTGTACTGTATTATGATCAACGTTAGATCCCCAGTGAAACATAGCGTGGAATGCGCGCTTCTTCTGGGGGAACACGGAATTAAACTGGCTTTTATCACTCAAACTTGGACCGACAATAGCTTTGGGCCTGATCTGGTAAAATCTACACCGCCGGGCTATCATTGGTATACCCTAGATAGGTGCAATAAGGGGGTGGTCTTGCTATAATCTACCACGAGTCACTCTCCCCTAAATTCACACCAGCATCTAGCTTGGCCTGTGAGGCCCTAGCTTTTGAGATCTACTCTGAAGCCCACAGATCATTTAAGGGGATGCTGATATACCGGCCTCCGGGTGCCAGGGGAAGTTTTTTGGAGTCACTAGATCTGATGCTTGAGGAGGGTTTGTGCCAGGAATCTTTCTCAGTGATGGGGGACTTCAATTTCTATCTCGAAAATCCCAAACTTGCTGAGACCTCTAGGCTAAACCAAATCCTGGGTACTGGTGGCCTGGAGCAAAGGGTCAAGGTGCCAACACACAAAAAGGGGCATACCTTGGATGCTATTTATACCAACAATAAAGATATAACTGAGATCACGGTCTTCCCCATTCCTTGGTCTGACCATTCGGTAATCACGTTTGGACTTAAACCATTGTCGGCGCAGGCCGTAGACCACAAACCGAACCGCGAGATAGGCACCAGATCCTAGGGTAAGCTGGACGTGGAAAAATTAGGAAATATTCTGCTGAACTCCATGGTCCAGCCCCCGGTAGATGTGGATGAAGCTACATCTAACTATAACACCTGGCTTGCCAATGCGTGTTACCAGCTAGTCCCTGTTAAAAAATGGGTTCCCAAACGGGCTCTACCAACTGCACCCTGGTACTCGGATGAGCTCAGGGCTAAAAAAACTAATCTGCAAATATGCAGAGAGGGATTGGTGGAAATCATATTCTGATGCAATGAGGGAAAAGTATAAGACCTGTATATCCAGCTACAAGCAAGCTCCTTTTGAAGCAAAAAAGGAATACTTTGCACTACAAATAAACAAAGCGGAATCTAACTCCAAAGAACTATTTAAAACCATCTGTTAACTAGCCAAACCAACTGCCCCTAAAAGACAGGGTGATGTAGAGTTCTGCAACAAAATGGCGGATTATTTCAAAATCAAAGTTGAAACGATCTTCATTTCCCTGGTAGGTCAAATAAATGGGAAACAGTCAGATTTAAATCTCATTGACTCAAGTCACCTAGTTACCACCCAAAGCTCTCTAGATCATTTTACCCCTATTGAGAATGCTGATCTGATTAAACTGTTGCACACTATAAAATCCGGTGCCCCCAGTGATCCCTGCCCCGCGGGAATTGTTAAGCTAATTCCAGAAATCATTGGTGAAGTTCTGACACCCCTTCTAAATTCAGTTTTTCAGACCGGTGTTTTTCCCAGGGACTGGAAAAAAGCCTCCGTGCTTCCTCTGCTGAAGAAGCAATCTTTGGATGCCAAGGACTCGAACAACTATCACCTGATTTCCTGACTCCTGCTGCCTGCCAAATTACTGGAGAAATTTATGAACAGTCAGCTTAGTAATTTCATTTTGGCTAATAACTCCTTAGACCCTTCACAGTTCAGGTTCAGAGCCTTTCACAGAGCCTTTCACAGTACTGAGCTGGCTTTAATAAAATCTACAGAGGAGAGCAGAGAAGTTGTGGATAGGTGAGGAAGTGCCATCTTAATCCTCCTGGACCTATCCACGGCCTTTGATACAGTCCATCATGGGGTCTTGCCGAACCGGCTCGCGGACATTGGAGTTAAGGTTTAGCAAGGCAACTGCACACTCCTTTCTGGCAGATAGGTCTCAGACCGTGGATCTCGATGGGAATGTTTCTTACCCCTGCTCGCTCCCTTGTGGGGTGCCACAGCGCTCATACCTGAGCCCTACCCTTTTTAATATCTATGTGGCTCCCTTGGCCAATATCATCCGGTCAATTGGGTTCCAGCTCACCTCCTATGCTGGCGACACTCAGATTGTGTTATCGCTTAGGGAGGGAGCGGAAAGAGTGGCAGGGGAAACGTTTCAGAAATACATGAGCTCCATTTCCATCTGGATGTCTGCCAATTGTCTAAAGCTTAACTCAGCTAAAACGGAGGTCATAAAGTTTGGCAACAATCCCCGGTTCGGACACCAGACTGGTGGCCGGTTGAGCTGGGATCTTGCCCTATACCTTCCAGGAAAGCCAAGAATCTGGGAGTCCTAGTGGACAACAAACTCACTATGGAGGACCAAGTGAATCAGGTGACCGCATCCTGCTTCATGGTCCTTAGAATAATAAAAAAAATCAAGCTCTTCCTCTCAGCTAGCAACCTAAGGACGGTCGTTACGGCCTTGATCTTGTCCCGGCCGGACTATTGCAACAGTCTTTACCTTAATTTACAAAAACAACACATGTACAAGTTGCAATTGGTCCAGAATGCGGCAGTCAGATTACTGTCGGATACGGCAAGGTTTGCATTGGTCAGAGGTGAGCTGAGGAAATTACACTGGCTCCCTATCCCGCTGAGAGCTCGGTTTAAGGCCCTTTGTGTGGTCTTTAAAGCAGTGAATGGCATTGGCCCGGAATTTCTTAAGCACAGACTCTCATGGTATGTTCCTAGTATAACCTTGCGTTCTTCTAGCTCTAAACTTGTTCAAACATCCATGTTCAAGAAAACAAATTGGGGAGGCAGAAGTTTCTTTCACTGCACCTCTAAAGCGTGGAACGAACTCCCATTTCAATTAAGAAATGCCTCTAATGTAATCTCCTTTTGCAAGGGTATGAAAACATGGCTTTTCTCTCAATAACTTTCTTCTGCTCTCCCAGGTAACCCAGTTCCTAGCGCCAGGACACCACGGGGTAACAGTGCGCTTTATAAGAATAAATAACATAACATAACTAGGGAAGAATTCCACTTTTAGAAGATGGCATTTCTGTGTGCTATGTGTCTGCCTGCCTCATGTGAATTGCATGTCTGGCTTGTGAGTGACAGGGGCTGGAAGGTGTGTGTGGCTCTAGGAGGGGAGGGTGAGTCAGCACCAGGCTGAATGGGACATCTGCATTTGGAGTAGGTGGGAGGAGAAGTCCCTGATCCCTTAATAGGAAGGTGCCTACCTAGTGAATGCTGGCTCCCCCCCCCTGTGGTGCGTCTAATTATGAGCCCCCACCTAACAATGGGGAAGAGGAGCCCTGTCAACAGAGTGCTCCAATCCCCCCCTGAACCTGTTTTTGCTGGTTCACCAAGCCCTGGGCTGGCGCAGACGATGGGAAAAGGTGATATAAATATAGGGGCTGTGACGTGACCCCATGAATGAATGAATGAAAATAATTTATAACGCGCAAAACAATAACCCGAAGGTATCAAGGCGCCTAACAATAAAATCAGAAAATAAAACCATTCATCCACTACACATAAGCTTGCAGAAAGAGGCGAGTTTTAAGTGCACCACGAAATGCCTGTAAAGTGGGTAGGGACCTAAGGTCGAGAGGGAGTTCATTCCACCATTTGGGGGCAAGGGTGGAAAAAGCCCTGCCACCCCATTTGGCTTTTCTTATACGAGGGGCTGACAGAAGCAGTTTCCCGGAGGAACGCAAGTTCCTTCCAGGGATGTAGTTAGAAACGATGGAGCTTACTCCCAGGTCACTGTTATTTGTGATGGCTCTATATGTCATGCACAGGACCTTGAACCGTACACGGTCTTCTACCGGAAGCCAGTGCAATGTTTTCCTGGCTAACGTAGCCGATGTACGTCTGGGGGCATCCAGGACAAATCTTGCCGTGGCGTTTTGGACCACCTGTAAGCGCTGCAGCAGGCTCTTATTCAGCCCCGCATACAGCGCATTACAGTAGTCTAGCCGCGAGCCTATTAGAGCCACAGCTACCTGCTTTCTGGATTGGAGCGAAAGATATTTCCTGATCCTCCGCAGGGTGTGTATTAGGCCCCAACAGGTGGAGATGGTTCTGCTCACCTGTCCATTCATGTCCAGAGCTGGATCAATCATCACCCCCAAGTTCTTGGCCGAAATGGTGGGGGAAGGACAGGCTCCAAGTGAGTTAGGCCACCAACTATCTGACCAGATGTTGTTGTTCCCTCCAAACACCATTACCTCAGTCTTCTCTCCATTCAGTTTAAGGGAGTTCTGAATCATCCAGTGACCAACCGCCTCCATACAAGATCTAAACTTGGAGGCGGTCTGCACATCTGAATGGGAGAGAGAGACGAGGATTTGGGTGTCATCAGCGTAGGAAACTACCTCCATCCCGAAAGATCTTATAAGTCTGGCCAGTGGGGTCACATAGATGTTAAATAGGGTCGGACTAAGAGCCGACCCTTGAGGGACCCCACATAGCACAGGTCGGGATGGAGATAGAAACTCACCCAGTTTGACTCTTTGCTCCCTCCCAGCAAGGAAGGAGGTCAGTAGATCCAAAGCAGCCCCCCCCACCCCCACGTCCCTCAGACGAGATGTAAGTACTGAGGGAGAGAGGGTGTCGAAGGCCGCAGTCAGATCCAAAAGGACCAGGAGGGTGGTCTGACCCCCATCCACTGTCCTACGGATGTTATCGAGGACAATGGTGAGGGCCGACTCGGTACTATGTTCCCTCCTGAATCCATGCTGAGAGGAGTCCAAACAGCCCGAACATTCCACGAAGGCCGCAAGGTGCTTGTTCAGATGAACTTCAAGCATCTTAGCCGGAGCGGGGAGCAGCGAAATTGGGCGGAAGTTTTTTAAGACCTCCGGGTCAAGGGAGGCCTTTTTTAGCAGTGGTTTTACCACTGCCTTCTTCCACTCCAACGGGAAGACACCATTTCTTATAGCTAGATTCATTATCTCCAGCAGCGGTGGTAAAAGGGTCTCCCGACACTGCTTAATGATTTTTAGTGGGCAGGTATCCATAGGAGAACCGGATTTGATTTTATTAGTCAAGAATTCAAGATCCTCAAGAATAAGAGGTGGAAAAGAATCCAAGGAACCCAATGAGGAGGAGTCAGTGGTTGGCGTGTTTATCTCAGCCGTGACAGTAGACACACTGATGCAGGCTCTTTGTTTTTCAAGAGCTAGGTGGATGTCCTCTATCTTCGTGTGGAAAAAAGAGGCAATCCTGTCGCATAAGTCCATGAAGGTGTCTTCTCTGTTCTGGTGTGCTGTTCCTGACGGACGGGGATTGCTGCTGCTGGGGTCCAGGGGGGCTGCCAGTAGGGCTTGCCTCCCTGGGCCCTGCATTGCCCCTTGATGTTTGAGGACTTTCTTGGGGCTCCAAGAACACTTTATTCTTATTTGCCAGAAGGAAAAGGAGCACAAGGGCTCTGCATCACAAAGCGGCAGGCTTTCCCAAGGGAATCCCAGCGTGGGTCTCCCCCCTAATGGAGGAGAGCCAAGCAGGTGCCCACCCCGCATTTTGAGTCAAGGGCGGGTGCCCACCCTGCTTATTTGCTGTTACAGCGGGTGCCCATCCTGCCGCTACCTTTACACGAAACGGGAGCCCACCCCGCGTTTCACCACCACGACCCGAGTGAAAATGGCAGGGCCGGAATAGGTGGCCATGGGATGGAGCGGGACTCCCATGAGCAGATGGGAGCCCCGGTGCGCAGAGGGGAAGCAGGAAGCAGGAAGGAGACGGAGCCTGCCCTTCCCCCAGCGCCAGAGAGGCCCCGGGTCCCAGGAGGGTACCCGGGTGAAGGGAGGCAAGAGAGAGAGTCCCCAAGGAGCATGGGCTCTCCTGAGTGTGCCTGCAGTAAAGCGGGGCTCCCTTGTGCAAGGGAGAGCCCCGTGGTGGCAGCTGCAATGAAGTCCTGAGACCCGCCTGGATCAGAGGAGTCATTCCCGGTGAGAGGTGCAACGAAGACCAGGATACGGAGCGGAGAAGTGTCTACAAAAGCCCGGTGAGTAGGGGCTTCTCGGTGGTGTGTGCCGATCGAGGCACAGTGTACAGTGGCCATTTCCTGAGCGGTCCCACCTGGCAGCGGGCAGCTCCAACAAGGGGGCAATTTTATTTAGTTATAGGCCCGAGGACCCCAATGAGTTGGTGAAATTCAAGGCACAGTGTTAGTGCCTGAGCAAGTGTATTTTCTCTGCATTTCCACATTGAAAAATTATCTGAATTTCTGCATGGAGGTGAATGCATCGTTGATCAATCAAATCGCAATATGTAGTTGCTATGACGAGTGGGTTCTTTCTTGTCCTCTCCTAGTGAGAGAAGAGTCCATGGTTCCTCCCTTTAAACTACTATGAGTGCAAAATCACCTGGAGGCCCCACCTTATCCATCTTAGTATCATGAAAAGGTCTTCCCACCTTTTGCCAGGATGATGGACAGCTTACCAATAGGTCCCCCAGTGTATTTCCCACCAATTTTGGTGATGCCTTCTTGATGCGATGAATATGAGGACATCTCCACCAAACAAAGAAGCACTTACTTTATATAGTTAAAAGGAAGCACCCTTGTTTGGTAGAGATTCACATCTTTGTATTTTTTTCATCTTCTCCATAGGAGAATTCCTGTTATCACAGATTTCTTGAAGATGACACATGAGGAGCAATCACATTGCAACAGTTAAACACACAGAAGGTCACTGGAGACATTACCTCCTGGTCCATTATGCAGCTGTAGTGTAGAATATGCACTAGACATTTACCCAACAAGTTAGAACTTACTGATTAACCAGTAGAAAGTACTCAGACTGGGTACAAATTTTGTGCAAAACTGTAGACCCTTGTTGGATAAAGGGCAGGTGAAGTTCCCTTCTGGCACAGTCACTCACACAGCAACTTCCACACCCACACAGACACTCAGACACCCACTCACACACCCATTCAGCTACTCTCACAGTCACACACAGACCCATGCAGCCACTCATACACCCACTCACACACCCATAAAGTCACTCACACACTCACTCACAGACCCACATAACTACTCACACACTCACTCACAGACCCATACTGCCACACACAAACCCACTCACACACCCTCTCGTTGGCAGTTATCTAGTGTAAATCTGTTCAGTAGTTTCAGAGTTATTAACAAGATTTATGTATATCTAGAGATGCAGATCCGCTATGGACCAGGGATTCAACAGCAACAGCAACAGCAATGGCATGATTGGCTGGCAATTAATAGAGAGGAAAGTTGCAGCCACCATATTGCCTATCTGGACTCGGTTTTCTGTAAGAAAAAATAATATTTAAAATGATAGAAGAGAGTCAGGGTAGAGGTACCCTGACCGGACGGGAGACATGGAGGGGTCTGTGAGGGACCTCTCATGGAGAAGAAATTGAAGGAAAACATTTTTTTGGGATGCTCAGCATGGCCCCCATGTGAATCAAAGGCAGATCTGTGGATCCAGACCACAATGATAAAATACACCCACTCACAGACTGACTCACACACTCTCTCACACTCTCTCACACAGGTACACAACCACTCACAATTCCATACACCCACTCACATACCCTTTCACAGTCATTCAAACATCCAATTACAGACCCAGAGAACCACTCACACACCCGCTCACAGACCCACAAAAGGAACTCACAAACCTACTCACACAGCAGTGTGCATACCTTTACAGCCAGTGACACATCCACTCAGACCCACAAAGTCACTTATATAGCCCTTCACACACCCTTATAGCAAAACCACTCACACAGCCATTTACATACAGTCATACACCTATCCATCACACACGCACCCAGTTGCACACTCAGACAACGACTCACAAACCCACTCACATACTCATACAGCCACTCCCACACTCACACCCACTCAGAGAAGCAGAAAACCACTCACACACTCCCTCACACTCCCATACAGACCCTCACATACCAAGCCACACATCCATACAGCTACTCACACACTCTCTCACACACCCATACAGTGACTGATACATCCACTGAACTACCTAAACACCCACTACAAACCAAAACAGGTACTCACAAACCCACTCACACACCTACTTACACACCCACACTAACACTCACACACCCATTCAGTCACTCACACACTCACTGTATTAAGTGTGTTGGTATTTTGTATTGAATGTGGGTTTTTGGTTGGGAACAAGATTGGGGATCTGTCACAGATCAGCCTGCAACACAGCCATTACATCCTTGATTTGGCCAGAGATCCATGGTGGTTCTACTGATCTGAGTGAGAAATTAGAAACAAATATTTGATTACAAAAAGAATCAATGTTTGGCAAAGAAGTTGACTCTCAAAGGGGCCTTTGAGTTTATGGTGTCTAGATGATAGCTACACATAGAAAAGATTTCAGTTTTTTTAAGTTGTTGAGGAACACCTTATTGCCTGTGAAATGGACAATATTAGTGTCACTTGTATTTTTTTCTGATATTATTGTACTTACAATATACTAAGTATAGGATCAAGATATTTGTGTCACCGATATTTTTTACCACCAATATTGTGTCAGTGATTCATGTATATTTCCCCTGAAATGTTTTCTTACGTGATGATTTGTGGTAAATATCACAGACAAACAATGAAAAGGGAGTGGTATAAAAAATGACATGTTACATATAACTACACCAGAGGTTGAGAATACTAAGTAGAAAATGCAATGCAGAAGCAATGCCCGGCATTTATTTGAAATCTGCACTGTTAAAAGGTCCTACACTTTACTGTTGCATGACACATCATGTCAAATACTATAGCATAAATCATGAGGCACTTCATAAAGGATGCAAAACACCACAAAACAATCATTCGTAATGTTGGATTTGGCCCTTTTTGCAGGGTCATCCCTGAACTTTTTGCCTTCCTCCTGGATTTTTTCTGACCTGTTGTTGGTGGTTTTATGATTCTAGTCACTTTACCACTGCTGATCAGTGCTAAAGTGCATATGGTCTCTTTTGTAAATTGTGTTATGGATTAGTGATTCCATGATGGGTTATTTGATTTACTTGTCAGACCCTAGTACAGTGCACCATGTGTGCCCAGGGCCTGTAAATCAAATGCTGCTGGTAGGCTTGCGAGGGAAAAACAAAACAGGGCTTTGGCTGATAAACAGTAAGGCTAAGCCAAAATTACAAGAAAAACAAAAGAAGGGCCAATACTGAACCTATTATTCAACGTAGTTAATAACAGTCCCACTATGAATAAAACATACCGGTCCGTGATTTTACTAACGTCACTAGTTGTTTTATTTCTTTAACACTAGTATGCATTCAATTTTTAATTTTTAGAACACTTTTTTTGCATGTACAAATTTTTCAAAAAAACAACACAATGGGTTTACATATATACAATATTTATATAAAGCACATCCTACCAAACACATTCATACATCTCACATTCCTATGTACACAAAGAACAATATATACTCCTGTCAAAAAAGTATCTACAAGTTGCTACACGAATAGAATGAATTACATGAATTGTGCAGCTATTTGAATTCAATGCAACGAGAATTAACTCCACTGATTCTCAAATTCAGAGTGGTATTAAATGGAATTTGACAAGAGAGTACTGTCCAACTTAAGGCAAGTCAGGTCGGTCGACGCGTTTCGAACTCCTACATTTTATGGAGTTCTCATCAGGACCAGAACGTTTTCTAAAAGGGAAAACCCAAACGACAAATTTAGGACATTCCCAAGGTGACTCAATGGGAAAACAAGAAATAAACAAATGCAAAAGTGAAAAAGTGAAAAACCGCCAAACCGCACTACATAGCCATACCTTTGCACTATGGTCACACCATTTAGACCAACATACTTCCACAACAACGATCTTCAGACAAGTAGTGGCACTACACAGAAAAGACAATGAAACAAAACATGACTGTCTGTCAAAGTTGTGCCTCGGTAATAATTATGTAACGAGGTAAAGGTACGAGCACTGACCTTTGGAATTGGGGGGCAGAGCACCTGTGATGAAACACAGAGAGAAAGTATTTATTAAAAAGTGACTTGGGTAAAGAACGGAGGGCGGGGGAGATTGGTAACGAGGGGCTTACCTGAGCGGGGCTGCTTCAGATAAAGCCTGCGTCGCTGATTATTCAATAGGGCGGTAAGCCTGTAAAAGCGAAAATGACAGGTCAATGCCTGTGGGGCCCGGGGGTCGGATCCGCTTAACAGGGAACGGGGAAGCGGTGAAGCTTACCGTTTTCAATCGGAACATCCGCGTTGAACGCCAGTTAGTTGAGACGTGCAGAAAACCTTGTCCTTCAGCTGTGTTTACTGAGGTCTGACGCGCCCACGTGACCGGAACGAGCAAACACTCGTTTCTTGAGATTTTTTTCATGAAACTTTACACACGCTGACAATGAGAGAAGCAGAGCACAGTGTCATTAAGCACAAGAAAGTGAAAAACGCAGACTCAAGGGGAGTTCAGGGCTGTACTTTGAATATTTCGGAGATTGCATTCAGGCCAGTGGAGGCAGTGTCATATTTCATTATGAGCAGAGCTTCTCTCTGACTCAATCTTGCCTCAATATCTCCTCCTCGTAAGTCACTCTCAATTTTTGATATAACAGTCCATTTAAATTCATCTTCTTGATGTTGTTTCGTCAGCCAATGTAGGACGAGTGGTGCATTTTGCGTCTGATTCCTGAGACGCGATTTGTGCTGCGTAATGCGTTGTCTTGCTTCTTGGGTAGTTTTCCCAATGTACAGTTTTGGGCACGGGCAAACAATTCCATAGATAATGTTTTTAGTTTGACAATTCGTGAAAGAGGCGTGCTTCCAATGAATACCATTAAATGTAAAGAGTGAGCCTTCAATGGTTTGTGCACAACAAGTGCAATTGCCACATTTATGATGGCCAGACACTGGTGGTAATCCTAACATACCTCTCAATGAAGGTTTAGGAGTAGTTGGTAACGCTGCCCTTACAATGTGGTTGGCCACGCTTTTATCCTTTCTGAATGCGAAAAGAGGGGGAGTGGAGAGGTCATTGTGAAGATCCTTCACTAAGTGCCAGTTTTGAATTACTAGTTTGCGTAACTGATGTGTCTGGGGTCCAAATGTGGTAACGCATACTGTCCTCCCTTGATCTTGCCGTGTTTTCTTTGTAAGCAGTGTTTCTCTGGGGACCCACCATGCAAATTTGCTTTGACCAAAAATTATTTTCAATTCGATAACATTTTTTATTATCAGGTCAAAGGAGTAGCGATGGGCTGTCCATTTGCCCCAGAATTAGCCATTCTGTTTATGGGACTATATGAGGACAAATTCATTTACAATGCCAATCCTTACCTCCAATACATTTCAAAATATCTCAGATACATCGACGATGTTTTTATGATCTGGTCAGGTACGAGTGAGCAGTTGCAAGAATTCATGATCTGGGTAAATCATAGGATGGTGGACATCCAATTCAGTTTTAACTTCTCCAGTAATCAGATAATATTTCTGGACGTACAAGTCTTTGCATCAGATGGGAAACTGGGCACCACACTTTTTCGCAAACCGACAGATCGGAATAAAGCCCTTCACTTTTCTAGTCAACACCCGAGAAGCCTCAGACAAAACTTACCATTCGGCCAATATTTAAGAATAAGGCGTAATTGTTCTACCAAAGAGGAGTTCTTTCGCCATGCCAATGAGTTGTCTGAACGACCAAGCAAAAGGGGCTACCCGAAAAAGCTTCTAAAAAACTCTATGAAAAGGGCATGGTGGGTCCCCAGAGAAACACTGCTTACAAAGAAAACACGGCAAGATCAAGGGAGGACAGTATGCGTTACCACATTTGGACCCCAGACACATCAGTTACGCAAACTAGTAATTCAAAACTGGCACTTAGTGAAGGATCTTCACAATGACCTCTCCACTCCCCCTCTTTTCGCATTCAGAAAGGATAAAAGCGTGGCCAACCACATTGTAAGGGCAGCGTTACCAACTACTCCTAAACCTTCATTGAGAGGTATGTTAGGATTACCACCAGTGTCTGGCCATCATAAATGTGGCAATTGCACTTGTTGTGCACAAACCATTGAAGGCTCACTCTTTACATTTAATGGTATTCATTGGAAGCACGCCTCTTTCACGAATTGTCAAACTAAAAACATTATCTATGGAATTGTTTGCCCGTGCCCAAAACTGTACATTGGGAAAACTACCCAAGAAGCAAGACAACGCATTACGCAGCACAAATCGCGTCTCAGGAATCAGACGCAAAATGCACCACTCGTCCTACATTGGCTGACGAAACAACATCAAGAAGATGAATTTAAATGGACTGTTATATCAAAAATTGAGAGTGACTTACGAGGAGGAGATATTGAGGCAAGATTGAGTCAGAGAGAAGCTCTGCTCATAATGAAATATGACACTGCCTCCACTGGCCTGAATGCAATCTCCGAAATATTCAAAGTACAGCCCTGAACTCCCCTTGAGTCTGCGTTTTTCACTTTCTTGTGCTTAATGACACTGTGCTCTGCTTCTCTCATTGTCAGCGTGTGTAAAGTTTCATGAAAAAAATCTCAAGAAACGAGTGTTTGCTCGTTCCGGTCACGTGGGCGCGTCAGACCTCAGTAAACACAGCTGAAGGACAAGGTTTTCTGCACGTCTCAACTAACTGGCGTTCAACGCGGATGTTCCGATTGAAAACGGTAAGCTTCACCGCTTCCCCGTTCCCTGTTAAGCGGATCCGACCCCCGGGCCCCGCAGGCATTGACCTGTCATTTTCGCTTTTACAGGCTTACCGCCCTATTGAATAATCAGCGACGCAGGCTTTATCTGAAGCAGCCCCGCTCAGGTAAGCCCCTCGTTACCAATCTCCCCCGCCCTCCGTTCTTTACCCAAGTCACTTTTTAATAAATACTTTCTCTCTGTGTTTCATCACAGGTGCTCTGCCCCCCAATTCCAAAGGTCAGTGCTCGTACCTTTACCTCGTTACATAATTATTACCGAGGCACAACTTTGACAGACAGTCATGTTTTGTTTCATTGTCTTTTCTGTGTAGTGCCACTACTTGTCTGAAGATCGTTGTTGTGGAAGTATGTTGGTCTAAATGGTGTGACCATAGTGCAAAGGTATGGCTATGTAGTGCGGTTTGGCGTTTTTTCACTTTTTCACTTTTGCATTTGTTTATTTCTTGTTTTCCCATTGAGTCACCTTGGGAATGTCCTAAATTTGTCGTTTGGGTTTTCCCTTTTAGAAAACGTTCTGGTCCTGATGAGAACTCCATAAAATGTAGGAGTTCGAAACGCGTCGACCGACCTGACTTGCCTTAAGTTGGACAGTACTCTCTTGTCAAATTCCATTTAATACCACTCTGAATTTGAGAATCAGTGGAGTTAATTCTCGTTGCATTGAATTCAAATAGCTGCACAATTCATGTAATTCATTCTATTCGTGTAGCAACTTGTAGATACTTTTTTGACAGGAGTATATATTGTTATTTGTGTACATAGGAATGTGAGATGTATGAATGTGTTTGGTAGGATGTGCTTTATATAAATATTGTATATATGTAAACCCATTGTGTTGTTTTTTTGAAAAATTTGTACATGCAAAAAAAGTGTTCTAAAAATTAAAAATTGAATGCATACTAGTGTTAAAGAAATAAAACAACTAGTGACGTTAGTAAAATCACGGACCGGTATGTTTTATTCATAGTGGGACTGTTATTAACTACGTTGAATAATAGGTTCAGTATTGGCCCTTCTTTTGTTTTGCTGGTAGGCTTGCAGCACTGATTGTGCCACCCACAGAAGCAGCTTGTAAAATGTGGCTCAGGCCTGTCATCGCAGAGCCCGTGTGCAGTCAGGGACTGCCATGCAGACTTGGCAAATGCACACACTTGCCAGTCTCTAAGCCTTCTCTTTTCTACATTTTAGTCACCCCTAAGGTAGGCCCAAGGTATCCCTGTGGACAAGGTGCATTGTATGTGAAAGGTAGGACATGCTCTGATGTGTGTAGCATGTCCTGACAGTGAATTACTGCCAATTTCGTTTTTCACTATTGCAAGGCTATCTGTTCCCATAGGCCAGAATGGGCAGTTAGTTTATAACATCTTATAAATATAACTGACCCAGGGAACAAGATCGGGAAATAAAGCTTAGTATGCCATAACTCAGAATGGTAAAGTGCATCTTTTAGTATAGGAGATAACATTCTGTGTTTGAAAATACCACTTTTAGAAAGTAGGTGTTTTCTTGCCTAACTATCCAGTGTGCCTCTGGTAGGTTTGTGTATAGGAAATTTCGTTTCATTTGTCTGAGCCTTCATGGAATCGAGGGTAGGAACAGGATATTTTCTTTCTGCTACCTGGGCCAAGTCTGCTTTCAGCAATGCTGTCTCCACCTCCTGCTAGGAAGCTGCATCAGAAAGAAAAGAACTGATTTTGGCTGGGTACAGACACACTCTGCCTTCAGAGAACAAAGGATTTTGCAGTGTAAAGACTGGGGCCCAGAACCCAGAACTTAAGATCACTTCTGGGAATCAAGACAAACCTTTGCCAAGGAGAGAAACCAAGGAAGCTGAAGGAGGAGACTGTCCCTGTGCTGTTTGCTTTTTGGGGTTGGTCTGCAGTGGTTACCTATTGCCAAGGAAAGGAGAAAAGGAACTTTGTGTGTGCTTTAACTATCTTGAAGAAGATGTTCAAGGGCTTGAAGCTGAGCTTGCCTCCTGTTCTGAAGTCTCAGGGACACAAAGACTTCCCCACCAGTTCCCCCTGAATTTCCTTGCTGGGAATTCTACCTGCAGTGAGGTGCCTGCTGTTGTCTTGGGCCCCCTGGAGACTGTGTGTCACTGGGAGCACAATGCAATGAGGAAGAAGCGTGTCACTGCCGCAGCAGTTGCCGTCGCATCACCGAAGAAGCGTGTCGCCGCCGCAGCTCTTAGCTGCAAAAATAACTGTTAATGGACAGAATGCAGAACAATGTCATACATTCACCCCAGTACAGAGATCTGGGCCTAAATCCATCGTTTTTTTGCTCAGCATGCCATTCCAGTTTGAACCCAGCCATTTCCAAATCAGTCTTGACCCTGTGCCCCATGGGAACAGTCCAGACCGAACTGCCAAGCCAGGTCCTCCCTGGACTGGAAACAAGCATCCTAGGACCGGTTACAGTAACAGAGCAGTAGCATCTACATGTGCACAATCAGTACAGCATGAACATGTGTGCTCTGGTGCTCTAGCATCCAGTTTAGATTTGGCATTATAGTGTGCCTTTTAGCCACCTTGGCTGCAACCATTTATACTCTACAGCAAGCCTTGGCAAAACCAATAAGTTAGCTTTCATGCACTAATACTGTAAAGTAGACACGACTCCCTCCTCTTTGCCTTTGGACACATAGGACTTGTCACTGTTATATTCTGTCTTAGTCCTGCCTGTTTCTCTGAGAGACAGTGCAGCTGTTACATGATTCACAACCTTCACTCTCCTGAGACAGCAAGCATGGCATGTCGGGCTGAACAAACGACAAGAGGAATCTTACTGCATTATGAGATGACTTGGGAGAGGAGTTGGCCTAATGGCTAGAGCGGTCAACCTCAAGTCTGGGGAACCGGGTTTGAGTCTCGGCAAGGACGTGCAACGTCCTGTGATTCAGGGCAAATCACTTAATCTCTCCGTTCCAAACAAAACTGAATGTGTCCTCATGTAACGTAACTGGTGCTCGTGTAAAGCGCTCTGATTCCGCAAACTTTCGGGTCAAGTTCGCGCTATATAAAACTCTGTTAAAAACGAAATGAATAAATAATTGTAAAAAAGAAGATCAAGAGTAAAGCACTGGAGTGGACAGTCCTGGGCCTTTGTCTTTCAGTTGCTTTGTCTTTCTCTTAGATGTGTTCTACACCCTAATATCCAGGTCTGATTCACAAAGAATGTTCTGTGAGTATTTTTCAAGAGTAAGACGTTCTGACTCACAGAAAACATGAGTAAGTACTCCTTAGTACTTGAAATTCATGAGGAAGTCACACCTAAGCCTGGAGTAAGATACACCTGCCTGCGCGGCCAGACGGGCTTTGATGCAGTCCCTCCCCAGCCCTCTCATGGGGTTTCCTACTTCAGTACTGAGTGCAGGTATGGCATACAAGGAAGTCGCCTAGTTATTCTTTCGTGTATATTTCAAGAGGTAAACATGCAGCCATGTTTGGCCTCAAACATATGTTTACAGCCTAAAAAGCGCTTTCTGAATTTGGACCCAAGGTTTAGTTTTACTATTGTTTCGTGAATCGGGCTCTGAGTTTAGTGGATAAAATTACTGAAGTGGTTACGTTTGCAACTTTGTGAAGCCTGAGAAGTTTACTTTAAAACGTCTCCAAGTTTAGGAAAGGAAAGTCCTGCAACTTTGCAAAAAAACACATACTTCTCCCTTATATGAGCCTGAGAATTTTCATACACACCGGAAAATGATGGGATAATTTTTTCGCTATTTGCTATTAGGGTTATTTCCGTTTTTTAGGAACCTTGGCTCAAAAATCACCAATTTCTTTGCAGACTCTGCACAAAAAGGGCCGGATATACGAAGAGAGGTCAAAAAACAGTCTGGCACAGATTTACAAAACGATCATGCAATGCAGCACAGCACCCACGTTGCTGTACTGCGATTTGTGAGAGGGAGAGAGAGAAGGACAGCATCAAATCTGCAGAGATTTGGCACTATCCTCCTCTCTCCCTAGCGCTGGCATAGAATTATTATGCTGCCGTGGGCCACACACACAACCCTGCACCATAGTGCAAAGGTGTCTGCATGAGTCTAGCATAGGTTTTGTACTGGAAGGGTACCTTTCCAGTACAATTTACGATACTTAGACTGAATTTACACCTTTCCTACTTTTATGTGTTCTATATAGAGAACACATGCAAAGTTGGAAAAAAAGGAGAAATTAAATATTTTCTCCTATTAATGTCTGCCTTCTAGTGGCATTAATTTTGGTGCAACACCCTATCTAGATCCCTAGATAGGGTTTTGCGTCAAAAACTATGGATGGTAGCACAGGAACGCCCAACTACCACCCATGGAGTGCCTCCTTGATGCAGAGTGACACACAAGCACTTCACACTTGTTTCCATTTCTTTTTTGAAAAACAACACAAATACCAATTTGCTTGATCTGTACTCCCCCAAAATAATTTAGCATCAGGTCTATATTAAAAAAGTAACACACACCCATCCAAAACCTTTGTATCTGAGCCAGTCGATGTTTTTGTACTCCACATAGTTTGCGACCTGTCATTCATTTTATGATGAGATTGATGTATTCTATGACAAAACAATTTTGATGTTCATTGAAATGTCTGCTGGAAAAACATTGCCAGCCCGCCCTCACTTGTGTCAAATATGTGGAGCAGATTTACTGAAAATCTTTTTGCAAAATATGCTGAATGTAGGGTTTGGTGTATGAAGTGCTTCTGCAGTCGCAAAGCACACGTGGCAATGTACAAAAGCACTCTGCGAGCCATAAAGCTCTTGTGACACATCATCCATTCAAACCCTCTTCTAATAATGACAATAATAGGTACCAAAGCACAGCAAAGTCTTGTCAAGTTTGTATAGAAGATGGTACTTGTAAATTAAGATTCAGCTAAGAGTTTATTTTCAAATAAATCTGTGACCATTTATTTCCATCCCACTAATATTCGTGCGACACACATATGTCCCTCACAACAGGCAGCCGACACATGTTTCGTCTTGCAAAAAGACTTTCTCAAGGATACTCTACAAAGTGAATGTCCCTATTAGTGAACTTGAATGGTAAAATGCTGCAGCAGCTGTCCCTTCAGACTGAGAGAGAGAGAGAGAGAGAAACTTGTTTATTTAGACCTTGGTCTTTTAAACAGTACAGAACACACACAATCAGGATCAAAAAGAGTACGAACAGACAAAATTCTACTACATCTTAAATAGATAAAATTCAATACTTGTTATTACAAAGTTAAAAGAGGGTGGGGCCCTCAAAAACGCAACATGCAATACACCCTATTTTTACAGAAATCTCAAAATCGCTAAAAGGATAAAATTAAAAATTTGCATTTTAAAAAAACTTTAAGACGACTTAAAAATCAGTGCCCCTCCTTCGAAATCTCCCTTCCAAATTCTTTTAAACCCTTCAAAAATGTACCCAATCCAATTGCAATTTCTAACGTGGGCATATCGGTAAGTAGGCAGATCGCCTGGGCATGCGAGCTTATCTTATGTGATAGGAATATAGGACGTAAAAACAATTTCCTTATATCGTGTACAAATAAGCAATCGAGTAAAATGTGCAGCATATCCAGTCTTAGGCCACGCCCACAGTTACAGTTACCTTCTGGGCCAATCAGTGCAGACTGTAATTTTCCATCTATCTTCCAAGGGTTAACCCCAACCCGGGTTCTAAGAATTTCATATCTCAGCACTTGGTTGGGCAGTATGCCCAAATACGGGAACCAGCCATCGTTAACCCATGACTTTTTTAACCACAGGACCGATTTTTTCTCTGGCATATAAACTAGGTCCTGCGCCCTAGAGAGTGACTGGCCTTGTTCCCTAAGAGTTCTCTTAGTATCGGCTATCAAGGCGTCCTGAAAGAATTTCACATTAAGGCGCCCCGTTACTTTCTGGAGAGCTTTACTCACATCCTTTGCCCAGACAAGATTACTTATTTGGATCTCATCTCTACACCATTGTGAGACCTTTAGTGTCACTCCTGGATCTTGGCGCTTCCAGAATCTTACCAGGGCCATTTGGGATTGTACGGTCCATGAGGTTAGCCCTAGCTCCATTCTTATTGCTTGAACCATAGTACAGTTCGGTAAGGACAATAGCATTTTTAAAATGTTTCCCTCTTCCTGGTCCCACTCATGTTTACCGCTCAAGTATAACACCTGAGCCCCATACAATACTTGGGGGGGGGATCATTGCTCCAAATGCCTTTAACATTGGTTTATGAGTCATGTCACCATATTCTTTATTAAACCTTTTCAACCCACATGTGGATGAAAAAGCTTTGGCTCTTTGAGCCTCCGAATGGGTGCGCCATTTTAGCGCACTATCAAACCAGAGGCCTAGATATTTATTTTCCTTTACTGCCTCTAGTTTATCATTACCCAAAAACCAATTAAAATTCTTCTTACTCTTTCCAAAACATAAAACCTTAGTTTTTTCCATATTTACAGTCAGAATTTTCCTATCGCAATAACTTTTAAAAACATTTAGTTTCCTTTAAAGTCCTATTTCTGTTTGATCCAGGATCACTAGGTCATCAGCATATAGAAGACAAGGCACTTTGTGCCCGCTCATTCTAGGGCTTGCACTTCTTTCTACTTCAAGTGTTGCAGGGAGATCTGCCAGAAAGATTGAAAATAACAGGGGTGCCAAAACGCACCCCTGTCTAAGGCCATTCCCTAACAATATCTTGTGAGTTAGTGACCCATGCGAATCTCTAATAACCTGGGCCCAATTCCGTCTGTGAAGATCTCTCAAGATCATCAATAAGCCATCCGGAATTCCATATCCCGACAAACCCTCCCAGAGTTTGTTACGGTCCACAGAGTCAAACGCAGCCCGAAAATCAACTAAACAACAGTGCAACTTCCCATTTTGTTCTATTGATTTCCGGGCCAAAGCCCACAGGGCAAAACAGTGGTCTATTGTGGAATGGCCTTCTTTGAAACCGCCTTGTTCCACTGGAATAATTGCTCTTTCTTTTGCCCAAGTCTTTAACCTACCTAATATTATTTTAGCAAATATTTTTTCTCCAATATCAAGTAGGTTGATTAGTCTATAGTTCCTTGGTGCGTTGATGTCCCCTTTTTTATGAATCGGTCGAATTATCGCACCCGTCCAATTGCTTGGAACTATCCCTGATTCTAGGATTACTAAGAACATTTGGGAGAAAAATTTAGCCCACCAAGATGTCCGTGACTTAAATATCAGGGCAGGCAGGTTATCTGGGCCTGAGGCTCTTGTTAAATTTAGGGTTTTATCGTGTTGAGTACGTTTTCTTCTGAGAAGTATGGTTTTAGGTCATCTACTAGACCTCTCCAGTCCCCTTGTACTTCCTCTTCGGTTTCTCTCCCCGGAGGGTATAGTTCTTTCAAATAATCCTCCCAGACACCCTCTTCTACCACGCAGATCATTGAAGCAGCTGAGGCTTCCGTTACTGAACGGACTAGATTCCAGAATAATCGTATATTCTTGGATTCTATTGCCTCCAGCAGTTTCCCCCAGCAATTATCCTTATGGGCTCTTCTTGTACTATAAAGAAGCATGGTATATTCTTTCTTTAATTTTACAAGATATTCAGCTCTAGATTTATCAAAGTTTTTACGCAAACTGCGCTGTTCTCGCCTTAGTTCTCTTTTCTGATTTAAGCAGGCTACATTGTACCATTTTCCCTTCCTAACCTGTGTGGTTTGTGTACTCTTGGTAATCTTTACGTCTGTTCTAAGTTCGACCTTGATACTTTGTACCACTTGGTTTATCTTTTCAATGTACCAGGCCAGATCCAGACCAGCTGCACATCCTAAAACGATGTTATGTTGGAGCCTGGTTAATTTCTCTATATATATTCTTCGGCTAACCATGTTGTGATGCGCCTGGGATAGTCCATCTGTAGAATAATTACTTCTTCAGCAACTATCTGATAGGAATGTACCAGTTCCAGTTCTAGAATATTGTGGTCACTATTTTCTATATGGTCAACCATAAAGCCCTTTATTATGTTAAAGTTCCATGCTGGGATAAAGACATAATCTATGGGACAATTTTGTATACCTTGTTTAAAGGTTTTCTTTGCCGGGCGATCTTGTGGAAATCTACCGTTCAGACAAAAAAACCTTTTATTCGCTAGGTAGTTTCCCAAGCTTACATCATTCGTCGAACACAGACTTTCGGGAAACTTTGCTTTGATTATATCATAAGATTCTAAAATATCCTGATACATGAGATCCTGCCGCTTAGGGTTAAGTTTATGGTTAAAATCTCCTACCAACAAAATCAAATCTGAATGGTACTTTTCACACAGTGAATCTAAATCATTTTTAAAATGACTCATTTCAACTCCATACTCCTCCTTGTCCCCCCATTGCATATATACATTTAGAATAAGCACATTTTCTTCCTTATTACCGAATACAATCAAAGTTATTCTACAGCGAAGCAGCCATTTACATGTTACAGTGAGCTGGGAGAAATTTTTCACCAAATTTGTAGATAGTAAAGTCAATAAACCCCCTGCCGGGCGTCCTGATCTAGATTTTACTGCCGGAAGATAGGCTTGACAGAACCCATCCACTACAGGTGGCTCGCCACATAGCCAGGTCTCCTGGATACAGATGATCGCATTATTTTTTGCCAGATCTTTTAGCCGTTCAAGTTTTATTTGGTATCCTAGTCCGTTTATATTCCAGGAGACCATTTTTAAGCCATGTGGCTGCCCCTTTACCTATTCCACGTCACTAAGGGCCCAAACCTATTAGATTCCTCTAAGTACCGCTGGGAAGGTCCTGGGAGGCTAGTATTAAGGCTCCAGTTCTTCCAAGAATCCTCCGGAGCAGAGTTATTTATTATAATATTAAGGTTTCCTGGGCCTTGCCCTAAACCTCTTTCTACAAATCTAACTTGCCTTATACCAAGTCCTGCATGGTACTTTAAGAAATCTTTTCCTTGCTGGACACTTTCTTCAGCCCCTACTTCTTCAATAGGTACTAGCCGAATCCCTGCCTTTAATATCTCACTACCTACTCGCTCAATGGCTATTTTTACCAACTCAGAATAAACTTGTACCTTGGTAAGCTCTTTTCCCTCAAAGGTTGTTTGAAAACCCACCTGTCGGAGATCTTTTGTGCCGATTCCTTTCAAGTTAGGGTAATGGGCGAAAGAATTAAGAAGAAGTGCTCCATTTAAGTACAAACTCTTCTTCATTTTTTTCCCTCCCCTTCCCATTTTTACTTGCTCAAAATACAGCCATTGATTTCCTTTAGACTCCATTCCATTTGCTTTTGACCCCCTATGTGGTTGTTGTATTTTAGTTTTAACCTCATAGGCTTTCTCGTTAAGTTCCATCCCCTTGTTATTTTGTTTCCTACTGCCATTATCGTTTATTACTCGATTCATTGCTGGCCTCTCTGTGCTTCCCATTCTTGCATTGCTCACTCTCTCTTATTTTTTGGGGGCTTACGTTTTGGCACTTGTTCCGTTAAATCTAATGATACCTCCATCTCGGTCCTTTTTCTCACTGCTCTGCCTTTACTCTTTCTTTGCATGTCTCCACTAATAGGTCTCCCCTGTCTTAATGAAGTATAACTCTTATATACACCCCTTCTTTTTATCAGCATGGGCCATTTTGAGATGTACACTTCATGATTTACAACTGGGGGTTCTATGTTCCCAACCTCCATCACAATTGGAGTTATATGTTCAG
This sequence comes from Lissotriton helveticus, assembly GCF_964261635.1. NCBI lineage: Eukaryota > Metazoa > Chordata > Amphibia > Caudata > Salamandridae > Lissotriton > Lissotriton helveticus. The sequence goes on along the minus strand of NC_136069.1, from coordinate 1,507,795,581 downwards.
GGTCAGGAACTGGTCTAAGCATTAAGGGCATTTGACTCTTGATTCCTTGTAGTTCACCCTGGATTTTTAAGAGGTGCCAATTCTGTGTTTTTAGTGTATCATGATTTAACATTGTCACTTCAAGGATTCCCTGGAGAGTTTTTTGCAATATTAATATCAGATCCAGCATTGAGGAGGCCGGATTTGTAGAGGACTCCGGATTAATCTGTAAAAATTGATTACAGTCTTTGGTGCCCTTGGACCCTAAAGTGTGCTCTTCGTGCTCGTCAAGTCCTTTCGAGTTTCCATTCAGAACCAAGTCGTTCAAATCCAAGTCATCTTCCTCCTCTTGTCCTTGGATTTCACTATTTACTTTCTTAGAGTCGTGGAGCAAAGACAACTTTGGGGACGAGGATAGCCGGGGTGACATTGTAGGACCCTTATGAGTTGTTAAAAACTGTAGTGATTGGTTAATTAGATTATCAGGGTCCACCATTTGGTCATCAAAAATGACAGAGGAGCCTCCCTTCCAAGATTCCCCCCCCGGCTGATTCCAGGTCAGGTGCGAGGGGCTTAACTGGAGAGAAGACCCTTTAGAAATGTTTTCCCACAAAGTCTTTCAGGGGGTTTGAAGCTTTGCCACCCATATTTCCCACTTGCGATTGCTCATTGGGTATTTTCTCTTTTTCCTTTTGGATACGTTTAGATTTTGATTTTGACCCGAGGTCCACCGAGCTTCCTCCTGACGAGTTTAGATCCATTGGGGTTTTTTTAGAAGTCTTTGTCTTTGTCTTTGCCTGTCCCAAAGCACTTTTGTTCTTCCTTGGCACCATCAGATGGACCTTATAACTCAGAAATACGTCAACGCTTAGTACCGGCTGATTCAAACCCCTCAGCCCTAGACACTGCACTCAGGACTCGGGTGGACTATTTGCATCAATAAAGGAATAGAATAAATAGAAAGGGGGAGGGGGCAAAGAGACACCCTTTACTCCACTTACCTCTGTTGTGCTTTTATAGATAACCTGTAACGTGCCCGAGCCCGTTTACTGCTTGCCCTTGTGTGGCCTTTTCCTCTCCTTAGCTCTTCAGGGACCTGGGGCCTCTTGCGCCTTATTCCAGTGCTGTCCTCCGATTTAGTCCGGCCCCTCCCTTACTTTTCCACTCACTGCAGGCTCGCGCTGTGGGGCTGAGCTGCGGCGTGCGACAGGGAGATTCCAGCGTCCTCTCACTGGGCACCGCTATTTCCCACACCAGCACTATTGCAGTAGGGGGGGGGGGGGTCGGGTAGGCCAGGCAGCCGCAATGCCGCTACACCGCACTATGCCAGGCCGCGGTCCAAGCTTCTTGCTTCTGTTCGGCGTCACTCTCGCGGTTCTTCGATCACTCGGGGGCTCCCGGGTCACGGTACGGCAATTACGCAACTACGCAACAGTCACGCAGCACAACAATCTGAGAGAGTGGTTATGGGGCCCTTCAGACTGGGTAAGGACCTATAAGTGGTAGTCCTGATCCTAAAGTTAACGTCCTGTGCGTAAGCTGTCCATCTCAGAATCCTGTTACAGAAAGACTTTCCGTGGACACTCAGGCTTATCAAGGCCTCGTGTATCTACCATTAGTGTGCACAGGGAGAACCTTATTTACACAGAGTTACCTCATTTTACTGTTTCGTAAGGCTCTACCCCATGCGGACCCTGCTCCACCCAGGATTCTGGGATGGACAGCTTATGCACAGGACCTTAACTCAGCCACCTATTCTTCTTCTAGTTTCCGGACTGGTGTCTGCCCGGGATAGGAAACACACTCAAGGTGTCAGGGTGTTGGCACCAAGCAAGTAAAGTCTTTGTACAGTCCACGCTTTGGATGTGCGGACTATGGGCATATTATCAAGGACTGGCGATACATTATCGCAGCTTTTATTGTCAGGAAACTGCCGATAAAGCGGCGATAATGGGCTTGATAATATGCTCAATTAATTCCTATCGAAGCCCATGTTAGATGTGAACACATCTAACATGGGCTTCGATAGGAATTCATAGAGCATATCATCAAGCCCATTATCGCCGCTTTATCTGCAGTTTCCTGCCGATAAAAGCGGCGATAATGTATCGCCTGTCCTTGATAATATGCCCCTATATGTCATAGCCATCAGTTCGTTTTGTATTTATCTCTTCTAATAATATATTTTTCAATATATAATTGTATGCAAAATGTGCTCTTGCCCTTTGAAGACTAATAATGATACTAATAATATTGAGGATGATAATCATAATAATAATAACACTAATAATAATAAGAATAAGAATAATAAACTGTTTATAAAAATACCAATCACCATTTCTATTGATTCATCAATAGCAATGCAAACTTCTCAAAAGGATTAACCGCTTGCTCCATGTTGCCTCGCTTACAGAGGCAGGTTTTACTACTGTAATGCGCTGGTTTCCTTCAAAAGCAAGTGTTATTTTTTGAGCAATGTGCAAATGGCTTTTTTATACTGGGTTACCAAGTACCACATTTGTAAACCTGCCACTGTCATTGCCTCTGATTTTTCCATCTGACAAAGAAAGAGCTGCTGCAGCAACAAAAAAGACTGGTTCAATGAGGCCACTTTTGTGAATGATGTTTGCCTGCATAGGAAATGTTTCAGTTGACGGTTAATGGGGGTTTATATGGTGACTTTCTGAACTGTATTTTTCGGAACATTTACTTTCCTTTCACAAACCAGACGTGCAGCTCCTTAATTTGACCCAGGAAAGAAAAATGCATTTGTATTCACTTCTGGCCTTGAAATTTCTGTGCTCGTCTTCTTATGTTTTTTCTATCCTGTAACATAGCACTGCAGTTGGAAGTTGATTCAAAATGTTCACTGTAGGCTGCTGAGTAAGAAAAAGTAGGGGAAATAGTAACTGTCCTCAAACTGAATCTCAGATCCTTCAAAATTGATGTTTTGTAAAAAGATGTGTTTGTCTAATTCTTTGTATTTTGTGTAATGTAACTTTAGAAGTGCCTACAAACATATTCATATACCCATTCATCTTTACAAATAATTTATCAAAGTATTTTGATAGATGTAAACTGACCGCATAACAAATTTTCTAAACACTGGTTGTCAAAGTTTTGTTTTAACTGGGCAACTTAGGGTCAAATTATTTGTGCAAATTAATAATTTTGATGATACATATTGTTGTAACTGAATCAAATGATGTTGCAATTCCATGGTTGGGAAGTATGAATACTAATGTAGTACAGTTATGCCACATTTGTATGTGAAACATCACTTTTTCAAAATGGATGCAGTTTCTGGTGCTCATCTTGCTCCTGCTTATTCTCCCTCCCAATCAGTGACCCGCTGCAAGTCTTCCCTTCTCACAGTTTCAGGCAGAGCACAGAGTGTTATGACTTATTTAGCAACTATCCTTAGAAAGATTTTATTGCGAATGAGACTTTCCACCATGTTCTCTATATATCATTTTGGAGGACTTCCACTGGAAGTTCTGATGCAGGCATGCAGAAGAACATTTAGGGCCTAATTACAATGTTGGTCTGAATGCCTTTCCGACCAACATTGTAGGTTTAAAGTCCGACCGCCATATTATGATGACGGCAGACAGAGTTTAAACCGGTGAGGGAACCTGACACAATTCTGACAGACTCAAGGAGACCTTCAGCCAGTGAGAAAGGCCTATAATCCCTTAAGGACAGCATTTCCGCTGTCAGAATTATGAGGTCGGCTTCCGACAGCCATCCATGTTGACCTTTCCAACATGGCTTAGCTGTCGGAAACTGATTTTGGGAGCCCCTAGCTGGCCCCTTTCCCCCCTAGCCTTCTGCATTTGGCCCTGGGGGCATTTATGGTGCCTCCATAAACATTCCTGCACCGTGTGGCAGCCACTGTGAGGTGCCTGCCACACTGTGCAGGAAAGTTTGGAAACATCAATTTTTCTATGGGAGCTAATGCTGCAAGCGTTTTCTGCCCGCCGCACAAGCTCCCATAGAAAAATTTCTGTGTCAGACCGCACTGTCCGCGGTCGCATCCAAATGTGGCAGTCAGAACCGCTGACCTGAGGTCAGTTGGTTTCCATTCCTCAATGGTGTCGCCAACATCGTAATCAGGGCCTTAATATGAATCTTTGTTTAACAAATGTTTCATATTGTATTCTACATTTCCAGAGAGCAGTTGCTGAGGAAGCAAACTAAAGGTTTCCCTTGCCCGAAAGAAATTGGTTAGTGCTAAGGGCTTTAGTAATTGCAAGTTTGCTTTTGATATGTCCAAAGTGAGCTAACTATCATCTTGTCATCCTGAATATGCAGTTTTGCTAATTGTTTATGTGTAAAATGTGCATAGACCCCCTGATTTTGAAGGTTCGGGGGCAACTTCTCATGTTTCTCCTGAGACACTGCCTGATTTGTTTGAGACTGTCTTTTCTCCCTGAGAATGCTGTGAGTACTCTTTATGAGTTTGACACTTAGAATCTAGAGATATTTAACTGGCAAGTAGAGAATATTATCTGTTTCTAATTGTGTACTCTGTATCAGGTCCTTCATGAATTTATTGAATATTTCAGTATCGTTTATATTAAGATTTATATAATAAACCTGTTAAAAATTATTTTTGGTCTAGAAATCAGTCAATGAGAGGTCCCAGTTTCTATTTGATTTTACTCTGCTAACTAATTGTTAAAACTCTGGAGAGCGATGTCTCTTTTTATGATCATCAAATAGGGAACAGTAATTTGGGGTATACCCACTCAGGGAGGATGGGAGGAAAGAATCTCCCTATATTCGAACAATATCCTGCGTCTCTAGCCAGACGTCAATACTGTATACATTGTGTAATGCATGTATTCCGTATATTTGGAAAGCACTTGGGTTACACAATCAATTGTACCAAATCAGTGATTTACTCCCTATCGGGCGAGCCTCGGCCCCTGTCCCGTGACTGCCTGGCCCCAATGAGTCGGGAGGGATTAAGATACCTATAGATTTATATCACACAAAACCCACAGGATTTCCTTAGACATAATTTGGACCTACAACTTGAGCGATTTCAAGCGGATGTATCACATTGGCAATCACTCCCACTAACAAAAACGGGCAGAGCAGCTATCTATAAAATGATGGGCCTCCCACTATTGCTTTACATGACACAAAACACTCCCTGTTAGATCCCACAGAAAACATTTAGGAAGATTAATCAGACATTTCATAGAGAACTCTGGAAGGGCGGTGCCCAGAGGACTGCCCTAGCTACGCTACAGAAAGGGGTATACAATGGAGGGCTGGCCATCCTGGATTTACAGAAATATTACTGGATCTCACAGCTACTAGTCATTAATTACTAAGTTTTTACAGATCAGCCGGACCCAGCGTATAGGGTAGACACAATGGATATTGGCCCAGGAGGGTATGAATGCATGTTGAATGCTACAAGAAGTAGAGGTGACCGACCACAGCACACGCAAGTGACTATAGACATATGGCACGTGGCTACCCGGTTGCTTGGTTGGAAAGGGAGATTAACGGCACAGACACCTCTAGGGTGTAGTGCCCTGTTGGCAGATGTGGGGGGGCTGTGTGGGTTCCAAGGGTGGAGGCTCCTTGGAATAGAGCACTAATTGGACGTCTGGAGGAGTCAAGCTCATGCAACATTTGCTTATTTACAATCTGAGTTTAGCCTGCTGGAGACCGAGCGCTTCCAACACACACAGTTAAGACATGCACGGCACTGCCACCTGCAAACAGGGGAACAGGTGCCTGACGCCTCACCATTAGAGAACCGAATACTGACAGACCCATTAGAAAAAAGGGAATATCCCTAATTTATGAGAAGCTAATAAAGAATTCTCCAGACTTGCTAGGCCTGCTGAAGAGGGCATGGAAGGCTGACCTAGGAAGATGTTAGAGGATGACCACTGGATGGAGGCCCTACAAGCTCCCATAGAACAGTGCATTAGAGTGCAGTTTAGACTGATCCAGCCTAAGGTATTCCACATAGTGTACTATGCGCAGATTCTCCTCGTAAATGGGCAAAGCGGACTCCCCATTGTTCAGAAGGGGATGTGGGAATAAGAGATCTTTTTTCCACGCCCTCTGGGAATGTCGACTGATTCAATCCTACTGGGGACAAGTCACTACAGTGATGCCGAAAATGGGGACCCTTTTGGACCCAAGTGTCTACTCTTGGGAATAAAAGGGGAATACGATTGGCTGAGGTTCAAAGAAATTTGGCTAAAAATGGCAGCAGGAGTGGCAAAAAGAAATACAGTGCGAACATGGGGGCAGCAGCTATCCCTACTATCAAAGACTTGGAAAGAGACCTTGACTGGTGTCAGAGGGCAGAACAATTGGTCTATGGTCTATTAGTCCCAGGAAATGGGAAAAAGTGTGGGGGACTGGAGAGCCTACAGACCAGAGTGGAGAATTGTCAATATGGTCTGTGGGGGGAATAAACACTGAACCACGTGGTGGACATGGATGGGCCATTAGAGAACCGGACCTGTGACTCTGCACCCTGTACTGGGAAAGGGGGAGGAATGGCAAAGTTTCTTTGTAATATCTTTAATATGTGATAACAGTATGATTTGTGAAGTGAATTGTTCTGATTACCAATAAAAACAAATTAAAAAAAACAAATACGGAACAGAGGCGAACTGACTGAGCTAAAAATCGGGTTGTTTAAATTGTTGAGGTTCATTAAATTACTGGGGTTCGACTCCCACATGATGACTAATGGCTAATCTGGACACAGTTTGTATCACATGCTCTACAACACTGTTTATACCACTGTGATGCAGCAAACAGACATGCTTATCACATGAGGTGTAAAACCTCTGGTGGATTACACATTTAAAGGAAGGCATTGACCTTTGGGCACTTAGTCAACTCAGAGATTTAGATGTTTTTCTTTATTTATTTGCTTGTTTATTTATTTATGTATTATCAGGCCTTTATCAATGGCACTTCATGTGAGCATATCATTAAAAGGTACAATATAAAGTTGTTGGAATGTGGATTATAGAGAGTGGTAGATAGGCACCTAACACCAGCAACAAGGCCACCAACACGATACTGGTTCTTAAATAGGGTCTCTATAAATGAGTCCCTTGCTCAACCCTTGGTAGCTGACACCAAGCAACAAGGCAAAATATAGGAGAAAGACATGTAAGCATTTAAAAATACCAATACCGTGCACAAATAAGACTTATAATAAAAATCCCACACCAATTTATAAAAATAGGAATTATTTTTATCTTTAACATGACACCAAAATCATGGAAGCCTAATTTAGGGAACCAGAGAAATTACATTTTTAAAGAATAAAAACGTTCTAGTGCTTAGAAACCAATAGCGCCGCTTCTGGACATCTGGTCTCGCTTGACCAGGACAACGTTTGAGCCGACCACGATGAGCCCTGCTCGGATACCCCATGCAGTAGGTCTTGGTCAATATTTAACTTTAGGACTTAAAAACTCCACCTATGGCACTTGTTGCTCTCCACCAGTCCGGACTCTGTGAGGATTTGCTGGCTTGACTTTCAGGGAGCTCCCGGTCAAACTCTGGAAGTTGGACCTCCAGAGCTCTTCAGTGGGATGTACATGGAATCCGCCTGGGTTGTGGTTGAAGGTGGCCTGCTTTGCTCTCACGGTCAGGTCGATCACCTCCTGGATCTTTTTCTAAAACATTCCCAAACTTCTGGAGGTCCTTCCAGAAGGTCTCCTGGTAGGTTCCAAATGTCCAAAACACATATCCAAGGGTCTGGGATCTCCTTCATGGTCCATGGCAGGCCTGGACTTCAATTCCCACACTGCACTAGGCCAACTCCTAAAAACTCCACTGTACGCACTCCAGAAGGAGCAGTTTTCACCAGGCAGGTCCTCGGGTACAGCTCAAGATTTCAGCAGGACAATCCTCCTTCTTCTTGTAATTTCAGGCAGCAGAACTGAGAGGCTCTGTAGCTCTCACATATTTCTAGAGTGTTCTCCGGTTACAAGCATGGGAGCACCCCTGCAACACCCAAAAGCATGATATCTTCCTCCAAAGTGTGGCGCATAGTCTTGTCCCAAAAAACACTATTCTCTCAAAATCCACCATGGCTGAAATTTCAAAAAAGCAGCAAGAGCTAACTAAACCAAACTCAGATTATGGCTTATTTGCATAAACTCCCCCCGCTCACAGCAGCAAATTCCTTCCTTTAGACTTCAATCTGGCAGGGAGAGGAAGTGGGCCTAGCTGTCACCATAGTGCAAGGGTGCCTGCGCCGGCGCTTGGCAGTGTTTCTGCGCCAGCGCAGGAGAGAGCACAGGAATGCGACATATCATTGTAGATATGTTGCGTTCCTGTGCTCCAAAAGTACCGCAGCGTGGCGCAGCTAAAGGGCTTTTCCTTCTAGATCTGCCCCTGAGTATTCATGTTAATTTTATCCTGTTACTTAAAACACCCACAGAGCATCTTGTCACATATATCTACTCCGTCCTTCTCCATTTTCCTCACCTGTTTCCAAACACAGGCTATTGTGCATTTTAATACTTAGTTAAACTTACCTTCACAATAATAGAAATAAAAAATGAGTGATACTTTACAATTAGAATCCGTAAAAGAGAAGACAAAATGCAGTTATAATACATATTACTATACTTTTTACAAAACCGTATAATTTTTACATTTCACAAATTATTTTCTTTGCCTTTTTTGCTGCTCTCAGAATATTTGAATTTCACTAGAAACAGTGATTTCAAACATACTCATCACATAACAGCTGGCAAAAAAAACCCAATCAATAAGATTGCTTAAAAAAAAATTTTTATCCTCAATAAAATACCATAAAATACAAATCACACATATATAAAATGCTTACTGGTTATAAAAATGTATAACTTAAATTTATGAATACTGTAAATGTTGTTACTTAAAATTATACGCCAAGACAATGTGCAAGAAAAAGTCCGTAATTCAAACAAACACCTTTCTTCAAGGCCAAATGGTATTCTTGAAATCCATTATATTGAAATTTTGCAACAGTAATATTAATACATAATAATAATAAATTCCTCAGAGGCCGAATTTTGTTCCTAAAACTTTGGCTTTAAAAATATTAGGTAAGAATTAGGTAATTCGCTTTGCAAAACTAACTGAGCATCATTACAAAGTATCCAGCCTTTTTCACATTTTAGATAGGCAGTGTAATGTCCAGATGTTGTGGAAGGACCATCATGGAAAATAGTTCTACTGCTACAAAAGTCCTTCCTGATATTATTAGTTGACTTGCTACAAAATGTTTTATTACATTTTCTAATTTTCTTCCATCAGCTGTACAACGTTGCATCATTAAAATTATATATTGTCCATATCTTTGTATAAATAATGTTGATAACATTTCTGATTTGCATTGGCTGCACTCCATGTTCTGATTAGCTGCTTTAAATAGTTTTTTGAAAGACACTGATTTACAGTCTGGCAATGTCAAATATATAAATCTTTCAGTGTCTATGTTATTGATACATGTATACATGCAATTTTCACAATGAAGTTCCCATTATTAACAAAGGCCAAAAAGGTTTTCAATTTGTATACCTTCATTTTCCAATATGGTAAGCATATACATTAGAAATTCCTGAGCATCTTGTGGATGTTCTACGTACATTTTGTCGAACCAGAACATACATCCAAAAGATTACAAATATCACAAACACTTTGTATTTTACTTTTATCAGTTCTCAATTTTTCCTAAACGCAATGCAATAATGAACAAAATCTTTCTTTCCGATTCTCTATAATTTGCTGTTGCAAAACTTCAAGAAACAAAACTACATTGACCGCTACATTAGCATAGCAGTTGACACCTGAACTATTTTCAAACTGATAACCAACAATCTCTTCAACAGTGTCCTTTTTCTTTTTGCTTGCAATCACAACATTATCTTGTTTTTCCCTTCTCTATACCGCCACTACAGATGTTCTCATATCTTCTTTTTCTTCCTACTACATACTTTTCAAATACAGGATATTGAAATAAATTAGGAGCATAAACTCTTCTTAACCAATTATACTCTTTTACACAGTTTGCATCTGCGGTAACCTTTGTGTCATCAAAATCAATAAAAAACAAACCAGATAAAGTTTTGACTCGTGACAAAGCAACATATGCCATACCCTCTTTAAACACAGTATTTCCAATATTCACCAAAGCACTTTCTACACTTAAACCTTGAGAAACTTGAAACTTTTCTACAGACATATAAATCTTTAACAAGCAAAAAACTAACTGAACAACAACCAATTTGTTTTACTTCTTCAATCAGATCAAATTGAATTTTAAAAAAATCAAAACCATCTTTTCTCGTATAATTAACAAAATCCACAACTTTGCCCATTTCTCCATTAACTAAACCTTTTTCTACATCTAAATTATGCCTTAAAATTACCCGAAAGTTTCTAATACATATAAATTCTTTTCTAAACCAGCAGTTTTAGATATCGATTTTTTTAAAGAATCTAATTTTGTTTCAGCTTTTCTGTCAAAATAATAGTGATTCCTTCATGCTCAATTTTATCAATGGCTTCCATTGTTATTATTTCTTCATTTTCCAGCTTCAAAAGTTGTTCGTTGAATATAGAACACTCATGCCGTGTTGGCATTATGCAGATTACAGATTTAGTTTCTGCAATTTTCATATATATTTTCTCGGGAACTATATTTTCAATTGGAAACAAATTGGAAAGTAATCAACTCTGCAAAGCTTCTCTGCCATGTTCTGTCAGTACACAAATTCTTATATTTTGAAGAATAGTTCCATAATCAGCATTTGTTTGTCACATATTTGTAATGAGTTCCTTGTATTCAAAATATGACCAAATGTTTACATTTCCAACACTACCCAGAGACTTTCTGGTGTCTTCATGCGCACGTGTTTTAAATACTGGTTGTCTTTTTATGGGAGTAAGTTGCAGTAGATCTCCAAAAACTATGACATGTTTTCCTCCAAGTAACACGTCATACTCTGTTTTAAGAATTTGCTGCATTCTTAAATGCACAAAAGCAAGCATTAAGTTTGAGATCATGCTTACCTCATCAGTAATCAGAAGTTTCATTTTCTTCAAAACTCTTGAAACTTCACAACAAGCTTCTCCGGATAGCTTGTGATGTTCCAATTTGTTTTCATGCTCCACAGGTAGCATCAGTAAATGATGTAATGTAATTCATTTAACGTTGTGTGCTGCTAACCCAGTTGGAGCAGTTACAACACAAGACAAATGTGGCTCAGTTGTTTTCTGTAGATAACTAGTGATTACTTTAATTAAGAAACTTTTTTTCATTTCCAGCTTGTCCACTCACATACATTCAGATAGGTTGAAAAGATGTGCATGTACGTTCTTTCTTTTCATGAAGTAATCCATGATCAATCTGTTGTCTCACTTGCTGATATATTTCTTTCTGTTCAACATTTAGTTGTTCTTCCAAGTTTGCTAAGTCCTTTACATCTTCTTGAGCTTGATGCATTACTGTTTCCACCTTATTCATGGCGATTGCTGCTTTATTTTCAACAATTGGTTGTCCTAGTGGATCTTGACTCAGCGCAGCAGAACTTTGACTTTCTTGAGAACTGTCTCTAGCAATCTCAGCTACAATAGTTGCTTCTTGATCAATTTCATAGTTCAACATTTTCATATAATTTGCAAAAACAGTGCATTGTATGGTATCTTTACAAGCATTGAAGGAATCTTCATAACTCTGAAATTCCCCAAGTAATTCCAATTCTGAACGCCATGGTTTGAACCGTTGCAAAAGGGCTAAATTGTAAAATTCCTTTTTATCAGCAGTGTCACAACTCAGCTTCCTCTGATTAATCAAATTTCCATTTGGTGTTTCACCAAACATCCTTCAGAACCAATAACTCCATATTTTCAATCATTTATGTTCTCTGTAGTGTTCCGTTCAAAAGTGTAGTTTTGCAGCACTTCATAGAGACACATGTTCTCAAGATGATGACTTCTGTTTGAGTAATATGTGTCCAACATATTCGTTTTCTAAATATCTGTACTTTCTGAATCTTTTTCTGCTAAATATTCAATTTCTTGAACACATTTTAGTACCTGATTTCCCATTGCAGCAAGACCTAGACTCACCCAAATGATTCTTCTAGATATGGAGTATAAATTCTTCAAACTGAAACTGCATAATTTCTTACTTAGACTCTTCCCACATTTCTTTCAATTCTGTCTTTTCTGATTTTGTAATGTAGGACGTTACGTGTCGAGCAACAGCAATGGAATTGTCCGCAACGTACTGAATATCCATGTTAGCATTTCACATGGACAGAATAACCGGATTGCAGTCATTTATGTATTTTGACTCTTCGCTTCTTTTCCTGTTGGAAACAACTGCGGAAAACAACGAGCTTCCAAGCTCTCTTCTTATACACTCATGGGACTTCCCTTTGCTTTTTCTTTTGAAACACCTCAGTAGTGTTCCCCATCACTTCTTTTGAATGAAATGGATGTACACTGTAATGTTCATAGATTTCTTCACTTCTTGACATATCCACTTTTTCAATTTGTCCACTTGACGTTTCAGTATCTTCTGCTAAAAGTATTTCTTCTTTTCTGATATACACATTTTGTAGTACTCATTGTGTTTTATTAAATACAAAGTCGCCTTCTGCACTTTCCTAACATTCACTAACTCCTGCCAGATTTTGTTACTCTTAGTAGGAAGGCCATTAACCAGAATGACCAATGGTACATTTCTTACACACTCTACACCAATAGTTTCAACATTTTTCTTTAAATCTAATGGTAAATATACAACTCTTCCTTTTAATCATCTCTGTAAATCTGAAGGAGGCAATTTACCTGTTTTAGGCTCCATACGAACAATAGCCTGAAATGGGTGCACACATTGAATGAGAATAGACTCATAGCTATTTAAATCTATCAGTTATAGAGGAATACCAACCATCTTTAGATTATTATGCACAGCTCTAGCTGGCATTTTATTCTCATCTAATTTGTTATAACAATATTTACAAATACGCTGATCAGAACCCAAATCAAAACAATTCTCTACCAAAAAATAAGTTGCAAATTCCTTCCACATATCATTACTTTCTCTTTCACTTTTTAAATACGGATCAACACTCCTTGTCTGATTTTTATAGTGAGTTCGCCGACAACAAATACAAGAGTGATTTGGCCTTTCATCTGAAATAACCTTAAACTTTGTAATTTCACCTTCAAAATTTTTTGTACAACTATGTTCAACATTCTCTTCAACATTTTCTTCTATTAATGTCTGAGTTTCTGCACTCTCTTGTTCGGGACCAAAGTAACAAAAGTCATTATCATCACAAATCTTCTTCACTTCTGAAACTGACCCACGCAAAAGAGCACTGTTCAACTCATTTAATTTTAGTGCTGGACTTTTTTGTTCTGACTAACTTCCGCATTTCAGTAGGATGTACTGCCAACATCCTGAAATGATGAAAAATACTTTGACATACTTTTCTAGAAAGACAAGCCAGAAAATGACCTTGCAAACCAGTATTTTTTCTCACTCTGCAAGGGGCTAGTCCTTGCAACATCTTAATCTTTTGTTTAACACTTTTTTTTACTATATTCTCATAAGAAATTACGTAAAAGATCAATAGATTCCTGTCATACACTACAAATACTACTGCAATCCCAAGTGTACACTGGAGCTTTAGCACGTCTGCCTAGAACTTTATCAGGTATCATTTCATCTACATTTCTGGGAACCATTTTTTCTTTGTCAATTGGACAACCATTTCCAACCTGATAAACTCGACCACTGGTGTCAACTGCATGCAACAATTCATTGGTCTGAAAATAACTCTATTCATTAAAGAAAGGCGCTGAACTTGAACTGGGTTTCCATTCACCCAAAAAAATCACAAAAATTAGTTCTGTAAATTACTCTTTTCCTCTTACTTTTGGCCATCATTGAATGTATTGGTTTATCTAGTGATCAAATTCTGTTTAAAACTAAAATAAATAGTTTTCTTTTTACTTCAAAAGCCTTTTCAACAATGGATTCAATATGCTTCTTCTTTTTATAAAATAGTGATCTCTTTTTATATTTCTTCAAATCTTTCAGAAATGATGTACTACTCTATTATAAAATATTTTCTTTCGGACCTCTTTATACTGACTTTCTCTTCTTTTACCATAAGTCAAATTTTTTGATTCTATATTTGCTTTTTTTCCTTCCCTATTAATTCGATTTTGGTTTGTCGTTGAACCTTCTTTTTCGGTCTAGAAACATTTTTAATAAACTTCTTAGTAAACTTACCAGAAGATGTTCTGTTTTTGGTCACATTATGTTGCTCATCCAATACTTGTTGTTGAGTTTTCTTCAAGTAAATGTCCTTTAGCTCTCTTTTTCGCATGATAACTTTATTTTAATGATGATAAACAATATCTGTAAAAAATAAACATAAATAAAAGTAAATTACTAATCTTATAAATTATACTTTTCTATTACTATGCAAACACATTGTATATAGATACTGACAGAGGAATTGTATACCTTAAATGCAAATGTGAAAGTGGTTACACTACACCACATGCATACTGCCTAGGAGTTTGAAGCACACCGTGCCCTAAAACCTGGCTCACTATATGAGTACATGCATAATAACTCAATAATTAGAATAGTACAAGAAAAGACACTGAGTGAATTTATAACTAGTTGAGTTTTACTTTACTGAAGGGATTACAACATAGTACTGAAAGATTCACTATGGCATTGCAAGAGAAGTGACAGGGTGTTTGCTGTAGTGTAGGTATACTGACTAGAGAATTGTAGGCCTAAAACACAACCTGTCAAGGTGATTAGACCAGTACATGCATAGTGTATAGGAGTTTAAAACAGTCCATGTCCTAAAGCATTTCTTGTTTGTTTTTTAAATGGAGAAATGTGAGCAGTGTGGATGGATCCGCCATAAAAAAAAACGAAGTACGAGCCCCTGGCTTGTTTAAAAATTAGCTTCCTGGGGAGGGCCAAATCCCGGGGTCTAAAATATTACATTTCATTGGGGTTCAGAGAGACCCTGTAGCCCAGGGACCGCCATTCTTCGGTGCTGCAAAATAAGTGTGTAGGGGGACTCAAAGGTACTCCCAGTAAAATACTTGGGTAGGACGGCCTTAAAGGCCCCGTCCAGTTCCGGGAACCGCTACTCTTCGAGGCTTTGAAAAACAATGGGTCGGAGGGCTCAAAGGTCCTTCTAAGCCCCGGTGATCACCACCCTCCGGGGCTTTTTATATTGTAGGAGAGAGGCCGCGTGGCCCCCATTCTGGAGCAGTCGAAAGCCTTGGGGAACACCACCCTTCAGGAGCAGCTCCTGCTGTGTCTCGGGGTGTCTACCCCGGAACACTGCTCTTTGCTATGGCAGGGCGGGAGTCGAGGTTCCAGGTCTGTCATAGCAAACTTGAGGGCACATTATCAAGTACCATTTTGCTGCATTTTTTTTAAAAAGCCAATGATGCAGTGAAAATTTTATAGCCCTATTTACTAGGTGACGCTAAGATGCATTAACGCATGTTAGCACCCAGTTTAGTAATGGCTTGCCTCATATCTCCAATGAGTTGCAATGTAAGCTTCCCAAAGGCAAGGTACGTTTTCTTATGACAATAGAACATAGAAGACGGGAGTACAACAATAGCCTTGTATTTACAAGGTAACCCTGCTCTTGAGGAGCGATACCAAAACTCTTGCTGATTGTGGTTTATGCAAGATCCTAACATGGGCTCTGAAGTAGACTTAAGCATGTTAAATATAGGAGGTGGATTGATACTTGGTAACTTAACAACAATAAAAACTTTTAAGCACTTATGTATCTGCAAACACATCAAGCAACCCAATGCTTCTCCCACAATTTTATATACATATACATATATATATATGTGACATGATCAGCAGTGGATTGCGGGTGCGCGATATATAGTTAGTACAACTAACTATATATGGAATTTCAATGGTTTTGTGTGAGTAAAATAAGGTTTTGTAAATGCTAATTCCTAACTATATATGGTCTATAACCTATGGTTTTTTCAGTGAATTTCAATGGTTTTTTAATAGCAAATATCAAAAGCTTTAAAATGTATTCTTCTTTAAATCGAAAAATATATTTTATATGTTTTTAATACAATTTATTTTTATTTTTTATTATTTTTTTTGTTTCGCTCCCGGGCCGCGAACCGGTTAGCTTCCCGTTAGCTCAATTTGGTGCCGCGACCCGGTCCGCGAACCGGTAAACGTTCCGTTTCCGCAACTGCCGCGTTAGAAAACAACATTGTGACGCGTCGCGTCAGCGTGACGTATCGCGTTGTCGCGTGATACGTCATATGACGCGCCGCGTTAGCGTACCCGGAAGTGAACCGGTACGCGAAGCGCAGCTTCCCGGAAGCGATCCGGGACGCGGCGCAAAGCGCGTAACGTAAACACAACAGGTCATGTGACTTGTTAATAACACTTTTCATTGGTTCATTTCACTTTTGGTTTCCTAATGATGTAAGACTAGGTCATGTGACCTAAAAGTAACACTTTTCGTTGGTTTAGAACTATTGTTTTTCCCAAATGATGAAAACCCCTCCTTCTTTCCTCACTCTGACTTTCATCTTTGTGAGAGGAAGACCTTTTGTGATCACTGAGCAATGGCTTCATTAGTAGCTTCAGCTGGTGCTTCCCCACCACCTCCACCACCTCCAAGGAAGAGAGGACCACCTGCTGAAGTTATCATTCAGCAAGAAGAGGAAGAAGAGGAAGAAGAAGAAGAGGAGCAAGAGAGGAGGCAGCTTTTGCGTGAGGAGCCCAGGAGGTCTCACGTCAAAGAAAACTTTATTTGGCAATTTTTTAAATATCCCCGGGGCCAAAAAAAAGTCAATGCCCGGTACGTAACTTGCCTTATCTGTAAGAAGGATTTGTCCAGAGGGACAGATAAGAAGTACAGTTACGGCAATTATACAATGCATCGCCATATGGATAGGTGGCATCCTATCAACTACAGTGCTGCGCAGTTACGTGACCAGCAAGATAATCCCCCTTCTATGGCCAGAAGATCAGTTGTACAGGAAGTGACGGGACCAGAGGCGAGGGAGATGGTCCCAAATATACAGATGAGGTTCGGGGAAGTCAAACAAGTGTGCGTGCGTTGTAATCAGTTCATTTGCTACAGAGAAAGTAGCATCAATCTAATTAACAGAGCTATCGACAATCATGATTGTCCGAAACGCCCCAGAGAATAAATTCTTTTTTTTTGTTGCTCCTGTTGAGCCCTTTACAATGAATCGTTTTCGTTTCCCCCCCCCAAAAAAAACCCAAAAAATATATAAAACCGTTCAAAAAATACAAAAAAAGTAAAAAAATGTTCAGAAAAATAATAAAAAAATATAAAACAACAAAAATTATTTTAAAAAAGTTCTTTGCAGAACTACTTCCCCTTTATAAAAAAATTGGTAGCATGTTTAGCACTCTGCCAACCTCTATTTTTTTTAGTTCGCTTCCCGGTTCGCTCGCCGGTACGCGAACCGGGAGCGAACCAAAATTTTTTTTTTTTTAAAAAAGAAGAGTAAGTATAAGGGAAGGAAACAGAGAGTAATGTTAAAAGAAAGACAGCTACAGGGACTAAACCAAAGATACTGTTTAATAGATCTATTTACCGAAGAAAAGATGGAAGAGGGTATAATTGTGAAAAACAAAATAGATAAGGAAGTGAAAGAAAAAAAGGAGAGTAGAAGAATAACAAACAAGAGTTCTTAGAGAATGTGACTGAATGATCAAATTAAGATTAAAACATTGGAATAACAAAGAGAAAAAACAGATTGCAGAAAAGAAGAAGTAACAGAAAAGGAATGATTGAAACAGCAAAGAAATGTAAATAACATAGGGACATATTATCAACATAGGCGATAAAAGTTTTGCTGCTTTTATCGGCAGAAATCTGACGCTAAAGCCGCTTTTGCGGCAGTTTTCTGCCGATAATGACTGCTTTTATCGGCAGAAAACTGCTGCTAAAGCCGCTTTTGCGGAAGAAAACTGCCGCTAAAGCCACTTTTGCGGCAGTTTTCTGCCGATAAAAGCAGCGATAATTGTATTGCCTGTGTTGATAATATGCCCCTTAGTGTGCTTGAACTACAGAGAGGAAGCATAATGAACAAGTAGTGAAAGAGTGATCAGTCAGAGACAGTGAGAGTAATAGAGACGGAGTGAGTGAACAAGAGTGAGGAAGTATGAGAAGAGAGGGACTGAGAAAAATAGTGGAAGGAGTAGAGTAAGTAAGTAATAGAGAAAGGAATGAGGGAAGTAGCAAAGGCAGGAAAGTGAGGGTTAAAGAAATGAAGTAGTGAAACTAATAGAAGTTAAATGTGATAGAAATGTAACGAAAAGAGTACAAAACATTTACCTTATAATTGTCGTTAACTTAGTCACTTGTTATTTTTATACTTTCAATCTGTGAAAGAGAGAACAAACATTTGAAAAATATTAAAACATGTATTTAAAAATTAGAAAAGACAAGGGAAAAGATTGAAGGACAAACAGTTTTTCAACAACTTTGACACTTACAGAAGCCTCTGCTTCTCCATGCCCCTACACAGTCCTAAAAATATACATTTTAAACTAACAGTATCTTGATGCAGATGAAGTGAGGCCTATCTTGCAACATGGTGCATCTTTTGCACTGCTGCTGTCTCACAAAAGTGATGCAACGGCAGCGCAAAAGAGGTGCACAGCCATCATAAAACTGTCCCTAACATTTTAAATGATTGTTTCAGGATGCCAATAAGGTGTGTCCTATCCAGAGGTTTGTTTGAGGTGAAGCCTACTCAGGGTTGCAGATGACATTTAGAGTTGTTGAAGAGTACAGAGGAGATAATACATTTGCAGGCCTACCAATGAAGTGAGTCATGTCCACTGCACTCTTGAACAAAGGCCAGACCTCCTCTGTTTCCCTGGACAGGCCTAAACTTGATCTGCACAATGTGATGTGTAATGTTAGGAAACACAGGTGATGTAATTGAAAAACGTGCAATTTCTTTTGCTCATTTCACAATCACATCAATTGTGTTTCCTTTGCTTAGGTATCTCATTGTGCAGATGTAGTCCAGCATATGAAAGAGTACCCAGAAGTGCAGCACTGCATGCAACAACTTTGACACTTACTGAAGCCTCAGCTTCTGCATGCCCCCTACACAGTCCTAATTATATACATTTTAAACTGACGGTATCTTGCTGGAGATGAACTGAGGCCTATCTTGCAACATGGTGCATCTTTTACACTGCTGCTGCGTCACAAAAGTGACGGAACAGCGGCGCAAAAGAGGCGCACGGCCATCATAAATCTGCACTTAACATTTTAAATGATTGTTTCTAGATGCTGATAAGGTATGGCCTATCCAGAGATTTGTTTCAGGTAAGTCCTACTCAGGGTTGCAGATGAAATTTAGGCTTGTTGAAGAGTATAGAGGAGATAATACATGTGCAGGCCTACCAACGAAGTGAGTCATGTCCACTGCACTCTTGAACAAATGTCAGACCTCCTCTGTCTCCTGGAACAGGCCTAAACCTCATCTACACAATGTGATGTGTAATGTTAGGAAACACAGGTAATTTAATTGAAAAACGTGCAATTTTTTTTGCTCATTCCACAATCACATCACCTGTGTTTCCTTTGCTTAGGTATCTCATTGTGCAGATGTAGTCTATCATATGAAAGACTACGTAGAATGTGAGCACTGTATGCAACAACTTTGACACTTACAGAAGCCTCAGCTTCTCCATGCCTACTACACAGTTCTAAATGTATATCATAAATACAAAAAGTACAGAATTAATTATACATGTTAAATGGTTTATTTTTGCTGTTCTCAGAATTTATCAAATTTCACTAAAAACAGTGACTTGAAGGTATTCATCATATAACAGCGGGGAAAAAAAAACACAATCAAAATGATTGTGTTTAAAAAACCCATATAACATAACCAATCTTCTTCTTTTATTCTTTATTTCGGTAAAAAATTTCACCATAAAAGACATTACAATAGTCCATTAGAACAGTTAAAACATAATTATACTTTACAAGTTAGTTCAGTTCATTCAAGGAGTTCATCACATTATTATATGTTATGGTCACTGGGCGGCCTTAATACATTTTGTCCTCAGAAACCACACCGCACCTAAGTACTTAGCTACTGTGAATACAATATGTTTCGACAAGTCTGTTTTGAGGACTCTAAAAGCAACTAGACAGTCTGCAAATCCCAGGTTTCTACACAAAGAGACGATCCATTTCTTGCGTATCTCACGATATACTGGACAAAAAAAGATTATGTGGAGCTCAGACTCCTCTGCCAGTTTGCAAGCTGGACAAACGCTATTTGGGTGTTCGCTCCACTTACTTGTAAATACTCGGAGTGGGAGGGACCCATGTCTCCATTGTAGGTAGAGTTTCCAATCAGAAATCAGAACTCCTGAAAAGTAACTTACTTTCCATGATGTCGAAGGATATCCTATGAACAGCTTACACTCTGTTGTGCTGTTATTATTTTCAGCCCGCCACTTTCTGAAAGAAAAGCTCCATCGTTTTGACAAATATGTTACATACAATAAATGACTTCTCGCTCTCTACCGCACTTTTCCACAAGGCCAAATCGTGTAAGAGCCATTTATAACTCTTGGAATTCTTCTAAGCAAATCCCGTCATTTTGTATTTCCGCAACTTTCAGAAAGAAAACGTTCAAGATCACTTTCACAATCCTGTACTAGTAATATCTCACCCTTCTTGCTCACTCATGTTCCACATTTCCTATGACACTGATACTGCTTACTATGAAGCAGACTTACACTACCTCTATGACTACTACAAGTATTTAATTCTCTACATCACTTTTAATCACAAAGCATAGTTACCTACCCTAAATTCTCTTTTCTGAAAACAGAAAGTAAGAATATTTTTAAGTAAAAAGGCAACATTGTATCGTAGTCAAATAGGAATCATTTACGAAACAGCAGCTTTTTTACATTTTCAATAAGCTGTGTAATAAGCGGATCTTGTCAAAGGACCATCATGTCATATAATAGCTGCAGTTAAAAATGTTCTTCCTAAAATAAACGACTGTGTAGCCACAACATTTGTAATTAAAGTTGAAGACTTACTTTCATCAGGTTTATATAGTTGGAATTTTAAAATGACATTATAACCAAAAGTTTGGTCAAATAATCTAGACAGCATTGCAGACTTACATTATCTCTACTCCATGTTTTGATTGGCTGCTTGAATTAGCTTATAAAAAGAAACAGTTTTTCTGAACTCATTCAAAGTGCAGTTATTTTTCCATGACGTCAAGTGTTATGGTAAGAACACCGTTTGCTTTGGGAAATACTCTGTTGTCCTTCAACTAATCCGTGCCCACCACTTTCTGTAAGAAAACCTTCTTTTTTTCCAGGAACTATTTAACCCCTTCAGCGCTAATGACAAGGGTAACTCGTCATGGAGTTTCCATTGATTTCAATGGAAAGTCAATGGGAATGATCGGCATGCCTCGCATCCAAGTGGTTAAAACTGAAAAATAACTTTTGACTCTGTACTACACTTATCCTCAAGGCCAAATTGTGTAGGAGCCATTAGAACCTCTTGAAATTCCTCATAGCAAATCCTGAGATTCCTTCCCTAAAATTTTGGTTTTAAAAACACCAGGTAAGAATTTTTAAGGTCAAAAGGCAATTTTTTTTTTTAAGTTAAAACAGAATCATTGCAGAATGACCAGCCATTTCTAGACTTTAAATAAGCTGTGTAATGTCCTGATGTTATTGAAGGACCGTCATGATATATAATTGCTGCAGTTACAAAAGTCCTTCCTGATATTGACAACTGCGAAGCCACAACATTTTTAATTAAAGTTGTCAATTTTGTTCCATCAGGCCT
Organism: Lissotriton helveticus; assembly: GCF_964261635.1. Classification (NCBI taxonomy): domain Eukaryota; kingdom Metazoa; phylum Chordata; class Amphibia; order Caudata; family Salamandridae; genus Lissotriton; species Lissotriton helveticus. The sequence goes on along the minus strand of NC_136069.1, from coordinate 1,507,773,664 downwards.
ACATCGTTGGAACATTAAAATGACATACTGGCCATATGTTCGTATAAATAATGTTGACAACATTTCAGACTTACATTGGCTACACTCCATGTTGTGATCAGCTGCTTTTACTAGCTTATTAAAGGACATTGATTTACTGTCTGGCAAAGTTAAATATATACATTTTTCTGAGTCTACACTAGTAGTACTTGATACCCTACAGTTCTCGCAGTCATGCTGCCATTGATAAGAAAGCCCAAACAGGTGATCTACATCTACACCTTCATCATGCAATACATCAAGCATATACATTAAAAACTCCTGACAATCTTGCTGAATATTTTGAGAGAATTGTGTTTGACCTGAACATCTGTCTAACAGATTTCGAATTTCAGACACACTTTCTATTTTTGTTCTGTCAGTGCTACATTTCTCTAACACAGAATTCAACAAACTGCAAAATCTCTGATCCGAATTGACCACAACTCTTGTTTTAAAGTTTCTAGAGAAAACAAAACATTAACCACTACATTAGCATAGCAGTTGACACCAGAACTGTTTTCAAATTGAAAACCAACAACATCTTCAACAAAATCCTTTTTCTTTCTGCTTATAATTTCTGGTTCATCGACTTTTCGTCTTTTTGCTACAACCTCCCTACTATTGGTCACATTTCTTCGTTTCCGGCCTACCACACGTTTCTCAAACAAAGGATATTGAGGCAAATGTGGTGCATACTCTCTTCTTAACCTATTGTATTCCTTAACACAATCTAGATCCGCACAAATGTTTGTGACATCACACTCAATCAAGTACAATCCCGATAAAGTTCTGACTCGTGACAATGCCACATATGCCATACCCTCCTTGAACACAGAACTGCCAATATTCACCAATGCACTGTCTACACTTAAACCTTGCGATTTATGGATTGTCACCGCATATGCGAAGCAAACAGGAAACTGCTTACGGCGAACATATAAGTCTTTCACAAGCAAAAACCTAGCAGAGCAACGACCAATTAGCTGTACTTCCTCAATGCCATCAAATTTAATTTTTAAAAATTAAATTCCATCCCTATTTCTGTATTTCACAAAATCAACAACATTACCCATTGATCCATTTACCAGACCTCTTTCAACATGTAAATTCCTTCTTAAAATTATACGGCAATTTAAGCACACATTCAGAGTCTTTTCAAAACCTGCAGTTTTAGATATACTCTTCTCTAATGAATCCAATTTTGATTTCAAATTCTCAGACAAAATAATTGTTGATCCCATATGCTCTACTCTGTCAATAGCTTCCAGTTTCACAATCTCTTGGTTTTCTAAATACAACATTTTGTTGTTGAAGATGGCACATTCTGCAAGAGTTGGCATCAAACATATTCCAGATTTCTTCTCAGTAATTTTCAGAAAAATATTATCAGGCACAACGTCTTGTTCTGGATACAAATTTGACAGTAATCGTGCATGTAAAGCTTCTTTCCCATGCTCGGTCACTTTTCCGATTCTAACATCTTGTAGAATATTCTTGTAATCTTCATCCTTCGCCTGACGCATATTTTCACGCAGTTCAGCATAATTGAAGTTTAACCATATATTAACGTTGCCAATGCTCCCTAGGCACTTCCTGGTATCTTCATGCATGAGCATTTTGAACACAGGTTGTCCTTTCACTAGTGTCAGCTGCAGAAGATCACCGAAAACAATGATGTGTTTGCCACCAAATAACACATCATACTCTGTTTTGAGAACTTCTTGCATTCTCAAATGCACAAAGGCAAGCATGACATTGGAAACCATGCTTACTTCGTCAATGATAAGAAGTTTCATTTTCTTCAAGACTCTTGAAACTTCACAACAAGCATCTCCAGATAACTTGTGGTATTGTAATTTGTTATCATCCTCCACTGGCAGCATCAGTAGACGATGCAAAGTAATACCTTTAATGTTATGTGCTGCCAGTCCAGTTGGAGCGGTGACAACACAAGACAGCGATGACTCAGTCCTTTTCTGCAAATAACATGAAATTGCTTTAATGAGGAAACTTTTTCCAGTTCCCGCTTCTCCACTCACGTACAGTCGGACAGGCTTCAACAACGTACATGAGCACTCTTTCTTCTCATGACTTAATCCATGATCAATTTGGTTGGTAACTTCGTCATATATTTTCCTCTGCTCAACGTTGAGTTGTCTTTCCAAGCCTTCTAAGTTAACCGCATCCTCCTGAGCATGTGCCATGGCTCTTTCCACTTCAATCATGGCAGTGGCAGCTTCATTTTCGATAACTGGTCCTCCTAGTGGATTCTGACTCAATGAAACAGAACTCTGACTGTCCTGAGAACTGTCTCTAGCAATCTCGGCTCCAATCGTTGCTTCCTGCTCGATTTCCGCATTCAACATTTCTAGATATTTGAGAAAAACAGGACATTCTATGGTCTCCTTGGCGGCATTGAAAGAGTCTTTGTAACAGAGGAAATCTCCAAGCAGTTCCTCTTCTGCACGCCAAGGCTTGAAAAGTTGCAAAAGTGCTAAATAGAAAAACTCTTTTTTTTCAGGAGATTCGCCACTCAATTTTTGATGGTTTACCAAGTGGCATTTTCTTTGCTTGACGAGACATCCCTCACTTCCAATTACAGCATACACTCCTTTATCAATATCTTCTTTGATGTTCCTCTTGAATATGTAATTTTGTAGAACCTCATACAGACAAACATTCTCGAGGTGACTGCTTCTATTTGGATAATATGTATCCAACATGTTGGTCTTCAAAATATCGGTACTGTTTGGCTCCTTTTCCGCCAAATACTCAATTTCCCGCACAGGTTTCAGAACTCGATTACGCGTTGCAGCAAGACCAAGACTCGCCCAAACGATACTCCTGGATTTGGCATAGAGACTTGCTGAAGACAACCGGTCAGAACATTCGTAAGCTCCGATTTCTCGATGTGACAACATCTTCAGACTGAAACTGTACAACTTCTTACTGAGGCTCTTTTCATGGGAAATGTCCTCCCACATATCCTTCGATTCTGTCTTTTCTTTTTTGGTGATGTAAGATGTCACATACCGAGCCACAGCCATACAGTTATCAGCCACGAACTGTATATCCATGTTAGCATTCCACATGGACAAAATCACTGGGTTGTAGTCGTTGATGTACTTGGACTCTTCGTTTCTTTTCAAATTGTATGTGTTTTTAGGTGATTTCTTCATCACATTATGTCGCAGCGAAGACATCAAACTGTTCACTCTTCCTTTAGAAATCACCGGTCGTGGAAAGGCGAAACGACATTTGGTGTAGAACTTGTCCTTGTTTCTGAATTTACGACGACAGTACTTTCCACAACGATGGCTTTGGAAGCGTAGAACTTGTTCTCTTAGGCTTTTGTCCTCCTTTGCGTTTGGAACAGCACATGTAGAATACTGTTCTATGAAACTCATCACTAATTCTTCTGGATCTGTTCCAAATTTAGGTGCATCCTTGATCCACAGCAGCAAATGTATATCAGGAGCACCTCTTGCTTGGTACTCCTTTCTCCAGAAGAAATCCAACACCTCTCCAAGAGGTGGATTTTTCTTGTTCATGATGAAAGACATCATAGCTTCAAATCTATGATTGAAGTACCTGCATACATTCACTGGATCCAAAGAGCACAGTTCTCCGGGTGTCTTGAATTCGATATTTTCAATGTTTCCATTTGCCTCTCGTAGAAATTCAAGTAAGTCTTCCCAGCCATACTCGGCACAGCTGAGAGTGAGGAACCATGTGGGAGTTCCTAAGTTCCTCAGCATACATTTTAAATCACCATGACGACGGTACCAGTACTCATTAGTACCACGCTGACACGCCATAAGATTAATCAGGTGAAAATCCAAAATACTGTCTTGCACATTGACTATATCCATAAAGTCACTTGCCGAGATGTTTTGCATCTGTATACCACTTTTCAAGATGTGGTTCACTGCATATGACAGTCCAGACAGATCGCTTTCAAACAGGAGATGAAACAAATAGGGAATGCATTGTCGAAACCTAGGATCTTCTGCATACAATCGTAAAGTCCGGTATTCATAAGCAGGAATTTGATGAGTTCGCTCATCATATCTTCCTCCTTGACCTGTTGGAAATAGCTGTGGGAAACACCGAGCTTCCAAACTTTCCTCCCAAACACTAATGGGACTCCCTTTGGCTTGTTTCATTTGAAACAACTCAATAGCATTCCCCATGACTTCCTTGGAATGCAAAGGATGAACACTATAATGTTCATATATTTCTTCACTTTTAGAGGGTTCTACTTTCTCAATTTGACCAGCACACAAATCGCTATCCTCTTCTTCACTTACTTCCTCTTCTGCAACATATACATTCTTATAGTACTTATTGTTTTTTTTCAAATACAATGTTGCCTTTTTGACTTTCCTAACATCCACTAAATCTTGCCAAATTTTCTTACTCTTTGTCGGAACCCCATTAACTAAGATAACCAGAGGTTCCTCTTCCACTTTTTCTACTCCAATTGTATTAATGTTTTTCTTCAAATCTAGAGGCAAATAAACAACTCTTCCCTTTAATCCTCTCTGTAAATCTGATGGAGGCAATTTCCCTGTCTTTGGCTCCATTCTTACAATAGCCTGAAAGGGATGGATACTTTGAATCAAAATAGATTCATAAGTATTTAAATCCTTCAATTCAGAAGGAATCTCAACCAATTCCAGATTATTATGAACCGCTCTAGCAGGCATCCGGTTTTGATTTAATTTGTTACAACAATAAGTACACACACGTTGATCCAATCCCAAATCAAAACAATTTTCTACCATCAAGTATGATGCGAAATCCTTCCATTCACTATTATTTTGCCTTTCACTTTTCGCATATAAATCCACTAACTTAGTCTGAATCTTATAATAAGTGCGTCGACAACACACACAAGTGAAATTAGGCCTCTCACTTGATTTCACCTGAAACGTGGCAATTTCCTTCTGAAAATTATCTGTACTGGAAACCTGTACACTATCTTCCACATTACCCTCTTCTTCTGGGTCAATTTCAACATTCTCCTCTTTACTTCCAAAGTAACAAAACTCAATTTCTTCACAAATATTCTTCACATCTATTTCAGAACCATGCAAAAGAGCAGTGCATAATTGTTTAAGCATAACTGCTGGACTCTTAGCATAATACAACATTCTAACTAATTTCCTCACTTTATTATGATGCACTACTAGCATCCTGAAATGATGAAAAACACTCTGGCATACTCTCCTGGAAAGACAAGCCAGTGAATGACCATGCAAACCTGTCACTTCTCTCACTCTGCAAGGATCTAATTCTTGCAACAACATAATTTTCTGCTTCAAACTTTTCTTATTAAATGTCCGTACAAAATCACAAAGCAAATTGATGGAATCCTGTCGCACACTGCAAATACTACTACACTTCCAGGTGTACACAGGTCCCTTAGGACGTCTTCCTAAAACCTCATTACCTAACATCTCTTCTACCTCTGTTGTCACAAGTTTTTCTTTTTCAACTGGACAACCATCTTTCACCTCATAAGCTCGACCACTGGTGTCAACTGCATGCACCAAATCATTATCCTGGAAATAACTCTCCTCATTAAAAAATGCCTCACAACTTGAACTATGCATCCATTCTCCTGAAAAAACTTCACAAAAATTACTACGATTAACTGTTCTCTTCCATCTACTATTTCTTTTGAAATCATAAATTGCCTTGTTTAGCTTCCTAATTCTATTGATTATCCAAATAAATAACTTTCGCTTAATTTCAAATGCCTGATCAATAACTTTCTCAATTTTTTTTTTCTCTTATAAAAAACCACTTTCTGCTGACCTTTCTTAATATTTTTTAACAAATTGCTAATTATCCTGTTGCGGAACATTCGTCTACGAATGTCCCTAAACTGATGTTTCCTTCTACTACCATGCACAGAGTTATCTCCTGCTCTAGCAGTAACATTTTTGATTGGCCTTCCCTTTCCGTTTAAATTGCTTCTCTTTTTCTGGACTAAAACATTTTCTGTAGTACTACTTTTTTTTCTACAAATGTTTCTTATGAATGATTTCTTTATCTTACCCGGACCTTTCTTGGTGACTTGACAAGTTTTTATTGTAGAGGTCTGCTGCAACAATTTATTAAGCTGCTGTCTTTGATGTTTGGTAGCCTTTCGCCTTCTGTCCTTCGAAGGCATTCTTTAATTTTGAAATGATCTGCAGTTGAATCTGTGGTAAAATATAATAAAAAATGTTATTAACCACTATTAGCAAACAGTAAATCAATAACAGTCATCAAAAATTCAACACACTACTTGTCATTTTTACATAGAATAATTTTTAGTGCATTGGCAAATTTAGTATTCACAAATAGTAGCAAAGAAATTGAATGCTTCTACATTTGACCTGTGCTGTTTTAGATGTGAATCTGAACTAATTTTATGAGCATATTTGACTATTTTATTAAAGACACTACACACAACCTATTTTTGAACTTTTGTTTAATTTTAAATGAAACGGTTTACATTTTTACTTTTCATTTCCAGTAACTTTTAAAAATAAATGTTTATAGTTCCATAGGCTCAAGCAGGTCAGCTTCCCACCCTATGTCATACAATTCTGACAAATCGGCATCCTCATCATGTTCTTCATCATCCTCAGGATTTAAATCATCCAAGGGATCTACTTCCACTGACGTTTCAATGACAAGTTCAATGATAAGATCGAGATCAACTGATTGCTCATTATCACTCATGGTTGATGTTGTCGTTATCTTTAAAGAAAGAGAACAACAATAAGATGTTGCAGAGTAAGAGATAAATCTCAGAGACTATAATATTAAAATTGTTTAACAAGAGTAACATTTTGCAATTACTATTTAGCCATGTCCAGCGATGCTGAGGAGGTGAGGCCTATGTCCAAGTTTTCAGTGAACAGGACTCATCTCTTCTTAACCTTCGATAAGCCTCACCGACTCTTTTTACCCTGCTCATACTTAAATGTAAAGGGGCAGATTTATGTTAACTGGCGCATCCCCTGGGATGCACCAGTTAACGTGCACCGCTGCTCTGCCACCCATGATGTGCCGCATTTACAATGTGGAGCACCATTGAGCAAAAACAGCACAGATGCGTCACGCATCTGTGCCGCAAAAGCAGCACATTGCAGGAATCACGTCGTAAGCGCGACATGTCTACTGCAATGCACAGGAGGAAGCCACACATTGCATGGTGCATCACTCCTTATGCCTGTTTCAAACAGGCGTAAGGATTTGATTCAGCAATGCTATAAATCTGACTCAGTGAAATCTTCTAAATTTCACTGTGTTAGTTTTACAGGGCTTTCATGCAAATGAATGCCCACCCTGCACAAAACGCCTATATGAAACCTGACGCAGGTTTCATGTGGCACAGGACTTTACAGCATGACACATCTGCCTAGATGCATCAAGTTGTAAATATGTCGCAACATAGCGCATCTTTTGCGCCGCCGCTACGTCACAAAAGTGACGCACAGCGGCGCAAAAGAGGCACACGGCTATCATAAATCTGCCCCAAACATTTTAAATGATTGATTCAGGATGACGATAAGGTGTGGCCTATGCAGAGGTTTGTTTGAGGTGAGGCCTACTCAGGGTTGCAGATGAAATTTAGGCTTGTTGAAGAATACAGAGGAGATAATACATGTGCAGGCCTACCAATGAAGTGAGTCATGTCCACTTCACTCTTGAACAAAGGCCAGACCTCTTCTGTGTCCGTGGACAGGCCTAAACCTCATCTGCACAATGTGATTCGTAAAGTTAGCAAACACAGGTGATGTAATTGGAAAATGTGGAATTTCTTTTCCTCATTTCACAATCACATCACCTATGTTTCCTTTGCTTAGGTATCTCATTGTGCAGATGGAGTCTAGCATATCAAAGAGTACACAGAAGTTGAGCACTGTATACAATAATTTTGACATTTACAGAAGATTCAGCTTCTCCATGCCCCCTACACATTCCTAAATGTTTACAGTTTAAACGGACGGTATGTTGTTGGAGATGAAGTGAGGCCTGTCTTGCAACATGGTGCATCTTTTGCATCACTGCTGCATTGGTTTCATGTGGCACAGGACTTTACAGCTTGACACATCTGCCTAGATGCATCAAGTTGTAAATATGTCACAACATAGCAAATCTTTTATACCACCGCTGCGTCACAAAAGTGACGCACAGTGGCGCAAAAGAGGCACACACCTATCATAAATCTGTCCCTAACATTTTAAATTATTGATTCAGGATGACAATAAGGTGTGGCCTATCCAGAGGTTTGTTTGAGGTGAGGCCTACTCAGGGTTGCAGATGAAATTTAGGCTTGTTGAAGAATACAGAGGAGATAATACATGTGCAGGCCTACCAATGAAGTGAGTCATGTCCACTTCACTCTTGAACAAAGGCCAGACCTCTTCTGTGTCCGTGGACAGGCCTAAAGCTCATCTGCACAATGTCATTCGTAAAGTTAGGAAACACAGGTGATGTAATTGAAAAATGTGGAGTTTCTTTCCCTCATTTCACAATCACATCACCTGTGTTTCCTTTGCTTAGGTATCTCATAGTGCAGATGGAGTCTAGCATATCAAAGAGTACACAGAAGTTGAGCACTGTATACAACAATTTTGACATTTACAGAAGATTCAGCTTCTTATCTTGTTGGAGATGAAGTGAGGCCTGTCTTGCAACATGGTGCATCTTTTGCATCACTGCTGCATCGGTTTCATGTGGCACGGGACTTTACAGCATGACACATCTGCCTAGATGCATCAAGTTGTAAATATGTCGCCACATAGCAAATCTTTTGCACCGCCGCTGCGTCACAAAAGTGACGCACAGTGACGCAAAAGAGGCATACGCCTATCATAAATCTGTCCCTAACATTTTAAATGATTGATTCAGGATGACGATAAGGTGTGGCCTATCCAGAGGTTTGTTTGAGGTGAGGCCTTCTTAGGGTTGCAGATGAAATTTACGCTTGTTGAAGAGTACAGAGGAGATAATACATGTGAAGGCCTACCAATGAAGTAAGTCATGTCCACTTCACTCTTGAACAAAGGCCAGACCTCTTCTGTGTCCGTGGACAGGCCTAAACCTCATCTGCACAATGTCATTCGTAAACTTAGGAAACACAGGTGATGTAATTGAAAAATGTGGAATTTCTTTTCCTCATTTCACAATCACATCACCTGTGTTTCCTTTGCTTACGTATCTCATTGTGCAGATGGAGTCTAGCATATCAAAGACTACGCAGAAGGTGAGCACTGTATGGAACATGGCTATCTAACTCAAAGAATCAAAATCTAAATTTGCCAAGCACACATGGGGGTGTATTTACAAGGGCCTTCCACCACGGGGAAATGTCTTTAATTAAAATGGGAAAAATAACATCAAAGGGACTCAAATGCTATTAAATATACCCCAAGCAACCTATGAAACTCTAGCACTACATATCAAGAAACCTAATTGATTTCAAAAATCGTTTTTAAACACATCATCTAAATCAATTATATACCTACATTCAAGGGGAAATGACTTAAAATGGCCTAAGACACATGAAAGCGTTTTTTAAGGCCCTTGCACCATTTTTGGGTCACTTTTAACATGGCTATGTAACTCAAAGAATTAAAATCTAAATTTGCCAAGCACAGATGGGGGCATATTTACAAGGACCTTGCACCACGGGGAAAGGTCTTAAATTAAAATGGGAAAAATAACATCAGAGAGACTCAAATGCCTTATAAATATGCCCCAAGCAACCTATGAAACTCTAGCACTACATATCCAGAAACCTAATTGATTTCAAAAAACGTTTTAAAACACATCATCTAAATCAATTATATACCTACATTCATCGGGAAATGACTTAAAATGCCCTAAGACACATGAAAGCGTTTTTTTAAAGCCCTTGCACCATTTTTGGATCACTTTTAACATGGCTATGTAAGTCAAATAATCAAAATCTAAATTTGCCAAGCACAGATGGGGGCGTATTTACAAGCACCTTGCACCACAGGGAAAGGTCTTAAATTAAAATGGGAAAAATAACATCAGAGAGACTCAAAGGCCTTATAAATATGCCCCAAGCAACCTATGAAGCTCTAGCAGTACATATCCAGAAATCTAATTGATTTCAAAAAACGTTTTTAAACACATCATATAAATCAATTATATACCTACATTCAAGGGGAAATGACTTAAAATGCCCTAAGACACATGAAAGCGTTTTTTAAAGCCCTTGCACCATTTTTGGGTCACTTTTAACATGGCTATGTAACTCAAAGAATTAAAATCTAAATTTGCCAAACACACATGGGGGCGTATTTACAAGGACCTTGCACCACAAGGAAATGTCTTAAAATAAAATGGGAAAAATTACATCAAAGGAACTCAAAAGCCTTGAAAATATGCCCCAAGCAACCTATGAAACTCTAGCAGAACATATCAAGAAACCTAATTGATTTCAAAAAACGTTTTTAAAAACATCTTGTAAAACAATTATATTCATACATTCATGGGGAAGTGAGTTAAAATACCCTAAGACACATGAAAGCATTTTTGTAAGACCCTTGCACTATTTTTGCGTCACTTTTAACATGGCTATGTAACACAAAGAAACAAAATCTATTTCTAAAACACTTGACACAAAGCAACATTTTAAATACACAACTTTCTTCATAATTTTCTCCCTAAAGCATACTATTCTCCATCTAAATTAAATGAATCTTTTCTCACCTTAGCAAATACTTTATAAGTTTCAAAACAGTCTCAGAAACACACCAATTTGTCTTTAGCAGAGCAAAAGGTATGCACTCCAAAGTCTGCAAGCAACAATGCAACAGAAATGCTGTAATTCATCACTCATGTCACCCAATCAAAACTCTTCCCTCACTTTTTTCAAATCAACACCCTTCCCCCCTCTGCCCTTTCTGCCTTTTTTTCCATAGCAACCACCTCCTGAAAGACCTCTGATGTTTGCAAGTTCACACAACAATGTTTCAATTGAACTCTGAACTCTCAGTACACCTGCATATCCAGTGCAATCTTTCATAAAATGATTTTTTCTTGACCATTCAAATTACATCTTTCAAAAAACTCATCCATGCACCCTAACTTTCTGTTTTCAGCAATCAAAATCAACCAATCACTGCTACTGCTTCATTAACACAGAAACTCCACAGTTTATTTCATTTCATTTTAAACTCTTATTTTTTCAACTGCCATTTCATTGCCACACTTCATCTGACTGCAGCAGAACCTCCTCTCACCATGTTTTCTGTCTGGATTGTTGGACATAGTTACATCTACTGGGCTCAAAGGTATGCTGATAACAGAAATTTACCTAACCTCAATTTACAAAATGTGGAAATTAAGTGGATTGGCCACAGAGGATTAAAATGTCACCAATTGATACCATTGGTGAAAACCTTTATGCATTTGCCAAAACCTGACCTGTTAATTGTGCACTGTGGAGGAAATGACTTGGGCACTTTGACTGGTGTAGGTCTGGAAATGTTTTTAAAAGACACCTTTGACCAATTGATGGCACTTTTTCCTCAAACTGCCTTGGTATATTCAAATATATGCCAAAGACAGAAATGGAGGTGGTCGAACCAATTTTGTCCACAAATTGAGAAATCGAGGAAGCATGTAAATAAGTCTGTTTCAGCTTACATGAGAGACCATGGAATGGGCTCCATGTACAACAATAACTTGCGTTACTACATGCAAGATATCTACAGAGGAGATGGAGTTCACTTCTCAGATGAGGGGAACAGAATTTTCATCTTGAATTTAAAACTATGTATTGGTACCTACTTATAAGTACCTAAATCTACCACAGACCCAAAAGCTCTTCTCAGAGCTACCCTAACTATGATCACTATAAACAAATTTTGAATGTAACTTTTTTTTTACAAATTTTCACAATTTACGCTTTCCGGAGCGCTACCCGTACGCGCACCGGACGCTAAATTTGAAAAAAATGGGGTTTTTTCGCACATATGGGCCTCCTCAGCCACCCTCAGAAAACCTAGGGGGTCAAGATACGTCTACCGTGCCCCCTTCTACCCATTCTGAACATTATTTGCCCTCCATCTTGTATCTTAATTCGACCGAAACACAAAATGGTGGACTCCTGTAACGCTGCCGGTTCGCGTACCGGGGCGCTCACCGGGAAGCGCTCAATTAAAAAAGGTGGGAAAGTAATTTACAGAAAAAACCCTGGAGACAATGTCACCAAATATTAACTCATACTACATACCAATCCCTACCATTTTCACAAATTTGGTTGGAATTCCATTTAACCATTTAGCCTGTAGACCTCTCTAAATACCCTGAGGTAAATTACTTCACAAAACACATCTGAAGTGTTGGAATTGACAACCAATTAAAATGTTACTTTCATTTTCTACTTTTTTTACCTGACATTTGATTGGTTATGTACCTGAATATATATAAAAAAAGAGAGAGAAACACAGCCATTTTGACTACTACTTCCTGAACTACATTGCAAGATCATTTTCACTCACAACTTAAACTTGTTTTTAAAAGGTAAGATATTATTTTATAAATTTGAAAACATTTTCAGATAGTTATATACTATCCATCTGTAAGAGTTAGACATTGAGAAAGGCTTGTTTATTATAATTATGGATTGATTTAGGTTTCTGTGGTATAATTATGAATTTACATAGGCTTTTTCACAGGCACTTTTTAATAGTACTACTTCATGCCTCAAAAGTACCTGTCTGAACTTAAACCCAACAGTGCCCTATCTCTACTGGTATATTTATTTTTTATTCAAATTTCAGCACAAAAATGCAAGGAGAACAGAACGTTTCCTTTGAAATTGTCCTAGACATGAACAATGAGGAAATCATTGAACCCATTGACTTGGAATTCATGGATGAATCACGAGACCATGAACTTCTACAATGTGTAGAATCTGTGGATTTGTTACTTCATTATGATGACGGTCAAATGTGGGAAGTTATGTTCACTCAACAAGAGGACATATCGGACAGTCAAATGTTAGACGTTCTATTAAATTTTGAAAAAGAATCAGAAAAATTAAATTATATTTAATATTAAAAAATTGTTTGAGTCTTTAATCATTTTTATATGTAATTCATAAACTAGTACCAAATTGATTATAATGTAAAGTCAGACTTATAGTATACTGTGCACAATTCCAAAAATAAATTTATATTTAATAATCATTAATACTGCTACTTAAATAAAAAAAAATAAAAAAACAACAAAAAGAACAATCAATAAACATACAATATTTCAAAATATCATAGTCTATCATTCTTTTTTCCTTATAGTACGCTCCCCAGACCGCTTCCCGGTGCGCGTACCGGGCGCTCCCCATGCAAAAAAAACAAAAAAAAAGTAATTTTTTTTTTGCCCCGCGGGGCCCTTTTAAAGCCTCCACATCAAACCTAGGGGGTCAGGGAGGATCTACTATGCCCCCTTATGGTCATTTCCCCCTTTGTTTTGGCCTCCTCTTGTCTCTCGATCCTACCGAGAGACAAGATGGCGGCCGCTCCGGACTGTTTAGAATGTTGACAGACACCGGAGAGCCAATCAGCTTCGCTTCGCGAAGTTCCGTTACGCGTCAAGTACACGAACCGGGGCGCTGCCCGGAGCGCGCTTACAGATATATATATTTTTCTGAACGTTAATTTCTCAAAATCCACTGGAGCACATATCTTGAGACCTAGCAAAGGCACATCGGGCTAACAGTCCCTACAATTTTGCCAAGTTTCGTGCAAATCCATTCAGCCATTCGGGCTAAAAGTGAGGCCAACCGCCCTATGGAAATGACCATGGGAAAAATGCGTTTTGGGACCCCCCTTTTTTCTCGGCCCCCCCTTGATGAACCCCCCCAAAATTTTCAGTGGCTGCTCAGAAACAAAATGTTCCATTTTCCTGAAAATTTCAGCCAATTCCGTCCTCAAACGCCAAAGTTATTAGACATAGAATTTTCAAAAATCCCATAGGGAAAAAATCCTAACTATATATACCTACTGGCGACCGCCAGTAGGTAATATATATATATATATATATATATTTATATATATATATATATATATATTTCCACCGTCAATCCTCATCATAAGAATCAGATTCAGGAGGCACAGCGGGGCTCATAACACCGTCATTCTTTATTTTAAACATCAGGGCATCACGCGTTTCAGAGGGTTTCCTTCATCAGACGCCCTCGATGTTTGAATTGCCACTGTTACACTCAGTCCTTTCTTAGTGTCTTTAAGTGTTCTCCATCACTGAAGTAGTGTGGGATTCCCTGAAATTGTGGCATGGAGTCATCATGTTTCCTAAATTGGACCACATCCCCCAGCATGCAGTGTTTCTAACTTGCTGTCGATGGCTCCATTAATCGGCTGTTTATCACAATCCCCGTTGGGAAGCCGATATGCCATGAATTCAGGTAAGGTCTGGTGTATCTGTTCTGGGCTTTTCTCGCCGGTGTACTTGTCCCGCATTCCCAACCTCACAGTTCTTTGGCCACAGAGACGGGGAAGCGGGTAAAGTAGCGACTTTCCTCCATGAAAAGTATGGACTGTCCATCTGTCAGCGTGACTCTGTTGCCTCCGTAGTGCGAGGTGATCAGGGAGTCTCCATACAAGTTCACGACTCCCATGATGCTTCCGGGAGTGCCATCCCAGCGTGTCGCAGCAAGCCACACAGCAAGTCGCTTACGCCAAATTTTTCCACCGTCAATCCTCATCATAAGAATCAGATTCAGGAGGCACAGCGGGGCTCATAACACCGTCATTCTTTATTTTAAACATCAGGGTATGACGCGTTTCGGAGGGTTTTCTTAATCAGACGCCCTCGATGTTTGAATTGCCACTGTTACACTCAGTCCTTTCTTAGTGTCTTTAAGTGTTCTCCATCACTGAAGTAGTGTGGGATTCCCTGAAATTGTGGCATGGAGTCATCATGTTTCCTAAATTGGACCACATCCCCCAGCATGCAGTGTTTCTAACTTGCTGTCGATGGCTCTATTAATCGGCTGTTCATCACAATCCCCGTTGGGAAGCCGATATGCCATGAATTCAGGTAAGGGCTGGTGTATCTGTTCTGGGCTTTTCTCGCCGGTGTACTTGTACTGCATTCCCAACCTCACAGTTCCTTTGGCCACAGAGACGGGGAAGCCGGTAAAGTAGCGACTTTCCTCCATGAAAAGTATGGACTGTCCATCTGTCAGTGTGACTCTGTTGCCTCCGTAGTGCGAGGTGATCAGGGAGTCTCCATACAAGTTCACGACTCCCATGATGCTTCCGGGAGTGCCATCCCAGCGTGTCGCAGCAAGCCACACAGCAAGTCGCTTACGCCAAATTTTTCCACCGTCAATCCTCATCATAAGAATCAGATTCAGGAGGCACAGCGGGGCTCATAACACCGTCATTCTTTATTTTAAACATCAGGGCATGACGCGTTTCGGAGGGTTTCCTTCATCAGACGCCCTCGATGTTTGAATTGCCACTGTTACACTCAGTCCTTTCTTAGTGTCTTTAAGTGTTCTCCATCACTGAAGTAGTGTGGGATTCCCTGAAATTGTGGCATGGAGTCATCATGTTTCCTAAATTGGACCACATCCCCCAGCATGCAGTGTTTCTAACTTGCTGTCGATGGCTCCATTAATCGGCTGTTCATCACAATCCCCGTTGGGAAGCCGATATGCCATGAATTGAGGTAAGGGCTGGTGTATCTGTTCTGGGCTTTTTTCGCCGGTGTACTTGTACTGCATTCCCAACCTCACAGTTCCTTTGGCCACAGAGACGGGGAAGCCGGTAAAGTAGCGACTTTCCTCCATGAAAAGTATGGACTGTCCATCTGTCAGCGTGACTCTGTTGCCTCCGTAGTGCAAGGTGATCAGGGAGTCTCCATACAAGTTCACGACTCCCATGATGCTTCCGGGAGTGCCATCCCAGCATGTCGCAGCAAGCCACACAGCAAGTCGCTTACGCCAAATTTTTCCACCGTCAATCCTCATCATAAGAATCAGATTCAGGAGGCACAGCGGGGCTCATAACACCGTCATTCTTTATTTTAAACATCAGGGTATGACGCGTTTCGGAGGGTTTCCTTCATCAGACGCCCTCGATGTTTGAATTGCCACTGTTACACTCAGTCCTTTCTTAGTGTCTTTAAGTGTTCTCCATCACTGAAGTAGCGTGGGATTCCCTGAAATTGTGGCATGGAGTCATCATGTTTCCTAAATTGGACCACATCCCCCAGCATGCAGTGTTTCTAACTTGCTGTCGATGGCTCCATTAATCGGCTGTTTATCACAATCCCCGTTGGGAAGCCGATATGCCATGAATTCAGGTAAGGTCTGGTGTATCTGTTCTGGGCTTTTCTCGCCGGTGTACTTGTCCCGCATTCCCAACCTCACAGTTCTTTGGCCACAGAGACGGGGAAGCGGGTAAAGTAGCGACTTTCCTCCATGAAAAGTATGGACTGTCCATCTGTCAGCGTGACTCTGTTGCCTCCGTAGTGCGAGGTGATCAGGGAGTCTCCATACAAGTTCACGACTCCCATGATGCTTCCGGGAGTGCCATCCCAGCGTGTCGCAGCAAGCCACACAGCAAGTCGCTTACGCCAAATTTTTCCACCGTCAATCCTCATCATAAGAATCAGATTCAGGAGGCACAGCGGGGCTCATAACACCGTCATTCTTTATTTTAAACATCAGGGTATGACGCGTTTCGGAGGGTTTTCTTAATCAGACGCCCTCGATGTTTGAATTGCCACTGTTACACTCAGTCCTTTCTTAGTGTCTTTAAGTGTTCTCCATCACTGAAGTAGTGTGGGATTCCCTGAAATTGTGGCATGGAGTCATCATGTTTCCTAAATTGGACCACATCCCCCAGCATGCAGTGTTTCTAACTTGCTGTCGATGGCTCTATTAATCGGCTGTTCATCACAATCCCCGTTGGGAAGCCGATATGCCATGAATTCAGGTAAGGGCTGGTGTATCTGTTCTGGGCTTTTCTCGCCGGTGTACTTGTACTGCATTCCCAACCTCACAGTTCCTTTGGCCACAGAGACGGGGAAGCCGGTAAAGTAGCGACTTTCCTCCATGAAAAGTATGGACTGTCCATCTGTCAGTGTGACTCTGTTGCCTCCGTAGTGCGAGGTGATCAGGGAGTCTCCATACAAGTTCACGACTCCCATGATGCTTCCGGGAGTGCCATCCCAGCGTGTCGCAGCAAGCCACACAGCAAGTCGCTTACGCCAAATTTTTCCACCGTCAATCCTCATCATAAGAATCAGATTCAGGAGGCACAGCGGGGCTCATAACACCGTCATTCTTTATTTTAAACATCAGGGCATGACGCGTTTCGGAGGGTTTCCTTCATCAGACGCCCTCGATGTTTGAATTGCCACTGTTACACTCAGTCCTTTCTTAGTGTCTTTAAGTGTTCTCCATCACTGAAGTAGTGTGGGATTCCCTGAAATTGTGGCATGGAGTCATCATGTTTCCTAAATTGGACCACATCCCCCAGCATGCAGTGTTTCTAACTTGCTGTCGATGGCTCCATTAATCGGCTGTTCATCACAATCCCCGTTGGGAAGCCGATATGCCATGAATTGAGGTAAGGGCTGGTGTATCTGTTCTGGGCTTTTTTCGCCGGTGTACTTGTACTGCATTCCCAACCTCACAGTTCCTTTGGCCACAGAGACGGGGAAGCCGGTAAAGTAGCGACTTTCCTCCATGAAAAGTATGGACTGTCCATCTGTCAGCGTGACTCTGTTGCCTCCGTAGTGCAAGGTGATCAGGGAGTCTCCATACAAGTTCACGACTCCCATGATGCTTCCGGGAGTGCCATCCCAGCATGTCGCAGCAAGCCACACAGCAAGTCGCTTACGCCAAATTTTTCCACCGTCAATCCTCATCATAAGAATCAGATTCAGGAGGCACAGCGGGGCTCATAACACCGTCATTCTTTATTTTAAACATCAGGGTATGACGCGTTTCGGAGGGTTTCCTTCATCAGACGCCCTCGATGTTTGAATTGCCACTGTTACACTCAGTCCTTTCTTAGTGTCTTTAAGTGTTCTCCATCACTGAAGTAGCGTGGGATTCCCTGAAATTGTGGCATGGAGTCATCATGTTTCCTAAATTGGACCACATCCCCCAGCATGCAGTGTTTCTAACTTGCTGTTGATGGCTCCATTAATCGGCTGTTCATCACAATCCCCGTTGGGAAGCCGATATGCCATGAATTGAGGTAAGGGCTGGTGTATCTGTTCTGGGCTTTTTTCGCCGGTGTACTTGTACTGCATTCCCAACCTCACAGTTCCTTTGGCCACAGAGACGGGGAAGCCGGTAAAGTAGCGACTTTCCTCCATGAAAAGTATGGACTGTCCATCTGTCAGTGTGACTCTGTTGCCTCCGTAGTGCGAGGTGATCAGGGAGTCTCCATACAAGTTCACGACTCCCATGATGCTTCCGGGAGTGCCATCCCAGCGTGTCGCAGCAAGCCACACAGCAAGTTGCTTACGCCAAGTTTTTCCACCGTCAATCCTCATCATAAGAATCAGATTCAGGAGGCACAGCGGGGCTCATAACACCGTCATTCTTTATTTTAAACATCAGGGCATGACGTGTTTTGGAGGGTTTCCTTCATCAGACGCCCTCGATGTTTGAATTGCCACTGTTACACTCAGTCCTTTCTTAGTGTCTTTAAGTGTTCTCCATCACTGAAGTAGTGTGGGATTCCCTGAAATTGTGGCATGGAGTCATCATGTTTCCTAAATTGGACCACATCCCCCAACATGCAGTGTTTCTAACTTGCTGTCGATGGCTCCATTAATCGGCTGTTCATCACAATCCCCGTTGGGAAGCCGATATGCCATGAATTCAGGTAAGGGCTGGTGTATCTGTTCTGGGCTTTTCTCGCCGGTGTACTTGTCCCGCATTCCCAACCTCACAGTTCCTTTGGCCACAGAGACGGGGAAGCCGGTAAAGTAGCGACTTTCCTCCATGAAAAGTATGGACCGTCCATCTGTCAGCGTGACTCTGTTGCCTCCGTAGTGCGAGGTGATCAGGGAGTCTCCATACAAGTTCACGACTCCCATGATGCTTCCGGGAGTGCCATCCCAGCGTGTCGCAGCAAGCCACACAGCAAGTCGCTTACGCCAAATTTTTCCACCGTCAATCCTCATCATAAGAATCAGATTCAGGAGGCACAGCGGGGCTCATAACACCGTCATTCTTTATTTTAAACATCAGGGTATGACGCGTTTCGGAGGGTTTGCTTAATCAGACGCCCTCGATGTTTGAATTGCCACTGTTACACTCAGTCCTTTCTTAGTGTCTTTAAGTGTTCTCCATCACTGAAGTAGTGTGGGATTCCCTGAAATTGTGGCATGGAGTCATCATGTTTCCTAAATTGGACCACATCCCCCAGCATGCAGTGTTTCTAACTTGCTGTCGATGGCTCCATTAATCGGCTGTTCATCACAATCCCCGTTGGGAAGCCGATATGCCATGAATTCAGGTAAGGGCTGGTGTATCTGTTCTGGGCTTTTCTCGCCGGTGTACTTGTACTGCATTCCCAACCTCACAGTTCCTTTGGCCACAGAGACGGGGAAGCCGGTAAAGTAGCGACTTTCCTCCATGAAAAGTATGGACTGTCCATCTGTCAGTGTGACTCTGTTGCCTCCGTAGTGCGAGGTGATCAGGGAGTCTCCATACAAGTTCACGACTCCCATGATGCTTCCGGGAGTGCCATCCCAGCGTGTCGCAGCAAGCCACACAGCAAGTCGCTTACGCCAAATTTTTCCACCGTCAATCCTCATCATAAGAATCAGATTCAGGAGGCACAGCGGGGCTCATAACACCGTCATTCTTTATTTTAAACATCAGGGCATGACGTGTTTCGGAGGGTTTCCTTCATCAGACGCCCTCGATGTTTGAATTGCCACTGTTACACTCAGTCCTTTCTTAGTGTCTTTAAGTGTTCTCCATCACTGAAGTAGTGTGGGATTCCCTGAAATTGTGGCATGGAGTCATCATGTTTCCTAAATTGGACCACATCCCCCAACATGCAGTGTTTCTAACTTGCTGTCGATGGCTCCATTAATCGGCTGTTCATCACAATCCCCGTTGGGAAGCCGATATGCCATGAATTCAGGTAAGGGCTGGTGTATCTGTTCTGGGCTTTTCTCGCCGGTGTACTTGTCCCGCATTCCCAACCTCACAGTTCCTTTGGCCACAGAGACGGGGAAGCCGGTAAAGTAGCGACTTTCCTCCATGAAAAGTATGGACCGTCCATCTGTCAGCGTGACTCTGTTGCCTCCGTAGTGCGAGGTGATCAGGGAGTCTCCATACAAGTTCACGACTCCCATGATGCTTCCGGGAGTGCCATCCCAGCGTGTCGCAGCAAGCCACACAGCAAGTCGCTTACGCCAAATTTTTCCACCGTCAATCCTCATCATAAGAATCAGATTCAGGAGGCACAGCGGGGCTCATAACACCGTCATTCTTTATTTTAAACATCAGGGTATGACGCGTTTCGGAGGGTTTGCTTAATCAGACGCCCTCGATGTTTGAATTGCCACTGTTACACTCAGTCCTTTCTTAGTGTCTTTAAGTGTTCTCCATCACTGAAGTAGTGTGGGATTCCCTGAAATTGTGGCATGGAGTCATCATGTTTCCTAAATTGGACCACATCCCCCAGCATGCAGTGTTTCTAACTTGCTGTCGATGGCTCCATTAATCGGCTGTTCATCACAATCCCCGTTGGGAAGCCGATATGCCATGAATTCAGGTAAGGGCTGGTGTATCTGTTCTGGGCTTTTCTCGCCGGTGTACTTGTACTGCATTCCCAACCTCACAGTTCCTTTGGCCACAGAGACGGGGAAGCCGGTAAAGTAGCGACTTTCCTCCATGAAAAGTATGGACTGTCCATCTGTCAGTGTGACTCTGTTGCCTCCGTAGTGCGAGGTGATCAGGGAGTCTCCATACAAGTTCACGACTCCCATGATGCTTCCGGGAGTGCCATCCCAGCGTGTCGCAGCAAGCCACACAGCAAGTCGCTTACGCCAAATTTTTCCACCGTCAATCCTCATCATAAGAATCAGATTCAGGAGGCACAGCGGGGCTCATAACACCGTCATTCTTTATTTTAAACATCAGGGCATGACGCGTTTCGGAGGGTTTCCTTCATCAGACGCCCTCTATGTTTGAATTGCCACTGTTACACTCAGTCCTTTCTTAGTGTCTTTAAGTGTTCTCCATCACTGAAGTAGTGTGGGATTCCCTGAAATTGTGGCATGGAGTCATCATGTTTCCTAAATTGGACCACATCCCCCAACATGCAGTGTTTCTAACTTGCTGTCGATGGCTCCATTAATCGGCTGTTCATCACAATCCCCGTTGGGAAGCCGATATGCCATGAATTCAGGTAAGGGCTGGTGTATCTGTTCTGGGCTTTTCTCGCCGGTGTACTTGTCCCGCATTCCCAACCTCACAGTTCCTTTGGCCACAGAGACGGGGAAGCCGGTAAAGTAGCGACTTTCCTCCATGAAAAGTATGGACCGTCCATCTGTCAGCGTGACTCTGTTGCCTCCGTAGTGCGAGGTGATCAGGGAGTCTCCATACAAGTTCACGACTCCCATGATGCTTCCGGGAGTGCCATCCCAGCGTGTCGCAGCAAGCCACACAGCAAGTCGCTTACGCCAAATTTTTCCACCGTCAATCCTCATCATAAGAATCAGATTCAGGAGGCACAGCCGGGCTCATAACACCGTCATTCTTTATTTTAAACATCAGGGTATGACGCGTTTCGGAGGGTTTCCTTAATCAGACGCCCTCGATGTTTGAATTGCCACTGTTACACTCAGTCCTTTCTTAGTGTCTTTAAGTGTTCTCCATCACTGAAGTAGTGTGGGATTCCCTGAAATTGTGGCATGGAGTCATCATGTTTCCTAAATTGGACCACATCCCCCAGCATGCAGTGTTTCTAACTTGCTGTCGATGGCTCCATTAATCGGCTGTTCATCACAATCCCCGTTGGGAAGCCGATATGCCATGAATTCAGGTAAGGGCTGGTGTATCTGTTCTGGGCTTTTCTCGCCGGTGTACTTGTACTGCATTCCCAACCTCACAGTTCCTTTGGCCACAGAGACGGGGAAGCCGGTAAAGTAGCGACTTTCCTCCATGAAAAGTATGGACTGTCCATCTGTCAGTGTGACTCTGTTGCCTCCGTAGTGCGAGGTGATCAGGGAGTCTCCATACAAGTTCACGACTCCCATGATGCTTCCGGGAGTGCCATCCCAGCGTGTCGCAGCAAGCCACACAGCAAGTCGCTTACGCCAAATTTTTCCACCGTCAATCCTCATCATAAGAATCAGATTCAGGAGGCACAGCGGGGCTCATAACACCGTCATTCTTTATTTTAAACATCAGGGCATGACGCGTTTCGGAGGGTTTCCTTCATCAGACGCCCTCGATGTTTGAATTGCCACTGTTACACTCAGTCCTTTCTTAGTGTCTTTAAGTGTTCTCCATCACTGAAGTAGTGTGGGATTCCCTGAAATTGTGGCATGGAGTCATCATGTTTCCTAAATTGGACCACATCCCCCAACATGCAGTGTTTCTAACTTGCTGTCGATGGCTCCATTAATCGGCTGTTCATCACAATCCCCGTTGGGAAGCCGATATGCCATGAATTCAGGTAAGGGCTTGTGTATCTGTTCTGGGCTTTTCTCGCTGGTGTACTTGTCCCGCATTCCCAACCTCACAGTTCCTTTGGCCACAGAGACGGGGAAGCGGGTAAAGTAGCGACTTTCCTCCATGAAAAGTATGGACTGTCCATCTGTCAGCGTGACTCTGTTGCCTCCGTAGTGCGAGGTGATCAGGGAGTCTCCATACAAGTTCACGACTCCCATGATGCTTCCGGGAGTGCCATCCCAGCATGTCGCAGCAAGCCACACAGCAAGTCGCTTACGCCAAATTTTTCCACCGTCAATCCTCATCATAAGAATCAGATTCAGGAGGCACAGCGGGGCTCATAACACCGTCATTCTTTATTTTAAACATCAGGGTATGACGCGTTTCGGAGGGTTTCCTTCATCAGACGCCCTCGATGTTTGAATTGCCACTGTTACACTCAGTCCTTTCTTAGTGTCTTTAAGTGTTCTCCATCACTGAAGTAGTGTGGGATTCCCTGAAATTGTGGCATGGAGTCATCATGTTTCCTAAATTGGACCACATCCCCCAGCATGCAGTGTTTCTAACTTGCTGTCGATGGCTCCATTAATCGGCTGTTCATCACAATCCCCGTTGGGAAGCCGATATGCCATGAATTGAGGTAAGGGCTGGTGTATCTGTTCTGGGCTTTTTTCGCCGGTGTACTTGTACTGCATTCCCAACCTCACAGTTCCTTTGGCCACAGAGACGGGGAAGCCGGTAAAGTAGCGACTTTCCTCCATGAAAAGTATGGACTGTCCATCTGTCAGTGTGACTCTGTTGCCTCCGTAGTGCGAGGTGATCAGGGAGTCTCCATACAAGTTCACGACTCCCATGATGCTTCCGGGAGTGCCATCCCAGCGTGTCGCAGCAAGCCACACAGCAAGTCGCTTACGCCAAGTTTTTCCACCGTCAATCCTCATCATAAGAATCAGATTCAGGAGGCACAGCGGGGCTCATAACACCGTCATTCTTTATTTTAAACATCAGGGCATGACGCGTTTCGGAGGGTTTCCTTCATCAGACGCCCTCGATGTTTGAATTGCCACTGTTACACTCAGTCCTTTCTTAGTGTCTTTAAGTGTTCTCCATCACTGAAGTAGTGTGGGATTCCCTGAAATTGTGGCATGGAGTCATCATGTTTCCTAAATTGGACCACATCCCCCAACATGCAGTGTTTCTAACTTGCTGTCGATGGCTCCATTAATCGGCTGTTCATCACAATCCCCGTTGGGAAGCCGATATGCCATGAATTCAGGTAAGGGCTGGTGTATCTGTTCTGGGCTTTTCTCGCCGGTGTACTTGTCCCGCATTCCCAACCTCACAGTTCCTTTGGCCACAGAGACGGGGAAGCCGGTAAAGTAGCGACTTTCCTCCATGAAAAGTATGGACCGTCCATCTGTCAGCGTGACTCTGTTGCCTCCGTAGTGCGAGGTGATCAGGGAGTCTCCATACAAGATCACGACTCCCATGATGCTTCCGGGAGTGCCATCCCAGCGTGTTGCAGCAAGCCACACAGCAAGTCGCTTACGCCAAATCTTTCCACCGTCAATCTTCATCATAAGAATCAGATTCAGGAATCACAGCGGGGCTCATTACATCGTCATTCTTTATTTTAAACATCAGGGCATGACGCGTTTCGGATGGTTTCCTTCATCAGACGCCCTCGATGTTTGAATTGCCACTGTTACACTCAGTCCTTTCTTAGTGTCTTTAAGTGTTCTCCACCACTGAAGTAGTGTGGGATTCCCTGAAATTGTGGCATGGAGTCATCATGTTTCCTAAATTGGACCACATCCCCCAGCATGCAGTGTTTCTAACTTGCTGTCGATGGCTCCATTAATCGGCTGTTCATCACAATCCCCGTTGGGATATGCCATGAATTCAGGTAAGGGCTGGTGTATCTGTTCTGGGCTTTTCTCGCCGGTGTACTTGTCCCGCATTCCCAACCTCACAGTTCCTTTGGCCACAGATATATATAAATATCCACAGCAACCTCTTCGAAGAAAAGGCAGAGGCCAACATTGGGAGACACCGCGGAGGAATTTATTATTAAAACTTCGCAGCAAATGCATTTCGGCATCTAGCCTTCTTCAGCGCCATTGATGATTTAAACAACAGTCGGAATGACATCCACCCCACTTTAAATGTCCTGCTGCACTCGGATAGTATAAGTATCCGCCCCGCCCCCGGTAGTTCTAATGCACACCTGTAGCAATCCTCAAAGCCTCGAGGAACTGCTGATCCCAGAATCCAATGTCCAGAGCCTGGTAAGTATTGCATGGGGAAAAAACACAATAAGTATCAGATTTGCAGGACTTCGTGAAATGCTGCCAACAATGTCCCGAATAGTCTGTTGCAAGCACATTCCCCCTCGGGTCCCCCGGACAGCATACCATCAACAAACTGGTGTAGTTTCAGCGGGGGCAAGAGAAAATGCTTCTCGCCCGGAGTAGAGTTAAATAACTCCCTTACCGCCTCCTACTTCTTCCAGTCGTGACAGGGGCCTCGGTATTCCAATAACTTGGAGAAAAAGCAGCCGAAGCAGATCCAGAGAAAATCCGGGCCAACTTAACATGCGGGGGCCTCTGTAGCACGACTATGGCACTCGTGCAAAATATCCAGAGCAACCTCATTGAAGAAAAGGCAGAGTCCAACATTGGGAGACACCACGGAGGAATTTATTATTAAAACATCGCAGCGAATGCATTTTGGCATCTAGCCTTCTTCAGCACCATTGATGATTTAAACAAGGATGTATGACGTTACAACGCATACTTTTACTCCGCATACCATTACAACGCGGTATTTACAACGAATACCGTTCCAACGCATAGCGCTTAGAGGTGCTGGATAGTGGTAAGTATAATTTTCTATTCCAACTCCAGTCCCCGTGGACACTAGGGAAGGTGTTGGATAGAAAATTAAACTTATTCCCTATCCTAGAGCGCCCCCCAGCGCAATGCGTTGTAATGGTATGCGGAGTAATGGTCGCGTTGTAGTGGTAGTGCGGAGTAAAAATTGCGTTGTAACAGTTGTATCCCTTTAAACAACAGTCGGAATGACATCCACCCCACTTTAAATGTCCTGCTGCACTCGGATAGGATAAGTATCCACCCCGCCCCGGTAGTTCTAATGCACACCTGTAGCAATCCTCAAAGCCTCGAGGAACTGCTGATACATATATATATATATCTATCATGAAGGTTGCCCTGCTGTGAGAACTCGCCAGGTAACAGGACATAAAATAAATGATGCCTTGTTAGCTCAGTCCAGAGTTAATTTATTCACTGCATCCTGGTGCGTTTCAAGGCCTTGCGGCCTCTTCATCAGAGGAGAAAAGCGCAAATAACAGAAAGAATACTGCTCCGGTACTTAAACATGCATTCGCTAATTATTCACAAGTGTGTGTCTTTGTCTGGCATGCTGGTACCTGTAGTTCTGATAGCCGGTACGGTGTTACCTCAGTGGGTTCTGTTGTGTTGCTGCCATTAATAAATCCAATAAAATACCCCAGTTGGCTGCAACTGATGCGGACCTGGTGTTTGGAAGTTTCATACATCGAGGAACAGGAGGGCCGAGTTGACTGAATGTTAAATAACAGTTTGACGTGATTTGCAGCTCCTGCCTAACCCCCTTGGGGAATACTTTTGAAATAATTTGAAATAACTTGTTTGCCTACAGTGTGCCCGTGATCAAGAACACAGGAGTGTTTGAAATGTGTAGGGCTTTGCAATTGCTGAGGGGGAGAATGCACGCGTGCTGAACTGTGTTTGCCTCAATTAAAGGTGTTAACCTCCTGTCATGAAATTTTAGTTTCTATTATTGAATATGTGTTTCAAGGGTTACATTACAGTGAAAGGAGGTCTGTCACTCTGTCACAAAGATGGTGTCATCGGTGATGTCATAAGTGATGTCACTGACCATGTCATGAGTGATGTAATATGTGACGTCATCAGCAGTGCATTGCACGCGCAAGTTATAGTGAGTCCAACTAACTATAACGTGGGAATTTCAATGGTTTTATGCGAGTAAAATTTCCAGCTAACTATAACTGGTGTGAAACCTATGGTTTTTCCAGTGAATATATATATGTATGTATATATATGTATATATATATGTGTGTATATATATATGTATATATATGTATATATATAGTTAGGGCAGGTTCCTCCAAGTGGGTTCGGCCTGCCGAACAAATGTCACCAGCCTTAACCGACATTCAGACGCCGCAGATGAAGAGATGAGGAGTCTCGAAACGCGTCCGGCGCTTTATTTTAATGTGAAAGAACTGCCGCTTCACCTTGTACCAGCAGTGTGCCATTAAAGCCTCCCTGAACTACTTTTGCTGTGTGGTTCCTCTCAAATAGTGTGCCTGCATGCGATGGATATATACGGCTGACACAGTCGAGAGAAGGAGCCCCCGCGATCAGCTGTTCTGCCTGGATGTCCGGTGTGACATTGGGACTTTCAGAAACGGCAAGTAAGCTGGCAGCCGGAGCAGGACGGTGCTCGCTTACCAGGAGTGACACACGCAGAGCGGGGCATAGGGTGACGGTTGCCCTTCCACATGCCCACTGGGGTTTTAATTTGTGACATTTGGTCGGCAGGCCGAACCCACTTGGGAAAATGCAGACACGCACTACGATATCCAGGAGGCCGTGCGTTTAGCCACGCCTTGGAGGCAGGCATTAACGCAGGTGCGTGTCAGTGCTTAGAGGAACCTGCCTTAACCGACATTCAGACGCCGCAGATGAAGAGATGAGGAGTCTCGAAACGCGTCCGGCGCTTTATTTTAATGTGAAAGAACTGCCGCTTCACCTTGTACCAGCAGTGTGCCATTAAAGCCTCCCTGAACTACATTTGCCGTGTGGTTCCTCTCAAAATGGTGTGCCTGCATGCGATGGATATATATATATATATTTTTTTTTTCAATCCAAAGGCTCTGCAGCGAAAGGATCACTCGGAGGCAGGCAGGTTGTAAACCATAATTTATTGCATCTTCAGGGTGATTCAGTTTCCGTAATTTTTCTTGTCATCCCGACGCGTTTCAGTGCTCTCCGCACTTTCTTCTTGGGGAATATGGCAATGCGGTGTGTTTAGGCAGTATTCCGCTGTCTTTAGTAGTGCAGCTTTGGTAGGTGCTTAGTAGCACGTGATCCCTCATAGTGCATTCTGGGATTTAAAGTGCTTACTGCCTATCGTTATGACCCGCAGTGGGTTCCGCACGGACATAATAATTATGCAAGTTCATCATGGCAATTGTGAGTCCATCATGATATTCAAGCACTTCAGTGTGCCCCGGTTACTGGATACATCCTGATAATTGTGGCAGTCTGCTTCCGCCGTGACTTGTCAGGGACAGTCCCTGCATGTCGGCCCCTTGCTCCAACGGCTTAAAGGTGGTGCTCCTTTCCACGACGAAGCTGTTGTGTATAAAGTTTTTAATCCAAAGGCTCTGCAGTGAAAGGATCACTCGGAGGCAGGCAGGTTGTAAACCATAATTTATTGCATCTTCAGGGTGATTCAGTTTCCGTAATTTTTCTTCTCACCCCGACGCGTTTCAGTGCTGTCCGCACTTTCTTCTTGGGGAATATGGCAATGCGGTGTGTTTAGGCAGTATTCCGCTGTCTTTAGTAGTGCAGCTTTGGTAGGTGCTTAGTAGCACGTGATCCCTCATAGTGCATTCTGGGATTTAAAGTGATTACTGCCTATCGTTATGACCCGCAGTGGGTTCCGCACGGACATAATAATTATGCAAGTTCATCATGGCAATTGTGAGTCCATCATGATATTCAAGCACTTCAGTGTGCCCCGGTTACTGGATACATCCTGATAATTGTGGCAGTCTGCTTCCGCCGTGACTTGTCAGGGACAGTCCCTGCATGTCGGCCCCTTGCTCCAACGGCTTAAAGGTGGTGCTCCTTTCCACGACGAAGCTGTCGTGTATAAAGTTTTTAATCCAAAGGCTCTGCAGCGAAAGGATCACTCGGAGGCAGGCAGGTTGTAAACCATAATTTATTGCATATTCAGGGTGATTCAGTTTCCGTAATTTTTCTTGTCATCCCGACGCGTTTCAGTGCTGTCCGCACTTTCTTCTTGGGGAATATGGCAATGCGGTGTGTTTAGGCAGTATTCAGCTGTCTTTAGTAGTGCAGTTTTGGTAGGTGCTTAGTAGCACGTGATCCCTCATAGTGCATTCTTGGATTTAAAGTGATTACTGCCTATCGTTATGACCCGCAGTGGGTTCCGCACGGACATAATAATTATGCAAGTTCATCATGCCAATTGTGAGTCCATCATGATATTCAAGCACTTCAGTGTGCCCCGGTTACTGGATTCATCCTGATAATTGTGGCAGTCTGCTTCCGCCGTGACTTGTCAGGGACAGTCCCTGCATGTCGGCCCCTTGCTCCAACGGCTTAAAGGTGGTGCTCCTTTCCACGACGAAGCTGTCGTGTATAAAGTTTTTAATCCAAAGGCTCTGCAGCGAAAGGATCACTCGGAGGCAGGCAGGTTGTAAACCATAATTTATTGCATCTTCAGGGTGATTCAGTTTCCGTAATTTTTCTTGTCATCCCGACGCGTTTCAGTGCTGTCCGCATTTTCTTCTTGGGGAATATGGCAATGCGGTGTGTTTAGGCAGTATTCCGCTGTCTTTAGTAGTGCAGCTTTGGTAGGTGCTTAGTAGCACGTGATCCCTCATAGTGCATTCTGGGATTTAAAGTGCTTACTGCCTATCGTTATGACCCGCAGTGGGTTCCGCACGGACATAATAAATATGCAAGTTCATCATGGCAATTGTGAGTCCATCATGATATTCAAGCACTTCAGTGTGCCCCGGTTACTGGATACATCCTGATAATTGTGGCAGTCTGCTTACGCCGTGACTTGTCAGGGACAGTCCCTGCATGTCGGCCCCTTGCTCCAACGGCTTAAAGGTGGTGCTCCTTTCCACGACGAAGCTGTCATGTATAACGTTTTTAATCCAAAGGCTCTGCAGCGAAAGGATCACTCGGAGGCAGGCAGGTTGTAAACCATAATTTATTGCATCTTCAGGGTGATTCAGTTTCCATAATTTTTCTTGTCACCCCGACGCGTTTCAGTGCTGTCCGCACTTTCTTCTTGGGGAATATGGCAATGCGGTGTGTTTAGGCAGTATTCCGCTGTCTTTAGTAGTGCAGCTTTGGTAGGTGCTTAGTAGCACGTGATCCCTCATAGTGCATTCTGGGATTTAAAGTGCTTACTGCCTATCGTTATGACCCGCAGTGGGTTCCGCACGGACATAATAATTATGCAAGTTCATCATGGCAATTGTGAGTCCATCATGATATTCAAGCACTTCAGTGTGCCCCGGTTACTGGATACATCCTGATAATTGTGGCAGTCTGCTTCCGCCGTGACTTGTCAGGGACAGTCCCTGCATGTCGGCCCCTTGCTCCAACGGCTTAAAGGTGGTGCTCCTTTCCACGACAAAGCTGTCGTGTATAAAGTTTTTAATCCAAAGGCTCTGCAGTGAAAGGATCACTCGGAGGCAGGCAGGTTGTAAACCATAATTTATTGCATCTTCAGGGTGATTCAGTTTCCGTAATTTTTCTTCTCACCCCGACGCGTTTCAGTGCTGTCCGCACTTTCTTCTTGGGGAATATGGCAATGCGGTGTGTTTAGGCAGTATTCCGCTGTCTTTAGTAGTGCAGCTTTGGTAGGTGCTTAGTAGCACGTGATCCCTCATAGTGCATTCTGGGATTTAAAGTGATTACTGCCTATCGTTATGACCAGCAGTGGGTTCCGCACGGACATAATAATTATGCAAGTTCATCATGGCAATTGTGAGTCCATCATGATATTCAAGCACTTCAGTGTGCCCCGGTTACTGGATACATCTTGATAATTGTGGCAGTGTGCTTCCTCAGTAGAACCGAGTCACAAGAAACCAGTAAAAGAAGGTGAAAAATGAAGGAAAGGGGGCAGAGTAGAAACACACTGACCCCCATGCCTGCTCAGGGGACCCCCCATTTTTTATTTTTTTTAACGGCCAAATTAGCGCTGGGAGCGCGAATCCGGGTTACATCCGGGGGCTCCCCCACTTCATTTAAATGAGCCCCCAGGTGGGCCAGGTCCCTGGGGCAATCGTATGATCATACCCCCACCTCTTCGGGGCTATGTAAATTAGGTGAGGGAGGGCACACAGCCCTCCCACAGCCCCAGGGACCACCACTACTTTGAAAATAGATTGAGGGGGGCCACATGGCCCCCTCCTGAAGTGCTTTTTGGCTATGGTGACCGTCAACGCCCCGGTCTGGGTCCTGCAATGTACTGAGTTGTCCATCCCAGGGACATTGCCGTTTGCTATGACAGGGTGGGAGCATTGCTTCCACCTTGTGATAGAAAACCCTGGTTTTCTTTGTTGAAGCGAGAGGAGGAAAACCTCCTCTCGCTTTAATAAAGGAAAGGAGAATTGCTTTTGGGCAAGGGAAGCTGCAGATTAGCAGCTCCCGTTGCCCAAAAGGAATGATGGCTCCCGCAGGAGGCCGGGAGCCAGCGGGACCGTGGGGGCATTGGGACGGTCCCCAACAAGGGAGGCCAGACCCCGGGGGTGGGGTACCCGGGGCCAGAAGTGGCCTGGAAGGGGCGCCTTGCGGCCCACCTCCCCTTTGGAAAACAAAAAATATGTAGATGTGGGCATGCCTCCGGGGATGGGGTCCTCAAGGTGAATGAAAATTAACGAAAGTAAATGCTTTTCATTTTCAAAAAGTTTGGAGTCATGACCCTGGAGTGACCCCCTAGTGTGAACACGAAGAGTGCACAGCTCTCAGCGCAGCCCCCTAGCGTGAACGCGCTGGGTGTGTGGCACTCAAGTACTTCTCAGGTTTTTAAAACACCGAGGGGCCTATTCTCAAGGACACATCCCTGAGTTAACAGCACTTTATTGCAGCCAAAATGGTGATACATTTAATACAAAAAGAACAAATGATGGACAGAATGCAGAACAATGTCATACATTCAGCCCAGTACAGCTAAAGAATGATGATGGATTAAACCCAGATCAATTGACTGCTGGTGAGTGCTTGCAATGTTCAACACTTCGTCCATCATCCCCTTTGGTTTTGCTTTGTTTGCCCTAAGTTGGCAGGGTATGCCCAAATGTGGGTCATTTGCTCACTTTGCCACATGATTCAAGCTAGCTGGGCTGATGACGGCTGATTAGCCAGAAACCGGTCCAAGGATGCTTGTTTCTGTAGCAGGGAAGACATGGCTTGGCAGTTCAGGCTGGACTGTTCCCATGAGGCACAGGGTCAGACTGATTTGCAGATGGCCATGTCTGAACTAGTGTGGCTGAGTGAGCTAAATAATGATGAGGAATTAAACCCAGATCAGTTGGCTGGGGGTGAGTGCTTGCAATGTTCAACACTCCATCCATCATCCCCTTTAGTTTTCCTTTGTTTGCCCTAATTTGGCACGGTATGCCCAGATATGGGTCCCTTGCTCACTTTGCCACGGGATTCAAGCTAGCCGGACTGATGACGGCTGAATAGCCAGAAACTGGTCCCAGGGTGCTTGTTTCCGGTCCAGGGAAGACATGGCTTGGCGGTTTGGGCTGGACTGTTCCCATGAGGCACAGGGTCAGACTGATTTGCATATGGCCATGTCTGAACTGGATTGGCGGAGTGAGCTAAAGAATGATGATGGATTACACCCAGATCAGTTGACTGGGGTGTTGCAAGGATTTCTGCTCATACACAGAACTGTGCACAGAGACCTAGGACATTAGAGAATTGTGGTGTACCAGAAACTCACCTCAGTGCCTAGAACACCCCAACCAGCTAGCATCAGTGTCACATTAGCTCTTCGTCCTATAGCAAAGTAACCAATGATTAGACAACCTAGAATATGCGACTTAGGACCATCTCAGGAATGGTGGGAAGTGAGAACACCCTTTTGTTATACTCTCATACCAGTCCACAACAGGAGTAAAAAAGAGACACGGTAAGTTAAAATATTTATTTTAACCACGTGATCTCATGCACAGTATTTTAGTCAACATAAGCAGACATATGATTAAAAATAATATGGTCAGCATGGTTACAACTCCATAAAATACAAAAAGAGGAATCATATTACAATGATAGTGCAAACAGGTGATATAGCGCCTAGTATTAACACCCTCCCTTTATAGAAACTATGCATTATAAACTATAGAAGGTCTCTTGAGTTTGTTTTGGGGGACCCCATTACCTTTCCACTCAGTAAGTGTACATTTCATCTGGATCAGCAAGGCTCTCTGCATCCCTGTGATGTTCCAAGTGTGTGAAATTAGGGCAAGTGTGCTATGATAAAGGCGCCAGAATCTTGCTTGGCTCGCAGCTGCCAAAATGTTGTGTCTAGAATGTGTTGCACGCAATGCCGATAAACAGGCTCACACGTTATGATAACCTTGATGGCTCTACACTCAGTGTACAGACTGGCTGAGAAATGGAGCATAAGACTGGGAACCAATATAACTGCTAATAAGATCTCTGCCGCCTTTCGTAGTATCAATAGCTCTGTACAGTCCTCTAGTTTAAGGTTACAACAGTATAAAACAATATGCTTCCTGTATTATACACCAGAAAGAATATCAAAATGGTCCCTAAATAGCCCAACCAGTGACTGGTCTAAATGCCCCGAATGTGACTTAATAGCAGCCGATTTAGAACACAAGTTATTTTCATGTCCAGAACTGGCTGAGTTTTGGCTAGGAGTTTACCAGGTTCTGAATCAAAAACTTGTAAGATCCTCTCCTCTTACTGCGTCAATTGTATTATTAGGTGTACAGGCTTTAAACAGTCCACAGAAAGATCTAAAAACTATGTTACTGTCCTGTGCTAGATTGACTATTGCCCGGGTATGGATATCACCGAAACCACCCCATATCATGGAATGGTGGTCCTTGGTTAAAGAAACTTATGCTATGGAGTCCTCATTAGCTAAAATAAGATGAGTACGATCAATGAAATTGGACAAAATTTGGGGTACTTTCGTTTAAGATCTCATCTGTATTTCATATGTAGGTGTTATTTTTGTCCTGCAACTCATTGCTTTTGTCTGGAAAATTAATTATTTGTTATGATTTGTAATTAGCCGTCCCCTTTCTCCATTCTTGTTTTTTTTCTCAATCCCTATTATACATATGTTTGGAATGTGCTTTCTCGTGTTGTTAATAAAAAAACTTTTTGAACAAAAACAAAAAAAAGAAAAACAACTATGTATTATAAACTATGGAAGGTCTCTTGAACTTGTTTTGGGGGACCCCATTAACTTTCTGCTCAGTAAGTGTAAATTACATCTGGATCAGCAAGGCTCTCTGCATCCCTGGAATCTTTTAAGTGTGTGAAATTATGGCAAGTGTGGTATGATAAAGGCGCCAGAATCTTGCTTGGTTTGCAGCTGCCAAATTGTTGTGTCTAAAATGTGTTGCACGGACATGCCAATAAACAGGCTCACACGTTATGATAACCTCGATGGCTCAGCACTCACTGTACAGACTGGGGGCACAATGTATGTCTAGAGATGTCGAAAAACAAACCTTTTCTCATGTAGAGACCTTCGTGAAAGCTAACTTGCAAAAACAGCTAAGCAGTGGTGTGGCAAAAAGCAGGAAAAGGTAAAATGGCGTTTAAACTTCTAATAAGCCATGCTAACATAACATGCATGCAAAAGGAGGCCCTAAACCATACTACAGGGGGCGAATGCTTGCAATGTTCAACACTTCGTCCATCATCCCCTTTGGTTTTGCTTTGTTCGCCCTAAGTTGGCAGGGTATGCCCGAACGTGGGTCATTTGCTCACTTTGCCACGGGATTCAAGCTAGCCGGGCTGATGACGGCTGATTAGCCAGAAACCGGTCCCAGGATGCTTGTTTCCATTCCAGGGAAGACATGGCTTGGCAGTTCAGGCTGGACTGTTCCCATGAGGCACAGGGTCAGACTGATTTTCACATGGCCATGTCTGAACTGGGGTGGCGGAGTGAGCTAAAGAATGATGATGGATTAAACCCAGATCAGTTGACTGGGGTGAGTGTTTGCAATGTTCAGCACTCCCTCCATCATTCCCTTTGGTTTTGCTTTGTTCGGCCTTAGTTGGCAGGCTATGCCCAGACATGGGTCCCTTGATCACTTTGCCACTGGATTCAAGCTAGCCTTGCTGATGACGGCTGATTAGACAGAAACCGGTCTCAGGATGCTTGTTTCCGGTCCAGGGAAGACATGGCTTGGCAGTTCGGGCTGGACTGTTCCCATGAGGCACAGGGTCAGACTGATTTGCATATGGCCATGTCTGAACTGGGGTGGCGGAGTGAGCTATAGAATGATGATGGATTAAACCCAGATCAGTTAACTGGGGGTGAGTGCTCGCAATGTTTAACACTCCGTCCATCATCCATTTTGGTACAGATAAATTTACCGCACCATTCACAAACTGGTTCAAACAGCCCACATTACCAGTTTACCTGCGATAGCAGCCTAAAAAAGCATTGTCAGGGATGACCCCGTCAAATATCGCTAATGAGATGCAGAGTAGGCGTTCCCATGCAAAAAGCAGCGGACACACCACGTCACAACTTTCTCAACCACCAGCAAGATCAGCAAAGAGAATTCAAAACAGGTGATAAGGTGCGTTAGCACCAGGAAGTTTACACCTGCTCTGACCTCGTGTAAAGTCGGACTACAAACTGCAAAATGAAAGGACGCCCAGCCCACAGCCACACCTGAACGACAATAGATGCACTGGAGCCAACGATCATGCAGCTCAGACACCCAACAGTGCCTCAACAACCCCCGCCACCAGCCCCTTGTCCGCCATCCCCTTGACCCCCCGACAAACAAATGTGACAGCAAACTTCCGAAATCTGGAACATAACAAATCGGCTGATTTTGCACAACTATAATAATAAAGGTACATGTGAAGTTGGACAAATGAGAATCACAGTCATCCATGGATTGACATATAATACCTGTTATTTAAACAAAACAACAAAATAAAAGTAGGTACAGCCATGGCGTGTCATCCCTTGACAATCTGTGAATCACAGCCTGCAAGACAAAAAGCAAGATAGGATTGTGTGTCATGCGCCCATCAAAAGAGAGAGAGAAAGAGATAAAGAGTGAGAGAGAAAAAGAAAGAGTGAGAGAGAGAGGAAGGAAGGAAGAGAAAGAGGGAAAGTGAGAGAGAGAGGAGGAGAGAGAGAAAGAGTGAGAGGAAGAGAGAGAGAAAGAGAAAAACAGTGTGAGAGAGAGGAAGAGAGAGAGAAAGTGTGAGAGAGAGAGAAGAGAGAGAGAACGAGTGTGAGCGAGAAAAAGTAAGAGAGGGAGAGTGAGTGCCGACACTGTGGACAAAACCCTCACAGCTCACCTTTCCACCACTGGTCTGTCTCCAACCACGTGCCGGGACATAGTGCAGCCCTCAAGCTCACTCATCTGAAACACAGTATAGAATCAGTAATGGCAGAGTACATATAACTGCAAATGCCTAAATCGCTGTCCCGCCCCTGCGCACTCAGGCTGCTGCACCCTGTCTACTACTGTCACCCAGAGGTGTCTGCCCGCCCCTGCGGACCCAGGCTGCTGCACCCCATCCACTCCCACCGCCCAGAGGTGTCTGCCCGATCCTGCGCACCCAGGCTGCTGCACACCATCCACTCTCACCTCCCTGAGGTGACTGCCCGCCGCTGCACAAACAAGCCTCTCTGCTTACCTTCCGCCACCGGCGAGTGTCCAAGAGGGCCCACCACATGCCGTAGCAACCTCCTCAGCCGTGTTGCATACACACGGTCCAGATGAGCTCACAATTCAAATCGGGTCTTGATTGCCAGGATGGTGTATCAAGGCCACGCATCATTGCAGGCTGTACACTCGCTCAGCTCTGGTGGCACTAACTCAGTGGAACTCAAGTCATCGTCCGTGGGGGGAGGCCTGTGTCGGGAATTCGACAATCTGTGCATCACACCCTTCAAGACAAAAAGCAAGATAAGATTGTGCATCATTCCCCCATCAAAGCAGAGAGAGAGAGATTGAAAGAGTAAGAGAGAGAAAGAGAGAAAGAAAGAAAGAGTGAGATAGGAACACAGAGAGAAAGAGTGAGAGAGGAAGAGAGAGAGAGAAAGAGGAAGAGAGAAAAAGAGAAAAACAGTGTGAGAGAGAGGAAGAGAGAGAGAAAGAGAGAAAGAGTGAGAGAGAGAGGTAGAGAGAGAGAAAGAGAGAACAAGTGTGTGAGAGAGAAAGGAAGACATGGAGATGGAGAGTGACTGCCGACACTGTAGACAAAACCCTCACAGCTCACCTTTCCACCACCTGTGTGTCTCCAAATACGTGCCAGGACATACTGCAGCCCTCAAGCTCACTCATCTGAAACATAGTATAGAATCAATATTGGTAGAGTTCATACAACTGCACACACCTTCATTGTTGTCCCGCGCCTGTGCACCCAGGCTGCTGCACCCCATCCACTCCCGCCAGCCAGAGATGTCTGCCGCGCCTGCTGCTGCACCCATCCACTCCCACTGTCCAGAGGTGTCTGCCCGCATCAGCACACCCAGGCTGCTGCACCCCATCCACTCCCACCGTCCAGAGGTGTCTGCCCGCATTAGCGCACTGCGGCTGCTGCACACCATCCACTCCCATCGCCCAGAGGTGACTGTCCGCTACTGTGCAAAGAAGCCTCTCTGCTCACCTTCCACCACTAGTGTGTGTCCAAGAGGGCCCACCATGTGCCGAAGCAACCTCCACAGCTGTGGCGTACACGCAGTTCAGCCGAACTCACAATTCAAATCAGGTCTTGATTGCCCGGATGGTGTATCGAGGGCAGGCATCATTACAGGCTGCACACCCGCTCAGCTCTGGTGGCACTAACTCAGTGGAACTCAAGTCAGCGCCACGTGGTGGGAGGCCTGTGTCAGGCAGAGTGCCTCGGCTGCCACCAACTCTGTGTAATTCAAGTCATAGGATAGAATGGAAATGGCCTCCAGCACATGCGCCCGGCCCTTTTATTTGGCAGGGTCACATGTTCTGTGACGCCTGTACTGCATGGGTGTGGTGTGGGTGTAAACCAGCAGTGAGGGAGTGGCTGTGGCATGCTGAAAACTAGACCTGTGATCAGCATAACACTACAGGGAAGACCTGGGACATGTAGCATTGTCATTTCTCCCTGTAAGCATAAGCGAGTGGGCTGGCCTGGCGCATCCCAGTCCTGCGTGAGGCTGTGAACAATGACTCCGGACGTATGGGTGTGGTTCCGTTCTGGGCTGTATGAGGAATCAACTGATGCAGGTGTCTCTGTTATAGTGTTGCCGCCATGAGGGCCGCAAGCGCCAATGTGTCACCCTGTGACCCAAGTCCCACAATATGGTCACCATGGAAGGTAGGGGGAATCACTGACCCTACATTCATCCATACTTCCACACATGAAAGATCGTGCACATTACATATCTGTGTGGATATGAATGTGTATTGCACAATCAGTGGTGTATTGCAGCTGTAGCAATACAGGCCCATGCAAAGCCCAAATGTCAGTTTTTGGCTCATGGAGGGCAGCCAAATAGAGCCAAGCTCGTGCTGGGGAGGTTAGTCTCTGCCAACATATGTACTTATCCAATCACTCCGCAAATCCCAAAGCCCTTATCAATGCACGTCACACTCTCCTTGCAGTAATCTAATGATCCAGTCTCAAACTATGTACTTATACAATGACGGGGACAATGTTACATTACTGAAGTTTTCCCCACTGCTAGAGGCAACATGGTGGCGTGTGCTGTCCACAGCACAATGTAATGTGATAGGGCCCAGGGGCAGCATCATGCATACATAATGAACACAAGGACACAGTTAGATAGATAGTGAAACTGGGTACGGGCTCATGACCAGTGACGTCTGTGCTGGGTGCGTGTGGGGTGAGTGTAAGCCAGCCCTCAGGGAATGGTTAGTGCTGGCAACAAGTACAACAGTAATTATTGGATCACATACAGAGACTCAATCATAAAGGGTCTATGACTTGTGCTGCACTAAGGAAGGGGCACCAGATGTGAAATAATGCACAAAAGATTCAATCGTAAAGGGTCCGTAACTTGTGTTGCACTAAGGTAAGGGCAGCAGATCTGAAATCATGCATAAAGGATTCCATCATAAAGGGTGCATGAGTTGTGGTGCACTGAGGTAGGGGTATCAGAAACATTCTGTATGTGCACAGCCAGCGATGATGTGTGGTCCGGGTGGGCCACACTGGTAGCAATGTCTGTTGCCTACTAGACTGCGTCATCTGCAATCGCAACTAGATCTGAATTGTGAGCCCTGCTGTCCGCAGTGTAGATTGAAGGCAGTAGTCAGCACAGACATCGAGGAATGCTTTTTTACACTTCCTTTTACACTTCTTCTTGACAAAATCCAAGGACATAGAGTACAATTCTGTCTGCAATTAATAAATCAAGACGAAATTCAAATTATGAGCTCTGCTGACCACAGTGCAGGCGTATGGAAAAAAAGCTGAAATATGTGTTGACTACATTGTTGAAATATGTAGGTTTCAGGGACTTTATAATTTGTTGCCTACTGGACTCTGAAATTAATTAATCAAGATTGATTTTGAACTGTGAGCCCTGCTGACCACAGTGTAGGCCGTAGGCAGTGGTCAGGAAATGCCCACAGCCACGTGGCGTTGACTTGAGCTGCACAGATTGGGAGCATTTGGTCTTCTTAATCGATTGTAGTCTCTTACTATGCATCAGTACTAATCTTGAATTGTGAGCCCTGCTGACCGTAGTGTAGGCCAGAGGCAGCGGTCAGGAAGTGCTCACAGCCACGTGGTGTTGACTTGAGCTGCACAGTTAGTGGCACCTGAAGCACTTCTCGTGTGTGCAGCCAGCGATGATGCATGGTCTGGGCAGGCTGCACTGAGAGCAATGTCTGTTGCCTACTGGACTGTGTCATCTGCAATAGCGACTCGATCTGAATTGTGAGCCCTGCTGTCCACAGTGCAGATCAAAGGCAGTAATCAGCACAGACAGCGTGGAA
Organism: Lissotriton helveticus; assembly: GCF_964261635.1. Taxonomy (NCBI): domain Eukaryota; kingdom Metazoa; phylum Chordata; class Amphibia; order Caudata; family Salamandridae; genus Lissotriton; species Lissotriton helveticus. Next base: position 1,507,733,855 of record NC_136069.1, on the reverse strand, counting down.
TGCTTTTTGTCACTTCCTCTTGACAAAATCTGAGGACTCCGCAATTAATAAATCAAAACTGAATTTGAACTGTGAGCTCTGCTGTCTGCAGTGTAGACTGCCATTCAGTATTCCTTTGGACTTGCAAGATTAATTTGGTCATTGTACTAAAGCTATAACTGATATAAAACAAATTCTTGAAGCAAGGACACTAAAAGGATATTATGTAGGTTTTAGGGACGTTATACTTAGTTGCCTACTGCACTCTGCAATTTTGAATCAAGAATTCATTTTAATTGTTAGCCCTGATGACCGCAGTGTAGGCCGGAGGCAGCGGTCACGTGGTGTTGAGTTGAGCTACACAGTTAGTGCCACCTGAAGCAACCAGCGTGTGCTGAGCCTGCGATGATGCGTGGTCCGGACGGGCCACACTGGGAACAATGTCTGTTGCCTACTGGACTGTGTCATCTGCAATCGAGACTCGATCTGAATTGTAAGCCCTGCTGTCCACAATGTACGTCGAAGGCAGTAGTCTGTACAGACATAACTCTGTGGTGCTGTGCTGCTGGGTTTGCAGCAGGCCTGTGTCCAGGAGGCCGAGGGCCATGGCGGTGGCCTCGTGGCAAGGTCATGGCTGCAGCTGTGGCAGACACGTTGGTCTTCCCATAAAACCACAACAAGAACCCCGGACTATTTATTCACACTTCTACACAGGAGTGGCATACATTGGACCAGCCCACTCCGCTCCCGCTTACGGGGGGAACACAGTTACATGACCAAGATCTTCCCCACTGCCTGAGGTAACATGGTTGCGTACACTGTCCACAACACTACAAGCACCAGCAGTATATGTACACAAAGAGAAGCCTGTTCTCTGCATTGTGAGCTCTGTCCAGCACATCACCGCTACAATTGTCATTGTGTGCATTGTTATTGATGGATGACTTGCGTCCTTCACACATACTTGGTTGCCACATCTCCCAACATCCAGCTATTGTGTGGCTGAGGGGTCATGCCGTTTTGGGAAGGTCCGCTGTCCTCTTCTGCGCTGCCTCATGGTAGTAGGAGGGTTCCTGGGGGTGAGGTCCTGGGGGTGGTGGCAGTGGGTGTTGTGGCCTTCTTGGGTGTCAGGGCTGCATGATCAGTAGCTCTATGACATGTGTTGGTCTTCAGATGTTGCTCTGAGCTGGGCTCCCTTTCATACTGTAGGTAGTCTTCCTGCTTTACACCTGTAAAAGGTAGATGTTAAATTCTTACTGATAGCATGGCTTTTTGCCTGTTTTTGGATCGCATCCCAGATTTGGCTGGTCGTTGAAAATATCAGGAAGTGGTGTTTTTGTGTTATTTTTGCACGGGAATGCCTACTCTGCATATCATTAGGGTTAGTTGTCGCTCTCATTTGTGGCGATTTTTTTTTGCAGAAGCTATCGCTGGAAAACTGGCGATATCGGCAGTTATTACCAGGTTGAGAATGGGATGATAATTTAAAATCACAGAAAAAAAACATAGGTTTAATAAACATAATTAGAAATTAGCATTTAAAAAACCTTTCAAAATTCCATGAAAAAAACAGGTTTCAGACATGTTATAGTTAGAAATTAGCATTTATAAAACCTTAGAAATTCACTGAAAAAAAACATAGGTTTCAGGGACGTTATAGTTAGTAGGACATTCTTCTCATACAAAACTAAAGAAATTCCCCCGTTATAGTTAGTTTAGCTAACTATTACTTGCACACCCGCAATGCACTGCTGATGACGTCACATATTACATCATTCATGACAAATATTAAAGTCTTACTATAAACATTACTAATTAACATTAAATATATCTTTTTTAAATAAAAACAATTAAACAATTTATAGAAAAATTAATCAATTAAATAATTAATTATCAATGGAAATTGTTTTGTTTAATTATTACCTAATTAACTTCTCACCCTATAGCCCTACAAACCAAGCAGCCCTCACCTAAAATAAAACTAGAATAAATAGGTATAGCACAATTTGCATAATTAATAATTAATTGTTAATTAATTATTGCATTTAACTTCTCAATGTATAACCCTACAAACCCAGCCACTGCACCTAAAATATAACTCACATAAATGTGTTAGACAATTTGCATAATGAATGATCAATTAAAAAATTAATTAACAATAAGTAATTAATTGATCATTAATTATTACTTAATTAACTCCCCAACCTCTACACCTGCAGTCCTAACAGCCCCTACCTAAAAAATAACAAAAATGTAAAGGTATCATACAATTTATATACTTAATTTCAATCATATAATTAATTAAAAAATTATTTATTGATAAATTATTAATTGGTACTTAATAAACTTACCACCCTATTGCCCCACAAACTTAACAACTAGCTATGCCACTATACTTTACTATTACCAATTACATAAAAAATACGAAATCACTTAAAATTACAAACTATATTTACAATTATTAATAACAATTGCACAAACGATACTAAGCAAACACAAGGAGATGATGGACGGAGCACTGAAACTTTTCAAACACTCACCCCCAGTCACCCCCAGTCACAGATCTGGGTTGAATCCATCATCAGTCTTTAGCTCTCTTCGCCACCTCAGTGCAGACCCAGCCATATGCAAATCAGTCTTGAGCCTGTGCCTCATGGGAACGGCAAGCCAAAACTGCGAAGCCAAATTTTCCTTGAACCGGAAACAAGCATCCCGGGACCTGTTTCTGGGTAACACCCTTCATCAGCCAGGCTAGCTAGAATCCAATGGCAAGGTGAGCAAGGGACCCTGCCAACTTAGGGCGAATAAAGCAAACACAAGGAGATGATGGACGTGGCGCTGAATCTTTTCAAACACTCTTCCCCAGTCACAGATCTGGGTTGAATCCATCATCATTCTTTTGCTCACTTCTCTACCTCAGTTCGGACCCAGCCATATGCAAATCAGTCTTGACCCTGTGCCTCATAGGAACAGTCCAGCCCAAACAGCCAAGCCAGGTTTTCCCTGAAACGGAAATAAGCATCCTGGGACCGATTTATGGGTAACTGCCTTCATCAGCCAGGCTAGCTTGAATCCAATGACAAAGAGATCAAGGGACTCACTTCTGGGCATACCCTGACAACTTAGGGAGAACAAAGCTAACACAAGGAGATGATGGGCCGAGCGCTGAAACCTTTCAAACACTCACCTCCAGTCACAGATCTGGGTTGAATCCATCATCTTATTTTAGCTACTTCGCCACCTCAGTTCAGACCCAGCCATATGCAAATCAGTCTTGACCCTGTGCCTCATGGGAACAGTCCAAACAATACTAACACATAAAATTAATATATGAACTAAAAGACATTAACATAACAAAAAAATATATTTTTAACAACTACATCACTGAAGACAATATTAAAAACAATAATATTACATATCTAAAAAACAACAATCTTGACAAAGATATTCTTGCATCACAATCTTTTTGTATCACAATTTTATATTTCCAATATTTCTGTCTCCCTATATGTATAACTTGATATTTTGTCCAAACCCTAGCAACAGGGCTGTCCATGGGGGCAGTTCTAACTTTGTTATGTCCACAGGTCCAGAAGTGTACAGAAGGTGGCTAATAAAGTCCAATATTTATACCTGGTGCCAGCATTTGTGGGGGGATACCCTATACTACACTCACATCTGGTTCTGGGAATTTCTTCCCTACCCCTGTTAAGGCCCCAATAAGTCTGGGGTGACAAAAAGTTGGTGTCAGATTCTTTTGTATGAGTTGGAGGAAGTCCCTTTGTGGTGCAAGTGGAGAAGGGCTTACTTCAATGCCCAGCCATTCTGGTGGGATGGCCCTTCCTACCTACACCCAGTCAGCTTTATGGCACTGTCTGGGAGGAATATCCAAAGCCCAACAGCAGAGCATTCACAGTCATGTGACCCAGGACACTGGCAGAATGCACAAATGCTTAGGAAACGTAAATGCCACCCTTCTAAAAGTGTAATTTTGTAAATTATGACTAAAAACCCAATGTTCCGATTAAAGAGGATTTTAAATTACAATTCATTTGAGTCTAAACATGAGATGTCTACCTGTTCCCGATCAAAGTTAGCACCTATTAAATGTAATAAGGTAACCCAATGTTATTCTGATTCTAATTACAATAGTGAAAAATAAAGTTAGTTGTTTTTCACTGGCAGGACATTTCAAACTTAAACACACATCTCTTTCTTTTTAAATACAATGCGCCCTGCCCTAAGGGCCTTTGAGGCTTATGTTAGTGGTGACATATATGTATTAAAAAGGAAGATTTAGGCCTAGCAAAAGGATTATTTTCTCAGGTCGATTCAGCAGTTGAAACGTGCACTACAGGCTGCAATAGTATGGATGAGATGTATTTTAAGTTGCTACTATAGTGGGGAGCACAATGAGCGCTGTAGTAGCATTTAATTTACAGGTCCAGGGTACCATGTAGCACCACATACTAAGGACTTATATATAAATTGAATGTGCCAATCAGGTGTTGGCCAATTGTACCATGTTTAAGGGAGAGAGCACAAGCATTTTAGCATATAACAGTGTCATGGTCATTCCCAAAACAAAAATGCTTTCCTATGTAAACTCTGACCTAACTATCCCTACATACATTTTGTAAGTTAAATATTAACATTAATTTAAATGTAGGTCAAAATAAATAAATTCTACAGCACTATCAACTTGATTTCGAATTAAATCCTTATTGAATTTGAGAAATGTATATATAGATGTTGTTAATAGCCCAAGTTATAAAGTTATTCAAATGTATAAGAATAAATTACACCTATAAAATACTCAGAAGTGTAATTTACCTTTATGAATACCTTTTTTCAACTAAGTTCTGAGTTTTTGTCCTGAAACACAAAAGTGAATAGGTGGAAGCTTGTGGAAGTCACAGTCAATGTATATAGCTTGGTCCACATTCCAGTCTGCCATTTGTATTCCCACTTTGTCACCTGACAAGAAATATACAAATCAGACTTTGGAAGTGAGTTAGTTTGAGGTGCAGGTTGCTTCGTCACAAATATGATGAAAGTCTGCCCTATTAGAAGAGAATTTCATCATATTCTACTTGTAATAATATGGATGGGATATCCATTACATTATGCTAGAAATAACCGGTGCACAAAACTCAAAGTCCTGCCCAAGTAGGAACAATAAAGCATGTACTGCAAGGCCAAGACATCTCTCAACAGAAATACATGTTACCCCAGACCAGCTCCAGCCTTGTACAGGCTCATCAGTCAGGTGTTACCTAAGTCCTGTAGGACCCGCTTGTTAACTACAGCCGGGCATACTTTTTTCACTTAGGGGATCACACTGAAGCACAAACGGTGATGGAGTGCGTGGTCGCAAAAGTAGGAATCAGTCAGGCCAAATTCTAGTCCATTTAGTTCTTTTGCCAAATATGCCACACCAGACCAAGACCAGACATGTGCAAATCATACTTGGTCCTGCTCCAAAAGTAACATTCCAACACGGACTACCAGATAAGGTGCCATCTAAAAGGGAACACAAGCAACCACAGACTACTATAAGCTTCATCAGTGAAGTGCAACTTGAGTACTGCCAATAGGAGCAAAAAAAGAAACACATTGTAGGTACCAGAGTGCCAACACCTAATGGCAACCAACTCTCTAGGTTGCCCATAGTTTGTACTGATTTGCACTTTAAGTTTCAGAACAGTATCAGTTGGAAAATAACAATTGTAAAATGTTCTTACCAGTGAATAACTTAAATGCATGGTCTAACAGATTATCTATTTGTTTGGAGCTTATTCAGCAAATAAATGTCTGTTAGCATTCAAGGTAACAATGTGCCATAACTGGAAATTGATTCACGCGACCACGTTATTGACAAATTATCATGAGACTGTGGCTGTGGTTGGTTCCATCACCCGACACCTGCCATTACTCAGGACAATGGTTCCTCATTGTTCAATTAGCGGCCAGGCATTTTGTGATCACAGAAGAATGCACTAGTGGCAGAAGGTCTGTGTCTGTGATTGTTTGTTCCTTCTTGCTCTTCTTCAGGTCCGTTAGGTAGGATTTAATTGTAGGATGTGTCTTCCATGAAAATGACGATCCAGTCTTGAAGGTGAGGCAGGCTGGGAAAAGAAGCCAATGATGTTCCTAAGGTAGGGGGTGGGATGGTGGTGATGATGCTAATGCAATCCCTCATTATTGGTGCAGATGCAATGAGATCTTTCTTCATTGGTGCCAGAAGCCCAACGAGCAAGTACAGGGTAGTATGCATAGGTAGTGGTTTCAAGTAGGCTACCTTTAGGAGGCACTATCTGACTTCATCCCAACACTGAAGCACCCAATTCAATTCAGCAAAACTTGCCAATTTACATTTCATGTCGGTGCTGCCAATTTTAAGATGGAAACTGGTTTAAAGTTCTATTTTAAGGCTCACCGAAGAACTAGAATTGGAAATGAATAATGGCATTTTGATGCAAATCCAACAAGTGCAGATGCAATTATATAAAAAGTGTAATATTGCTTATCATTAAATGCCTATCTTTGCAGAGATGTCTTGCAGACATGTAAATTCACCCTTTGATGGACTAAAAATACCCTTCTATGACAAGGCCAAAAAGGTCAGGCTTCCTTTCTGATATAGTTAGAAAAGTAATTACACAATGCTTCAAGTACTGCCCGTTGTATGAAAAAATGTAATCACATTTCTATAGTGATGTATTATTATCTCACTTAGACCCATTCTATTTCCATAATTGTCACATGAATGTAATTACATGGCTGTGTGTCTTTAATTACGCTCCATATTTTAATAATACAGAATATACTCTTTTTTTATAGAATGGATATTTCTCATCACGTATTCTAAAAGAAAGTTGCTAATGATCTGATAATAAGGAGAAACGAATAAGTAATGGGAGGATTGAGTTATTTTTCCTCAAATTGAATTAGTTTCACCCTCACCTCTAAATACCTGAGACTGCACATTGTTTTAAAAGCATTGATAGAAAAGGAGAGCGGCCAGACCCATTACTGTCTTACTATTTACACCGAGATTGATTTGCACTAGTAGGCAACAAATCCTTCCGATTCACAAACACAGGTTTATGAGTAGGTGTGACTTACTAGTGTTTTCCTCCTATGTTACTGATGAATTTTTGGAATACGCTAGGCACACTCCTGGCCTACTCCAACGTTTGTAAACTGGGCTCAATTACTCTATGGTGGGAGCAAATGAGTAGGTATTCTCTTCATGCAGCCTGGAATATAAATTATTTATGAAAAGCTTAATTCAGCATTTTGACAAATAATTACCATCGGTGTGACTGCATAAGAACAGTTTGATTCAAACAGTCAAGCGTTCCTTTGATATTGTAGTAGAGGAGACATCTGGCCGTAAAGCAGTTAGTGCTAGATGTATGAAGCATTTTTTGGGGTCACAAACAGCCCGATTCATATAATTGGGCTGTTTGCGATTGCAAAATAGCCTTTTCGTATGTACAGACCTCAAATTGCGATTTGGTAAAAGGTTATCAAATTGTAATTTGGGCTTGTGAACCAATACTGATTCTATATTTGGAGGGGAGGGTTTTGGCTGTCCCTTCCAAAAACCGAAATCATGGTGGTATGAATTATTGGTGGTGGTAAGACCTTCGCAACACATTTTTTAAGAGTAGGCAATGGTCCTTACACTGTTCAAGAAAAGGAAACTTTTTTTTGTAAACTACTATATTTAAAAGCAACCACAGACGTTGTGGTCTGCTGACCTCAGCAGGCCACCATCCCTGTGATAGTTTCAGTTCTAATGGGTCACAATTTACGACCTCCCTCATTAAGATTCATGAAGGAGATCAAATAGGAATTAGTCATTAGCAAATCAACCTATTAGTACATAGGTCGGATCGTAAATCACCACACTTGCAGCAAAAATACTGGTTGCAAATTGTGACCTGGAATTTGAGACCAGTGCTGCGTACATCCGGCCCCCCAACTTTGTGATAACTTTATACTAAGATGTTTTAAGCAATTGTGCAGACATTAAAATGGGTTCAGAAAACTAAATCTGGTCTATTATATGCAATGTGCTTATACTGTACTATAAAGTCTTACAGACTGATCAATGAATAACTCACCCAAAGCAGTGCAGCAGAGTTCTTTAATTGTTTCTGGCATGAACTTGTGTGGTACTGTGGTACTGTTTACAACAAGGGGTGGTGATGGACAGAGTCTCTGAATTAAGCAGAGTACTCTCACCCAGTCAAGAGATCAGGGCTAGATCCAACACCGTTGGATAATTAACGGTGATGGATCAAGCCCTGATCTTTGGACTGGGTAAGAGTGGTCTGCTTAATTCAGACACTCTGTTCATCACCACCCCCTTTTCTGTATCGTTTTTGGCCACTATAGGTGTGGCAGGGTATACTCAGACATGAGTCCCTTTCTCACTGCTCCATCAGGATTCAAGCAAGCCGGGCCGAAGAGGCTGAAATGCCAGAAACCGGTCCCCGGTAGCTTGTCTCCTTTCTGGTGAAGAATTGGCTTGGTAGTTTGGTCTGCCCTGTTCCCATGATGCACTGGGCCAGGGACAGACTAATTTGCATATAGCCAGGTTCTGAGCTGGGATGGGGCAGTGAGATAAATAACGGTGATGGATCAAGCCCTGATCTTTGGACTGGGTAAGAGTGGTCTGCTTAATTCAGACACTCTGTTCATCACCACCCCCTTTTCTGTACTGTGGTACTGTGGCACTGTAGCAGCTTCACATGCCTTACACCAATCTGGTTGGAAACTTTGTAAAATTCATATTAGTCAATCCTATGACTTCCAAAATTTGCTACAGCTGAGGCTTCAAGTTTTCAGGCAGTGGATGTTTACAAGGATTAGATGGAGACTAGAAATTGGTTGCAACCTTCTCTTTTCCACAGAAAGGACAGGCCACAGACAAGGTATTCAAAGTAAGGAAGTTCTGTGAACTCATGAATAATTTTTGACAGTGGTAGCAGGTGATCTTGAAAGTGATGGGGTTAAATACCCAGTTCGAATTGCAAGTAAGAGGAGCGAGCAATCCAGACTTTTTACACGGGAAGTATGTCAGGGTTATTCCAAATGACCTAAACTAGTCTTAACCCACCCCATTATACTATTTATTTTCATTCCTGGAAAATATCCATTCTAGGTAACTCTTAAAAATGTTTTAGTGAGGGGGGCATGGCCAAAATGGTGACCGAGTAGGACGTGCCTGCTCGTTGCTCCATCCTGCCCCAGGGCCCAAACCACAAATACTGCTTAGCTGAGCCCTGGGGGCGGCCCGAACATTCTCCTCAACTCAGAAGTACCTTCGCCAAAAACAGAGCTGAGCCACGGCAAGGAGGAGCATTTATGGCCTACGCCGCATCTCGCACTGGGTTCCCCTGCTGAAAGACCGAGACAGCTTGGTAAAGTGATTCACGGCAGGCACGGGATGCACAGCCTGTGAAGAGGCGGAACCAGCAGCAACCTGAACTGAGAAAAGGCACGGAGGAAACAGAGGAGGTAGAAGACAGCTCCTCCAACAGTCAGGAGAAAAGCCCAGATCCCTACTGTGGAAGAAGATCCAGGGAAGAGACACCGGCAGCTGAGCAAGCGACTCCCCCCGCTTCAGGCGAGGTTAGTCGCACTCCCAGCGAGACGGGGGGATCGGAAACTGCCCAATTAAAATTAAAGGTAGGAGTTGAGACTTGCATATTGCGAGCCAAGAGATACCAACAGCCGCTATATTGGTCTCCGAAGGCCTGATTCAAGCAGGTGAGCTGTGAGGCCCGGCCTCAATTGTTAAAGCAGAGGGAGAAGTTGTGGTCTCAACATAGCCCCTTGATCAAAGTGAACCCACATAAAGGCCCAAGTTAGAGTCACAGGCTTTACCCAGGGGCAGCAGCACAGATAACCCTCTCACCCTCCTACAAACGCCCGCACCCACCAGCAGTCACTTCACACCAGGGCCCGGGGGAGGGGAAGAGACGGACCTGAGAGGTGCCTACCCAGGACTTATATTGGCTCACCGACCACAACAACTGACATTCCACCAGTTTTGTGGCAGTGGAAGCCCCTTACTGTGCCTACCATAGCTACCTTGAGGACTAAACGTAGTGCTCCCAGCTACACAAACATAAAAAGCTCCTACTAAAAACACCCTGTGCCGGCACGGACATACAGCACCCACCGCTGGGGGCCATCAACGAATGTGGGAGTAGACAACTCTGAGGCCCCCATCACACGCTCCACTCTGGAAACATTATTTGCCTCACTCAAAGACGACCTACAGACAATGAAAAAGGAGCTAGCACAAGAAATTAGGGTGGTGAGCGAAGATCTTGAATCGCTGGGGGACAGAGTGGACGCGTTGGAGACACAAAAGTCCACTTGGGATAGAGGAGAGGAGATAGAGCAACTACAAGAAGTCCTCCGCCTCAGGGACCAACATCTGGACCTCCAGTCGTATGCAGAGGACTTGGAAAATCCCTCCAGCTCGAACAACATATGAATCCAGGGGGGTCCTGCATGGAATGTACATTGCTCTGTTTGTGGAGTAACTATATCGCTCTATACTAGGAACTCCCTCAGACCAAAAAATCAAACTCAACCAAATACACTGGGCTGGCCAGAGTAGGCATATTTACACATGTCCATGACTTTCAGCTCAAAGAACAAATGTTTTCGGAAAGCTAGAGACAATCACCCAATTGAGTTCCGGGGCCATAAACCCCTACTCTATCAAGACCTAGCTACATCAGCATTGCAAAAAAGAAGAGAGTTCCGGCATCTCATGCTCCACCTGCGAGCCAAAGAGTTGCCATACTCCTGGGTAATATTCTGATGGGAGGGGAAGATGTAGGAGAGTAGAATCTGCTTACTATGGTTATCCCCACTTTTTGCTGGTGTTTCACCGTTTCTCTACTTTAGTCTGACTGCGGCCCTGCTAGCCAGGACCCCAGCATAGCTGCTCCCTCTCTAAATTGATTGCATGTACATTAGGTACACTCCAGATTGGTTACTGGGTTACCCTTGTGTGTCCCAAGTATATGGTACCTTTAGGTACTAGGAGCATAGGTACCCAAGAGACCTACCAGGGGCTGTAGCATGTATTATGCCACCCTGGGGAAGCCTTCCAAAATGGCACCAAAGGTCTGCTAGTGCAGCCTGGGTAAGGTGGTGCATGCACCCTTACTAAGATATAGGCTACCTATATCTACCCTTAATCACTGACACATATAAACCTATAGGTCACTCCTATGGCAGGCCTTATCAATCTTGAAGGCAGAGTGCTTAGTTTTGTGTGAGAGGGTTCCCATGCATGAGCAGGACCCCTCTGCAGTTTTCGGAATCTATTCTCTGTAGCTGTTCTGTGACGCAGCCAGACCATATACTCTTAAGTGCATTATAACTTCGCTGTAAATGCTAACTTTGGAATAGCTGCATGGAAACATGTTGTGTTTGATGTCAAACACTTTGGAATCCTACCCCCCCCGCCATCACCAGTCCTGGCGGCGGAGGTAGAATTCCACCCTTCTAGAGGGAGAAGACATGTGCACACTTACCTGACCGGTAATAGTCTAAAAGAGCCCCAGCATCACAAAATGGATGCTGCAGCCACAGACACGAGTCTGACCTCCTGCTGCTGGGCAAAACTCCAGCAGGGGAGGCATGGACAATAGGTTTCCTGTCACAGGGAGGTGTAACCACCTCCCCAGACAGGTTTTAGTGTTTGGGGGCTGGGTGGCTGCATTCAGTGAATGCTTTTCACACAGTGCTGGGGGCACACTTGGTGTCCCTGTGCATATGCCAGTTCAAACCGGTTGCAAGGGCGCTCAGCCCCTGCTCTGGCGTGAAACTGGACAAAGGGAAATGGGTGTAACCACCCCCTCCCTGGATCAACACAGGTGGGTCCCTAGAGTAAGTCCAACCCCTAAACTTAGTATAAGTATAGGAACCCAGTCCTTAGGATTTTAGATTACACCCGGACGAAACTCTGCAACATATATCCTGGAAGTTCGACATTCTCTTTCGACTAGAAGACGGAAGAATCTCCCTTGGAGTCAAGGAGTGACTCCCCTGTTCAAACAGGCACAAAAGAAGCATCTTACTGGTCTGCATTTCCAAGGTTCCCGCCGGATCCCGCCAGATTTGCAACACAAGACATGGACTTCCAGATATCTCCGAGGCCGACATGAGATCCCAGCAAAGCTGAGACCCACAGCCATCACGAGAGATGTGGGACCAGAACTCTGGGCACATTTGCAAGTGCATCGACTTCCCGAGCTTTCCAGAAGTTGTGCATTGGGCTACTTGTAGTCCTAGCCCCGAGCACCATTTGCACTGAAGATTGTGGGCCTGCACTCCATGAGTGTTCCGTGGGCCTGCTTCTAGCATTTCCGCTCGAGGCTCCTTCGCGATCCCTGGTCTGTCAACTGGTGGGTCCCCACGAAGGTAACTCTTCTGTTTCTTGGGCTTTCCTGGTTGCTCCAGACGTGCCCTGACTCCCCTCCAAAGGGTGAGTCCCTCAGACCTTGCTGGTCTGCACCGAAGCCAATCTCTGCTTTCTGTGTGGCCTGCTGTTGCCAAGGCTTGATGTGTCTCATCCGGAATCCGACACCGCAGCACTCGACATCCTTGGTGGGAGAGCTCAAATCCAGCACCTGGTCATCATCGACGCCTCCTGGTCCTCGTGGCTGAAGAGTCAAGCTTCACCTTCTTCTTAGTATATGGTTTGTGAAGCACCTAGGGCAAAACATATACTGTGCTAATTTATTGTGTGCTAATTAAGTTTACTCAATGTACATTTGCCTCTAGCCTCATAAAGAGACTAGAGGAGTGTGTTTATAATGAATACATATATTTTATATATATACCTGGTGTGGTTCCTATAATCTCCTTTCATTTGCTCATTCACAAGATTATAGACTGGTAAAACAAGCTGCTTCACATTCCTTCAAGACTTAGCCTGAAGGCTGCTCTCCACAGCTACCACTAGGATAGCTGTCTATAAGGTTATCTTTAACCTACCATCAATCAGGGGTCGTTTGGAAGGGTACAAGTTGCCCACTAGAATAGTGGACAGCATATGCCAGGCCAACTTCTCACATTGGTGTGCAGCTTGTGGGATTCCAGCTTGCCATTGTTTTACCAGATAATCTCAAGTGATTGATCATTTAAAAACCACTAAAGGTACCAGAGGTACATATAATACAAGCTTAAATACAGTAAGTTCTACTGAACTTACAGTTGTGTGTCAAGGGCTTAAGTACACCTTTTCTACAACTCAAGAGAGTCCAGTAGATACCCAACTAGAGTAGGTAGTGCATGCACCACACCTCACTAGTTAAGACGTCAGGGGCAGGACCTAGTGTGTCTCTGCCAGATGTCAGTATGTTACTGACATCTAAGTATGACACAGTCCCTTTCTCTGAGTTAAGGGCTCTGTGTACACTTAGACAACTGAAGACTGGCAAAGGTGCCAATGCCTCAGAGAGGTATTGCTGTTAGATGACCTGACGAAGGCTTCAGAGCCTGAAAGGGTAGTCAGTGGGGTGGGAGTAGCAGAAGACGAAAATCCCAGTGGTCCAATCCCACAGGATTCAGACTGTGAACCTGACCAGGAGGTAGACAATGAACTAGACCTGGACAATCCAGCTTCAAGTGGAGAAGAGTAAGACCAGCAAGTCCCTCTCTTTGTCCCCCCAGGAAGAGTTGGTGGCTAGAAGACCCAGATCACCTTCAGTTGAATCTGATCATTCTGACATATCAGTAGGGACCTCTGTCTCTTCTCATAGGAGGGACACCTCCCAGGAGAAGAGAGAGCATCAGGTGAGAATGGAAGAAGCTCAGTTGGGGATAAGGAGACAGAAAGTAGCCTCAGAAAGAGAGTCTGTGGCGCTTGAAAAAGCAAGAAAAACGATGGATTTAGGCCCAGATCTTTGTACTGGGGTGAATGTATGACATTGTTCTACATTCTGTCCATCAACTGTGTTTTTTGCAATTTTCAACCCGAGTGGGCGGGGTATGCTCAGACGTGAGTCCCAGGCTCTCCACACCACTGGAGTCAAGCTATCCAGGCTGATGAAGGCTGATAGCCAGAAACCGGTCCTTGGATGCTTGATTCAGGTCTGGGAAAGACATGGCTTGGTAGTTCGGACTGGACTGTTCCCATGAGGCACAGGGTCAGAGCTGATTTGCATATAGCCAGTGTCTAACCCAGGGTGGTGTGGAGTGCAAAAAAACGATGGATTTAGGCCCAGATCTTTGTACTGGGGTGAATGTATGACATTGTTCTACATTCTGTCCATCAACTGTGTTTTTTGCAATTTTCACCCCGAGTGGGCAGGGTATGCTCAGACGTGAGTCCCAGGCTCTCCACACCACTGGAGTCAAGCTATCCAGGCTGATGAAGGCTGATTGCCAGAAACCGGTGCTTGGATGCTTGATTCCGGTCTGGGAAAGACATGGCTTGGTAGTTCGGAATGGACTGTTCCCATGAGGCACAGGGTCAGAGCTGATTTGCATATAGCCAGTGTCTAACCCAGGGTGGTGTGGAGTGCAAAAAAACGATGGATTTAGGCACAGATCTTTGTACTGGGGTGAATGTATGACATTGTTCTACATTCTGTCCATCAACTGTGTTTTTTGCAATTTTCACCCCGAGTGGGCTGGGTATGCTCAGACGTGAGTCCCAGGCTCTCCACACCACTGGAGTCAAGCTATCCAGGCTGATGAAGGCTGATAGCCAGAAACCGGTCCTTGGATGCTTGATTCAGGTCTGGGAAAGACATGGCTTGGTAGTTCGGACTGGACTGTTCCCATGAGGCACAGGGTCAGAGCTGATTTGCATATAGCCAGTGTCTAACCCAGGGTGGTGTGGAGTGCAAAAAAACGATGGATTTAGGCCCAGATCTTTGTACTGGGGTGAATGTATGACATTGTTCTACATTCTGTCCATCAACTGTGTTTTTTGCAATTTTCACCCCGAGTGGGCTGGGTATGCTCAGACGTGAGTCCCAGGCTCTCCACACCACTGGAGTCAAGCTATCCAGGCTGATGAAGGCTGATAGCCAGAAACCGGTCCTTGGATGCTTGATTCCGGTCTGGGAAAGACATGGCTTGGTAGTTCGGACTGGACTGTTCCCATGAGGCACAGGGTCAGAGCTGATTTGCATATAGCCAGTGTCTAACCCAGGGTGGTGTGGAGTGCAAAAAAACGATGGATTTAGGCCCAGATCTTTGTACTGGGGTGAATGTATGACATTGTTCTACATTCTGTCCATCAACTGTGTTTTTTGCATGTTATTCCTTTAGCAGAACACCAGGGCTAGAACAAGACCTGGGACAGAATTTTCCCATACTTTCACTGGCCCCACATGTCTGAAGACACAAAGGAGTTGTGTTGCTTCTGTGTAACCTGTCAAGCCAGTGGTAGGGTAGGTGGCACCACAAGGGCCTCCCTGATACCACTACCTGTTGTGGGGGTTATCTCTGAAAGAGTGGGGATTAACAGTGTTGGACCAATGGATCCTCAGGCTGCATCTGGGCATAGGTTTATCCTAGTGGTGGTGGATCATGCCAGAGGCAATTCCCCTTAGGACCACTACAGCACATGTTGTAGCAAGAGCCCTCTTGGGAGTTTTCTCAAGAGTGGGGTTCCCTAAGGAGGTAGTAACTGACAGAGGTGCAACTTTATGTACAGCTACTTGACTGCAATGTGGAAGGAGTGTGGAGGGAATTACAAATTCATCACACCCTATCACCCACAATGCAATGGGTTAGTTGAAAGATTCAACAAAACCTTAAAGGGTATGATCAAGGGTCTTCCAGAAAAGCTCAGGCGAAGATGGGACATCCTGCTACCCTTCCTTTTATTTGCATACAGGGAGGTTCATCATAAGGGGTTGGCTACAGCCCTTTCGAGCTTCTGTTTGGGCATCCTGTAAGAGGCCCATTGTGTCTAGTGAAGGAGGGATGGGAGTTACCTCACAAACCCCCTAAGCAGGACATATTGGACTATGTACTTGGTCTCCGCTCCCGGATGTCTGAGTACATGAAGAAGGTAACTAAAAACCTTGAGGCTAGCCAGGAATTACAGAAAGCCTGGCATGACCAAAAGGCTGTGCTGACTGTTTACCAGCCAGGACAGAAAGTGTGGGCATTGGAGCCTGTGGCCCCAGCAGCTATCCAAGACAAGTGGAGTGGACCCCACACTATTGTTGAACAGAAGGGAGAGGTTACCTATTTAGTGGACCTAGGAACTCCCAAGAGCCCCCATAGGGTTCCTCAAGTCAACAGACTGAAACCATGTGTTGACAGGTCAGACATGGGCTTGCTCATGGCTACTGATGAGGGGCAGGAGGAGGAGAGTGACCCTCTTTCTGACCTGCTCTCACAGAACCCTGATGATGGGCCAGTGGATGGTGTAGCCTTGGCAGACAGCCTCACTGCTTAGCAGCAAACTTATTGCAGACAAGTGCTCAGTCAGTTTAGACATATGTTCTCTCTGACTCCAAGTCAGACCACCTGGTGCACTCATGAAGTGGACACTGGGGACAGTCTACCTGTTAAAAGTTAGATTTACAGGCAACCTGATCATGTCAGGGACTGTATCAGGACTGAAGTCCAGAAAATGTTGGATTTGGGAGTTATTGAGCCCTCAGATAGCCCTTGAGCTAGTCCAGTGGTCTTGGTACCAAAGCCTCACACGAGGGTGGTAAGAGAGAGATGAGGTTTTGCGTTGACTACCAAGGTCTCAATGCCGTCACTACGACTGATGCCCATCCAATTCCAAGAGCAGATGAGCTCATAGATACTTTGGCCTCAGCCAAGTGTCTTAGCACATTTGATGTTATTGCTGGGTACTGGCAGATCAGATTATCTGATGATGCAAAGCCAAAAACAGCATTTTCCACCCCTACGGGGCACTATCAATTTGTGGTAATGCCATTTGGTATGAAGAATGCACCTGCCACTTTTCAAAGGTTGGTGAATAGAGTCCTAACCGGCCTGGAAGACTACTGTGCAGCCTATCTTGATGATATTGCTCTTTTTAGCTCCACCTGGGAGGGTCACCTGGTCCACCTGAGAATTGTTTTGGAGGCCCTGCAAAAGGCAGGCCTAACTATCAAGGCTACTAAGTGACAGATAGGGCAGAGTCAGGTTGTGTACTTGGGACACCTTGTAGGTGGAGGATAGGTTCAACCATTGCAGAGCAAAATCAAGGCCATCATGGTCTGGGTTGCTCCTACTACCCAGACTCAGGTCAGAGCTTTCTTGGGCCTGACTGGGTGCTATAGAAGATTTGTCAAGGGGTATGGATCCAATGTGACACCCCTGAATAACTCAACTTCTAAAAGAATACATTCCTTCAAGACTTAGCCTGAAGGCTGCTCTAAACAGCTACCACTACGATAGCTTTCTATAAGGTTGTCTTTAACCTACCATCAATAAGGGGTCGTTTTGACTAGTGAAAGGTGCCCAGTAGAATAGTGGACAGCATATGCCGGGCCAACTTCTCACAGAAGACTTACTAGATCCGCTCACTACAGGAAGCCCAGCAGTTACTGACCATGGAGGAAGAAGCACAAAGAGAAAGTCTGCGGTTGAGCAGAGGAGCTGGACTCCCAAGGGACTGTAAATTGCAGGCACTGCACCAGGATTAGCTCACGAAGGGTTTGATCCAGGTACCAACGACCCCCTCCTGGCACCCCCACCCCTGACAATGGGGGGCCCAGGTGGGACAAATGGGGGAGCGCTCCCTGCTGACATCTCGCACCCCACTCATGGGTGTAACCGCCCAGGACACTACATGTTCAACAGTTGTTGTTTTCTGTTATTAATATTGTTTTAAAGGGGCTTGGTCCTTCTCTCTGTCCAGACATGTTGCTCTATGTACAGAAGGAGTATCCACAAGGCAACATTGTTTATTCTTGTCATTCCTAGAGATGACTCCCGGATAATCTCTGACATTTTAAGACGTAGAGTAATGTCCTATCGCTACAGGAGTAGATGACCACACAACTTAAAATAGTCTCACTGAAAGTGAAGGGCCTCAATAATCCAATAAAAAGGTGGGACATTCTGTCATACCTCGAAAGCACAGGGGCGCACATTTCTCTCTTCCAAGAGACGCATCTACTCCCCTGGGAACTTTCAGGCTCTGCTCTAAGGCATTCCCCTACCAACTTTTATAATCTCACACTACAAAAATGGCAGGTGTGGCCATTCTTATTTCCTCCAAGTTCACCAGGCATGTAGGCCCCAAATAGGCAGAATACAAGAGCAGATTATTGACCTATTCAATCCAGATGGGCCCCCACACTCTTACTATAGGCTTTGTACGTGCATCAAATGATGGTCAGGAGGGGTTCTTACGCAAGGCTGTAGCAGAGGCTACTAGATCCCCTGACATGATGATAATACTCGGGGCGACCTTAATCTAGCTTTCAACAACGTCGTGGACAGATCAGCTCAGGGGCAGTCCATAGCCTTTTACAGAGTACGGCAAGCGCATGCTAACAGAAGCAGGACTGACAGATGTTTGGCGCAACCCTCATCCCACAGATAGAGAATACACCTTTTACTCCCACTCCCACAAGACCTATGCCAGCATAGATTATTTTCTAGCTACAGAACCTGTGCTGCCCCAGGTACAACAGAAAACATCCTGCCCGTTTGCGATCATATCACTCAGCAGTGAGCTTGACACTAGCCCTTTCAGACACCCACCCTCCACCACGGACCTGGCAACTTAGAGACACCATGCTCCACTGCTCAGAAGTTGAAAACAAATTACAAAAATGATTACAGAATATATAGACACGAACGACAATCCCAAAACCCCTATAGCAATCCTGTGGGAAGCCCTGAAGGCAGTTGTCAGGGGGGAAATCATTGCTATTGCTGCAACAGAAAAGAAGATTTGCAGAGAGAAGAGAGTCTTACTTACCCAGAAAGTCCAAGGGTTGGAACACATACATCAAAGGACAGGTGCTCCCAGGATCTGGAGACAGCTAGAGGCCGCCTGCGCCCAACTAGTGGGATTATATTTAGACAGGGCTGAATATGCAGCACTGATATTGTGGCACAACTTCTACACAGGGGATATAGAAGTGGAAGATTGCTAGCTAATAAACTTAGAGTACAGAGACAGGCCTCCAGTATCTCATCGGTGGTTGATTCGCTTGAGCAGGAACAGACTTCAGATCAGAACATCGCGGAAACTTTCCTCCAATACTATGCAAAGCTCTAAGTAGTCCGACAACTCTCCTGGGACGCCACGACCAGGTATCTGCAAGGGGTCAACACAACAAAACTTCAGCCAGATCAGGCTGAATCACTTGAAGCCCCAATCAGAATAGATGAGATTGTCACAGCTATCTCTAGGCTGAAACTACTTAAATCGCCTGGCACTGATGACTTTCTATCTCTTTTCTATAAAACTTTCTGCTGCTCATTGGCTCCTGTGCTGGTGAGGGTGTTCAAGTCTATTAGGACATCACCAACACTCCTCCGAACGATGCTGGTGGCATCAGTAGTGGTGATACCTAAGCCTGGCAATGATAAAAAACATTGCGAGTCCTACAGGCCAATTTCCCTCCTCAACGTAGACTTTAAACTTCTTACGGGCATACTTACACAGCACATCTCCCCCCCGCCTATCGGGTCTAATAGACCCAGACCAAGCAGGCTTTGTACCTAACCATCAATACGCTGATAATACAAAATGCCTTTTACACATCATAGAAGAGGCCCAACGTTTTGAAACTGAACGCCTGATACTTTCTATTGATGCAGAAAAGGCATTACCCAGGGTACACTGGCCATATCTAGATGTTAACCTGTGACACTTTGGCATCCCAGAGAGATTCCTAAGCTGGATTTTACGTAGTTATTCTACCCTATATGCAACTGTCCGGGTGAACGGATACTCCTCAACCCCTTTTGCTATTCAACAAAGCACCAGGCAGGGATGTCCTCTCTCCCCACTCCTCTTCGCTCCCTATATGGAGTCAATGGCCCAAAGGATACAGGACAATCCTTTGGTGTCTGGGGTAAACTTTGGAGGGGAGGAACATATGATCAGCCCTAATGCTCGAGAAAGATCTGACCTTCAGAGTCCAGGCAAAGAAAACGGCGGGAATATGCTTTGGACTCCTTAGAGCTTGCAGGAAGTTGCTCCCCCTGTTACCCCCGACCTCCCGGAAACTGCTGATCCAGGGCCTCATTTTGTCCAGGCTGGATTACAGCAATGCAATCTATCTGGGAGCCCTGGAAGCCACATTCAACACCTTACAGAAAATCCAAAACGCCGCTGCCCGGCTCCTAACTAACACCCCAGCAAGATCATCAGCAAAACCTGCCTTGAAGCAACTTCATTGGCTTCCAGTCAGAGAGAGGGTGGTTTTCAAGGCCCTCTGTCTGGCTCATAAACTCCTTCACAACAAAGGTCCTCCAATCCTCAAAAATGTCATTACCCCTTACGCAGCCACCAGGTCACTCCGGTCAAACCAAGAGAACTTCATCACGGTACACAGAGTGAAAAAAGCCAGGTCTGGAGGTCGCCGCTTCTCGGTACATACTGCATAGCACTGGAATAACCTCCCACGCAAACTAAGAACCGAACCAAACATTCTCCATTTCAGGAAATCTTTAAAAACACTCCTTTTTCCATGATCCCCCCCTCCCTCTGCTGCTGCTCCCTCTTGATTCTGCAGGTTTTAGCGCTGGGATGCTCACGGGTTACTACGCGCTCTACAAAAACCTTAAATAAAAATAAAAATAAATAATGCGGATTATATAGTAGCCACACTAGAGAATCCCAAAATATCTCTATCTGCTTTCCTAGAGGAACTAGAATTCTTCAAACAAGCAGTGGGCTTTAGGGTTAACGTCCACAAATCTCAAGCACCTAGTCTGTCCCTATCCACAGTCACAATAGTGGACTTGAAGCATGACTATCATTTACAGCGGGTCAAGGAAACCATACCCTACCTCGACACACAACTCGCAGCTAACATACGACACATCCCCTCACTCAACTACACTGCACTACTCCAACAGACTCGGGAATGCCTACGAAGATGGAGACCATACTCCCTTAGCGTGGCTAGGCTGCATCGCAGCGGTTAAGGTGCTGGAGATTTTATTCCTTTTCTAAGTCCTCCCATTAGAACCCCGACCTGGAGCTATACGCTTACTGCAGAGAGACTTGGAACACTCTATATCGTGTAACAAGAGAACTGGAATTCATAGAGAATTATGTTACCGATCCCTGAGGGAAGGAAGCTTAGCCATCCTAAACCTGCAGGAGTATGACTGGGCCATCCAGTTAAGATCGTTTGTGGAGTGGTCTCGCCCAGAATCCGGAAAGCATTGGCTTTTTATGGATATGGGGGTGGCAGTTCGAGCCCTCTGGGGGATTCCCTTTCTTACCGAGGATTCACGCCCTCGTAATCTCCATCTCTTGGAGGTCACACAGAGTCCTATGAGGGCATGGGATAGAGTAGCCAAGACTTGATTGTTGATGGCCTTTCCCTTACTGCTGACCCCCATCATGGGTAACGCTGCTTTCATGCCGGGCCAAGCAGCCGAGACCTTTTGCCAATGGTCCAGAGAAGGTCGCAGATCTATTGGTCACTTTTTCAATGATAATGGTCTCCTGACCTTCGAAGATTTTCGCTCACAGCAGAACCTCCCACAGTCTGAACGATTTTGATACCACCAGATTAGACACTGGGTACTGCAAGCGGGGGTACCCGACAAGGCACAGAGACACCTTACTCCCTTTGAAAAATGGTTGGTGACCAAGCACACAGACTCCCCCATAATCACTGAGATATATAGCTTTCTCACAAGGGCCCTGCAGACTGCTAAATCCACAGGGCAACAGAGGTGGGAAAGGAAATTGGGAGAACTCTTCCAGGAAAAGACAGGGCAGATATATACTACAGAGCACGTCACAATGCTCGAAACGTCGCTAGCACAGAAACTAGTACTAAAATAGTCACCTACTGTTTCTTAACCCCTCAAAAACTTCATAGAGGTAACCCGGCCCGAGATCCCCTCTGCTGGAGAGCCTGCAGATTACCAAGTACACTAACCCATTTATTGTTGTAATGCGCTCACATATCCAGCTACTGGACACAAGTGCTGGATGACATTGTCATGCATTTTGATGCTCAGATCCCTCACTTTCCTGTGTATGTCTTGTTGGGCCTACCTAATGCCCTCAATATTCCGCTTAAGGCACGCAGGGGTCGACAGATGGCCTTGGCTCTCATGGCAGTCCACCGGGATATACTGGCTCACAGTGTGATAGCTAAACTCCGTACACATATAGGAGGGTTACACCGCTTATGGCAGACTCTGGGGATGGAAAGAATGTCTCTTGCCCTTAATAACCAATCAACCCCCTTTCAAGTTCAATGGGAACCATTTTTGGCCATATTAAACTCCAAATTTAGGGAGATAACCTGCCCCAAATATCTGCACTTACTATGACTCACAGCACCCACTCAGCCGGTATTAGACACAGCAATGAAACCAGCTCAACCGACTTAGATGCACACAAGGACCCTACGCCACAAGTGAATATAGAGAGGATCCATTCATCTTTCTTTCTTTCTTTCTTTCTTTCTTTCTTTCTTTCTTTCTTTCTTTCTTCCTTTCTTCCTTTTTTGTGGGGTTTGTGATAATTTCATTTAAGAAGCCACCCTGTATACAGGGCCATCAGCTATGTTTATATAATGGCTGTGATTCTAGTTAATAATTCTTGTTTTGAAATCAATAAAGACATCTAAACCTAAACATGTTTTATTGCAGTGGTACTTAACCATTTGACTTCTATGAACTTCCACTTAATCATTACTGGACTCCGGAGACCCTCTCTGAATCATTATTGGAATGCAGGGGGCTTTACTGAGTCATTATTTGAATGTGGAGACCCCGACCTAAGCAATTTTTATGTTTTGAATGGCAGAACAATAGGCAAAAATTCTAGAAGAAAGCATGCACCAAACACATTCACAAATGATGTCATATTATATTTAATTCACAAATATAAAACATCAAAATTCAACAACTAAAATTGATATATTTTACTACAAAACAGGCAGGTAGTTATCTTTTGGGCACTAGGGTCATGATTTGGTTCACTTCCTGTTGCAGCAGGTGCAGTGGCACCGGGTCAGACAGTTGTCATAACTCCACTAAACACCAAATAGTGCTATATTGTTCTACTAAATTTGCAGGTACAAAATCAGTTATCTTGAAGGCAACAGGGTCATTATTTGAATGATGCAGCAGGTGCAGAGGCACAGGGCCCAAAAGTTGTCAGAACTCCTCTAAACACCTAATATCGCTGTATTTTACAGCTAAGCAGGCATTCATGAGTGCAGTTATCTAGCTAGAACTAGAGTCCTGATTTTAATAGTGTAGCAGGTGCAGTGCCACATGACCAAATGCTCCAGGCCCCCCAATATACACCTAATATTGCCATATTGTATTTCAAAACATGCAACCACAAGTGGTTACCTTGCAGATAACAAGGTCATGATTTGAATGATACAGCAGGTGTAGTAGCACTGGGTCTAATTTGTCAGAACTCCTCAAAAACACATAGTATTGCTATATGTTACTACTAAACAGCCAGTCACAATTGCAGTTACCTTGCAGTTAAAAGGGACTTTATTTGAATGGTGCAGCTGGTGCAGTGGCACCAGGGCCAATGATGGTTTACATCTTTCCTGGAGGGCCGCCGCCAGACGGTCTGGGTTTCCCAGAGCTCCGCCGAGATGCCGCCATTGGGTGTTGGGGTTCCACAGGGCTCGGTGTTGAGCCCGACATTATTTAACATCTTTATGTCCCCTCTGGCGGCTGCGGTTGAGGCTTATGGAGCCCAGATCGTGTCCTACGCCGATGACACACAACTCCTCTTCACATGTGAAAAAGATCAGACATTTGATGGGGA
The DNA here is from genome assembly GCF_964261635.1 of Lissotriton helveticus. Taxonomy (NCBI): domain Eukaryota; kingdom Metazoa; phylum Chordata; class Amphibia; order Caudata; family Salamandridae; genus Lissotriton; species Lissotriton helveticus. The sequence continues at coordinate 1,507,709,890 of NC_136069.1, read as the reverse complement.
GAGAATCCGGGACTGCCTGGACAGGGTCTTTAGCTGGTTCCAGCAAAACTGTCTGAAGGCCAACTCCAGCAAGTCGGAGGTTCTTTTCTTCGGCTGTGCCTTCGATCCCGAGTGGCGACAGTGGTGGCCGGCCGCCATGTGTCCTCCGGCTCAATCGTCCTTGGTTGCCAAGAACTTGGGTGTTAAGCTTGATAACAAACTTTCTTTGAAAGCGCACATCCTTGGCCTGTCCGGCACCTGTTTCGGCATCCTCAGAATGCTCCGCAAGTTTCTACCCTTATTGTCTGCGGAGCACAGACGGATCACGGTGCAGGCGCTTATCGGATCCAGGCTAGACTACGCTAACGCCCTTTTCCTAGGCCTCCCGGATTATTTGGTTCAGCGCCTGCAGGTGGCACAGAACTCGGCAGCCCGGGCAATCTTTGGTCTGCATAGACGAGCACGGGCTTCGGAGTTGCTGCAGACGCTCCATTGGCTTCCAATCCGGAAGCGGATTGTTTTTAAATCTCTGACGCTGGTGCACAAGGCTCTGTTTGGCTCAGGCGCAGGATACCTGAAGAAAAGATTAGCCTTCTATCGCCCAGCTCGCTCATTGCGTTCAGAATCCCTGTTCACTGCTGTGGTCCCACGCGTGCGGAAGGCCCGTATTGGGGGGCGCTCTTTCAGCCTTAAGGCCTCCCAGCTGTGGAATGCGCTTCCATTGGCACTCCGCAGCACTCCCAACCTGCTTCAATTCAGGAAGAATTTGAAGACTTGGCTTTTTAATCATTCTGTTTAGGTGGCTTTTTCTCTTTTTGGGTTCTGTTTTACCTGTTATGTTGATTTGACACTGTAAGTTGCCTGTGGAAAGCGCCGGGACACTCTTTTAGAGTAGCCGCGCGCTATAAAAATGCACTCTAACATAACATAACATAACATAACAAATGCTCGTAGCACCCCACTAAACGCAGAATATTGCTACATTTTACTAATAAACAAGCAGTCACAAGAGCTGTTATCCAACAAGCACTAGGGCCATGATTTCATTGATGCTGAAAGTGCATGGGCACTGAGGCGAAAAGTTGTCAGCTACCTTGCAGTTACTAGGGTCAATGGTGCAGCAGGTGCACTGACACCGGTGCCCCAAAGCTCTAGGAGCCCCTCTAAACACCAAATATTGTAATGTTTTACTATTAAACAGGCAGTCACAACTGCAGTTACCTTACAGGCAATAGTGTAATAATTTGAATAGTGAAACAGGTGCAGTGTCACCAGGACCAAAGTTGTCATAACTCCTCTAAACACCAAATATTGCTACATTTTACTACTAAACTGGGCAGTGACAAATGCAGTTATATTGCTCAAACTATGGCCATGGTTTGAATGGTGCAGCAGGTGATATGGCACCATGCCCAAAAGTTGTCAGACCTCCTCTAAACACATCAAATTTCCATTACATCAATTAATTCTATAATCTCCCTCTTTGTACATAAACAAGCCATACACTTTAACAGACTTTCTGTAACTTATATTGTACAAATACTCAGCAAGCTACAACTCACAACACAAATCAGCTGTTTAATATTCACATAGGCAAGACCTAATACATTTACACAATTTGTGTTAACAATGAATGGGAAATAAGACACTGTACTAACTATAGTGAAAACTATGCCAGAGGGCTGATAATATTGCGCACTGCACATTCTAGCAAAATGTTCTTACTTTTCTTGCAAAGATTTAACTAGTGATTTTAACTGGCAGAATGTTAATGCTCCTCCTTTTATTGAATGTTTCCTGTATGTAATATGATGGCATTGTAAAGTGTTTAACTAATCACACAATAAACGTACTTACTATTGAGATATGATGCACTTCTGCTCTCTACTAGCACTGACACAGATTGTGCTGCATAGCGCCAACAAACGCAACCATCCACCTATGAGACAGGCAGGATTGTTTTTGGTGAGGAAGTGGTACTTTTTCTCATCTGCAGCCTCTCAACATTGGCCAGAAGCTCTATTTCTGTAATTCATTTTTACATTAACCTAGTGTGGTAACTGGCCTTTATTTCCCCCACATTATACATGGCCACATGATGAGGGAGTTATTTAATTGATTATAAATATTAAGCGTTAGGTGTTATTGTGTGCCATGTCCCTCGTCCTTCATTAAGTTTCTGATTGCTTCTTTTCATCGTATTGGATATTGCTCACATTTTCTCTCCTGGTCCCTTGTCTCCTTTACTATCATTCTTCTCTGATGGAGTTTCCTGACATTTGTGTAATGATTATGATGTGTAAAACTTGGCACCATTGTTATATTTCCCATTTTTTCCCAGCGTAATTGCTATATTGAAAATTGATAAGCATTTCATATGTTTTGTATCACCATAAAACTACATAAAAATAGGAAAAGCATGCATGCTCTTGATGTGTCTGCCTTTCACTTCTAGTACATAGTTAGTGTAGATTTCATTTGCAGATCAAGGGACGCATTTCAACTTGTGCTTAATCATAGTTTTTTAGGATTTCAAGATTTCTCATGACTCATGTTTTCCGGAGATGTACTTCCTCTACTGGAAACAAGGTGCAAATCCCACATTATTAACAAAGATAGATGCTTGATGGCTGATCTGTTGTTGTGCACTCTTGAATTTCTCACTTTGGGCCTCATCACGATGCCGGTCGGATGATTGTCCGACCAGCATTGAATCCGAAACGGCACAGCTCAACAAGGAGTCGGCAGTCCCCCATCCCTAATTACGATGCGACCGCCATCATGGCGGTCAGAAAGTGGGTTGTGCTGCAGACCGCAGCAAAGCTGCAATAGGAAAAATACACTATTTAAAGATTTATGCACCATGTGCCAGGTACCATGTAGTGCCTGCCAAACGATGCATGGATGTTTAGGGGGCACACATGTGCCCCCCAGGTGCCATAGCGGACAGCAATATGGGACAGGGGGCCTACTAAGGGCCCTATAGGGCCCTTTCTACTAGCCTTTTCATGGAGGAAGAACCAACATGAAAAGGCTGTACGAAATGGGCATTGTAATCCCCACGGTGGTGCCTGAGCAGGCACTGCCTCCACCGCTACCCTGGCGGGCTGGCTCCTTGAGCCTGTTGAAAGTGGAGCAGATTCCCCGCACAGGCATCGGTCAGACCGCCTGTACTATAATATATCTCCACCAAACTTCTCGTTATTGCCAAAATATTATTCATGTCATTTCCAAAAACCCCTACCATACAAAATGCCACACTTATGTTCAACTTCAGAAGTTGTCTTTTTCATTCTGTTCCTTGTCCATCTTTTCTTTTAAATTTAAATCAAGATCCACATTACTGTCTCTTTCATGTGAGAGATACTGTCATATATGCTTTTATCACAGTTGTTCAAGGCACGAAGAATACACCCAATGTAACTACGAGTCTACTACAAAATTACTTCTTTAGTTAGTCATTGGCCTACTTGTTTTGGGTGTTAAATGCTTAGGTTCAATGTGATGTTAATACCCACCTACTTATTCATTTCATTTTTAGTTACTCCATAGCAAGCTGTCCTGCCTATTACTGAATTATATCAATCAGTCGGTATCTCAAAGAATTAAAAGAATTGTTCTCAAAGTGTATCAAACCTCAATGAAAGTGTCCTTGTGATTGATTTACATGGGTAAGGATTTCCAGATCTAAAGGCCCAACATATAAAATCTATTAGGTGTTTTTATTGTAGCATGGCCGTACAGAACTTGAAGAACATCTTGTTGTCTGACCAGAGTCTATGTGTTAGGGTATGCCATTGCAATTTTGTTCCGTAGTTTGACTTCAGCAGTCCCTTTGAGGCATTTTAACACCAGGCAGGCTACCTAGTAGTAGAGATGGTTTGCCACAGGCAGGAGTTAAGTGTGTCAAGGCCTTTTCTAATCCTATCAGATTTTCTAAACTTAATCCCCAGTCTGATTGTCATGTTCTAAACAAACTGGATTCATCCCACTTGGCCCGCGTATCCTTGGGGTAAACCCCATGGCACAGTAGTTGCATTTTTGGAAACTTAAAGTAGTCCACAAAGTGTTTATGATGTATGAGATAGGATAGAGTTAGTTTTAATTTCTAAGGCCAGAAAAATAGGGAACGGACCACTGACCACATATTGGATCGAATTTATGGGGAAAATCCCACATCACTGTCATATTTTGTGCTGGTTTATTGAAAGAGATTGGAAGGTTGCACTGTTTTGGAGGGCGGGAAGATTACAGGGATCTCAACGCTTATGAACATAAACAATAAGGAGCACATCCATTGTGACTGTACAATCCACCCACTTTGCAAATTCCTTTAGTCCTTCTAAATTGAAGAAATCCTCAGCAGGACCTTGGACCAACTAATAAATCTGTACAGCATCACCATGGTGTAAGGGTTTAGACCTCTGTTCCTGGTGTTGGTAACAAATAGTGACCTTGTTCATTTGTCATACAGGTGGGCAATAATGGAAAGTGCAGGTGGACCCCACATTCCACATTGTCTTCAGCTAACAAAAATTGGAATGCAAACCGTTAAGAAATGAATTAACCACTAGGCTGCAACAGGCCAGCATAACACTTTATCCATCAGTAGGTCAAATATTAATGTGCCAAATGTTGATGACGAGTCAGATATCACCTTTATCACCCTCTCCTAGCACACCACCTATCCCTGATACCTGAACAGTCTCAGTTACCTGATTAGGCCTCAAACCTGACTGATGTGTGAGTATAATTTCAGCTGAGATTCTAGAAAGCTCTAGACCTAGAAGAAAATGATCTTTTCTAGAGTATTTAACAGAGCAACATCTGACTGCTGCAGGACCGGTATTTGTTATGTTCTCTGGATGAAAAGATGATTTCTACACCAGTGAAGTCAAAACTAACTCCTTTACAGTAGCTCGAATTTCTCAGTATGGAGAGAGGCGCCCTCCAATCGTTGTAATGCATGCAATTGTATTTGACACCATCGCATTCACTAGCTCCATATATCGTAATTATAACAGGTCTGCTTCAGTAGGTTTCAATTTCTATCTGTTCAGCTTTCTTGAACTTAATATGGGGATAAAGTGTCTAGTCTGAGTATTTGCAGTGCTGTTTTTTTTGTTGCATCTCTTTGGCATGTATAACCGGTAGCCCTTCACCCCTGGATCTCTAGACATGCACCCTAAAACACTATTGACCCTAGGGAACCCATAGGCGCTCTCAGAAGTGGAATTAGAATCCTTTCTACAGTCGTATAATGAGGTTTCCCTACATGTCATGCAACCATCAAAGAACTTAAAAGTCCTTGTTGTCTCTAACACACATTCACCACGCACAAATACTCTTGGCCAGAATCCATGAAATGTCATCTCAATCCTTTAAATCTCAAATCACACAATTCCATCCACTGCTTCAGAAATTGTCCTAAAATACATGCTTCACTATTGTCGACCAGCTTCCAAACACACCAATGACAATGCAGAGGCAATCATCTTGGTTAATCTAGACATAGTATTTCTAACAACAACATAGCTTACCCACTCCTCTGTCTCACGATGTCAGGGGGATGTGCAGCAGGCAGTAGCATCATCCCATCCCAGCTCCCTGATCTCCCCTTTCCTGTTTGTGCCCCACCCTCAAGTTGGCTTCTCTGCCACAGAGATGACGGCCACTGAAGACTGCTAGGTTATCCCGCGTTTTTGGTGATTTACATGTTTAATACTTTCCTGTGCCCTCAGCGCTTCTGGCTTCCAGTTGCTGTTTTTTTATTGTCCTCTCCCCCTTGCAGTCTGACACTGGGCGCCATTACAGTGGCCATTTTTACGGTGTGCCTTGAACATTGACAAGGACAGCAGCATTTGTGGATAGTCTTTTTGCTGGAGGAAGAATCAACACACAACTCAGAGGTATTGGTATTCCAGCAGTTCTTTGTGACTCAACATCTGGGGCGAAACCACCATGATAGAGAGCTTGCTGGGGCCAACTTATTAAAGGTGGGCATAAACGCATGAGATGCCCTGGAGGGTATTGGGTACCTGCAAAAGGTAGGAAAGTACTATTTCTTTCTTCTCATTTTTTTGCTCCTTTTTCTATTAAGTTTTGACTGCCATTAGCTGTTGACTTTTTGCTACTTTTTGGAGAAGGACACCAACGGGGCAAGAATTAGGAGGGAGTGCCCCCTTTCTCTGAAGCTGGTAATTGAATTGTGACTTTAGCGTGACCATAATTGTGACCTTAATTGACTTTAACTGACTTTTATGGTTAAGCAAGCAATAGAGCCTCACTCTCCTCCTATGCAATACCTGTCAATGTGTCGAGCAGTAAAATCATCTTTGGAATTGGGACAATTGGAGCATGTGACAATGTGGCAAATGAGCCAGGTACAGAGTTCCAGAGCACTGGTGAGATGTAAATGTTGCAAGCACAGGCCAAGCAGCAAGATCGGGAGCAGCTAGAGCGGGCTGTCACTTGTGAAGAAGTGGCTTGAGAAGTATTTAGAAATGAGCTTATGGAAAAGAGCCAGGAGGGGGGTTTACTTCCTGGTAGTGTTGAAGGAGGATATGATGGGACCTCAATGTACCCACTTTTCCAGCTCAGCAGGAATTGTAATAAGATTCAAGTCAAAGCTGTTGAGAAAGGCCAGGAAGAGTCTCCCCGAGTCCAGGTATCGAATCCTTGCCTAAGAGAGATGCCCCAGTGAATCACACACCTGGCATTCAGGTGAGAAAATTGCATTACAAGAGGAGCAACTGAGACCTATACGGAGTGAGCTAAAGAATGATGATGGATTCAACCCAGATATGTGACTGGGGGTGAGTGTCTGAAAAGTTTCAGTGCTCTGTCCATCATCTCCTTGTGTTTGCTTTGATTGCCCCAAGTTGGTAGGGTATGCCCAGACGTGGGTCCCTTGCTCACTTTGCCCCTGGATTCAAGTTAGCCTGGCTGATGACGGTTGTTAGCCAGAAACTGGTCCCAGGATGGTTGTTTCTGGTCCAGGGAAGACATGGCTTGGCAGTTCGGGCTGGACTGTTCCCATTAGGCACAGCGTCAAGACTGATTTGCATATAGCAATGTCGGAACTGGGGTGGCAAAGTGAGCTAAAGAATGATGATGGATTCAACCAAGACCTGTGACTGGGGGTGAGTGTCTGAAAAGTTTCAGCACTCCGTCCATCATCTCCTTGCATTTGCTTTGTTCGCCCTAAGTTGGCAGGGTATGCCCAGACGTGGGTCCCTTGCTCACTTTGCCACTGGATTCAAGCTAGCCTGACTGATGATGGCTGTTAGCCAGAAACCGGTCACAGGATGCTTGTTTCCGGTTCAGGGAAGACATGGCTTGGAAGTTCGGGCTGGACTGTTCCCATGAGGAACAGGGCCAAGACTGATTTGCATATAGCTGTGTCTGCACTGGGGTGGCAAAGTGAGCTAAAGAAAGATGATGGATTTAACCCAGATCTGTGACTGGGAGTGAGTGTCTGAAAAGTTTCAACGTTCTGTCCATCATCTCCTTGTGTTTGCTTTGTTCGCCCTAAGTTGACAGGGTTTGCCCAGACGTGGGTCCCTTGCTCACTTTGCCACTGGATTCAAGCTAGTCTGGCTGATGATGGCTGTTAGCCAGAAACTGATAAAACACACAAGATGATGGACGGAATGTTGCACAATGGCAAAACATTCACCCCCAGTCACATATCTGGGTTTCAATCCATCGTTATTTTGCTCACCAAGCCACCCCAGTTCAGACATGGCCATAGGCAAATCAGTCTTGACCATGTGCCTCATGGGAACAGTCCAGACCAAACTACCAAGCCATGTCTTCCCTGGACCGGAATCAAGCATCCTAGGACTGGTTTCTGGCTATCAGCTGTCGTCAGCCAGGATAGCTTGACTCCAGTGGCTTAGTGAGCACGGGACCCACGTCTGGGCATACCCTTACCACATAGGGTGAACAGCAAACCACACAAGATGAAGGACGGAATGTTGCACAATGGCAAAACATTCACCCCCAGTCACAGATCTGGGTTTAATCCATCGTTATTTTGCTCACCAAGCCACACCAGTTCAGACATGGCCATAGGCAAATCAGTCTTGACCCTGTGCCTCATGGGAACAGTCCAGACCGAACTACCAAGCCATGTCTTCCCTGGACCAGAATCAAGCATCCTAGGACCGGTTTCTGGCTATCAGCCGTCTTCAGCCAGGATAACTTGACTCCAGTGGCTTAGTGAGCACGGGACCCACGTCTGGGCATACCCTTACCACATAGGGTGAACAGCAAACCACACAAGATGAAGGACGGAATGTTGCACAATGGCAAAACATTCACCCCCAGTCACAGATATGGGTGTAATCCATCGTTATTTTGCTCACCAAGCCACCCCAGTTCAGACATGGCCATAGGCAAATCAGTCTTGACCCTGTGCTCATGGGAACAGTCCAGACCGAACTACCAAGCCATGTCTTCCCTGGACCGGAATCAAGCATCCTAGGCCCGGTTTCTGGCTATCAGCCGTCTTCAGCCAGGATAGCTTGACTCCGATGGCTTAGTGAGCACGGGACCCACGTCTGGGTATACCCTTCCCACATAGGGTGAACAGCAAAACACACAAGATGATGGACGAAATGTTGCACAATGGCAAAACATTCACCCCCAGTCACAGATCTGGGTTTAATCCATCGTTATTTTGCTCACCAAGCCACACCAGTTCAGACATGGCCATAGGCAAATCAGTCTTGACCCTGTGCCTCATGGGAACAGTCCAGACCGAACTACCAAGCCATGTCTTCCCTGGACCAGAATCAAGCATCCTAGGACCGGTTTCTGGCTATCAGCCGTCTTCAGCCAGGATAGCTTGACTCCAGTGGCTTAGTGAGCACGGGACCCACGTCTGGGCATACCCTTACCACATAGGGTGAACAGCAAACCACACAAGATGATGGACGGAATGTTGCACAATGGCAAAACATTCACCCCCAGTCACAGATATGGGTGTAATCCATCGTTATTTTGCTCACCAAGCCACCCCAGTTCAGACATGGCCATAGGCAAATCAGTCTTGAACCTGTGCCTCATGGGAACAGTCCAGACTGAACTACCAAGCAATGTCTTCCCTGGACCGGAATCAAGCATCCTAAGACCGGTTTCTGGCTATCAGCCATCTTCAGCCAGGATAGCTTGACTCCATTGGCTTAGTGAGCACGGGACCCACGTCTGGGCATACCCTTCCCACATAGGGTGAACAGCAAAACAGACAAGGTGATGGATGGAATGTTGCACAATGGCAAAACATTCACCCCCAGTCACAGATCTGGGTTTAATCCATCGTTATTTTGCTCACCAAGCCACCCCAGTTCAGACATGGCCATAGGCAAATCAGTCTTGACCCTGTGCCTCATGGGAACAGTCCAGACCGAACTACCAAGCCATGTCTTCCCTGGACCGGAATCAAGCATCCTAGGACCGGTTTCTGGCTATCAGCCATCTTTAGCCAGGATAGCTTCACTCCAGTGGCTTAGTGAGCACGGGACCCACGTCTGGGCATACCCTTCCCTCATAGGGTGATCAGTAAAACACACAAGATGATGGACGGAATGTTGCACAATGGCAAAACCTTCACCCCCAGTCACAGATCTGGGTTTAATCCATCGTTATTTTGCTCACCAAGCCACCCCAGCTCAGACAAGGCCACAGGCAAATCAGTCTTGGCCCTGTGCCTCATGCGAACAGTCCAGACCGAACTACCAAGCCATGTCTTCCCTGGACCGGAATCAAGCATCCTAGGACCGGTTTCTGGCTATCAGCCATCTTTAACCAGGATAGCTTGACTCCAGTGTCTTAGTGAGCACGGGACCCGCGTCTGGGCATACCCTTCCCTCATAGGGTGATCAGTAAAACACACAAGATGATGGACGGAATGTTGCACAATGGCAAAACATTCACCCCCAGTCACAGATCTGGGTTTAATCCATCGTTATTTTGCTCACCAAGCCACCCCAGTTCAGACATAGTCATAGGCAAATCAGTTTTGACCCTGTGCCTCATGGGAACAGTTCAGACCGAACTACCAAGCCATGTCTTCCCTGGACCAGAATCCAGCATCCTAGGACCGGTTTCTGGCTATCAGCTGTCTTCAGCCAGGATAGCTAGACTCCAGTTGCTTAGTGAGCACAGGACCCACGCCTGGGCATACCCTTTCCACATAGGGTGAACAGCAAAACACACAAGATGATGGATGGAATGTTGCACAATGGCAAAACATTCACCCCCAGTCACAGATATGGGTTTAATCCATCGTTATTTTGCTCACCAATCCACCCCAGTTCAGACATGACCATAGGCAAATCAGTCTTGACCCTGTGCCTCATGGGAACAGTCCAGATGGAACTACCAAGCCATGTCTTCCCTGGACCGGAATCAAGCATCCTAGGACCGGTTTCTGTCTATCCGACGTCTTCAGCCAGGATAGCTTGACTCCAGTGGCTTAGTGAGCACGGGACCCACGTCTGGGCATACCCTTCCCACATAGGGTGAACAGCAAAACACACAAGATGATGGACGGAATGTTGCACAATGGCAAAACATTCACCCCCAGTCACAGATCTGGGTTTAATCCATCGTTATTTTGCTCACCAAGCCACCCCAGTTCAGACATGGCCATAGGCAAATCAGTCTTGACCCTGTGCCTCATGGGAACAGTCCAGACCGAACTACCAAGCCATGTCTTCCCTGGACCGGAATCAAGCATCCTAGGACCATTTTCTGGCTATTAGCCGTCTTCAGCCAGGATAGCTTGACTCCAGTGGCTTAGTGAGCACGGGACCCACGTCTGGGCATACCCTTCCCACATAGGTTGAACAGCAAAACACACAAGATGATGGACGGAATGTTGCACAATGGCAAAACATTCACCCCCAGTCACAGTTCTGGGTTTAATCCATCGTTATTGTGCTCACCAAGCCACCCCAGTTCAGACATGGCCATAGGCAAATCAGTCTTGACCCTGTGCCTCATGGGAACAGTCCAGACCGAACTACCAAGCCATGTCTTCCCTTGACCGGAATCAAGCATCCGGGGACCAGTTTCAGGATGAAGACAGCGGATAGCTTAATTTATGGTAAATTGATGTCTTATTAAGGCAATTGTGGGTAGGTTATTTGTGTATACTCCGTATGGATAAACAGTACTTTGAGCTATATTATATACCATGTTTGGAATACTGTATGAAATTGCAGGATGTTGTGGGAAATTGTATGAAAACTGTATAATAGCAGCCAGTTCTTGTCTGTTGGTGTATTGTAATTATTTATTCTGGATCTCAAAATACACATTTATATTGAAAAACTCCTGTGCTTCACGATGGATATCTTGGTACCCCCCAACATTTCCAACAAACAAATAGACCTAGTCGATCATCTGAGAGGTACTGTGGTGGTCATTCACCACAATTCCCTCAACATCTGTGATTGGCACTCTTACATACTCTGCAGTAATAACTGCTATGCACCAAAATCAAGGACACTTCCCACTAAGCATGCAAAACATTTGCATCTTTATTTGAAGAGAAAATAAGGAAAATCAAAATCTCAATGACTCCTGGGACCTTGCAGACTTTGAAGATGTCCTTCGTGACCTCAACAGACCAATCCTTGGTCACGGAGCAGAATCTGCCTCCCAATCAGCCCAAAAATGTTGTTGTATGACATTTCTTCGAAAATGTCAACAAACCAAATATCCGGATGGTCATAGCATCCTCAAAACCCACTTCACACTTCATTGACCCATTCCCTCATCTTTTACAAAGGATCTCAGTCACAACTTCTCCCCCCTTTTGCTGACGATCATCAGTGCATCACATACCCAAGGCACAGTCCCCAGCTTATTAAAATTGGACAAGTGACATCTTTCTTGAAACATTACAATTGCTGACCCAACAGATCTAAAGAACTATTATCCAGTAGCCAATGTTTCTTTCCTGGTAAAAGTTCTAGAAAATGTGCCCACAACCAACTCGGTCAACACATCAAACAAGTCTACTTGCTCAACAATTTCCAATCTGGCTTCAGGCCAGGCTACAGTACAGAAATGGCAACCTTACACATTAGGGATGACGCCTCCAGAATCATAGATGAAAACAACTCTTGCCTTTACATTCTCCTTGACCTTTCTTCAGTGTTTGACATGGTAAACCATGTCACTCTGCTACAGAGGCTTGAAGACAGGATTGTGCTCTCAGGAAACGTACTCGTCAGTTCTCTCCCTATCTAAATAACTGCTAACAACTAATAAAACTGGTAGTCTCCCAATCCAAGTCATCACTGATCAAGCTTAGGGTACCTCAAGGCTCAGTATCCAGACTAGATTATGGAATCGCTACCCTAACTGGAATATCGAAAACACACTTAAAGCATCTTATGGCAACCCTCCATGCTTCAGCAAAGCTTTAAACTAACTGAAGCTTTGACCACATAACACTTTCTCTCATTTCCCATCAAAGCCGGAAGCCTTCTTAATGAACAAAGCACTACACTCTCGTACCCCTAAGTACTTGGGGCGCAGCCTCACCCTCTCTGCCAGCAATCGAGCCCAACTCAGCGCCAATTCCTTGCATCTGGAACCACCAGATTCATGAAAAAGGACATATGCTCGCACCTTCTCTGGTTCAGCCCCAAGAATATGGAACGCCCTTCCTCCTCAGATCAATATGAATCCTTTGGCTGTTATGTTAAAAAAGAAGGTACGATTGATTCTGATTAACAGATTTCTACCGTGCTGAACCTTTCTCTTCTGTCGCCTTCCTCACATCGGATCATGTTTCTTGTGCGATTCCTTATCCCCTCCAACATGCGGCATGATCAGTGATCCTTTGGTACTCCTCTCAGGCCAATGACCACAATTGAATTGGAAATTCTTGATCAGTACTTTCAAACTTAAATCACAGCTGGAAGATCTATGACAGAATCTGATAGACTAGGATGCTGCTATACATGTATTTAACTAGTTTGCCACTTTTATGACAATGTGAAACTTGTTTTTGTTTGTTATTTCTGCCTTGTACAGTGAACAGAGGCATATTCAGCCTTACCTGCAGGATAGAAAAAGTGCTTACATAAGGAGGTGGGCCCTGAAGATTAGGCAGGGGCAGGTGCATGCCTTTTTACAATGGAAGTTGCTTAGACAGGCAGGGATAGTAACAGTTAATTCTCCCTTTTGCCAAAATATATCATTAACCTTTTTGCACTTACTTATAGTCTGCTCATGTTTTAATAATAGTTGAAGAAAATTGCTGTTACCGACTTTTAGAATGTCACAGGGTCACCGTACAAGTGATCTAATGGCAGTAATCTTAAGAGGAGATAATATATCATTGTGCTATGCGGTAGGGAATTTCCTGTCCATTGTTTATGAACAGCTAACAGAGCAGAGTGGCGCACTGCATTAATGATATAGAATGGGAACATTAAGGCCTCCTACTTATATTTGCTTTTTTGCAAAGATGCAATTATTGTAATGCCACAGTTTTACCCCTCATAAAAGAGATGGTATTTTGTACATTGCCAATACCTATCTTGCCCAATGTATACACATTTAACCGTATTTTGCACTACTGTCATTCTATTTTGCACAAAGGGAATTGCATTTTGCATGATGATAATTTTTTACTCTGTTTTACAATGCCAATGCCTATCTTTCCCAGTCGCACACTGTATAAATATAACTGAATTTTGCAATACTGTCGCTCTATTGTGCACAAAAGGAATTGTATTTTGCATGATGATAATGTTCATCCTGTTTAGAAATATGACTAATATCATATCTCTGGTAGAGAACCCCAGCTTGAACTGAAAGCAGGACAGGTTTTAGTGTTCTAAATATTTGCTAGCCAGAAGATAAAATCTACAATTTTTAGATCTTAAAAAGACTTTTACGGTGATAGGTAGGGGTTGCTAGTGATAAACTTTTTTAGTAAAAAAAAGGTATATTTTCTAAGATGACCGATTTTCCGTTTTAAGTAGCATGGTTTAATTTGTGTTGTGCATGTAGATGAAGTGTTTGTATTGCCTTGTTCGCATGATATAAAATAGAACACCTATTGTTTTCTGAAATAAAGTGTGCTGAAGGCTCAGCTTTCTCCATTGTGGCATTGCTGTCTAAAGGGAAGTATTTTCCCCGGATACAAGTTGGTAACACGTAAGCAATTGTTTTGGTTCGTTTACGGCATTCAAAGCCATACACTTAGGGAAATTTGTTTTCACTTCAAATATGTTGTTTTATGTTTCTACATCTGAAACTGTAAGCGCCTGATAGCCCTGGTTAACTTTATTTTTTCTCTATTTTGTTTCTATCCTCCTACTTTTTGCTTTATATCTCCTAAAGTTGATGTAAACCTGGGTTGTGAGCACCTGCTAACCATTTTCACTTTAAAAGATGTACTTTTATTACAAATACTTGACATTGGTATTCTAAATCACTTAACGCCAATAAAGGGTTTGAGCATTTGTAATCATTACACAACTTTATATTAGGTTATGGTAAGTGTGTGTACAAGATGAAAGTCTAATTGGGAACTTTTAATGTAGGGGTATATGGGTATTTTACTATTTCATCCTGATAATACAATTAATTAACTAAGTAAATAAACTGTATTTGCATCAATTAGTAAAAACACTTGAAAAAATATATAAAGAGCATTCAGGCTAAAGAATCATATTAACCACAACGGACACAAATTGTAAAAAAGTGGGAGAATGTCCTTGTTTGAATCGAACTGGAACATACTGATGTCCAGAGCAGAGCAAGAGGGGGCATATTGGACAATTGCACAGACATACCAGATTGAAAATAGGGCTGCACCCGACATAATTAAAAAGCTGCTGCAAAAAGTGTGGCTGTGCTAATTACTAGCGGCATAAGTGAGAGTACGCAAACTTTGTAGGACACACTTATTCGTGTGGGAGCCAGTATAACCCGAGGGCGTATTATGAATTAGCCTGACCCCTGGAGCAAGGATGGGGTTTTTATTCTCTAATTATTGCCGGTCCAGGCTCCATGCTTTTCCCAGCATACATATTTTTTGTTCATTCTGTTTAAGTATTTCGCAAAGCGACAGTTAAATATGGGATCTTTGTAATATAGGCAGGCTATAATGGCCTGCCTACATGTACGAATCGATTTGATTTTCAATATTCTTTTAAGAAGATAACTCCTGTTGGTGGCCATTTCTAGACAAATGAATATGAGATGGGAGAGATCTTCTGAGATGGAGCCACACAAGCTGCAACCTCTATTACCGGTTTGCTGTCATGCTGCTTTTACCACTTAGGTAGGAGGGCAACCCAAGCGGCGCTGTAGCAGCTTTAGTTTTAGGTGTCATGGGAATGTGCAATACAGGGATTTTGCCTGATTCACATGTGAGTAGATATTAATCACTGTCCAGTTATGTTCTGTGCCCGTTCGAATCCTCAGAGTTGGTTCGATGCTCAAATAGTATCCTTCTCTAAACCGCCCCAAATCTGCTATGTATGATACGCAGACTAAAGGATGGTTAAGCGAGGGAAGGTGGAAAAAGCAGGGAAGGAAAGGAAGGAAACTGCGGGGAGGGAGACCTTCGAAGACACAAGAAGAAAGAAGAACAAACAATTACTAACCACTCTAATCACTTTCTACTACACTACAACCATGTATGTATAAACTACCACTAACCTGTAAAATAAAATACATAGGCTTGCAAATGGGAGTTGTGTATAAGGTACCTTCTTACTTCAGGAGGCTGAAACAACAATGAGGTATATCAGACAGTTCATTGAGCACACTACATAACCTACTAAACATTAGGTAACATCACACTACCTGTCAAGGATAGCTGAACCCCTTCATTCATACACAACTCCTGTAAAGAAAAGAACAGCAGGTACGGCATGAAGGACTTGTCTTAAGCAATATGCATAACGATCATTTGCATATAACAACGACAGACATTCCCATAGGTTTTTATATAACAATCCTGGAGTTACGTCACTCCGCAGTATTGAGGGTTTTGTACAGCCTTAGTAAAGTTTCTTTAGCAACCTTGCAACACTAAAACGTAGTCTTGTGCAGAAACCTTGCACGTATCCAATTCAGCAAAGGACATAGGAGGCTCCATGTACCACTTCTCGGAGTATCAGCCTCAAAGGAACCAATGTATGAATATGCTCCACTGGTAATGGCTGCGAGCAAAGAACTCAAAGCAGATTCATAATGAGTGTGGGGTACAGAATACTGGATCCAAAACAACAAAGTAAACGCTGTTTGTTAGCCTCACAAACGAACGTGAAAGATGCTCCAACAGTAACACAGCGATCGGTGCCGATGGCACCCTTATCAGCAGCCGAACACCAGATTCCCAACTCCAAACGCCAACAACAACAAAGAATAATCTGCAGCGTCCTGCCCTGTCTCCGCGAGGATATGCGCAGCGCACACGTGACCCGGAAGTGATCCAATCACAGCCGCGCATGGCGCTACTGTCTCTGGGAAAGGTAGTTTTGTGGCAGGCTGTGCCCTCGCAACGCCTAGTGCCCCCTAACAGTACATCCCCCTCCCGGAGGGCACAGACAGGCACAAGGCTTACCCGGATGGCGACGATAGAAGGCAGCAACCAGTCTGGGAGCATGGACTCCCGAAGCAAGTTCCCATGAGTTCTCCTCAGCTCCATAGCCTTTCCACGCAATCAAGTACCACAATTTAGCCCTGCTGACTTTTGAATCCAGCACCCTCGCCACCTCGTACTCATCCCCCGACTCCACCCTCACGGAAGGAGGCTGCACTCGAGCATGCCTAGCAGCAGATTTCAATAAGGAAACAGGGAACACAGGGTAGAACTTCATATGTGAAGGCAAAGCAATCTTTACAGCAACAGGATTCACATGTTTGACCACAGGGAATGGACCAATATAGCGAGGATTAAAAATGCTATACCTTCTGAATCGAATGTTCCTTGTGGACAACCACACCAGATCACCTTTCTTATATACGGGACCCTGTTTACGATGCTTATCAGCTTGCTTTTTGTACATCAGCTTGGCATACACCAAATGTTTCCTAGTATTCACAATAACATTCTGTATAGCAGATATTCTGTCTCTGACTTCAGGGACTCGATCACCCCTAATAGGAGAACTCAAAGGGATGAACCTGGGATGAAAACCATATGTGCTGTAGAATGGTGTGTGTTTGGTGGAGCTGTGTAGTGCATTATTATAGGCGATTTCTGCCAACCAAAGCCAGTCTACCCACTTGTCTGTATTGCAGTCCACGTAACATCGCAAATACTGTTTCAAAGTTCTGTTCAACCGTTCAGTTTGACCATCGGTTTGCGGGTGGAAGCTGGTTGACAAAGCTGATGAAATATGCAGAGACGAACACCACGCTTTCCAGAATTTGGCAGTAAATTGCGAGCCACGATCGGAGACTATGACTTTTGGTAGTCCATGTAATCTCACAACATTTTCCATAAGTAGCTTGGCCAATAGACCTGCCGTGGGAAGTGTCTTGCATGCCACAAAGTGTCCCATTTTAGTCAGATAATCGATGATTACAAGAATAACTGTATTTCCTTTGTCAGCAGGTAGACCCACAATGAAATCCATGGAGATGCTTTCCCAAGGCACTTCCGGTGTGGGCAGAGGTTGTAGCAACCCTTGTGGTTTCCCTGTCAAAGGTTTATTTTGCGCGCATACCGTGCACTCCTTGATCCATTCCGGAATGTCTTTTCTCAGAGATGGCCACCAAAACTGCCTCAATATCTTTTCACAAGTCTTAACCACGCCTTGATGGCCAGCACAAGGGTCCGCATGACACCACAGAAACACCATGTGGCGTAACGGTAAGGAGGGCAGGAGCTACTGCTTCCCTTTCACATACACTCCTTGTTTCTTAATCCATTCGGGATGGTGTTTCAGCCAATCTTTCCAATGAAATGTATTTAAACCTTTCTTGGTTTCTTGCAAAAAATGATCCGTGTGAATCACACCTATCACCTTGTGTTCCTCGAAGATTGCTCTTTCCGAGGGTACCCCAGAACTGATGGTAGAGTCTTGCCGAGATAAAGCATCTGCTTTCTTGTTCTGACTCCCAGGACGAACGGTTACAATAAAATTGTATTCCTCGAAGAATGTCATCCACCTCAAAAGCCTAGGAGTAAGAAGACGTACCGTTCTGAGATACTGTAGGTTACGATGATCCGTGTATACAGTAACGACTTGTCGAGCTCCAAGCAACCAATGTCTCCACTCTCCAAAAGCCTCTTTGATGGCGAGCAGCTCTTTCTCCGTGATGGTATAATTTTGTTCGGCATCATTGAATTTCTTTGACATAAATGCTACTGGATATAGCTGCCCTGTTTCTTGATTTCTTTGCGAAAGGACCGCACCCATGGCCACCTCCGAAGCATCAGCCTCTACTATGAACGGAAGACTCGGATTAGCGTGTACTAGAACTGGAGCAGAGGTGAATGCTGTTTTCAGTTCCTCAAAGGCTTTCTGTGCTTCCGAAGTCCATACAAAAGGGATTCGTTTTTTCGTCAGATAAGTGAGCGGCGCGGCTTTAGTTGAAAAGTTGGAAATGAAACGTCTGCTGAAATTTGCGAATCCCATAAACCGCTGGATGTCTTTGACATTCTTGGGACTGGGCCACTCTGCTATCGCTTTGACTTTTCTTTCTGCCATCTCTTGGCCGCATGGGGTGAGAATTACGCCCAGGAATTCTACTGTGGACACATGGAATTCGCATTTACTAAGTTTGCAAAACAGGTGGTGTTTTCTTAAAGCCTGAAGAATGAGACTCACGTGTTGGACATGTTGTTCTTCATGTGTGGAGTACACCAAGATGTCGTCTATATAGACGATTACAAATTTGTCCAAAAACTCCCTCAAGACCTCATTTAGGAAGAATTGAAATGCAGCTGGTGCATTGCACAGCCCAAAGGGCATTACGAGGTATTCGAATAAGCCATACCGTGTTTTATAGGCGGTCTTCCACTCGTCGCCTTGACGCATCCTGACCAGATGGTATGCCCCTCGTAAATCAAGTTTCGTGTAGATTACTGCTCCTTTGACCTGTTCGAGCAAAACCGATATCAAAGGTAGAGGGTATTGATTTCGGATAGTTATAGAGTTCAATGCTCTAAAGTCTATACAAGTTCTTAACTCCCCATTAGCCTTGGGAAAAAAAAACAGTGGAGACGCCGCTGGTGACGCAGAGGGACGAATGAACCCCAATTCCAGATACTTATCCAAGTATTTCCGTAAATGGGTGTTTTCTGGTTCGGTGAGAGCGTATATTCGACCACACGGCACTACTGATCCAGGTTGTAGGTCTATCCTGCAATCATATGGTCTGTGGGGTGGAAGAATCTCTGCTTTCTGATCACAGAACACATCCTGAAACTGTTCATACCACAAAGGCAGTTTTATATCTTTCTCTGCGGCGGTGGCCACATGTAGCGTTTTCCTGAGACACAAGTCCGTTTTATTCCAACAATGGGTGGCACAATACTCTGAAGATAAAACCAGCGTTTTCTTTTCCCAATCAATATTAGGGTTGTGAATAGACAACCATGGTAGACCCAATATCAAACCATAGGATGGAGCTGAAATGATGTTAAACGACAATTGTTCTTGATGGCCTGGTAGGCATTCCACTATGCAGGATTGCGTGCTTTGTCGAATGGGTCCTGCTTCCAATTGTTTGCCATCCACCACCAGTACCGTTTCCGGTTCAGTTTTATTCACTAAAGGAATGCCTAAACGCTTGGCCTCCATGATGTCCATGAAACACCCCGTTGCTCCTGAATCCACCATAGCTTGGGTACTACATGGTTCTTGATCTACATATATGATAAGGTCGATGAAAAAGTGCTCTGCAGGCCCACTATTGTTCTTCTGTAATGAAGGGATACCTAGAACGCTTGACGACTCCCCTTCTTTGCATCGCAAGCTTTTCAGTTTCCCGACTCTGCTTTTGGGTTTTGTGCATGCACGGCTGTGTTCCCATATCTGGAACGGCCAAATTTGGGTTTTACAGGGCATTCACGAAGGTAATGCCCCTTCTTCCCACAATAAAGGCATAATCCGTTCTTTCTTCTATGTTCCCTTTCTTCTCCTGTTAATGCTGCTCTCACTGTTCCAATTTCCATAGGTTCGGAGGTAGATGCCCCTGTCTCCGATGTGTTAGGCTTGTCGTAACGAGTTGAGTATCTTTCCTTCCTAAAATGTTCACCCTTACGTTCTCTCATTCTATGATCCAGTCTCATAGTAAGGTCAATTAACGCTGTACAAGTTTGAGGTTGAGGGTCCACTTGTGCAATTAAGTCTTTGAGATCCTCTCTAAGCCCTTGATAAAACACAGCTGATTGTTTATCTTCCGGCCACTGAGTTTCAGTAACCAACCTTCTGAAGGTGTTGACGTAAGTTAACAGGTCTTTATTCCCTTGTTTCAAAACTATCAGCTCCCTATCTGCTGCAAAAGTATCCGCGCGCCGATCAAATGTCTTTTCGAATTCTTCTCGGAAAGCATTCCAATCATGTAAGAGATTATCCTCATTTCTCACCAACGGGACGGCCCATTGTGCTGCATCGCCTGCCAAGTATGATATTAGAAAGGATACCCTGGCTTGGTTGGTGGCAAACACCTTTGGTTTACAGTTAAAGTGTAACAACACTTGGGATAGGAACACTTGCACCTTATGTGTGTCACCTGTGAATTTTTCCGGCGGTGCTAAGGGAATTGTGGTAAATAAATAAATAATACCCTATTTTTGAATGCATAAATGAATAACAGATAGCTCAATAAATAAGAGTCAAAATTCGAGGTAGTAGGAGTTTTGCAGGTTTATTACAGCATAAAGGACAGGAACAGGACAACCTGCATAGGAATAGGATGGCAGGGCCCAGCAGCGCTGCTGGTGTCAGGATCGGGACAAGGAAAAGGATGATTTTTTTAATAACAGTGCATGAGCATATATACATAACGCAAACACATAGCATTACATTGCAATAGGCGTAGCAGTGGGTGGAGCAGAAGGTGTGACGCGTAGCAGTCGCGAAAGATAAGGGTGGAAGTGGGTGTAACAGGGCGTATACATAGACATGTGATGTAAACGTAACAGAATATGTCATGAATGGGGCGGAAACCATGGAGGGGGCTACCTAAGGAGCCGGGACCTCTAACCTGATGGTGCGCGCAAACTAGCAATGACGTATCACTAGGAGAAGCTGGGGGCTATGAACTCTGTGCTAGGAGCAGAGACTGAAGTCTGGAGAGTCAGGGCGACATGTACCTAAGCAGTATCTAGTATCTGATGTTTAGAGAACATGTTGATATAAACTAGAAGTTAGGAGGGGAAAGGCTAACTTGATTCTAAGACTGGACCATGCATTATTCTACATGTAGTGCGTGATGAAGAATATTAAATGACCATTAAATGCAGTATTTCTCTAACGTGGAGACGTGAAGGCTAGACAATGACGGAAACTATTGATGCGATTCAGTAGCTTAGGAATGCAGAGAAGGAGGACTGAACTGATAACTGGAACTATAACATACTTTTGGCAGACTCAGAGGCAGAGCCAGGCTGAACCGGGCACTGCAAGGCAGGAAGTAAGTGAAGGGTCGAGGATACAGGTGGGGGCTGTATCGCTCCTCAGCGAGGCTTCAGGAGACAGGAGCTGAATCTGGTGTCCAGGCCCTTTTGAGGCCTAGAAACGGGGACTTTATAATGGAATAACGTGCACACTGAGAAACGTGGCAACGTAGCTTTACATAGGCCTGATATTCGTAGTATTCACGAGAACTGGAAACTGGCATACTAGAGGTGGACACAACTATAATTGCGTCTTTAATCAAACATGGGGAATGCATATGCATATTTAATCATGCACACATAACATATGATGGATGACACGTAGGGACACAGAACATGGCAAAATTTACTTTTCCACAGAATCGGGGTTGGGATTTCAACAACCATGGCATTGGAGGAAGACTGTGAGGTGCAGCCCATGTCGAAAGGATTACGTTGCATCCTATCTACCTTGGCTTGTAATGCGGCCGTTTCATTGCGATAGGCGGCTAATTCTACTTGCACCAAAGCCAAAGCGGCCATTACGTCATCCATTGTGGCTATTGTTCTTTGAGTTCGACCCAACCGGGAGGATAGGATTTTCGTGGGCCGATTATTCTGTTCTGTGCCCGTTCGAATCCTCAGAGTTGGTTCGATGCTCAAATAGTATCCTTCTCTAAACCGCCCCAAATCTGCTATGTATGATACGCCGACTAAAGGATGGTTAAGCGAGGGAAGGTGGAAAAAGCAGGGAAGGAAAGGAAGGGAACTGCGGGGAGGGAGACCTTCGAAGACACAAGAAGAAAGAAGAACAAACAATTACTAACCACTCTAATCACTTTCTACTACACTACAACCATGTATGTATAAACTACCACTAACCTGTAAAATAAAATACATAGGCTTGCAAATGGGAGTTGTGTATAAGGTACCTTCTTACTTCAGGAGGCTGAAACAACAATGAGGTATATCAGACAGTTCATTGAGCACACTACATAACCTACTAAACATTAGGTAACATCACACTACCTGTCAAGGATAGCTGAACCCCTTCATTCATACACAACTCCTGTAAAGAAAAGAACAGCATGTACGGCATGAAGGACTTGTCTTAATCAATATGCATAACGATCATTTGCATATAACAACGACAGACATTCCCATAGGTTTTTATATAACAATCCTGGAGTTACGTCACTCCGCAGTATTGAGGGTTTTGTACAGCCTTAGTAAAGTTTCTTTAGCAACCTTGCAACACTAAAACGTAGTCTTGTGCAGAAACCTTGCACGTATCCAATTCAGCAAAGGACATAGGAGGCTCCATATACCACTTCTCGGAGTATCAGCCTCAAAGGAACCAATGTATGAATATGCTCCACTGGTAATGGCTGCGAGCAAAGAACTCAAAGCAGACAGAATACTGGAGCCAAAACAACAAAGTAAACGCCGTTTGTTAGCCTCACAAACGAACGTGAAAGATGCTTCAACAGTAACACAGCGATCGGTGCCAATGGCACCCTTACCAGCAGCCGAACACCAGATTCCCAACTCCAAACGCCAACAACAACAAAGAATAATCGGCAGCGTCCTGCCCTGTCTCCGCGAGGATATGCGCAGCGCACACGTGACCCGGAAGTGATCCGATCACAGCCGTGCATGGCGCTACTGTCTCTGGGAAAGGTAGTTTTGTGGCAGGCTGTGCCCTCGCAACGCCTAGTGCCCCCTAACAAGTTATGAGATCTTTTCACAAGCTCATCTTTGCCCTTTAGTATGGGAAGCTTGTCCATTGAGATGTTAACTGAATTTTGAAGACATCATATTTAACTGGCAGCTCCCATTGATTGCCAAGTTGTACATTCTCTAGAGTTGATCTAGGTACTCTTTGAATGTTTTGCTGTTAACATTGCCCATGTTGGAAATTGTTGACCACATGATGTTTGTTATTTAGTGTATTAGCATCTAAATGTTTTAGCTTGAAGCAGCACTAAACAGGTGATCCCTGCCTACTAATTGCTTGCCCCAGAAGACCAAACTAAAGTGTATCTAGCTAGAAGAAAAGGTCTGTGCTAAGTTAAAGACTTGCCGGTACATCTTTGGTTGAAGTTTGTCCAGGAGGGCTGCATCACAGCCAGACAGAGCCTCACTGAAATAAGTTAAAGTTGGAAGGATCATTGCCACCATTACCCCCAATAATGAGTAGAGTGTTAGACCCTTCAGAATTTAATATAGGCTATTGAAGGCCATAATTACGGTGCTACTCTTATGTTTTACAATTATTAGACAGCTTTGCATCAACTAAGTAGGTAAGGACAGCACAGTCAATAGAGGAAAAACATAGCTTAATGTTGTAGTACACTTGTGGAGGTGGGATGGAGGAAAAGAGTATTAAGTAGAATAATTCCTGGCCATAAAAAGTTGACCAAGCTAGAGACTGTCAGGAGATACCCAATAGGAATAAAGGGTATTACATGAGTTTAACTTACAGTAAGTTACTTTATATCACTTGTGTGCACTTGATTATTAAGTGTATTTTCAACATATGTTTGAATGTTCTGACAGTCAATGCAAAATTATTTTTAGGGCCTGATTAGAAAGGGCCTCAGCTCTTGTGGCGGAGGCCCGGCACTCGTGTCGGACCCCGCATTTATGGTGGGAACTCCACACTGCAGTTTCTCATTGTGCAGATCCTTCCACGACTGTGGAGTCCCCGCCATGACTGTAGGGCCTTCACCATAAGTGCAGAGGCCCTTTGTGAATTGGGCCCAAAGTGTGTAAACTAGCAGGTTGAGGTCTTTCTACAGCACTGAGTTTCAAGGTGATAAGCTGGTTTCCTGCATAATTGTTTCTGGCCTGCAAATATGTTTAGTAAGTTTCATTCGATATTTAGGAGTGTTTATTTTCAAGGCTTCGAAAAGGATGCAGGCTACTTTGGAGGCAGGCCAAGTCATGAGTGGAATTGGGTATTCATATTTTCTTGTGTCTGAGATCAGTCTAACTGTAAGTTTGTGCAATCAAATCGTGACATGACCAGTGATATGACGTGTTTGTACCGGTGAACAGTCAAAATATCGACTACAAAATATCGACTGGACATAATATCGAGTTTTAAATATCGAATGGACAAAATATCGACTGGACAGAATATAGACATCAAAAATATCGTTTTTAAAGTAAGTAATGTAATATCGAATGTTAAAAATATAGACAGTTAAAATATCGAAGTATATAATATAGGTTGTTAAAATTATCGAATTTTTAATAATATTGAATTATTTATAGTGTTTCTTATGTTATTTTATGTGTTAAAAGTGTGTATTTATGTTATAAATAATTTTAATTAATGAAATATTTATTTTTAAATTTTTGCGTAATTTAATTCTGTAGCGGGTTGTGGGTTTATAGGGGAATAGGGTGGGAAGTAATTTAATTATAATTAATTAAATATGTAAATTTATTTATTGTTATTTATTTTTAATTATTTGTTAATGAATTTATATTTGGTAATTAATTAACTTTTAATTGGCAATTAATTACAATTAATTGTTTAGTTGCTAATTATGTTAATTTTACTAATTTATTTTCTGTAGCGGGTTGTGGGTTTATAGGGGAATTGGGTGGGAAATAATTTCTTTAAACCCCTACGCTATCCAACGCTTTCCCTACTGTTGCACTCACTGGAGTGGGAATAGTAATTTTGACCCCTACGCTATCCAACGCTTTCCCTACTGTTTCACCCACTGGAGTGGGAATAGTAATTTTAACCCCTACGCTATCCAACGCTTTCCTCACTGTTGCACCCACTGGAGTGGGAATAGTAATTTTTACCCCTACGCTATCCAACGCTTTCCCTACAGTTGCACTCTGTGGAGTGGGAATAGTATTTTTTACACTTCTGCTATCGTACGGTTATAATATTGGATATTATTTAATTATATTATGTTTATATATATATATGTTTTAACAAATATGATTGTAATTTTTTTTTATAACTTTCATTAATTATTTAATTATTATAAGTTAATTTAAGTATTTTTAAGTATATTTTAGTAATTAATTTTTTATTTTAATTTAATTTAACACTGTTTTTATTAAAGTCGATATTTTTTAAAACTATATTTTTGTAAACGATATTTTGTACTCGATATTTTTGTACTTACCTGTTTGTAGATACAAACTCGATATTTTGTCTGTAGATATTTTTTCCTCGATATTTTTGCTAGTCGATATTCTGTCACTCGATATTATGTCAGTGATCCGTTTGTACCACTTGGAGAAAGGCCACACTCAGGATCAAAGCTTTAATTGACATAATGAATTTCAGCTGGCTATATGTATTTTTGTTATACATTTAGCACATGCATCCATGTTTATTTTACTGTCCTCTCTCACGCAGAACTATCCACTGAGGTTGAAGGGAGATGTATGCACCAGCATCAACCTCTGACTTTGAAGATATTAGTCAAAGGAGATTTCTGCAGGGAGTGCTGGCCTGTAGACAGAGACAGAATGGTGCAGGCCGCAGAGCAGGTGAAGTAGCTGGATCTTCCCTGCAGTCAGTACTGTCTTCCATAACAACAAGGACATCAGGCTATATGAGGCTAGGTATTAAGCAAACAACAGCTGAATGACTGTGAAAATCACTGTAATAACAGTAAAATATTAAATATAAGGAAACCAAACATCCTAATTTTTGCAGGTAGTGGACTCCTGTGCTGCTGCTGTGTGTCATACTAAGAGCAGGATATTTCACACTTTAGCATGCCCTGTAAAGAGACAATGCAGGTGCGGTTTTACCCTTGGGTAAGTTTAAGTATTGATTTTAAACTAATCTTCACTGATATTGGCTTTCGGTTGGCATCCCGCTGGCCCTTGCCAGAGTACTGTCATGTGTTTGATCGATGTGATGGATCATTAAGCATTGACTATTTCTGAGACTGACCCTTGAATGACATTCTCTCCAGATTCAAGGAGTTTCAAAATCCTGGCTTGCAGCTGGAAATGTTCAAACTGCAGTCAACTTGGTGAATGCGTGGAAACCTGTTGTGGATTACACACTGTTTAAAGCCTTTTACTGGCTATGTTCTTACCTAATTGGCTTATCTCTTAACTGTATCATGACACTGAAGTGCAGGTACTTGTCTGAAGAGACAGACATATACTCTGGACAATTTATGGGACTGTGATGGGCTGCCTAGTGCATACTCAGAGTGGGCAGTGTTTGTATGAGTATTGGTATTTTCATTATAATTCTCTGTGTTTGTAGTTCATTTGTTTTCGACTTGTTAGGCGGTGTTGCCTGTATTTGATAATGTGCATCTATAGCATGCTTTTGAGAAAGCTGCGGCCCATTTAAACATCCCTACTAAACCAGATGGTCTTCTTAGATTTTTTGTTTTTTTTACAGAGTTTTATATAGCGCTAACTTCACCCGGTATCTGATATCAGAGCGCTTCACATAGCACCAGTTTCGGTATATGAGGACACATTCATTTTTGGTTAGGCATGGGAAGATTAAGTGATTTGCCCAGAATCACAGGATGTTTAGTGTCATTGCAGAGACTCAGAACTGGTTCCCCAGATTCGAGGTGGACCGTCCTAGCCGTTAGGCCAACTCCTATGCTTGAGAGGTAAGAGGAAGGAAACAATCTCAATTTAAATTTAAATACAGTGTAACCAATTTAGTCACACAATTATCCTCTGGGCAACTAAATCTGAGATTAGCCAGGTTTAATTATAAATTCAAAAATTAATTGATATAAATCAATCTCAGCATTACAGTATAGAAATACAGAACAAACAAAATGTATCCAAAGCTCCTGAACAGACTTACCATATATTACAAGAAGCATACAGCTATTTCAGTATGACGATGCAAGTAATAAGGAAAAATAATTGAACATTAAATTGCATCAAATGATTCTCAGATGTAAGCATGAGCATGCTATCTCTCCCTACAGTACCTTACAGGGACAACCTTATAATAAGCATTGAGTAAGAGTGAATAATAGAAAGGTGTCAGCTGTCAGAGACTTCATTAGAAGAAACTCCAACCAAGGATCAAGTAGCATGAAGCCAAACAAAGTAGACATAAAGGTCTGCACCTCTTCTAGAGGAAAGTAAACCTCTGTCCCTCACTGCATTACAGCATAAGACATGAGTTGCATCCAAGGTAAATCACATGTTTAACTCCAGTAACTTTCCACGATTCCAGCACAAATTAGTTACTGACACCACCAATCCCCCATTGATAAAGTGCTACTTCATTCGTCTCCACCTCCAACGGAACTTTCCTCCTTGCTTGTTACTGTGCTTCTCCTTGCCAAGATCCATCTTTTCATACCCTGCTATCTAACTAAAACAAAAAACCTACTTGTATAACTAATAAGGATTTGTCTGCACCCTCAGTAGAATTAAAAATGCAAGCAAACATTTTCTACATTAAAGGTTAAATATGAATTATATGTTAGACTTTAAATGCAAGCTTGTACTGAAACAGTTCTCGAGGCCTAAAAATCATGTCAACTTAATAGTGCATAGGGTTACAAGTACGTGCACAGTTCTACAAACATGGCAAATGCAGTTTCAGAATGCATGAATAAATTGCAAAAGATTACGAAAATGTCATTTCAAATACACCAACATGAATATAATTTCTTGTTACACATATAAATGCGTAAACATTATTCTACTCATACACTTTATTTAATTAATTTAACAATGAGACACGTCTAAACTTTAATTTCCTCTAGAATATTAATATGTAAATGTTTCAAATAGCTTTATTAGTCACATTTCTATACATATTCGTGGAGAAGTGTGGCTCAATGGTTAGAGCAGGCAGACCTCGATGCAGAGCTCTGGGCAGGGACCAGGGTTCGATTACCGCCTCGGGGGTCTTAGGCTCATTAATTCCCGTGACCGGAAATTCTCGTCTCAGTGCCTATTCTGATCATGGGTCCCGTGCTGCAACTCTGGGCAATAGCTTTCTTAGTCTCCACAACGGCCCCCACAACGCGAGGGATGCCTGGTCTGCACCATGGGGGTGCCCAGGAGTGGACACTTCACAGGGAAAGCCAGGAAGGGTTCCCTTGCGGTATTCATACAAGCGCCGGGAAACCCACTGCGGGTAGCTGTGCGCTATACAAGTACAAAAACCTTTTTTTTTACATACACACAATTAATATGTCGCATTAGTTTTTAACTGGAATACTTAAAATATACAAAACCCCATCTTTTCTTAGTAACATTAATCACACAGAATATACTCGCGTGCTGACTGCACATGATTATAATGCACTACTACAGTATCTTAAAATAGGATCAGAATTACATTGCTCCACTTGTTTTGATGTGTTCACACAATTTTGCCTGTCGGTTTGATGTTTTTGTTTTGCAGGCACTTTCCAGCTCAGATGCCCCAGTCTCCTAAAGAGGTATTTGAGGGTTTTATAGTTTTAACCATGTAAGTTGTTTGTGCTTCATTTTGGCTAATGATGCTGTACCTTTTTTGATCGTACTCATAGATTTTCCATTTAATAGCTTGAACATGAACTCATGTTTCTGATATTTCACAGTGTTGCTAATGTTCTTAAATGAACACCTGTATGTGAGTAACTGCAAGTTTACAATTACATGATTGTATTTTCCTTTGTTTGCTATCATCAGAATTAAACTCCTGTTGCCCTAGCATAGAAAGGTGGACACTATAATGTTCAGTTAACTTTCACATCTGCCACTTTCTTAAATATTAATTTTGGATTATCTCATATGCAGTAGAATATATTGCAGCCCAATTACAAAGATGGGGTATTTTACGATCTATCAAAGGGACTTCACATTACTACTACAATTAAAGGTAAATCTAATAGATGCTTCACGTTGTCTAATTTAAAACTCTGATTTTAAAGCTCATTTGTTGGCCCTTTATTTTATTACAGCGCTACTAGTCCAGTTGAATAGACAAAAAAAAACGAATATTCATTCTTTGAAACATGGTACACACTGAGGGCACTAGAGGTGGAATGACAGCTCACATTTCTGATAGCACACATTACCTACTGTTAGAAAGGCATCGAATGCAGGGTCCATGACTGAATCTGCCCATTTTTAGGAAAATATGCAAGCTATACAAATGTGGAATTATTAACTAGGAGAGCCTTATTTGAATGTAAAAAGATTTCCACAGTCATTTAAAGTTGTAACTATTCAGGACAGACTGACCCAAATATACTCACATTAATCTTAATGCTGAATTAATTGCTTGAATTGTTAGTAAAACGCTTTTTGGAAAATATTATATGTGACATTATGTGGAAATGTAGTAACAAAAACATGTATGTTGTTCCAATCATGTATTTCCTGTTTTGTTAGTGGATGGATGCAAGAAAAATTCATTACGTTGTTCTAACAGATTTCTTATTTTTATTTTTAATTATGCATTGATGACCAAAGGTCTTATGAAGAATGTGGTGGAGTGGGAGCACTGTCTTAATTCATGGCTTCTCCTGCCCTTCCAACACGCTCAGTTTAGAGTAGAGAGAGCACCTAGGGCTCTAGTCACAAGATTTGACGCTACGCTGCTGCACGCAGCGATGCGTCAAAATGCAACAATGCAAAATGCTACTGTTGTCCATATTTACAATTTGGCGGACCACAGCGTAAGGCGGGAGCCTGCGTCATAAAAAATGGTGTAGGTGCCGGAAAATAGCCGCAAGTCACCCTGACGCATCTGTCGGAAAAGTGACAGAAGGCAGACTTGCCTGACGTAACCCGAGTACAAACACCCCTCGACAGTCTCAACTGCGTCAAGTGGGAAAAACATTGCAAAAATAGAAGCATTTCACACAAAATGGAGGCATAATGGAGTCTGCAATTGAGCAGGGAGCACACAGCATTACTCAGGAGAACGAACTAAACAACTCCAATACCAGTCTAGATGCACACGCAGACAGCCAGGGAAAGATGAAGCCAAACTTCAGTGAGGAGGAAAACGAGATACTGGTCACAGAGGTCACCAATTATTAACATCAGCTGTTTGTGAGCTCCAAATTGCCACTATAGAAAAAAGAGGCGATATGGCAGTCCATCGTGCAGAAAATAAACTGTGTGTGCCAAGCACAGAGGACAGTTACCAATTGTATAAAGCCCAGAACAAAGGCTAAATTTGCGTCAAACCTCAAGACAGCATTGCAGACCTAGAGGAGGAAGCTCAGCAGACCAGGAGGTGTTGGATACCCTGGAGGAGCGTGTGGCAGCTGTCATCCCAGACGAGTTGGTTACTGGAATCTTGGGACAGGACAGTGCAGCACATGAAAACTAACAAGAAGCATTGGGTAAGTCAGAACAAGTGTAAATATGTGTGGTATAGGACATGTTGATTTCAGCCAGCTACGTATCTTCGACCCAGTGTGCTGTGTGCAGCTTAATGTTTTGGGTTCTGGGTCTTGTTCCATGTAACCCCACATAAAGTCACTGACACAGGCAAATCACACATTGCACAGGCTAATTAAGCCCTGCCATGTCCCTCCCTGCCATGTCTAATGTTTTCTACCAGTAGACGTCCCACTTGGCCAACTGCCTCCTGTGATTGAATGTTCAACATGGTAACAATATCTACAAGTATCTGAATACAATAGACCTCGTATAAAAGGATGCGATGCAGGGCAGCACCACAAGGCATTTGGCTGTGCCGTGCTGCATTACTTTCAAAGCAAAGCGATGCGTTATATTCACAACAGTATGACGTATCCATGAGCTCTCCCCTGCTCTGGCGCACAGTTGGATGCAATGTGCCAATGCAGGCACCCTTGTACCATGGTGCAAAGGTACCTGCATTGGCACACGGCAGCCCATTGTGTGCCAGCGCAAGGGCAAAGGAAAGGAATGCACTGTATCTCATAGATACGGCGTATCCATCCCCTTTTCTTTTGCCGTAAGGCAGTACAGCAGGAAGGCCTGCAGTGCTGACCTATGGCAAATACCCATAAATGATACCCGAAAAACGAGGAGATATAAAAGAATCTCTCATTTCCAGGCGTATGTTTCGTAAATTTGGAAATGCGGCAGAATCCATGGGTGTTGCATGGTCACACTCACAACAACACCCATGGCAATCCCCTTTCATGTAAAGTGATGCATGATAAGGGGCCATACTTACAAGGACACGAAAAGCCACGCAAGGTGGCTTTGCATGGCCTTGTAAATATGGGGTAGCAAAATGCGCCGCCGGTGCATCACAAAACGTGATGCACCTATGGCGCAAGGGGCTTGTAAATATGCCCCAAGGTTTGCACTCCAAAAAGGAATGCTGTGTTGGCCCACAATAATAACATTTGAATATACCCCTGTGAAGTAGTAGAGTCAACTCTATCCAAATTCTCTCAACAAGCAGCAGTAACATATCTCCATCTCTTTGCAGAGGGTGCACCTATGCCATCTGTCCAGGTGCATGATCCACTGGAATTTCCTGACATGGAAGAGAGACTGTACATCCTAGATCAGGATGCCATCAAACACATCCTGGACTCCATACAGGCACCTTCTCCTGTTACTGTCAAGAACACCAATGTAGTAGGGTCTCCAGATGATCCCCCACACAAGAGAATCCACAGCACCTACCAGCAGGCATCCACCACTGGACTCTGAGGACACACAGCTTGTGTTCCAAAAGTGTGCTGTTGGACTCCAGTGTGAGCTTGTGAATGAGGTGCATGTGGGGATGGAGACTATGGTAGCTAGCCTATAGGCCATTCACAGATGCCTCAACTCCATTGATGAGACCTGAAGGATACACAAGGCAACTACCCTGCATGCCATGGCCTTGCTCAATCCCTGGCTACCATCGCTGGTGTCATGAGGCTGAAGCATGAACAAAATACCCTGGGAGAGTGGGGAAATAGCTGGTGGAAATTTGTAACATCCTAAATACAATGGAGCTGTGGCAGGATAACTACATTGCCACAATAGCTGCCTACCACTGGGATGTGGTAGCTGTGGTGAAACACCAGCAGACCATCCTAAATACACTGCTGCCTTACCTGTTGGCACAGGGAAATGCTGCTGCACCCATGGCTTCCACATCCTCAGGGCCTGATGTCGGTGTTCCTCATCCAACTCAGTCACCTACTACAGCACCCACAGAGCAGCCAACCGACACAGCTGAAGAAGAGGATTTTCATGAGACACAATTCCAGACTGACCACTAACATTTCCCTGTGTCACATGTGCTGTAACACCTTTGAAGTTTGCTCATAACCATGCCAGTGTTATAACAGCAGATACTGTCCTCCTCTTGTTATGTCCTTATGTTACACTCCACCATTACTGTCCCGTTGTAGCAGAAAATCACATTGTGCCACTGTCATTCACATCCTCCCTAGTACACTACTTGGCCACATGTGTCTTCACATACCTCCACCCTGGAAAAATGGCTGCACATCCAAGTATTGCTTCATGACTTATGGATGATTGCTTCAAGTTCTGCCACTTAGCCTTCACTTTCTATGGGACGTATAAAGATGAACATCTATGACAGTGTGAGGAATTACTCTACATGTGTATTGTAAGGACTTTTATGTGCATGTGTCTACATTATGTACAATGACAGCCATCTAAAGCAAAGGTTATATTACAATATAGCCACAGTGAGAGTAAGCAGTCAGATCAGAACCCACAATGCTTTCTAAGTAGTTCTTTTTAACACCAGGTTTTCATTCCTGTTCTGCAACAATGTTTCATAACAGCTGTTGTGATGAACAGTAGCATTAATTGATCATTTGCTGGACACTATCATGGTGATCATGCAAAAAACAAGGGTAATCAACACAGAATAAAGCATTGCTGAGTGTGTATGTGGTTTTCAACTGTGTATGAGCCAATACCTAATGATACGAATGCAACAGTCACCAACAGTAATCCTCACAATTCCTTTGCAACACATGCACATGCACTTAGAAGTACTACAAGGTGCTAAATGATATGAGCAGTTTGTACATCTTCCACAAGTGTACGGGCTAAAGTGCTGTATCACAAGTGTGAAATTACATGTAATCTGACAGAAATATGACGATGATCCATAACAAATGTGCCATAGCCAATCACACATACACACATTTCAAATGACATTGCATGGGCCTAATCCATCAAAAGCATAGATGTCAGCTGCAATGCTGCACAACAATGAACAAGAGTGTATCTAGCAAAACATTTTCTTTAATACTTATTTAAGGATACAAATGAATCCTAAAACTAATGTAGAAAACATACTCATCCTAATGTACTAATCCTCCATCTATGTATCTCTACAAAACAAACCTATTCTAACCTATCACTAATCTACCTTAACAGACCTTAGCTAAATCTACTCTGCACATGTATCACATAAGACTACTAAACCATCTCCCCCCACCTCCCCTTAACAAATCAATGTACATTGGACATACATTTACTTAACCTATACAAGAACTAACTAAACATTGAAGCCTAAATAAACATCTTTTTTTCTTGTCTTTTTTTACATATATCATACCAATCAGTAAAATAGAACCCACCCAAATTCTAATCATACATGAAAGTTACAATAAAAAGAACATAAATATTCGCAAAAACAACAACTTTACTTATCTAAACTTGACCAATCTAACCTTAACAATTCTAACACTATTACTATTATGAAGACAAAAAACGTAGATGAAACTTATGATTCCTTTTTGGGGACAACAGCTGATGCAGGATGCGATCCACAGACTGCTGCAGCATGTTCACCTTCTTCAGCATTGTGGCCATCTTTGCGTGAAAGGAGCATTCCATGGGTGTTGCTGTGGGTGTGCCCCCACAACACACATGGAATCTGACACATTCCAAGATTTACAACAAATTGTAAGTCTGGAAATGCGTCAGAAACTAACACCACCCCGGGGGTGACATTAGGGAGGCACAACGAGAAGTGCTTTAATTTCTCCTCTTTTTCTCCTTTTTCTATTTGTGCTGCATTCTGCAGCACACGTAGAAATAGGAAATTGTCAGAATAATTTCTCTTTGTACAGGAAGGTGTCCCTTCCTGCATAAAATCAATCAGCACTGCAACGCAGACACCCTTGCAGCATGGTGCAAGGCTGCCTGCGTTGGCGTATGGCAGCCCCTTGTTCGCCAGCGCAGAGGAAAAGGACAGAAATGCACCGTATCTCATAGTTAAGATCATTCCTGCCCTTTTTTTCTGACGGAGGGCAGCGCAGCAAGATTCCTTGCGGTGCTGCCCCACGCCAAAAACTTCAGTAGTGAGGCCCATGGTGCCTGGAACAATAGGTTGTGTCACAGTCCAATATTACAGATGCACAGCTGTCCTAGTAGCCTTGGTGTTGTGTTGCAGTGAGTGAAACGATGGATACATCAATGGCCCAATTTTTTAAGTTATGGTGAAGTTTGTATCTTAAACTCTGCGCAATTACCCAATGATTTGCCATTTGCCATTGCTGCCAAGCGTGCACGATGGTGTAAGGGTGTCTGCATTGTTGCCAATTTTGGGTTAGTGTGGGGAGGTACACCCTCCAGCTCATATCTATTGTGTGATGGCAATTTCCTCTTGCTATGAGTGCTGCACAAATCTGCACATACTTTAGTAGGAGCAAAATCGAAGGTCAATTAAGTTTAATCATCGTATATCGCCTGTTGAAATCCAGGTTTAACATCATACATTTTGGGCCCTGTCCCATACCTTGGAAATATGGGGCTGCTTCAATACATTAACAGGTGTTGAACTTTAATTTCCACGGCAACAACCATTGCACAGACATTCCACGCTAAATGGTGCATGAATAGAGGCCTAACCTACAAGGTGGCATGTAGCCACTTTAGCTGGATTGTCCGTCAAATTGTGATTCATGTAAAGCAGTCAATGCCACCAGAGCCTTTAATACAATGATGTTATAGGGGCATTGACTAATTTTGAATATGCACATAAGTGAGGATTGATGGCATACATTGTGAATGGATACTTTTTCCACAAATGGATACTTTGACGTGACACCTACAAGAGAGCATGTCAAGGAACATGTATTGCACTATGTATATGCACATGCTGATGTCAGTTGTGGCACATGTGATTGTTAACATTCCATGCAAAATATTAGTAGTAGCCTTCTAGATCAAATAAATGAAGACTTGATAGGGTTCAGGAATGAGTCCACCTCTCCTCGTGTGTAGGCCTGAGGTCCACCTATGAGACATAAACAGAGGTATATAGACCTGTAAATGCAGGCCATGTGTACAGTGAATGCATGGAGCACAGTACATAGCCATTACACAAGCATACAAATGCCATACAATAGCTTTTGTTTTTGAAGCCATGGTGTAATGTCAGAGTGATGGTTATTGACATGTCACCATGCTGTCATGCTAGTACACAGGGGCCATATCGGCCATGTGTATTTCAGTGCAGGTAGAAGAGGTAGCGTAGCTGCCTACATGGGTGACAGTTTTTCAGATGTCTTGGCTGTTTGGAGAGTTATTTTGGAAGTTACACACAAAGCATGCTAAGGCAACAATGTTTGATCCCATACATACGTATGATCACATGTAGGAGACACATCACACTGTTCCCATGTTCATTGTTCTCTGGCCGCTCAAAGCCCTATGTGCTCTGCTCTTGTGTTCAGCCTGATTGATGCACGCAGACACTCAGAATGCAGGGACACAGAGGAGGGGCTGTGGGCTCTGCAGGTTGCAGGTTGCAGGAGCTTCGTTCGGATCAGCTTTTGACCTCACCCACAACTTTCGACCGGGGATCAGGGGAGACCACAGCCCGGTTGGAAAAGGACAGGACCTCTTTTCTCCTGGTCAAGGACCTGCTCTCTCCCCCTACAGCCACGCTGGTAATTGCAGCTGCCCTCTGTGCCACGCTTTGCACTGTCTGGGGTTCGAGGCCCTGCTTTGGCCCGTTCTTTGACCAGTTTTGCCTGTTTTGCTGTAACTAAATTACAACTACTTTTGTATTGTTATATTGTGCCTGTTTCTTTTGTTATCTTTCCCCGTTTTTTGTGCCTTGTTTTGAACTTCTGCTCATTTCCCTTCCTGCCGCCCCCATGGCGCCTCCCCCTGCCATATCCTCAGGCCCATCTCTCACCTGCGTGTCCCTCCCCCTTTCCTACTTAATGGCTGCCGCTGTGTAGGAGTAGGAACAGGACTTCTGACCTCCTGGTCAGGGTCCTGCTCTCTCTCCAAGCAGCTCCACTGGTAAGTGCTGCTGCCCTCTGTGCCCTGTCTGGGGTTCGAGGCCCTGCTTGGGCCCATTTTTTGCTCAGTTTTGCCTGTTTTGCTGTAACTACATTACAACTACTTTTGTATTGTTACACTGTGCTTGTATCTTTTGTTTTCTATCCCAGTTTTTTGGGCTTTGTTTTGACTTTCTGCCCGTTTCCCTTCCCGCCGCTGCTGCCACTCCCCCTTGCTGAATCCCCACACCTGCCTCCTAGCTGCAAGTCCCTCCCCCTTCCCTACTTAATGGCGGCCACGCAGCTGGAGTGTGCAGCCGGCATGCCGCTGGCAGGCCGCAGGCGCGCCAAAGGCAAGCCCTTCTGCGCCCATCTGAGCCTGTCCGCGACCAGACAGCGACCAGCACCAGAACCCCTTGATCTCCTACTATCTACCGCTACAATGCAGCCGCCCTCCTCGCACTCAACCCCAGAAAAATCAACAACTGCCAGCAGTACACTCCGGAAACAGCCCACAGCCAATTCTCATGCAGCCACTGATTCAGAACCTCCACCACCCTCCGCACCACCACAGCTGTCCCCCCACATAGGACGCCAACACCATCAAAGCCTTGACGTGCACCCTCCTCATCGTGCGCTCCCTACACAGACACGTAGTTGAGATCTGGAACCTCCTTGACACCCTCACACCAGATGTCGCCTTCTTTACAGAAACCTGGACCAAGGCCTCCTCCGCCACCGACATCGCCATTGCCATCCGGGACAGATACAAGATCCAGAGGAAGGAACGCCCCAACCACCTGGGAGGAGGACTCGCCAACGTGCACAAAATCTCCCTCCACTTCTCCACCTCGGGCAATGCCTTCTCCACAGCTGAACACCTCCATTTCAAAGTCCAGACCAGCCCCAACACCACACTCCACGGCACCCTCGCCTACCGACCCCCCAGCCCCTGCGCCCCTTTCGCCTCCACCATCACTGACCTCATTGCACCCCACACCATCGCCTCCATGGGCTACATACTCATCGGAGACATGAACTTCCACCTAGACAACATCCGAAACCACAACTCCAGCACCCTAGTTGACATCCTCGGCAATATCAGACTGAAACAACTCATCACCACGTCCACGCACAAGGCTGGACCGACCCTCGACCCCATCTTCGCAGGGGGAAACAGAACCCACTTCCGCCACACCACACTACCCCCATGGACTGACCACTACTGCATACACTTCTCCATTAACAAACCCAAGCCGCCCAGACCTGCTCCCCGCCCTCCACGAAGGAACTGGAGTAGAGTCACAGAGGAACTGTCAACTCCACTCTCAATCGCAATGCCCCCTTGCCACAACAGACACCAACCTCGCAGCCAGGGGACTTAACACCTGGGTCTCCAGGTGCACAGAGCAGCTCGCCTGCTACGCAACTCCGACAGACAGTGCCACATGAAAGCCACTTGGTTCACCGCCGACCTCCAAGAAGCCAGACACACCTACAGATGCTTTGAGAAGAACTGGCAAAATAACAAGATGCCCAAAAACCACACCACCTACAAGAACAACAAGACGAAATACCACCAATGCATCAGAACCACCAAAAGAACTTTCATCCACAGCAAAATCCTCGCCAACACCAGCAACTCCAAGGAGCTCTTCAGCGTCATTCAGGAATTCACCAAACCTGCCAGCGATACCACCATCCCAGGACCTCTGCTACAAGTTCGGAATATACTTCCACCTGAAAATCAAGAACCTCTATGACAACTTCAATGAGCAAACACCTGACTCTGCAACCACCACGCCTCCCAGCAACACCTGCCAGCCCACCATCGCCTCCTGGACAGCGGTCACAACTGAAGAGACCGCTGCAATAATGAAAAGCATCCACTCGGGGGCCCCCAAAGACCCCTATCCACCGCACATCTACCACAGAGCTGCCACTGCCATCTCACTTGAGTTACGACACACCATCAACACCACCTTCATGACCAGCTCCTTCCCTGACGACTGGAAATGCGCAATAGTCAGACCCCTGTTTAAGAAATCCCGGCAGATCCCACGGACCTCAAAAACTACCGGCCCATCTCTCTCCTCCCCTTCACGGCAAAAGGCGCTGAGAAGACCGTCAATGCACAGCTAATAACCCCTTTGCTGCGCCCGTCGGTCAATGGACATCGCGAGCACTACCTCAGTAATGCTGCACATGTCCGTTGGCCGATGTGGCCCCGCCCACTCAATGAATCCACCGCGGTGGAATCCGCGCTGCGGTTAAGCAGATAAAGTTCATCGAAGACAACTCCATCCTTGACCCCTCCCAATCCAGATTCCGCAGCAACCACAGCACTGAGACAACCCTACTTGCCGCCACAGATGACATCCACACCCTCCTCGACCAATGCCACACCGCAACACTGATACTACTCAACCTGTCAGCAGCATTCAACACCGTCTCCCACCGCACACTCGCCACCAGACTACATGACGCTGGAATACAAGGAACCGCCCTCAACTGGATCTGCTCATTCCTCACTGGCAGGAGCCAAAGAATCAGACTGCCACCCTTCCTCTCCGAACCCATGGAAATCAACTGTGGAGTACCCCAAGGATCATCACTCTGTCCAACCCTCTTCAACATCTACATGGCCCCCATCACACGGCCTCAGCATAGTATCCTATGCCGACGACACCCAGCTAATCCTCTCCCGTACCAAGAACCCCACCACCACCAGACTCATCTTGCAGCAAGGAATGCAAGATGTTGCATCCTAGATGAGCAACAGCTGCCTGAAGCTCAACTCAGGAAAGAGAGAAGTCCTCGTACTCTGAATCACCCCATCAGCATGGAACTACACCTGGTGGCCCACCGCACTCGGCAGCCCTTTGCCACCCATAGACCATGCCAGAAACCTCAGCATCGGACTCAACTCATCCCTCTCCATGTACAACCAGGTCAACGGCATCACATGCAGCTGCGTCAACACCCTCCGCATCCTCCAAAAGACCTCCAAATGGATCCCCCCTAATCAAGGAAAACCGTCACCCACACACTCATTACCAGCAGATTCGACTATGGAAACACCCTCTATGCCAGCATCAACAAGGCTCTACCCCGCAAGCTCCAGACGATACAGAACACTACAGCCAGGCTTGTCCTTGGTATCCCCCGACACAAGCACACCTGCCAACACCTTCGGAACCTCCCCTGGCTCGCCATAGAGAAGAGAGTCACTTTCAAGATACTCACACACGCCTACAAATGCCTCCACAACATCCTGTGGGTCAGAAGCACCACAGAGCATTCTCCAACCTCCCACTTCACTTGTCAGATACACACCTCGCAGACCCTGCTTGACATCCACTAACTGCTGCTGCTGCAACTTGGAGAGACTCAGCGTGCTTAAAGCTCTGTTTAGGGAAGGTCCCCTCGTGGCCCACGGACCATTGGTAAGGGCTCATTTTCAAATGGTGCTACAACACCTATCACAATTTCCCAGAACAATTGCACAGAACCCGCCGGGAGGAAGCGGAGGGGCATGTCTTTTGATCCTCCTTTATACCAGCACCACTTGAAGAGAGAGCAAGGTGGACAAGCAAATTAAAATAAAACATATACATTTCCCTATAACAAACTCACCAAGTGCATTTGGCAGCAGCAAACAAATGATCAGAAGGCCTACAAGGATTAAAAGGGAAGCCAAAGGAGCAGCCAAAGGAGCAGCTAAAGGACTGGCCTAGGAAATAGAAAAATCTAAACCAGGAAGACATGAGGTCGGGCACAATCAAGAGGTCTCCAATAAAGCCTAAGCCAAATTCAAAGTAAAAAAAAACTAAAGGAGAGGACACATCCAAAATCGGCATAAAAAGTGACCCAAATATGGATTCCCCAAATATGAACAGCAGAGTCATCAGCATCTGCTCCTCTACCAACTATATAAATGGCAGTGAGAATTGCAGTCTAGTGTCCACAAAAGAACCCACTCCTACAACCCAACTGACAATAGAACCAAAAAGTGAGGAGTCAAAAAAACTCATAAATATTGAGGGGGTGATTCACAGGAAAAACCCATGTACATTTCAGCCAAAAATCTATACAAAATTGGCATTCCTGAAAGATGCAGGAACAGCTATTTACTCCAAAAATTAGGATATCAGCAGCTTACAAACCTCACTACAACCACGGATATTTGACAAAGAACTCCCCCAACTCGGCTGGATCACCATCGGGCATGCCAAAAAGGAAGGGCAGGAACAGGAAGATAGCTGCCCTGGGCCTCTGTGGGGAGAACAAGGTCTTGGTAGCTCCAGCGGAACTTGGGGATATCAGGAGTGCTTCAACCTCTACCTTAGATGACAGGATAGACCACTCAA
Organism: Lissotriton helveticus; assembly: GCF_964261635.1. Lineage (NCBI taxonomy): Eukaryota > Metazoa > Chordata > Amphibia > Caudata > Salamandridae > Lissotriton > Lissotriton helveticus. Next base: position 1,507,668,737 of record NC_136069.1, on the reverse strand, counting down.
TCACAAGATCTAATGCCATCCCAGCTCCAATTACAGGGCAAGCACCAACATCATTATCCCAAAATGTCACAACAATCGACAAAAAACAGAGGAAAATCCAGATAAGCAAACAGCCAACCACAATAGCACAAGAACCTAGCAAGGCCACCAGTGCGACACAAACCCTAAGGACCGAACTCGATTATGGGCTATCGATCAACCCTAGGGAGCCAGCACAAAGGTCACCAAGGGAGAATGCACATGCCATCAACAAGCCAGAAAAAGACCAAGCACTAGTCGAGCCCCAACAAGCCAATAACGTCAATGCTAAATAAGAGGTTAGCAAGAGCAATTCTACATCACAATGGCCCTTATATCATGAAGTAACTCCGCACTCTGGCACAAGAATTAACCGCAGCATAGGGAATACCGCATCAGGGCCCGGCATATTCAAGCAAGCCAACAAGATGTTTGACATATTTGCTGAAAGAACTTAACCATCTAAATATGAGAGTCCTAAATGGTTGCTTTAGGGAGGACAACCTGCTGGTCCCAACATTCAACTCGACAAATACTGCGACCTATCTAAACTTTACCTTTAAAACCTTCCCTATGTTTCATAACATTGACTCTTTAGAATAGGCGACAACGATTACAGCGATCACTTACCTCAGAAAGTGATATTAAAAGCAAACTCGGCACATCCACTGGAGGTACGTAAAAATTTTTCCACAGAATTCACCTTGGATTACAAACGAATAAGGTGCAAACCAAACACCACTGAGGAATTTTCAAACACCGCAAAGACACGTTATTGCCAAGGAAATGATACACTAATTCAACCCGGAAAAGCCTGGTAGAATTTTGCATCAAATCTTGGGGAGAAATTTCCCACCAGGTCAGGAATGAAACCGGGAAAAACTGAGGTTACATCATTTAGGGCGGCATTCATGCCGGAAAAAAAGAATCTCAAATGGATAATAAACCAAACACTAAGGCAACTCTGCAAAATGCGTCAAAACCTACATCTGCAATCCGACCTGCGGAAATTGAAGGTATTACTAAAAAAGAAGCAATGGGACAGAAATGAGAAGAGAAAGAAAAACTATGGGCTAGGATACTCAATGACACCAATATTAAGAACAGCGTCAGGTTCTGGCAGACGGTCAACAGACTACAACGACCAACTCATCCAGGAATAAATGCTAATATAATTTTTAATATAACAGAGGCTACTTGGGTAGAACACCTAATCAGTCACTTCAACAACAAAGTGCAAAAAGAGAATGAGACAGATGAAGAATTCAGGATCATCAATGAAGACAGAGGTATTACATGTAAAGTAAAAATAGCCAAACAGACCAGAGAAGTCACGCTTACTGACTCCTCCTTGATTAGACAAAAATGACTGGGAGTAGAAATGGCAGCAAGCCAAGAATCATCACTGATCACTAATGAAGACTATCATGAAATAACCACACTGCAGATCAAAAGACAAATAGAGAGGGTAGGCTAGAAGGAGCCCCAGGCCTCAACGGAATTCCAACAAAAGGGTAAGTCCGATAAAGTGATCGGTATAACTTAGATAAAAAGAAGGCTAATCCAAAGAAAACGTAACAAAACAGATACCACGTTGTGTTACGTTATACCGATCACTTTATCGGACCTACCCTGCCCCAATATGGCGCTTGAGATTACACCGGCATTACACCGTTAGTCCTATTTCTGTGTCTGTGATTCTCTGCCGAAATCCAGGTGTCGGCTATTTACTTGTTACCGGCGGGTATTTATACAGAAGTCCACTAGAGTGTTCTCTTGATCCTTTCGATTTCGCTATAGGTGATACCGCTTCCATCGAGGACGTTTGCAGATTGATTCCAGGTATGACAGCTGAATACTTGAATCCCAAGCGGGGGTTCTCGCTGTTAGGTGGGAGGTTTTGTCGGTTTGGGTGGTAACATGCGAGTTCAGCTCCTCGTACTGACTCTGTTAGTTATGAGCCTCTCTGTATTTCTCCCCAGTGCCCGACTAGAGCGGGAGAGTCCTTATATTTTGCAGCATTACCTGGACTCCCTGGTCTGCTTCACCGCAAACTTTGGTGCAATTTATTCTATGCCTATGAACATTTCTTATAGGTATGTTACTTTCATTCTTTCTGTTGTATCTATTTGGTTATATTCCCCAGTAGGATATGGGACAAGGTGAATTAATTGGAAACATATTCTTTTTCTTCCTTGTCTATTTTTATCCCTGTACAGTACATGTGTATTACCGCATACTGATGTCATTACCCTAATTTTGGGCGGGCTATCGGGATACATCTTTGGAAGGTAAGCCATTTTTTGATTTATTCCACCTACAGAGTTCCCCTAGTACACTGTAGATACCATCTTTTTAATGTTTATCCTAGGGCGATTGGCTTTTTTATAATGCAGAATTGCCCTGGCAGGGGACGTTTTTTCATCTATGTTAGCCTCGCTGGTATATATATATATCCCTTATATCTTGCACCTTATGTGCACTACCTACTGTTAGATATATGAGTCAGCCTTTACTATATTGCTACTGTGATCCATAAAAGGATGCTTTTTCTGTCTACTTATGGGCCCTGTATATAGTATTCATATGTATTTGTTCTTTCATATTAGGCTATTTGAGCCCTAGGAAGTGTGGCGTGCCACCTTCCCATAGAATCATTGAGCGTGTTGTGGACTAAGTGCCTTTTTTGGATATTTGGAAAGGTTTATTCTGACTCTCTGGATATGGGTTCTGTTTCTATACACGCCACTCTTCTTATCATCTTTTTCTTGCACAGTTTGTTACTTTATTAACTATAACCTTCCTATTTTTGTTGTTTTGGTTTTTGTATCTTGTTTATATACTTTGTATTGGCACCTTTTTTCTATCTTTCTTTACACATAGGCTTATTGGTCCTACATCTTGGTTGTGGTTCTCCAGCAGCTGAATCGACTGATCGTTTTTGTATATTTTATGTATCTATGCTTATCTTTGTTCCATTGTCCCCACAGAGATTGTAGAAATTGTATATATTGATCTCAAGATTGAGCCCCCTTCGTTGGCTATTTCCTGAATTATCAAATTTGAAGAAATCCACACTCCAGAAGAAATTGTACATAACGTATTTGCGCCCTGACGAAGGAACTGTGGATAGTTGTCCTTTCCGAAATGCGCGTCGGCGCCTCTTTGATTGGTTGTTTGTGATTATTTGACCTTCACTGTATTGTTTTTTCTTCCTTTCTGTGTACTGCTTTTGCTATTTTGGAATTGTTTACTTATTTTTTTCTTCACATTTATGTATTGTGTATGGTTGTTTGGTTGAGTGTGAGGATGTGTGGTTGCTTCAGGATGATTGGGGGTTATGCTGTATATTTATACTTGTAACTTATTTTGAATATCTCTATGAAAATTGCTTTTCGGCAAGTTGACAAAAAATAAATATGAAACATGTTTTTCTAATGAGCTTTTGTGTGGGACAATGTTGATATGTATTAACTTTTGGATGTATTACCTTTAGATTTATTGTGCTATCTAGGAGAGGTTCTTGTTTTTTGTTGTAATTTTTCCCTGCCCCCTCTTCCTAGTATTGCTATAATCCGGGACCCTCGCTTGTTGATATTTTCCTCAACGGAATTCCTTCAAGGCTGTATAAGCATGATGTGGATTACTGGAGCAAAGCATTAGTCCCAATCTTCAGGGACATACATGCATATAGAATACCAGAGTCTTGGAAAGGATAGATAATTAGCTCCATCTTCAAACAGGGCGATAGGAACAATCCAAATAATTATCGACTAGTCGCTCAAATCGACATAGAAGCAAAGCACAATGCGAGAATAATCTTGGAAGAACTAACATCTTGGGGATCGGCTAACTATATCATTCAAATAACCCAAACTGGGTTTTGTCACGGACAAGGAACCATCACTAACATCATGGTGCTAGCTCTGTTGATGGACGCAGCTAAAGTGGCAAACTATCCCCTATTTTTATGCTTTATTATAGCACGGCCCTTGACCATATAGAATGCGCCAAACTATAGAATAACTTGGAAAGCTGGGGGTTACCAAAACCCCATCTATATCAGCTGATATTGTTGTTACAAACGACACCTGGGTTAAGATCAAACTAGGAGTGGGGACGCACCTCTCAGGGCAAATTACCACCTTCAAAGGGCTAAAGCAAAGGTGCGTACTCGCACCCTTACTTTTCAACCTCTTTGTGGCCGACCTCCCCAGGGAACTGGACAAGAGCACATGACATGCCCCGAAATTGGGAAAAACGTCTCTGTCCAACCTGCTATATGACCTAGTGCTGTAAAGTCAGACTCCTATTGGCCTGCAACATAGCGCAACACCCTAAACATAAATCTTATGAAAACAAAAATTATGACTGTAAACTACCACAAAAGGAAATAAATCAATTGGTACTTAGATGGGCATCGTTTGGACCAGGTAACTAACTACAAATACCTAGGACTTCTGCAGGATTGCACATGCTTGATCAGACGCCAACTGGAGGCCGTACGCAGTAAGGGTGAATGAGCTACCTAGCAATGAAACCCCTGAAAAAGGTGCTACTTGGTCTAACCCCTTATTACCGGTGATCCACGCAAAATTGCAACCAGCGCTAACTTACAGGATTGAATCACTGAAAAGGAGAGACACAGTGGCTTTGGATAAAGTAATTGCCAATGCTAATAGAGCAATTTTCCGTTTACCAAACTACCTGTCTCCTGCCGAAATACGATTAGAATTTGGGCTACAAAAATTATTGGTGGAAAGGAGGGTAGCGTATATAAAAAGTTGGCAAAAAATCAGAGGCGCTGAGGCAGGATCCTTAAATTCGCACCTTTGAAACTAGTTGTAGACCATGAAAAATCACCTGTTAGGGAGTACTTGCTTGTCAATCTAAAGAAACAGATTGTCTGTTCTCTGGGCAACCTCCACAGACCATCAGAGTTTTAAGAAAATTTTAGAAGTAAAGGAAACACTAGCTAAAAGGGCTCTTGACTGGACAGTACTCAGTGACTATAAAGCTCTTAAACTGCAACCTTTTCTGAAAACAGGAATAAAATTGCGGATAAAAGAACATTTTCTACGGCTCTGCTTTGGCATTTTACCAATCCTCCCAAACCCCCTGCCATGGAAAAGGAGATTAAGAGCAATGTCCTGCCGTCTATACGAAAGAGGAAACGAGGACCTTGTGCATGTCATCTGCATTTGCCCCAACCTGAAGGACATACGAGGAACCCTACTCTGACCAATATTCAAGCAGACTAGCATCAGGACCTGCAGGCAGGCAGTAAAATTGTGCTTCAATCCAGCTGAAAAACAACTAAACTGCCAGCTTACAAAATATTTTGACATAGTGGCAGAGAGCCTTAACCACACTCTGCAAGCTGACATTGAATAAAATAACCGTGCCTGGTTTTATCTTTACTTAACGTGGCAAAACATTCGCTAGTTCACCTACATCGACGTATAGGCACCTTAAATCCGATGAATTGCACAAGCCCTTATTGTGAATTTAACATGCCGTGTAATGATGGTCTAACATAATGTACAATCATGGTTTTTACTGCTGCTTAATTTGGCAAAGTGTTTGCTAGTTTACCTATTTTACGCACAGGCATTTTAGACCCAATGAATTGCACAAGTCTTTAAAAGTGAATTTCAACATGTTGCATAATGATGTTTTAGCTCGATGTATAATGATAGTTTTTACTGTTGTTTAGCTTGGCAAAGCTTTTGACAGGTTACCTACTAAAGACACACAAGCACTTAGATATGATGAACAGCAAAAGTCCAACGATGGAAATTTTTAACATGATGATTAAGATGGGTTTTAATGCTGTTTGTCCTGCTGAATCATTGTATGTGGAATAGTTAATGTTTGTATATGCAATGGTTTTAATTAATCATGCATAAATAAAATTAAAATAAAAATAAAACTGACATTACGTGCTTTACAACACACAAAGATTTTGAGGCACATACGTGCTCATCTCTGAAGGCCTTGCGCTGCCTTTGCCTCAAATTTCAGTGACATTGGAATGCCTTGAACAATGTGCCATACTGCGCCCTGTTCATAACATGACTCATCTAGGAAAATGTATCACTTTGCAAAGTTCTGTGCTGCATTATACCTGGATCACGTATTATGTGTCCAGGGTGGGTGTTACAACGTAAAAAAGCCTCGTAGGACTGGTGCAGTGAAAAATAAGATGGGGCATATTTCCAATCCCCTTGTGCGACCGGTGTGTCTCTTTTTGGGACGCACCGGTGGCACATTTTGGTGCTCTATATTTACTAGGACACATAAACCCACCCTGCGTGGCTTTTCGTGTCCTTGTAAATACGTCTTCTTTTAACGCAGCAATTTGCGTGAAAGTGGTGTGCCATGGGTGTTACTGTGGGTGTTCCCACGCAACACCAATGAATTCAGCTGTATTTCCAGATTTCAAGGTTTTGTAAACCAGGGAATGTGTCAGAATCCTATGCCTCCCCAGGGGAGGTGTAAGGAGGAGCAACAACGAGAAATTCATATATTTCTACTTGTTTTTCCCTTTTTCTATGCATGCTGCATTCTGCAGCACACATATAATGAGGAAAACACCTCTTGTGATTGTTTTTGTGCAGGAAGGTCTCACTTCCTGCATAAAAACAAACATCCCTGCAATGCAAACACCCTTGCACCATGGTGCAAGGGTGCCTGTGTTGACGCATGGCAGCCAATTGTGCGCCTGCAGTACAGAAATCCATCATATTGTTATTAATATGACACATCCCTGTGCTTTGAAAGTAATGCGGTACAAAAGGGGGTGGTGATGGATGGAGCATCTGAACCAATCTAACACTCACACCCAGTCAACAGAGCTGGGTTTAATCCATCACCGTTCTTTAGCCCACTCTGCCACCCCAGTTCAGACATGGCCATATGCAAATCAGTCTGACCCTGTGCCTCATGGGAACAGTCCAGCCCGAACTACCAATCCATGCCCTCCCTGGACGGGAAACAAGCTTCTGAGGACCGGTTTCTGGCATTTCAGCCGTCTTCAGCCCGGCTTGTTCTGCATTCTGTCCATCAACTGTTGGTTTTGCATTTGAAAGTAATGCAGCACGTCGCAGCCAAATGACATGCAGCACCGCGGTGCGTTACTTTTTCACGTAAATAATGTCCAACATTTCTCTGCACCACTCATACGACTACACTCTGTCGCAATCCTTACGCATGCTTCAAGCAGGTTTAAGAAGTGACATAGCTTCACACAGGGGCATCACCCTTCTGTAATGACAAATTACTGGATTTGCGTCAGTTGACCTACACGCTTCATCATGGCACCAACAGATAAGTCTGGACTCCTGACATATCTGTTGGTTCACTGTGCCACGGAGCTTCGTGAAATAAATAAGGTGCATCCAAGGTGTTGAAAGGATGGTGCTATGAAAGGTTTTGCATTGCTGTTTTACCCCAGCGATGCAACACTTTTCACGCACGGCCCATAGTCCCTCACTACCTGTACCTGTCACTATTCCACACAATGCATATGCATGTGTGAGTTGAGCTATGGGTGTTTAGGTATTTGTTGACTTACCAAGAGAACCACGACTTCCAGGCCGAGATGGTCCAGTAGATCAGCCTCTTTACTGAAGACTTCTTGCCAGCGATGCTTTAACCATCGTTTATAATTGAGGGTCCACTCATGGGCCACAGGAAGCATACCCACAGTAATGGGCTATACAGCCAGCCATAGTATTTGCTTTGAGAAGTCCACCCCAGAGAGCCAAGGAACAACCCAGAGGAGCCAGGCCAGCACAGGATAGACAAAGCATGCTGCAGCACAGGAAGGCAGCCTACAGCAGTCATGGGTAGAGAACAGTACTCAGTAACACAGGAGCAGCAACCCGTGGATTTTAGTGGAAAGGGGCAATTTGGGGAGTGAGATTGGGCTGCAGCAGCAAAGGGAGGAGCATACAGCTATAGTATCCGCCTTGTGCGGCTGTAGACGCCACACTCTGCTGCTGCAGCCTGTTCTCCTGCCCCGACTGCTCCTTTCCTCTAAAATGCACCAGGAGCTGCTCCCATGTTACTGAGTACTGCTCTTTACCGCTTACTGTGCCACAGCAAGTTTTGGCTAACTTGTGCTGTCCTGGATCCCCTATCAAGCAGATCACCCCACTGCTGCAGTAAGTGGCTCCATTCCATGCACTGCACTGTACTACCGCTGCAATACTTACCTGGGGTTATTTTCCTATTCAGATTGCACACCATGCTCTCCAAGTGCTGCTGCAAGCTCTTCTATGGACTGGTCAGCCCTTGCACCGAGGCTACACCGCTGAAGCAGTGTGCTTCTGCTTTGCAAGCTGCCCGAACTGCACAAAGCACCTGGGTTGGGGAACATAAAGATTAAAAAGTCAAAGTTTTAAATCAATAGCAACGAACACGTGGTAGGATTGACAACTTTTAATTCAGTCACACCATTCAATCGAGTTTCCATGCCTCTGCTCTAAATTATAAAACTAGTAACAAGGTGTATTTAATGTAGCGCTTCATACAACACACCAGCTGTAAAAAATACTTGTTGCATTACCCACATTTATGGTACCAAGTTTACCGACCACAGAAGGCTGAGCCGACCTTGTCATGGTAGAAACTCCTGACAAGCCTTCAACTCAATGAGCCATCTCATTAGCCAGCACAGCTCCACTCAGATAGTTATATGCTGCTATATTTCCGCCTTCCTGAGATAACATTTAAACTGAACTGAAATTGAGATTGGCCTCCAAATGCAATTCCAGGTCTCCTTCCTTGACCAATCATGTGGTTTTTAACACCCTCTTTTATGGATCTCTTTGTGGAGGTCTTTCTTTCCCCCTAAAATTGCCTGACCTTCTAAAGGTCTTCCTGACCGATGCATAAAAAAATGTCCTCAGTCGAGGGAGTCTAGAAGAAGTTTATTTAAATTCACATATATGTAAAGAGGGACTCTTGCACTTTCTTTCACTTTGCCCTTCCTAATTAGCACTCACAATGAAACGGCCAAGTCACCTGCTCCAAGGATGCCTCCTGCATTCCAGGGGAGCATTTTATCCGGTTTGCAGGCCAACTCAGGTCACGCGTCCTCCTTGCTTTACAGAACCGACGAGCTCATGTGCTGCTATTTACTGTCTGATGAGTCTCTTACGCCATATCCTCGCCTTTCTCTTTCTTTCAAGGGAAGGTATTTGTACATCGAAAAGTGTACTCAATGTAGAACCTACGTAGTAGATGTTTGGTGTATTAATAGTGGTTATAAGATGCCCTGTTCCCGGAACATTCCTTTGAGGAACCGGGATACCATATTTCCAGACTCTGTATTTTAAGGGCTGCATTTTCTTTTCTTTTTTTATTTAAAGTTTACTGTACTGTGAAATGCAACGAAAAGAATGCTATTACTTTGTAAAAGGAAATAAGTTCGTGTAAACAATAAGGTGTTTATAGGATGGAGAACTGTTCTGGAATTCATTCTATCTCATTCAAAACTTAAGATTTCTCGTCGACACTGAGAGGACTGGTTTCATAGAAACACAGACGCGCTAAGTGTCATGGTACAATATATTTCAATGTTGTAACTACTTAAAGGGACTACTTAGGATTTCTAGCAGTATTTTGATGTGCATAGTACCAGACTACCAGTATAAAGCTTTGCTGGCAAAGGTCAACATGCACTGGAAAAGCCAATAGGTCTGCTTCGCATTGTGATTGATAAGCCATTGGCTTTACCAATGTTTTTATGCAGCTCAGGAACGCTGCTGTGCATGCTTACCAGCAGAAGTGATCTCAAATCAGGGGAGAAAAGTCACCGGGTGTGCTCTTGATGTGAGCAGCAACCTGACTGCAGGGAAAAGAGTCACTAGGTGCATCACTGTACGAACAGTGTCTTAAAAGAAGGGGACACTTTTAGGGATTACATCACAACCATCTGCCACACATTAAGGAAGCAACTCCCCTATTTCACTAGAGATGAGGGTTCATTTTTAAATTATTGAATGTGTGATGAGTGACTGTGCTTTTTAGAAAATAATATTGATTGTGTGATAACTGACCATACTTTTCAGATATAAAATAGTACTGCATGAACCTTATTGGTGGCAAGAGCATACACCCACAGAGCCCATAAAAAGGGCAATGAGTCTAAGTAGTGTTTTGGCTTATCTAATATATAACTGAAAATGTATCAAGTCTGTTGCCACAGAGTCCAGTGCCAATGTCTGAAAGAGGCTGAGTGAACACCCTCTACATATTTTTTGAAGAACACGAGTTCTTGGCTTATTCCAGACCTAAAAAGCTGATCAGAGTCTGACTGTAATGAAATAATATTTGTGTCAAGGTTCATTGCCACCCAGTTAACCAGAACAGTGCAGCCACTTTAACCTCTTATAGTTAATTTACACAAAACGATCAGCATTTCCAACCAAAAAAAACACAGAAAACCTGATCTTCAGGAAATCGAGAATCAAATAGTTCCTCAAAAAGAAAATTCTCGGTAATTTGAAGATACTGCTTCGGAAATATAGTAATTCAGGTAAACAACCATCACCATTGAAAGGTTGAAATGAAATATTTTTTGGGGGATTACAAACCTCCAGGGAATCATTTTGTTATGCACATTAGTATGTTATTTTTCACTTGCACCATTAGTCTCACCAAAGTCATCTGACTTCAAAAGCGGTTGTACGGCTTTACAGCGCGTACTTTTACACCGCGTGCCGTTACAACGCGTTTTTTTCAACGCAAGTCGTTACCACGACTTGCGTTGAAGGGGTGCGGACTTAGGAATTTTTTAATTTACTATTCTAACACCAGCCTATGTACAGATGGGAAGGTGTTGGATAGTAAATAAAAAAATTCCTTGTCCTGCAGCGCCCTCCAGCGCAAGTCGTGGTAACGACTTGCGTTGAAAAAATACGCGTTGTAACGGCACGCGGTGTAACAGCCGCGTCGTAAAGGCTGTTCCCCTCAAAAGCTCACTTACACATGTAATGGGAATGGTAGCTTCTTCAGTGTATGTAATGAGGTGCCTTGGCACGTTTTGCAATTAACAATTAAGGTATTCAATAATATTTATTGAATATCAGACAGCTCTACACTACCAAAACGTTGTCCTTTGATTGGCTCAATATCAACCCAAGAGATTTATAGCTAGAGTCTGAGGCAAACCTCTGTACAAAATAAATCCATACATCACAACACCTACTTCCAAAAACAACTGGACCAGTGATAATCAAATAGTTTTAATAAAACACGTCGCCTAGCTGGTGGCATGTACATGCACTGGGAGTCATGGTGGTTGAGAAAGCTGAATATGCACATGAAAATGGTTCTCATCTCTGCTGCTACGAGTTCCTGAAATACACGTTTCCATGTGTCTGAATTGCTTAGCTAAAGTGTTATTTGGCTCAACATCGTGTAATTCTTAACAGTTTTCACTGTAAATTGAAATAGTTGCCTCGTTGTTCAGTCTGATTTACAAAGTTACTTATTGTAAAATACATTTTAACTGATTACTTTATATGTACTTATTTAAACGAGATGTAGAGAGATCTGTTATAGACAATAAATATATATTTTGACGCAAGTTGTATCATATCATATTTAGTTCAGAAAAAGATTAGGAAGCAAGTGATCGTTTGTTAAAAATTGGGTTTCTGGTTGGCAGAGCATAAACCCTGTGCAAGCAGGAACAACAATCCTAGTCGGGGTAAGTATAGTACACACTAAGGGGCCGATTATGATGGCGGACGGACCTGAGTCCGTCCGCCACCATAGAGTAGGAGGGAACCTCCGCATTGCCTGCGGAGTTCCCTCCTGTGCAATTAGGATGTGACCGCCACCCTGGCAGTCACATCCTCTATTTTTACCATTGCGGCGGGTGCGCCTTCAAGCTGCACCTGCCGCAATGGTAAAAAATGCATACATTGCATTTGTATGCAGAAAGCGGCAGGCACTGTGCGGTGCCTGTCGATTTCTGCATACAAATGTACCCCCCATGTGCACCCCCTGGCCCCCCTTCACCAAGGGGGCCCGCAACGGGCCCCCGAAGTCAATGTCCGTATGCTTTTCCACGGCGGAAAAGCCGCCGTGGAAAAGCATATGATTTCCGCCATCCTAATATGGCTGGCGGTGTCTGATAGACACCGCCAGCCATGTTCGAGCTTTTCCGCCGCGGTCGGAAGGCGACCGCGGCGGAAAAGCTGCGGCCGGATTTTGAGACCCACCGCCATCCTAATTTGGCGGTGGGTCTTTTGTGCCTCCGCAGCGGTTTTCCCGCATCCTCCAGGCCAGCGGTGGCTTCCGCTGGCCTGGAGGATGCGGGAAAACCGCGATCCTAATCGAGCCCTAAATGTTTACCTGTGCTCATCCTTTGGTAGGTTGGCACAGAGCACTCAGGCTAAACTAGGGAGGCAATGTTTAAAGTATTTGTGCACACACAGTAACACAGTGAAAACACCACAAAAGTACTCCACAACAGTTTAGAAAAATAGCCATATATTTATCTGAGTAAAACCCAGACCAAAATGATGAAAATCCAACACACACACACGTCAAGATATGAATATTGCAAGATTAAATAAAAATGCAGTGCTTAGAAATCAATAGCTCCAACTAGGGCTATCTGGTAGCGCTTGACCGAGGCAAATCCAAACGTTCAGTCTGACCACGATGGAGTGTGGGACAGATGCAGGGGTCATGTAGATCCACTGACAGTACATTGGATGCTTGGGGGAAAATTTGTTGAAATACGGAGGTGATCGCTGTTGCAGGTGATTAGTCAGTTCTGAACGGGCATATCATTGATACATCGATGTTAAGAGCACTGTGTGTTAGTTCCGAGGCATTGATGTTAAACTGCTGGGCTGAAGGTGATGCGTTGCTTAGAAGCCATGTCAGGCCGGGAATGTGCAGGATATACTGCAGGGGAGCCCAGATGCTGGTAGCAAGGTGCAGGAAAAATATTTGATGTCTCTGAGACTTCAGTAACAGGAGGCAAGCCCTTGGAGAACCTTGAGAGATCCAGGATGTAGAGAGTAAAGTCCAGTCCTCTCACTCCCAGGCAAGAAGCAGCAGGCCAACACAATAAATCTAGCAGCAAAGTGGCTGTCCTTCGTGGCAAAACAACAGCTCTTCTTCCTGGTAGAATGTCCTCAGTCCAGCATAATTCTGAGCATATGGTGTCAGAGGTCCAGCATATACCTATTTTAACCTTTGAAGTAGGAAGACTTCAAAGAAAGGTATTTGTAGTGCACAATACTCTGCCCTTCCTGGCCCTGACTCCATACACACTACAGGGAGGTATACAGCTCTTTGTGTGTGAACAGGCACAGCCCTATTCGGGTGCAAGTGTCAGCTCCTCCCTCTCTCTAGCTCATGAAGAACCATCAACCTGCTGATGGGCCATTAGAATATGCAGGGCACACCTCAGCTTCCTTTGTGTGTGCCCAGCTGTCACCCAACCCAGACGTGTATTGTAAGGGACAGGCAGATCCATAGAATTGGTAAAGTAGGAAATTGCCAACTTTCTAAAAGTGCAAAAATAACAGTTGATGGACAGAATGCAGAACAATGTCATACATTCACCCCAGTACAGAGATCTGGGCCTAAATCCATTGTTTTTTTGCTCACCAATCCATTCCAGTTTGAACCCAGCCATATGCAAATCAGTCTTTACCCTTCAGACCTGCAAATTAAAAACCAACATCACTAAAATATGTGTTTCTAAATTGTGAGTCTAGAGAAATCAAAGTTACTCTTTCTGGACTTGAAAGTTCATGCTCTACAGGAATCCAGCTGTGTCCCGTGCAGGTGAGAGCAGTGGGGCAGTGGGGCCGGGTGGGGCGATATCGACAGACAATGACCAGGGAAAATTAAATAAATTATTATATTTCCCACAGTCCACCCATCTTACCTGTATGGGCCGCGCCTGCAGGAACCTATGTTCATGGACACAGGGGGGCATATGTTGTGCCCCAATATATGCATGTGCATGTGCATGCGCATGCGGTTGAGGCACAGGGGTCCTGCAGGACTCCTTATGTTTCCTCTCAGCCAGGGTTTTCTTGGAGGTGGAACCACCATGAAAACCCTAGCTGAGAGGAAACTCATAACATGCTTGGCTAGACCACAATGGTCCCATCAAGCATATTGCGGCCCATGGACTGTGGTTCTCTGGTGGTGGCAGCGGTCCCAGGACGGTCCAACCGCCCAACTGGTAATCGGGTGGTCGGACAGCTGGTGTTGCAATGGCTGGACCGCCACCACAAGTCTGGCGGTACACGGACCACCAGACTCATAATCAGACCCCAAGTCTAGCCTTACATGCCTCCACCCCCTGTCACAGCGGTTGGAGACAAAATTATGAGTATAAAGTTACTACTAGCAACCCCTTGCACAGAGGCATCAGCTTTGTGCAGTGACCTCCATATGTAGGATATAGGGAAATGTAAAAAATGTTTTTTTTAAATGTAAAAAATATAGTAAAATATTTTTATGTTAAATAATAATGCAGATTAATTTGACATATTTATTTTAAATCTAAAACACAATTAACAATGCTACAGCACTAATAACCTGATTCAAATTTACTTTGTAAAAATATTAAATTAAGTTTAAATATTTTTTTTTAAGATCTTTTTAAAATTCCCATCAAAAGTAAAATGTTTATAGTTATTTTTTAGGTATTAATAATTACTCGTATGTATGGAATTTGTTTAAATGTTTAAAAAAAACAATTCAGTAAAATATTTTATAATAATATAATATGTATTTCTTATTTATATGTAATTTTTTGAAAAATAAAAACGAATATAGTTTACTTGCATTGGGTTTAATTTAAATCCCTCTCTCAATTTATTTATAGGTGGGTGTTGCAGTACCAGTGGTTATGCATGTGTGGTACAGTACTTTCTCAAGGTCTGAGCTAGAGTAGATTTATTATTGTTTTTGGCTCATTTTTGGCTTTAGCAACTTTAGTAGTGCAGTTTATGAATAGGAGTGGCTTACTCTTTGTGGGTGGGCGCATGTCCATTGATAAACCTCTACTTAGCCCTCCATAAACACTCTTTGCTACTTCCTGAACCCCTCCACTAAGAAATTGGGAATGGGGTTAAAGGGGAGTGGAATGCTCACTCAAGCAACAACCACATTCCTTGTCAGGATGAACAACAAAGTTCACAAATTTAACCTGTGTTTAACCCTCAGGGAGCGTGGCACAAAAGCAGTCAGGCTGAACTTAGAGGCAATGTTTAAATTATGAATGCAGCAGTGAAAATGTAATACAAGAAAAATTGTAAACCAAATTAGAAACAACAGAGTCAATTGTAATGAATAAATTGATACTAAAATAGCAAAAATCCAATCAGTAGAATCGGAGATATAAAGAATGTCAAAGTTTTAGCTAAGTATAGCCCCTAAAAGTGTAAAGCACCACTCGCAGTCATCTGGCCATGCAAGACTAGGGGAAAGCCATGCGTTCAGGCTGACTGCAATGGAGTTCAGATGAGATACAGAAACCAGGTTTGCCCTGCTGAAAAAGTTACCTTCTCAAAGTCCGGCAAGAAGAGTCCAGTTCGCTGTGATGGATGCTGTAAGGAGCATGGAGAGCATCACGGGTGGTCGCTGCTGTCTCATCAAGAGTAGGCCTGGTGTTGCGTATGATCATTGCTGTAGCAGAAAGACACATTTGGGCATCATGGATGGTTGTTGCTGGAGCTTGTAGTGAATAGTGTAGCTCTCGTATCGCTGGTCATTGCTGGCAGTTGCTATAGGTGGAAGAGTCAGGTCACCGGAGTTTCACATTGGCGTGTTGGCAAAAAGAGCAAACCTTCAGAATATCTTCTTTCTTCACAGGAGGAGCTCAACTGATGCCAGCCAAGGATTACACTTCAGCAGAGAGTCAGGCATATCCAGTTCCAGGTCCTGCAAGGTACAGGGCAGCAGGTCAGCTGGGCAGTTGCAGGGAGGCCTCTGGAGCTGAATGTGTCCCTGTAGCTCAGACAGGAGATCAGCCAACCTACCCTCGGAGTCACTCAGGTAGCCTGGGATGAAGGAAGCAGATCCAGCAGTCATCATTCTCATAGAGCAAGGCAGTCCTGAAGCAGCCGGGCATCCCTGTGGCAGCAGCAGGGCAGTCCTCTGGGGAGCAAGACGAGTTTCAAGCAGCAGGGTAGTCCTCTGGGGGTCAAGACAGCCTTTCGTCTGTAATGTCCACTATTCATACCTGCTGCCACCCTTTGAAGTAGGGGGATTCTCTATATTACATCCATGTCTGGTTATGGAATGTCCTTCCCTTCCCCTGTCAAGGATCCAAGAAATCTGGTGTGACAAAAGACTAATGTCAGGTTCTTTTGTATGTGCTAGGGGAAAGCCCTTTAAGGTGGGGCACCTGGCACTGTGTCACTGGAATCAAGCTACACCAGACTGAAAAGCCCAAATCAGGGCAAAACCTGTCTTGGGTAGCTTGAGTTCCAGTTCAGAGAAAACCTGGCTTGGCAATTCGGGCTGAACTGTTCTTATTGAAGCAGGATCAAAATTGATTTTCAAACAGCTGGGTCTGTTTGAGGTGGCATGGTCGTCAAAAGAACAATGAGTTGGAATGCTACCCTAAGCGATTGCCATTGGTTAGACTTATTCAAGCATCCTCCCATCACATTTTGCATGTTTAATTTCACGACCTAAGTGACCAAGGGTATGCCCAGACATGGATCCCTTGTTCACTGTGACACTGGAACCAATCTACACCTGACTGGAGGACCCCAACCAAGCTTAAACCGGTCTTGTGTTGTGTAGGAGAGTAGGGTCTGCTATCCTATGGTCACCCCAAATTTTTGCTTTTTGCTTCACTGGTTTGCGACTACTGAGGCTGTGGGCCTGCTAATCAGACCCCCAGCCTGCTGTTCTCTCTCTAAATTATTGATACATGTGCTATAGGTACATACCACAATTGGAAATGGACTCCTTGTCAGCCCCTGTACCATGCACTATAGGTGCTCAGGGCATAGGTGCCACCAAGGCCTACCAGGGGCTGCAGCATATCTTTTGCCACCCCTGGCTGGTTCTTAAATTGACACAACTGACTGATCACTCAGCTGGGGCAAGATGGTGTAATCACCTCTTGCTTAGATATAGTATACCTATATCTAAACCTATATCTGGACACATATAAACCTGTGAGCCACTCCTATGGAAGGCCTTATCAATTCTGGAGGCAGAGTGCGTGGTTTAATGTGAGATGGAGCTCTAGCATGAGCTGAGCCTGTCTGCAGCCGTCGGGAACAAATCCCTAAGCTGTTTCAGGATAATGCCATACCATATTCTATTAAGTGCATTATAATCCTCGCGGTTATATAGCAACTTTGGTTTGGCTTTATCAAAACATGTCGTGTAAGGTGTCATACGATTTGGAATACTATCCCCTCGCCAGTTCTGGCAACGGGGATAGCATTCCACCCCTCTAGAGGGGTAAGACATGTTACTTTACTGAAATGCGGTTAATTTCTAAAAGAGCCTCAGATCCACAAAATGGATGCTTCTGCCGCAGACACAAGTCTGACCCCCTGAAGCTGACCGAAACTCAGCCAAAGGGGCCTGGACAAAGGGTTTCCTGTCGCAGGGAGGTGTCACACCCCCCCAGACAGGAGATAGTGGTTTGTAGCAGGGAGGTTTGAAAGAAACCAGACACTGCATGGGGAGCACAAGGCTGCCCCTTGCATAATCCAGTCAAACCGGTTCTGGGGCACACCAGCCCCAGTCCCAGCGTGGCCTGGAACAAAGGAAAGGGGTGTATCCACCCCCTTCCTGGGTCCCACCCATAGGAGGGTACCTAGCAGGTAATCCAGCCCCCCAGATTCGAATAAGAGTGGGAGCAGTGCCAATGCACTTCAGATTATCCTGATGAAACATAAGAAACGAAACTCTGGACCCTTCGACATCCTACTCAACGTAGAAGACTGAAGAATCTCCCTTGTGGTCAAGGAGTGACCACCCTGTGCAAACAGGCACCTTCCAGCACCTCGACGTCTGCTTTGTTGCAGTTCCCACCGGAACTCCAGCGACAGAGATCAACGAGATTAAGCTTGCCTGCCTTCTAACAGCCTGATCCACAGTCCCTGCAGAGCTGAGACCCGTGGAGGTGACCGGAAGCGTAGGGCACGCCATCTTGGAAAGACCACGAGACGCTGACCGTGCAGCCCACAAGTGACCATCAAAGCTGTACACCGGGGTTTGAGAAGCCCCAACCCTGAGCCACTCTTGCACCGAAGTTCAACCCTCCACACTCGACGAGTGCTGCGTGGGGCCCTTCTGCTTCTTTTGGCTCAACGCGTTGGCCAGTCCCTTGCCTGCTGGCTTGTGGCCCCTGTGCCGACGAAAAACAAAATATAACTTGTGATTCTAGTTGCTCCAGATTTGCACCATCTCCCCTGAAAAGGAGCCCCCACTCTGACCTTCCTGGTCCAAATGAGAAGCAATCTCCCAGTTCCGCGTGGATTGCTTTTGCCAAGTGTTGTTTGCTCCAATCTTGAAGCTGACAGCGCCGACGGCGAGAACCTTTGTGGGACAGATCTTGACCTGCTCCTGGACTTTGTAGATGCCCCAGAGCCCACGTGACAGTGGAGAGAAGCTCCTCGACAACCACCTGATTGCGCCCGACATTGCCTGGTTCCATCCTGGTTCCACCCTGGTCACTGCTGAGTGACCCAGACTCTGTCCCCTCTGCTTTCAGGTACTTTTCGACTTCGATCCACCCTTGGATCCCACCGGACACTTCTCCTTCACAGCGCCTGCAGCATCTTCAGCTTCAAGCACCAAGAATCAGCGTGACGAAACCCGACACTACTTCCACCCTGTGCACCCGCTTCCTGTGGGTGAGGTAACATTGCAACGCCGGTGTTCCCACACTGGTACACACCTCTAGGGTCTGTGTCTTAAGTTTTGTCCTTCTAGGTTCAGCGGAAGTGTCCTAAAACTCTATTTGCTTAACTTTTACGCACCATTGACTTGCATTGGTGCATGCGTGTGCTTTCAGCACTGCACCCGAATCCCGCGGGCTTTTCCCGACTTTGTATGTTATACTGTGCTTTTGATTTAACGCTTGTGCCCCTTTGTTCATAAAGAATACTGGGGATTATTTTAAGTAATAAATACATATATTTTTATAATATATACTTGTGTGGTGTCCTTTCATTTGATATTACAGGACTGTGATTGATAAAACAGCTCTCTTAACACCACCTCTTGAGTTAAGCCTTTAAGGCGCTTAGTCTATGCTACCATTAGGATAGCTTGTCTACAAGGTTGACTTACAACCAGACACCATAAGGGAAAGCTTGGACTGATACAAGGTGGTTCCAGAATTGGAAACATCATATATCAGGCCAACTTCTCACATTGGTGCGCAGCGGTGCGGATTTGAGCTTTCTGTTGTTTTACCATTGCAATCTTTTTATCAAATTGAAAGATCACATCAAGTACCTTAGGTACATATAAATCAAAAGCTTAGCATATTAAGTTCTACTAAACTTAGTAGTTGTAGATTAAAGGGATTAGCACACCCTGACTACAACTCACTAGCAAGGTACAGTAGGAAAACACTTAGTGTAGGTAAGTGCACCACTTACACCTCACTAGCAGTCATGTCTGGCACAGGTGAGACTCCAAGTTCTCTGCCTGTGACAGTTGACATTACCCAGGCAACTTCCAGCTATGACAAACTTAGCCACAAAGACTTGTGTGCCTTGTGCATATCAAGAGGGCTAAAAAGGGGCAGAGGTCCCACCATTCCTACCCTGATAGCCATTCTAGAACAGGATGACTTAGCTAAGGCGAGTGCAGCTCCCCTAGATTCAGGAGATGGAGTGAACCCCCATGTAACTGATACCACTCCAGAGGAGGAAGAAGAAGAGGAGGAAGAGGAGGAGGAGGAGGAGGACTCAGATGTAGAGTACCCAGAAAATCAGGATCAGAGGGGTAACCAGGTTATAGTTGCCAGGCTTAACCAGGCCAACTTAAACCTACTGGGGAATGGAGAGGGCCAGCACCTCCCCAGATCCCAAAATATCATTCTCCCAGGCAACAGAAGAGTGAGATCTCCATCAGGGGACTCTCACATTTCTAGTGCCTGAAGAGAATCTCAGAGAGGGATGACTTCCTCTCAGAAGATAGAACATAGAGCCAGGATGAGGGCTGTCAAACTCCAGATAGAGAGGGAGGAGGTAGCCCTGGCTCAAGCTAGACTTGCCTTGGCAAGAGAGCAAAAGTTGTGTGGCTTAGATGCCACTGGTGGCAGCATAATTCCTAGAGAGAAAGACAGGAGCTATGATAATAGAAACCTGACAAAAATTGTGCCCCCCTACAAGGAAGGGGATGACATCCACAAATGGATGACTGCACTTGAGAGAGCCTGCATGGTACAGCAGGTTCCTCAGGATCAGTGGGCTGCAATTTTATGGTACTCCTTTTCTGAGAAAGGGGGGATAGGCTCCTCACAATTAGACCTGAGGATGCCAAAAACTACTCTGTCCTGAAGAGTGCTCTTATTGAAGGGTTTGGCCTAACCACTGAGCAATACAGGTTGTTGTTCAGAGACACCCAAAAAGCACAGACTCAGGACTGGACTGATTTTGTTGATTGTGCCACTAAGGCTCTGGAGGGTTGGTTGCAGGGAAGTAAAGTTTCAGACTATACAGGATTGTACAATCTTATCATGAGAGAACAGATCCTTAATAACTGTACAAACCAGCTGTTGCATCAATACCTTATTGACTCTGATCTGACCTCTCCCCAAGAATTGGGAAAGAAGGCAGACAAATGGGTCAGAACAAGGATTAAGCAGAAACACCAGAACCAAGGTGGTGACCAGAAGAAAACAGACCAGAAGGGTGGAAATCAGAAAGATAAAGAAAAGGACCAGAAGTCTTCAGGCCCCCAAACTAGTAATGGGGAGGGTGGTTCCCAAAATGGCAACAAGAAAAAGAAGAATGATGGCCCAAAGAAACCTTGGTGTAATACCTGCAAATCAGTTTCACACTGGGGCAGTGAATGCACCAAGAAAAATCCAGTCCCCACCACTGTAGCTCCTAAAGCACCTGCACCCCCTAGTACAGTTAACAGTGGTGGTACACAACCTAAGGGTATAGTTGGGTTAACCTTGGGTACTGAGATGGAATCTGGCCTAGTCAGAATCCCTACTCAGGCAGTTCTCCTATATGATGTGGACTTAGCTTTGTCCACTACAGTGAGTCCCAGTAACCTGGGCAAATATAGGCAGACGCCTTTGATAAATGAGAAACTGGCTCAGGCCTACTGGGACACATGTGCCAGTGTCACTATGGTGACACCTGACTTTGTGGACCCTGGACAGCTTGTACTAGGTGAAAATTACCTAGTGACCAATGCAAGCAACTCCACTACTTAACATAGTGTGGCTGTTGTGAACTTCTCCTGGGGAGGGGTAGATGGCCTAAAGAAAGTTGTTGTGAGTGCAGACCTCCCAGTAGACTGTCTGTTAGGCAATGATCTTGAAAGCTCAGTTTGGTCAGAAGTGGAGTACAGGACTCATGCAGAAATGCTAGGGATTTCAGCACATGTCCTTGCAGTGACAAGGACTCAGGCTAAGAAGTGCCTTCCTGAACCAGTGGTGGATCTTGGAACAATAGACCAACCACAACCCAAGAGAAGGAACAAGAGGGTTAAGGCTTTGTCTTCCCCCTTGCCCCAGGTTGAGGATCAGATTTCAGAGGAAACTGATGCTGCAGTCCAAGAGGAGACTGTCTCTGAGGAACTTGAGCCTGATCAGGTTGAGTTTCTGGGGACAGGGGGACCCTCAAGGGCAGACCTGGGGCAGGCTCAATTAGATTGCCCTTCACTTGAACCCCTCAGACAGCAAGCTGCTGATGAGGCTGCAGGGAATGCTCAAGGTGCCCATAACGTTTATTGGGATGATGGACTCCTTTACTCAGAGGCTAGAGACCCCAAGCCTGGTGCAACCAGGAGGTTGGTCATACCTTTGAAGTTTAGGGGTTTCCTTCTCACCTTGGCCCATGATATTCCCCTTGCAGGACACTTAGGCCAGAACAAGACTTGGGACAGGCTTGTTCCACACTTTCACTGGCCTCATATGTCAGAAAATGTCAAGGAGTTTTGTCGCTCCTGTGTCACTTGCCAAGCCAGTGGTAAGTCAGGTGGCACAACAAAGGCCCCCCTGATACCACTACCTGTGGTGGGGGTGCCCTTTGAACGTGTTGGAATAGACATTGTGGGTCCCATGGATCCTCAAACAGCATCTGGGCACAGATTTATACTGGTGGTAGTGGATCATGCCACCAGGTACCCAGAGGCAATTCCCCTAAGGACCACCACAGCACCTGTGGTGGCAAAAGCCCTCATTGCAGTTTTCTCATGAGTGGGCTTTCCAAAGGAGGTGTTATCAGACAGAGGTACGAGCTTCCTGTCTGGATATCTAAAAGCAATGTGGAAGGAGTGTGGAGTAAACTACAAGTTTACCACACCCTATCACCCACAGTGCAATGGGCTTGTGGAGAGATTCAACAAGACCCTCAAGGGAATGATAAAAGGTTTACCAGAGAAGCTCAGGCGGAAATGGGACATCATTTTACCC
This sequence comes from Lissotriton helveticus, assembly GCF_964261635.1. Classification (NCBI taxonomy): domain Eukaryota; kingdom Metazoa; phylum Chordata; class Amphibia; order Caudata; family Salamandridae; genus Lissotriton; species Lissotriton helveticus. The sequence goes on along the minus strand of NC_136069.1, from coordinate 1,507,646,086 downwards.
TGCTTGCTCTTTGCTTACAGAGAGGTCCCACAGAAGGGGGTTGGCTACAGCCCTTTTAACTTTTGTTTGGCCACCCTGTGAGGGGTCCACTATGTTTGGTGACGGAAGGATGGGAGTTACCTCTCAAAAAGCCTAAGCTAGATGTTGTGGACTATGTACTTGGTCTCCGCTCCAGGATGGCTGAGTATATGGAGAGAGCATCCAAAAACCTGGAGGCAAGTCAAGAACTGCAGAAAGCTTGGCATGACCAAAAGGCTGTTCTGGTTGAGTTCCAGCCAGGACAGAAGGTGTGGGTGTTGGAGCCAGTGGCCCCAGCAGCACTCCAGGACAAATGGACTGGACCCTACCCTATCATTGAGAAAAAGGGAGAAGTCGCCTACTTGGTTGACTTTGGAACCCCTAGGAGCCCCCACAGGGTGCTTCATGTTAATCGTTTGAAAGCATTTGTGGACAGGGAGGACATGAGCTTGCTCATGGCCACAGATGGGGAACAGGAGGAAGAGAGTGACCCTCTCCCAGACCTGCTTTCCCAGAACCCTGATGATGGTTCAGTTGATAGAGTAGCCTTGGCAGGCAGCCTCACTGACCAGCAGCAGATGGACTGCAGACAAGTTTTGCAAGCCCACAGACACTTGTTTTCACTCACACCCAGTCAAACTAACTGGTGCACCCATGAGGTGGACACTGGTGACAGTCTGCCTGTGAAGAATAAGATCTACAGGCAACCTGACCATGTCAGGGATTGTATAAAGGCTGAGGTGCAAAAGATGTTGGAGCTTGGAGTGATTGAGCCATCAGAGAGCCCATGGGCAAGCCCAGTGGTCCTTGTGCCAAAACCTCATACCCAAGATGGAAAGAAAGAAATGAGATTTTGTGTGGACTACAGAGGTCTCAATGCTGTCACTAGGACAGATGCACGTCCCATTCCAAGAGCAGATGAGCTCATTGATAAATTGGCTTCTGCCAAGTTTCTGAGCACATTTGATTTGACAGCTGGCTACTGGCAGATCAGACTAGCGGAAGAGTCAAAAGCCAAGACAGCATTCTCTACCCCTAGTGGACATTATCAGTTTGTGGTAATGCCCTTTGGTTTGAAGAATGCACCTGCCACTTTCCAAAGGTTGGTGAACCAAGTCCTTGCTGGGTTGGATGACTTTTGTGCAGCATATCTAGATGATATTGCTGTCTTTAGCTCCACCTGGGAGGATCACCTGATCCACCTGAAGAAAGTTCTGGAGGCCCTGCAAAAGGCAGGCCTGACTATCAAGGCTACCAAGTGCCAGATAGGGCAGAGCAAGGTTGTATACCTGGGCCACCTAGTAGGTGGAGGTCAGGTTCAGCCACTGGAGAGTAAGATCCTGACCATACAGGACTGGGCTCCTCCAACTACCCAGACACAAGTCAGAGCCTTCTTGGGCCTGACTGGGTATTACAGAAAGTTTGTGAAAAACTATGGGTCCATTGTGACACCATTAAATGACTTGACATCCAAGAAGATGCCAAAAAAGGTTCAGTGGACAGTTAGCTGTCAAAAGGCATTTGATGACCTGAAGAAGGCCATGTGCTCTGCACCTATCCCGAAGAGTCCTGACTACTCCAAACAGTTAATTGTACAGACAGATGCTTCTGAGTTGGGGTGGGAACTGTGCTTTCACAACTTAATCAAGATGGTCAAGACCAGCCCATTGCTTTTATAAGCAGAAGGCTGACCCCCAGGGAGAAACGTTGGTCAGCTATTGAGAGGGAGGCCTTTGCTGTGGTTTGGGCCCTGAAGAAGTTGAGGCCATACTTGTTTGGTACTCACTTCCTAGTTCAGACAGACCATAAGCCCCTCTTGTGGCTAAATCAGATGAAGGGTGAAAATCCCAAACTGCTCAGGTGGTCCATTTCCCTACAGGGGATGGACTTTACAGTGGAGCATCGCCCAGTGACTGACCATGGTAATGCAGATGGTCTCTCCAGGTACTTCCACTTAGAACATGAAGACTTATCTGGTCAAGGTTAGTTTAATGTCCCTGCGTTTGGGGGGGGGGTTGTGTAGGAGAGTAGGGTCTGCTATCCTATGGTCACCCCAAATTTTTGCTTTTTGCTTCACTGGTTTGCGACTACTGAGGCTGTGGGCCTGCTAATCAGACCCCCAGCCTGCTGTTCTCTCTCTAAATTATTGATACATGTGCTATAGGTACATACCACAATTGGAAATGGACTCCTTGTCAGCCCCTGTACCATGCACTATAGGTGCTCAGGGCATAGGTGCCACCAAGGCCTACCAGGGGCTGCAGCATATCTTTTGCCACCCCTGGCTGGTTCTTAAATTGACACAACTGGCTGATCACTCAGCTGGGGCAAGATGGTGTAATCACCTCTTGCTTAGTTATAGTATACCTATATCTAAACCTATATCTGGACACATATAAACCTGTGAGCCACTCCTATGGAAGGCCTTATCAATTCTGGAGGCAGAGTGCGTGGTTTAATGTGAGATGGAGCTCTAGCATGAGCTGAGCCTGTCTGCAGCCATCGGGAACAAATCCCTAAGCTGTTTCAGGATAATGCCATACAATATACTATTAAGTGCATTATAATCCTCGCGGTTATATAGCAACTTTGGTTTGGCTTTATCAAAACATGTCGTGTAAGGTGTCATACGATTTGGAATACTATCCCCTCGCCAGTTCTGGCGACGGGGATAGCATTCCACCCCTCTAGAGGGGTAAGACATGTTACTTTACTGAAATGCGGTTAATTTCTAAAAGAGCCTCAGATCCACAAAATAGATGCTTCTGCCTCAGACACAAGTCTGACCCCCTAAAGCTGACCGAAACTCAGCCAAAGGTGCCTGGACAAAGGGTTTCCAGTCACAGGGAGGTGTCACACCCCCCCAGACAGGAGATAGTGGATTGTAGCAGGGAAGTTTGAAAGAAACCAGACACTGCATGGGGAGCACTAGGCTGCCCCTTGCATAATCCGGTCAAACCGGTTCTGGGGCACACCAGCCCCAGTCCCAGCGTGGCCTGGATCAAAGGAAAGGGGTGTATCCACCCCCTTCCTGGGTCCCACCCGTAGGAGGGGACCTAGCAGGTAATCCAGCCCCCCAGATTCGAATAAGAGTGGGAGCAGTGCCAATGCACTTCAGATTATCCTGATGAAACATAAGAAACGAAACTCTGGACCCTTCGACATCCTACTCAACGTAGAAGACTGAAGAATCTCCCTTGTGGTCAAGGAGTGACCACCCTGTGCAAACAGGCACCTTCCAGCACCTCGACGTCTGCTTTGTTGCAGTTCCCGCCGGAACTCGAGCAACAGAGATCGACGAGATCAAGCTTGCCTGCCTTCTAACAGCCCGATCCACAGTCCCTGCAGAGCTGAGACCCGTGGAGGCGACCGGAAGCGTGGGGCACGCCATCTTGGAAAGACCACAAGACGCTGACCGTGCAGCCCACAAGTGACCCTTGAAGCTGTACACCGGGGTTTGAGAAGCCCCAACCCTGAGCCACTCTTGCACTGAAGTTCAACCCTCCACACTCGACGAGTGCTGCGTGGTGCCCTTCTGCTTCTTTTGGCTCAATGCGTTGGCCAGTCCCTTGCCAGCTGGCTTGTGGCCCCTGTGCCGACGAAAAACGAAATACAACTTGTGATTCTGGTTGCTCCAGATTTGCACCAGCTCCCCTGAAAAGGAGCCCCCACTCTGACCTTCCTGGTCCGAGTGAGAAGCAATCTCTCAGTTCCGTGTGGATTGCTTTTGCCAAGTGTTGTTTGCTCCAATCTTGAAACCAACAGCGCCGACGGCGAGAGCCTTCGTGGGAAAGATCGTGACCTGCTCCTGGACTTCATAGATGCCCCAGAGCCCACGTGACAGCGGAAAGAAGCTCCTCGACAACCACCTGATTGCGCCTGACATTGCCTGGTTCCATCCTGGTTCCACCCTGGTCACTGCTGAGTGACCCAGACTCTGTCCCCTCTGCTTTCAGGTACTTTTCGACTTCGATCCACCCTTGGATCCCACCGGACACTTCTCCTTCACAGCGCCTGCAGCATCTTCAGCTTCAAGCACCAAGAATCAGCGTGACGAAACCCGACACTACTTCGACCCTGTGCACCCGCTTCCTTTGGGTGAGGTAACATTGCAACGCCGGTGTTTCCACACTGGTACACACCTCTAGGGTCTTTGTCTTAAGTTGTGTCTTTCTAGGTTCAGTGGAAGTGTCCTAAAACTTTATTTGCTTAACTTTTACGCACCATTGACTTGCATTGGTGCATGCGTGTGCTTTCAGCACTGCACCCGAATCCCGCGGGCTTTTCCCGACTTCAGCATTGCTTGTCCCGACTGCTCCCAGCGATTCCCTAGGCCCTAGGCCTAACCACTGTTCGATTGGTATCTCTTATACCACTTTCTTAGTATATGGTCTGAGTGGCCCCTCGCCCTCATCCATAATTGTGCAACTTTGTATGTTATACTGTGCTTTTGATTTAACGCTTGTGCCCCTTTGTTCATAAAGAATACTGGGGATTATTTTAAGTAATAAATACATATATTTTTATAATATATACTTGTGTGGTGTCCTTTCATTTGATATTACAGGACTGTGATTGGTAAAACAGCTCGCTTAACACGACCTCTTGAGTTAAGCCTTTAAGGCTGCTTAGTCTATGCTACCATTAAGATAACTTGTCTACAAGGTTGACTTACAACCAGACACCATAAGGGAAAGCTTGGACTGATACAAGGTGGTTCCAGAATTGGAAACATCATATATCAGGCCAACTTCTCACATGTTGCTTGTGTTTTCCGGTTCTGAGAGGATCTGGCTTGGCAGTTCAGTCCGGACACTTCCTATTGGAGCAGGGTCACGACTGATTTGCATATGGCTGGATCTAATAAGAGGAGGCATGGTGGGCAAAATAACAATGGGTTGGAATGCTACCCTGAGTGATTACCAGTGGTTAGACTTATTGCAAGCATCCTCCCATTTCCTTTTGTGTGTTAAAAGGTTTATTTTGCCAGGTTAAAATGGCTGTTTAAAACTGCACTTCAGGCTGCAGTGGCAGACCAGAGATGGTTCAAAAGACTTCTTTAAGTGTGTGGCACTATGACTCTTTCAGGCCCACTAGTAGCATTTATTTTACAGGCCCTGGGTGCAAGTACTACCATTTACTAGGGACTTCAAAGTAAATGTGATCTGCCAATCAGGTATAAGCTAATTTTACTATGTTTTTAGGGAGAGACCACCTTAGCACTGGTGAGCAGTGGTAAAGTGCACAGAGTCCTAATGTCAACCTTGAAGAGAGGGCCAAGTCCAACAACTCCAATTTATTTGTAAGCATTCACCTTTTTCCAGTCACTCTCCCATCCCGCTCACATTTAATACTAAAACATATATGTATGCTTGTGAGTATCTTTGCACATAAAAGATAGGAGCGGCAGAGGCATACGACCTCCGCATGTAGTGAATGTAATTTTACTATGTTTTAGGGAGAGACCACCTTAGCACTGGTGAGCAGTGGTAAAGTGCGCAGAGTCCTAATGTCAACCTTTGAGAGAGGGCCAAGTCCAACAACTCCAATTTATTTGTAAGCATTTACCTTTTTCCAGTCACTCTCCCGTCCCGCTCTCATTTAATACTAAAACATATATGTATGCTTGTGAGTATCTTTGCGCATAAAAGATAGGAGCGACAGAGGCATACGACCTCCGCATGTAGTGAATGTAATGAATAGCATTTTGTATTACGTGAGTATTACTATGGTAGTACTCCTAAGTATCTAAACATACAACAAAATGCAGTTTGTGAATAGGCTTCTTAAAAGATACGAGAGGCACATAAGTTAGGGAGTAGCTTTTTGTAGTACATGAGTAGTGCTGTAATACATTTGTAGTACAACTGAACATATCACAAAATGCAGTTTGTGAATATGCCCCATTGTGTTGTATTGAGGGATATGATAGTTACCATTTTAGAGAGGAATGCAGCATTCATTTTGGGTTGGGTTATAATGTCATCTATAGATCTAGGCTCTTCCAGTTGCTGTATTCTCCACTTCCCTCAGGACAGATAGAATCAGGATTTGCATTGAAAAGTGTATCTCAATACAGCACATTGTGCTAGCTTTGTGTCTCTTTGGTGTCACAAACCTGACACAAAGTATTAGTAAATTTCACCCTGCCTGGTGAGAAGGGATGGAATAATCCACACCCCACTTTCTGTGACACACGGGTCAAGAACCTGCAAACTGGGGTGCAGTGGGTTTCCTCACGCCCCTTGTGCGGCAAACAGGTGGAACTGACTAGCTACTTTCTTAGAGCCGGCCTCCCTTTGGAATAGCATGCCAAGGCTGGGACCCAAAGGATTCAGGCGAGCCTGAATGGGCCTTCATATCACTATCAGCAACTTTCTCATAAAGTCCCTCAAAAGACACCCAGTGCAGGAGGGCAAGCAAGCTCCACACAAGCCCCAACAAAGACACTCACTGGGGTCCTAAGAGGTGCTCCAGTGAGCCTATATGACATATAGGCAAAAGGAACAGACACCCTACAGTCAAGGAAACACATGGATTCACATGATAATTTTCCTGTGCGGCACATCTTTGGTGAACCAACTAGGAAGAATCTGGTCCCAAGATTCATGCTTAAATTCTAATGTGGCATCCGGATGAGGTAGGGGCAGCAAAGAATATTTGGTTGCCGAATGTGAACGCACTCATTCAACAAAAAAACACTAGAGAAACTGGGACACATTCCCCTGCTGATCACCCCAACAAAACACGGCTTGACAAGACTCCCCCAACACCCCCCATGACTATCTAGAGTCCATCAGCAAAACAATTCACACTCAGAGTTGGTGTTTCGCTACAGTTTAGAGAATATAACTGCAAGGTGTGTTCTCTAAACTGTAGAGAAAGAGGATCACTTGGAATGGGCAGAGCATGCCAGGGCAGAGGAGCAGACTCAACTGAGGAAAGAATTCTGGTCCTTGAAGTGCAGAATATTGACCTCCATAACAAGCGAGAAGACTTAGAGAACCATTCCATGCCAGAGCAGCATTAGAATGGGGGTCTCAAGGTATAGTGAAGGCATCCATATTCAGGAATTTATACAGGACCTCTTACAAGCCAAGGGAGACCAAACAGATGCATATCCAAGCAGCAGAATCATAAAGAATACCTCCCAGACTGTGGAAAAGTACATTTTGCCATGTTCTGTGTCCCTACGTGTCCCCCATCTTATGTTATGTGTGCATGATTAATATGCATATGTATTCCCCTATGTTTGATTAAAGACGCAATTACAGTTGTGTCCATCTCTAGTATGTCAGTTTCCAGTTCTCGTGAATACTACGAGTATTAGGCCTATGTAAAGTTACGTTGCCACGTTTCTCAGTGTGCACGTTATTTCATTGTAAAGTCCCCGTTTCTAGGCCTCAAAAGGGCCCGGACACCAGATTCAGCTCCTGTCTCCTGAGCCCTCGCTGAGGAGCGATACAGCCCCCACCTGTATTCCTGACCCTTCACTTACTTCCTGCCTCACAGTGCCCGGTTCAGCCTGGCTCTGCCTACGAGTCTGCCAAGAGTATGTTATGATTCTAGTTATCAGTCCAGCCCTCCTTCTCTGCATTCCTAAACTACTGAATCGCATCAATAGTTTCCGTCATCGTCTAGCCTTTACGTCTCCATGTAAGAGAAATACTGTATTAATGGTCATTTAATATTCTTCAACACGCACTACATGTAGAATAATGCATGCACCAGTCTTAGAGTCCGTTAGCCTTTACCCCGATAACTTTTGGATTCTATCAACATGTTCTCTAAACATCAGATACTAGATAGTGTTTAGGTACATGTCGCCCTGACTCTCCAGACTTCAGTCTCTGCTCCTAGCGCAGAAGTCATAGCCCCCAGCTTCTCCTAGTAACACGTCATTGTCAGTTTGCGCGCACCATTAGGTTAGAGGTCCCGGCTCCTTAGGTAGCCCCCTCCATGTTTCCGCCCCATTTATGACATATTCTGTTACGTTTACATCACATGTCTATGTACACGCCTCCTGTTACACCTACTTTCACCTTTATCTTTCGCGACTGCTATTGACCACACCCACTGCTCCGCCTATCGTATGTATTGTAATGCAACTGTTTTAGTATATATGCTTGTGCACTGTTATTAAATGTTGCGCCGTCGTCCCGATTCCCTTGATCCTGCCCCCGGCAGCGCTGCCATCCTATTCCTGTGCAGGTTGTCCTGTTCCTGTCCTTTATGCTGTATTAAACCTGCAAACTCCTACTACCTCGAATCTTGACTCTTATTTATTGAGCTATCTGTTATTACTATGTCCAGTCAAAAATAGATCCGGTATTATTTATTTATATACCACATAATGGCGCCCGAACAGGGACTTGCCCTTTCCCCACGCGCCGGTGAAGCCACGTATGCCCCCTGATCCTCTGCAGCCGTGACGGAACCATACCGTGCACGTGCAGATATTTCTGCTTCAAGTATCCCTCAGGCCCACGGAGGAGACGGAGGTTGCGGTCCAGCATCCAGACGAGGCGGTGGAGGAACGCGGCGAGTCCCAACCAGAGCCCAAGCCGAGAGTCCAAGGTCCGAGGTATCCGGAGGCCCACCCGTAACAGAAGTCCGAAGTGTGTCCGTCCGGCGTCGAAGCAGTCCAGTCCAGTCCGAGGCCTTCCGTTCTTGCTGCCCGGTGAGTACCGTTGCTGGGGTAGTATCTAGACAGGGTCAATCTCATTGACTCTGGTCCGTGGGTTTTGGTGGTACACAGACCCAACACGAAGTGTCCACTCCGGTGGATGCGGGTCCTGACGTGTCTCTTTATGAGACCGGTAAGTTTCGTACTGTTTCAGCAGTGCATCTAGTTTCTGTTCTAGTCCATTCTGTTCTCGAGAAAATTCATGTATTCTGTTTTCAGTATTCCAGGTAGTATTCTGTTCGAACTGTTATTTTAAATGTTCATTCATGTCTTTTAATGTCGTGGTATGAAAGTGGTGTAATTATCGTGTTCATTGTGTATTGTATTGTGTCTAGACTACAGTTCAGTCATGCCTTTGTTTTCCAAACTACGTCAGTTAAGAACTAGAAAAGGTCTGTTAGAAGCAGCAGTTCCTGTCCCGCCTAGGGACAGTCCAGGCCATTTTATGTATCAGAAACATGGTATAAGTGCCATATTGTATCTAGATTTATGGGTAGAGTACACCAAAGAGTTAGAAGAAAAGTATAGATGGCCCGTATCAGGTACGTGGGATGCCGAGTGCATCATGCGAGTAGAAGAAGCATTATGGAAAAAGAAAGCCAGACAGTCACAGAAAGATGCCATCGAGTTACGGCGCAAAGAATCTCATAAAAGAACCGAAAAAGAAATCAGAAAGTCAGAATTAAGTAGAGAATCCTTAGAAAGAGCACAAGAAAGGGAATTAATCGAGATAGGTGAACGAGTTAAAACCGAACAGTCAGACAGACAGAGGAATGCCCTCATTAAGGGTATGTATCCTCTTCTTGCCGAGGGCTTGCCAAAAGCGACCCCGGAGGCATCCAGTAATTTTCCGCCACCCTTAGTTCCGACCAAGCTGCGTCATAAACCGACCGCAGCTGATATTTTTCTCTCGTCCTATTTGGACGACACAGTCCCAGAATATGCAAATCCTGTTCCGCCAGCTCCTGTAAATAATGTAAATCCTGCTCCTCCAGACACCGGGGCACCTTTTGCAGTACCTGCTACGGTACCCCCGGTCCAGCCTACATTACAATTTCCCGCCGCGCCAGCACGAAGAGTATCAGTCGACGATTCCAGTTTAGGGGCCGCAGGAGGAGGTCCTCCTGGTACCCCGCCACCACACCAACGTGTAACGTTGGTCGAGTTACATGAACGTGCGTTACAGCGTACGCCCAAATATAAGTCCATTGCAGATATCCGACGAGCTCTCACTGAATGCCGCTATGATCCAGTCACAGGTGATGATAGTACGGTTATATATTCCATACGTGTAAGACGGGTGACCGGGTATTTGGACACCCTACCGGATATGAAAGAAGATCTAGACAGAATATATCGTTTCATCCGTACAGGGGATGATCCAGAAAGTATTGGCGAAGCCATGTCTCAAAGGAAAGCTGAGATCCAGCTCATGATATTAAAGTTTCTGATTAATTGTTTAATAAGGGAACAAGATTACCCGTCCAAAGATCCGGACGAAATGAGAACCCTAACAAGGTGGAGTGATAATATAGCCGAGGGTAAGCACAGAACCATCAGTAGTATAGAGAGTATGTACAAGAAAATTCGTAAGGAAATAATAAGGTTACACGAACAACGTAAGACAGCACAAGTAAGCGAGAAAGAGAATGACTCTTCTACAGAGGAGGTAGAGGACGAGAATCCCGCCAGAATAGCGTATGTAGGAAAATCTAGATTTCCAGACCGCCATTTACGCCTGGAACACAAGAAAGTCTTTCATCATCCAGCACCGGAACAAGGTTCTCTAGAACAAGTATTCCAAGTTACCGATCATATTCTGAAATCACGAATCGGTTATAGTGAGTTAAGTACTATGCATGAACAAGAACTAGCCCGATCAGCAGTCCGATGGACTACTGATTCTACCACTTTTCCAGACGAAATAGTGGCACAAATGTTTCTGAAACTGCCCCCAGCCGAGCAACGACTGGTGGGTATGTATATGATCCAGCACCTCATTACATTGTATGAGGGTCAACATTCTGATCCAGGTCCGTTACATGATGTCCTGAACGAGTTACTCCAGTATAGATGGAAAGGTTTAGGTACCGATTTAATTAGTGTCATTCTAGAACAGCGTCACAAATATAGTACGTTCTTGAACCCGCATTTTGTTCATGTCTCACCTCCAGAAAGTAAACCGTTTTACATAGATAGACAGAATCCGTTACGAGAAGTACACCCAGTCAGGACAACGGATGGTGAAATGCAACGAGTATTTGTTTACACCCCGATTACAAAGATGGAACTCTTAGAAATGAAGAAATTAATTCCCTGCCATGACAAAGATCCAACAGGGTTCCACCGAGAATTAAAGGACATGCTCCGTATGGGAGAATACACGTATCCAGATATTATTAAAATGCTAAAGGTCCTGTTGCCCGCAGGGGTATACGAGAAACTCATGGAAAAAGAATGGGAGATGGGAGAGAAAAAGATCGATTGGGCAGTTCTAGAAGCTGAAGATAAGATACGAGTACCAGGTACCGGTCTTGGAGAGAAATGTAAAGAATTACCTGAATTGTTAATACAAGTTTTGCCCAGATTATTAGCCACTAAAAAGGAAGACTGGGATGCAATCTCAGCCTGTAAACAGAAACAAGATGAAGACACTAGTGATTTTTATTCTAGATTCGAAAAATGTTTCATTATAAACAGTGGCTTGAAGACGAGTAGTGAGTCATACCCTCATCTTTTTGTTACTAAACTAGTCGAGAATTCAAGTCCACAAGTAAAGAATCGAGTTTTGAAAGTTGAAAGTACATGGCAAGCTAGTACTCCGTCCCAGATGTTACAGATGCTCCAGTATCACCAGAATAGAATCAGAGAAGAGCAAGAACACGAGAGAAAACGTATGAAAGACACGAAAATGAAAGTACTAGTTGCACAATCTGTTCCACAAGACAGTCAGAAGAGGGGTCCGAATCAAGCCAGTCATCCTGCGGCTCCCGTTAAAGGGACATGCAATTATTGTAAACAGCCAGGTCATTTCATAAACGAGTGTGCAGTTCTGAAACATAATATAGCTACTGGTAAGACTAAAGAAAGACCACGTCCGCCTAGACAAGAACAAGTTTCACAGACTTCTCAGTCACAGAATGCACAACAGACAGTTCCAGCACCGCAGCCTATTGCTGCAACACAGCATGTTACACAGCAGATGTACCAGTATGCTCAGACAGAGTATCCAGAGTATCAACAGTACTCATGAAACAGCCTAGAGAGGGAGGTAGGCTTGCCTCTCATCGAGATTCCTGTAGATCAAGAAGGTCCCTATGTTCATAGTCAAGTACTAGGGAAAGACAGAAAGTTTCTGATTGATACAGGGGCAAGTAGGACTACCATTAGTCACGCCGAAGTTCCAGGGGCTCCGCTCTCAGGCTCTAGAAATGTTTCCCTTGGATTTTCAGGAAAGCCTATTGTAAACGAGATTTCAAAGCCAGTTACTCTAGAAGTAGGTCCATTGTCCCGCACTACTGATCTATTACTTACGAAGTCATGTCCAGAAAATGTGTTAGGCATTAAGACACTGAAAGAATTAGGTGCAGTTATTTGCTGCTCCCCAGAGGGAATACGTTTGTTTTTACGTGACTTCAAGGGTCACTATGTATTACGAGATTTTGATCCGAGATTGTCCAATGTCCCGCAGCATTTATGGGCGCAAGGTCCAACTGATGTAGGTTTCATGCAAATCACACCCCATCGTGTGACTCTCAAACCAGGTGTAGTGTTACCACGAATCAGACAGTACAGATTACCACCTGAGGCTGTAGCAGCCTTATCCAAAATTATTGACGAGCTCATGGCTCAAGGAGTAGTTGTAGAAACTGACTCTAATGTATGTAATTCTCCGATCATTCCCGTCATGAAACGTACTGATCCAAATGCACCCCCAGTATATCGATTAGTGATTGACCTTCGAGAACTCAATAAATGTATTATTCCCCAGTACCCAGTTGTTCCAGATATCTCTTCCCTATTGACAGCCATTGATTCCGAAGCGTCATTTTTCACAGTCATAGACCTCAAGAACGCGTTTTTCAGTGTCCCCATTCATCCAGACAGCCAGTTTCTTTTCGGATTTTGTTTAAATGGAAGGAGCTATAAGTTCACACGAGCTCCTCAAGGTTTCACAGAAAGTCCTAGCATTTACAGTCAAGCACTTAAGAGACAACTAGACAACATTCACATGCCAACAGACACTGCCCTGCTCCAGTATGTCGATGATCTACTGATCACAGCTCGTTCTGAACGTGCTTGCGAGCGAGCATCACTTACAGTCTTGTATTTCCTAGCCGAGATGGGGCACAAGGTGTCCCCCTCGAAGCTTCAATTCTGTGTCCAGCAAGTGATCTACTTAGGCCACTTACTGTCCAAGTGGGGTAGGCAGTTGACACCAGACCGTATCCAGTTAATAGCGAGTCTTCCTCAGCCCAAGACACAGAAGGAGGTACGAGCTTTTATTGGCCTTACTTCTTATTGCAGACAATGGATTCCTCAGTATGCATTTCTAGCTAAGCCACTGATACAGTTAACGACACAGGAGGCAGCCGTATCGACTGTCCTCCCTGGGACATCTGAACATACACTTAGTTTCAATGAGTTAAAGAAAGCTCTATGCCAAGCTCCAGTTCTAGCAACACCGAACTACAGTAAGCCTTTTACACTTTTTGTCACAGAACGTGATGGTACAGCATTATCTGTTCTCACACAAGATCAAGCAGGACAGTACAAGCCCTGTGCTTATTTTTCGAGCACATTAGATCCTGTAGCCCAGGCTCTGCCTGCGTGCCTCAAGTCAGTTGCAGCCACAGCACTAGCTATCAGACAAAGTGATTCCATAGTTTTAGGACATTCCTTGACAGTACAAGTTCCACACTCCGTGGAAGTTCTTTTAAACCGAACACAGACTCAGCACTTGACAATTGCACGTTTAACAGGTTATGAACTGACACTGTTCCAGCCACACATAGAAATCAGACGCTGCAACGTTCTAAATCCTGCTACCCTGTTACCATCAGTTATTTCGAATCCTGCCACACACGACTGTGTGGAAGTAGTTAATACTATGACTAAGCCAAGACAAGATCTGACAGATATTCCATTACCAGATCCCGACCTGACACTTTATGTGGATGGTTCATGTATGAGAACAAGTACAGGAGAACTAGTAGCCGCGTATGCAGTGACTACTGACACTGAAGTTATAGAAACACACCGTATTGACACCCTGTCTGCTCAAGCAGCAGAGCTAGTTGCTCTGACTCAAGCCTGCATACACGCCAAGAACCTGAAAGTTAATGTTTATACAGATTCACGCTACGCATTCGGAGTTGTACATGACTTCGGAGTGCTCTGGCAGGAGAGAGGTTTCATGACTTCTCATGGAACCAAGATTCAGCATGGTCTCCTTATTCAAGCTCTGTTAGATGCAATTCATTTACCGACATCTATTGCTATCATGAAGTGCAAAGCACATACGAAAGTTACTGACACTATTTCCCAAGGTAATGATCTAGCAGATCGCACAGCCAAGCTTACAGCACAGACTCCAGACATTCCAGTTAATCCGACACAGACACATACTCTAGATCCGACTACTAGTATGACAGTTAAGGACCCTACTCAAGATGTCATAGATATCCAGTTACATGCTACTCCCGATGAAATCAAGAAATGGTCCGAACAAGGAGGGGTCCAGACAGATCAGGGATGGGTAACGAAGGGAAAAGCCACATGGTTTCTCCCCGACTCTATGGTTCAAGTCATTATCAATACCGCACATAGTCCAGCACACTTAGGAGAAAAAGCTATGTAAGACAGTATCCAGAACATTTGGTTCAACAAGCATTTACGAGCTGCAGCCAAGCAGAAAGTCCGTACCTGTATGATATGTTGCCAGTTTAATCCAGGTAAAAGTGTCCCGGTGGAACAAGGTGGATTCCAGCCCCCTGACCACCCTTTTGAAGTCCTCCAGATGGATTATATTCAGATGGAGCGATGTCGAGGTTTCAAGTATGTCCTTGTAGTTGTATGCGCTTTGTCTAGATGGACAGAAGCATATCCAGTCCCAGATTACACAGCCGCGACCACTGCCAAGCAGTTGGTTCGTGAATTCTTCCCCCGTTATGGACTCCCTAGGGTCGTATATTCTGATAACGGCCAGCCATTCTCATCTGAGCTGATGAAACACATCTCCCTTTTGTTAGGGTACCAGTGGAAGTTCCATTGTGTACGCCATCCTGAAGCAGCCGGTCTAGTAGAGAGACATAACCAGACCCTGAAAATCCGCATCGCCAAAATATGTAAAGAGAAAGGTGTGGACTGGCTAGTAGCTCTGCCAGTCGCTCTGTTTTATATGCGCATGGTCGCACATTCCAGATCAGGTCTGTCCCCGTACGAGGTCGTATTCGGCCGCCCCCCTAATATGTGGGGTACACCTAGACCCCGAAGTATTACCGATGTTTCAAGTAATATGCTGACAGATTACCTAGCTTCCTTGATGTCTGCCCTACACTCTTGTCGTTCACAGGTTGCCGCCGCATTTCCAGACAATACCGAGGTGGCACCGCATGAAATCGTTCCCGGAAGTTTGGTTCTTGTAAGGAACTTTGATCGTTCAAGTCCGCTGGAGCCTCGCTGGAAGGAGCCAAAACAGGTCCTCCTGGCCACCCGTACTGCCGTCAAGCTGGAAGGCAGGAAGGGCTGGGTCCATCTGTCTCACGTAAAGAAATTTTATGGACTAAAGACTGTTTCCAAGAACAATTCCGTGGATTTTAAAGACTGCCAAAGTACTAATCTTAAGGACTGTCCCGCAAAAGACATTGATACAAATCCCTCCCTGTTAGAGAAAACTCCGCAACAGGAGTATAAGTTAAAATTAAGGTCTAGTAAAATAAGTCAGCCAGTTTGATTGTCTAAGTCCTCCCCTAGGTGAAACGGTTAGACCTGTTTCTGACATGTATAAAATACACCCCCATAGTGAGAGAGTTAGTCAAAACTCAATCCGATGTATCGTTTTTCTAAGTTTCATATTGTTTTTCAGCCTTATGATTACCTGCACAAGTTATGCATTTTATTTGTGTTTTCCAGTTTCTCATGTAAATAAGTCTTCTAATGCTACAGTAGAGCACACGTTTAGTGATCTGCCACCTCATGAACTATCTTATCGTCTTGCTATGCGAAATAATTCCTTTATCCGCATGTTACATTATTCACACCAAACCAGCAATGCCACTAATTGTTGGGTGTGTGGTCGACTCCCCCCTTTCCAGACACCGAAGGGAGTTCTGCCACTCTTTCCTTATCCATTTTCACATAATGGTTCGTGTGGAGCATGGTCCACGTTAACGTCATCCTCAACAGATATGTCTTTTCTTAACAGTACATGTTTTCCAGACAAGCAAGGTCTTCCCCACAGAACAGGGTTAGATCTAGAAAATGAAGTTTATAATTTAGGTAATTTTTCTTCGAATTTCATGGTCCTGAATGTTCAGTCTGATTCTACCCCAGACTTACCTGCTATGTCAGTACTACCAGTCAAAGGCGAATTGTGTGTCAGAAATAATGGTTCCGTACATGTAGGACATAGTGATTGTACTACTATTGTCAAGTATAGTGACAGTGGGAAATCTATTTTCAAAGCTTCACGTCATTCTTATTTTGTTTGTGGTCAGACCGCATATGTTCGTCTGCCCCTCGATTGGGAGGGAACCTGTTACATTGCATTTCTACTGCCACCAGTTTTCCTAGCCCCACCTGACTACCATAGGAATTCCCACCTAGTACATACTAGACACAAGAGAGACCTCCCGATTGTCGATTATACTGAAACTGCTCTAGAACAATATATAGATATCAATAAAGGTGTCTTTCCCTATTTAGGTACTGTCGTGAATAGTAAACTGATACGTAGATTAACCAGAACACTCGAAGCAGTAGTGATTGAGACTACCTCTGCTCTAGGTAACTTAACCGAAGAGCAATCTTTTATGAGAATTGTCGTGCTCCAGAATCGTCTCGTCCTTGACGTCATACTGGCCGATAGGGGCGGGGCATGTAGAGTCATCGGATCTAGTTGCTGCATTTTCATTCCTAATAACGCGCCGTCTGTTTATTCAGCTATAACCAGACTCCATAAAATTGCCCATCTGTTACACCAAGATCCAGGCACCTGGACATGGTCCGGTTGGTTCTAGAATATAATTTCCGCCTGGGGATGGAAAGTGTTGTCCTTTCTAGGTATTGCAGTAGCGATCATATTCAGTTGCTGCCTCTGTATACAATGTGGCCCTGCGATTTGCGGCATTTGTGCTACCTCTTGTATTCCTAGTCCCGAGTCCCGTCCTAAATCCAGTTCCAAGAAAATTCGAGACGAGCAAATGATACTGTATGAAATGATAGATGGTATCATGAATATTGATGTTTCCTGATGGAAACGTAGTGACAAGGAGGGAATGTGGAAAAGTAAATTTTGCCATGTTCTGTGTCCCTACGTGTCCCCCATCTTATGTTATGTGTGCATGATTAATATGCATATGTATTCCCCTATGTTTGATTAAAGACGCAATTACAGTTGTGTCCATCTCTAGTATGTCAGTTTCCAGTTCTCGTGAATACTACGAGTATTAGGCCTATGTAAAGTTACGTTGCCACGTTTCTCAGTGTGCACGTTATTTCATTGTAAAGTCCCCGTTTCTAGGCCTCAAAAGGGCCCGGACACCAGATTCAGCTCCTGTCTCCTGAGCCCTCGCTGAGGAGCGATACAGCCCCCACCTGTATTCCTGACCCTTCACTTACTTCCTGCCTCACAGTGCCCGGTTCAGCCTGGCTCTGCCTACGAGTCTGCCAAGAGTATGTTATGATTCTAGTTATCAGTCCAGCCCTCCTTCTCTGCATTCCTAAACTACTGAATCGCATCAATAGTTTCCGTCATCGTCTAGCCTTTACGTCTCCATGTAAGAGAAATACTGTATTAATGGTCATTTAATATTCTTCAACACGCACTACATGTAGAATAATGCATGCACCAGTCTTAGAGTCCGTTAGCCTTTACCCCGATAACTTTTGGATTCTATCAACATGTTCTCTAAACATCAGATACTAGATAGTGTTTAGGTACATGTCGCCCTGACTCTCCAGACTTCAGTCTCTGCTCCTAGCGCAGAAGTCATAGCCCCCAGCTTCTCCTAGTAACACGTCATTGTCAGTTTGCGCGCACCATTAGGTTAGAGGTCCCGGCTCCTTAGGTAGCCCCCTCCATGTTTCCGCCCCATTTATGACATATTCTGTTACGTTTACATCACATGTCTATGTACACGCCTCCTGTTACACCTACTTTCACCTTTATCTTTCGCGACTGCTATTGACCACACCCACTGCTCCGCCTATCGTATGTATTGTAATGCAACTGTTTTAGTATATATGCTTGTGCACTGTTATTAAATGTTGCGCCGTCGTCCCGATTCCCTTGATCCTGCCCCCGGCAGCGCTGCCATCCTATTCCTGTGCAGGTTGTCCTGTTCCTGTCCTTTATGCTGTATTAAACCTGCAAACTCCTACTACCTCGAATCTTGACTCTTATTTATTGAGCTATCTGTTATTACTATGTCCAGTCAAAAATAGATCCGGTATTATTTATTTATATACCACAAGACACCCAAGGGCAGCTACTGGTTAGGTTGTTGGGGCATTTATCCACTCATATTTCGCCCGTCCCTGCCCCCACTATTACATGCAAATAATATTCAATATCAACAGACTTTCAATTTGTGTCCACGCGGCATGCCAGCCGAAGTCAACCTTTAGTCATGGTCGGTTTCTATTTCATCTGGAGAACTGTAACAACACTGACACTGTTGCTCTGCTTGACCTAATGTTAGGATTTGGTTTGGTTACAATATATGGGTCAACCCACTAGTACTGGGACCTGGGTAGTCAATGGTATATGAAGAGGGGTCCCAGTTGGAACAATATAAAACACACAAATTCAAAAAACAAAATTTGAACAATGACAAAACACCTCATCAATATAAACTTAGGAGAATGTTATTTAATAGCCATCCTCATTTGAAAATTAATTACCATGTCTTTTACAACAAAGCAGTTTAAAGCATTTCATGATAAGCCCAGGACAGAAAAGCGTGGAAAGTGGGGTGAGGAAAAGAAATTTGTGCAAAACAGGTTAAATTAGTCATAGAGGAATTACATACTACGTGGTCTCATCAACATTTCTACATTGAGTTCCACATTGGACATATATACATTGTCATATATTTATTCATGTATTAAAACAATCCTATCCTATTAATCGCTTGCACAGTCACAAATGATCCGTTTGCTAATAGGTAGGAACAAATAACGGTGTGTCGACGTTTCGACCCCAGTTGGGTAGGCGACGCTATTGCCCTACAGCGGGGTCTTCCTCAGGACAGGTGATAGTGGGGTGTAGGGGTAGTGTAGAAGGGCACCTATAAAGGAGAGACTAAATTAGGATTGATATATTTTACAAAGGGAAAAGTGAGGGCTGTTAAAGCCACACCAAATTACCTACACAAAGCACGGTGATTCAAGTGGCTCCGTCTGATATCGTTGATGGGCCAGGGGCTCCTAACACCAAGAGAGCATGAACCTAAAAACAAATTAGGCTATTATGAGATTGTGGACCGCACTTAGCTATATTCCACAAATAAACCATTATTGATATAAACACAAGTGTTTGAATTGTTAAACATCAAACACTACCCAGCCGGGTTAAAAAACTTTAGTTACAAAGTCACACACTAGAGAAAGAACCAAAACTGCCAGCCTCAGGACTGGCCATAATCATTCCTGACATTCCTTAATCAAATCCAACCAATGTTATACTAGTCAGATGCTCACCTATTCACGCTGCGGGGGTCCTATATGCTTTCTTTCATGGGAAAAGCTTCCATTACTGTAAAACGTCTTATCTGCAGTAAACAAGAAACGGAGGGAATTGTTTTTAAATCATCCCTCTCATCACGTAATGAAATATAAGGCCAAAACACAGTTGTTTACTCACCGAAGTGAAGACAGAATAAGCAGAACAAATCGTCACGTGCAAAATAACTTGGCACTTCAAACTTTTTCCAAAACGACCAAATGCTGCCTCTCCATAAGCGATAAACGCTTTGGTTACTTCATAGTGTTTCAGTCCACATGGGTCCCTGCACGACATGAAAACCAAGAGGATCATTCTAAACACAGGCCTCCACATAACCAGGGGGAAATATGAATAAAGTCTTCTTCTAACTTACCCAGATGGAAAATAGGCGAGCGGGATGAATCCTCGCTGCTCTACAACACACTTCTCAGTTTGCGCGAGCGTCTCAGCGCGAGGCAAGGGATAGTGAAGGGCCCGCAGCAGCTAAATGTCGGTGCTTACTTTCAGCCAATGGGCGTAAAATAGAAATAGCAAAAAGACTCAGCTCTGGGTGAAGTTAAGCTAGGGGATTCCGTGGTCTCTAATTTTGGCGAGTTTACGATTATTAGACATGCATTAATACCAAAGGGGATTGAATGTATTGCGCACAGATGTTTCTTTTTTAATATATATTTCTGACTCCAAAAACAACGGGATTTAAGTAAAGGCATAGCCAAAAACTGTTCATTATGGTCAAGCAGAAAATGTTGTTGCTGTTTGAAGAAGGGAATCCAACAACCTCCTATTCAAAATGCTTATTGTTTGTCATAATAGGTGCCTTAAAAGTTCGAGCATATAAAAACAAACAAATTACAAACATTACAACAATTCATAAACCCAGTGGGAGCATCATATCTCAGTTAACCTTGTATGCAATTAGAACCCAAAAACCCTTAGCTACAGTTAGTATCGTAGTCCATGCGCACATATCTTTTCGATAACAAATATATATTATATCAGAAAAAAACTTCTTCAAGATGTTACACTGCATAGGATGTTGGCACTATAAGCATGACAGTTGGGCATAATTATTCTCTTGTTCATTCAGCCCATGTACTATAGTGTCCAAAAGGCTCATCCATTTGCTTTCTCTTACAGTGAGGATAGATGTTATAGTTCCTCCCCGGGGTCCCAACGACACTTTTTCAAGGACCACCCATTCTAGCTCATCTACTGTATGGCCAAGCCTTCTATAGTGGTCTACGAGTGGGGCCCCCATTACCTCACATCTGATCCTACTTTGATGTTGAAAGATGCGGGCCTTGATTTTCTGTTGTGTTTGGCCTATGTAGGCCAGGCCACATGGGCATTTAATGCAGTAGATCACACAGGTCGTGTTGCAATTTGTGAATGTTTTTAAGTCCACACACCGCTGTTTGTATTTGAACTGTTTTGTTTGTACACACATTGGACAAGCTTTACAATGTCCACACCTATAGTTGCCGAGCACTGATGGCAAATTCCACAGAGATTGCAGGGTGGGTGGCTCTGGCGTAGTTAGATACGAGCTAACCACCTGATCTTTTATATTCCGGGATTTCTTGAAGGAGTGCATGGGTTGCTGTGGTTGACCAATCTCATCAGACACCATAGGCCAATATTTGTTGACAATTTTCTTTATGTTATTGCTTTGTGTATTATATGTAGTAACACAAATCATCCGCTCGTCACTATTGTCATTTCTGATATGCGGGGTTAGTAATTCATCTCTAGGGCTGTACCAAGATAAGACGCAACTGTTCCAAAAAAGATGATTACTTCTTGGAATCAGAAGCCTTAACTATCAAATTGTTGGAAAGGGGGTATCCTAAAAGACTCGTAAAGAGAGCTCAGAAACGGGCTTGGTACAGCCCTAGAGATGAATTACTAACCCCGCATATCAGAAATGACAATAGTAACGAGCGAATGATTTGTGTTACTACATATAATACACAAAGCAATAACATAAAGAAAATTGTCAACAAATATTGGCCTATGGTGTCTGATGAGATTGGTCAACCACAGCAACCCATGCACTCCTTCAAGAAATCCCGGAATATAAAAGATCAGGTGGTTAGCTCGTATCTAACTACACCAGAGCCACCCACCCTGCAATCTCTGTGGAATTTGCCATCAGTGCTCGGCAACTATAGGTGTGGACATTGTAAAGCTTGTCCAATGTGTGTACAAACAAAACAGGTCAAATACAAACAGCGGTGTGTGGACTTAAAAACATTCACAAATTGCAACACGACCTGTGTGATCTACTGCATTAAATGCCCATGTGGCCTGGCCTACATAGGCCAAACACAACAGAAAATCAAGGCTCGCATCTTTCAACATCAAAGTAGGATCAGATGTGAGGTAATGGGGGCCCCACTCGTAGACCACTATAGAAGGCTTGGCCATACAGTAGATGAGCTAGAATGGGTGGTCCTTGAAAAAGTGTCGTTGGGACCCCGGGGAGGAAGTATAACATCTATCCTCACTGTAAGAGAAAGCAAATGGATGAGCCTTTTGGACACTATAGTACATGGGCTGAATGAACAAGACAATAATTATGCCCAACTGTCATGCTTATAGTGCCAACATCCTATGCAGTGTAACATCTTGAAGAAGTTTTTTTCTGATATAATATATATTTGTTATCGAAAAGATATGTGCGCATGGACTACGATACTAACTGTAGCTAAGGGTTTTTGGGTTCTAATTGCATACAAGGTTAACTGAGATATGATGCTCCCACTGGGTTCATGAATTGTTGTAATGTTTGTAATTTGTTTGTTTTTATATGCTCGAACTTTTAAGGCACCTATTATGACAAACAATAAGCATTTTGAATAGGAGGTTGTTGGATCCCCTTCTTCAAACAGCAACAACATTTTCTGCTTGACCATAATGAACAGTTTATTGGGTATGCCTTTACTTAAATCCCGTTGTTTTTGGAGTCAGAAATATATATTAAAAAAGAAACATCTGTGCGCAATACATTCAATCCCCTTTGGTATTAATGCATGTCTAATAATCGTAAACTCGCCAAAATTAGAGACCACGGAATCCCCTAGCTTAACTTCACCCCGAGCTGAGTCTTTTTGCTATTTCTATTTTACGCCCATTGGCTGAAAGTAAGCACCGACATTTAGCTGCTGCGGGCCCTTCACTATCCCTTGCCTCGCGCTGAGACGCTCGCGCAAACTGAGAAGTGTGTTGTAGAGCAGCGAGGATTCATCCCGCTCGCCTATTTTCCCTCTGGGTAAGTTAGAAGAAGACTTTATTCATATTTCCCCCTGGTTATGTGGAGGCCTGTGTTTAGAACGATCCTCTTGGTTTTCATGTCGTGCAGGGACCCATGTGGACTGAAACACTATGAAGTAACCAAAGCGTTTATCGCTTATGGAGAGGCAGCATTTGGTCGTTTTGGAAAAAGTTTGAAGTGCCAAGTTATTTTGCACGTGACGATTTGTTCTGCTTATTCTGTCTTCACTTCGGTGAGTAAACAACGGTGTTTTGGCCTTGTATTTCATTACGTGATGAGAGGGATGATTTAAAAACAATTCCCTCCGTTTCTTGTTTACTGCAGATAAGACGTTTTACAGTAATGGAAGCTTTTCCCATGAAAGAAAGCATATAGGACCCCCGCAGCGTGAATAGGTGAGCATCTGACTAGTATAACATTGGTTGGATTTGATTAAGGAATGTCAGGAATGATTATGGCCAGTCCTGAGGTTGGCAGTTTTGGTTCTTTCTCTAGTGTGTGACTTTGTAACTAAAGTTTTTTAACCCGGCTGGGTAGTGTTTGATGTTTAACAATTCAAACACTTGTGTTTATATCAATAATGGTTTATTTGTGGAATATAGCTAAGTGCGGTCCACAATCTCATAATAGCCTAATTTGTTTTTAGGTTC
This sequence comes from Lissotriton helveticus, assembly GCF_964261635.1. Taxonomy (NCBI): domain Eukaryota; kingdom Metazoa; phylum Chordata; class Amphibia; order Caudata; family Salamandridae; genus Lissotriton; species Lissotriton helveticus. The sequence goes on along the minus strand of NC_136069.1, from coordinate 1,507,622,510 downwards.
ACGCTCTCTTGGTGTTAGGAGCCCCTGGCCCATCAACGATATCAGACGGAGCCACTTGAATCACCGTGCTTCGTGTAGGTAATTTGGTGTGGCTTTAACAGCCCTCACTTTTCCCTTTGTAAAATATATCAATCCTAATTTAGTCTCTCCTTTATAGGTGCCCTTCTACACTACCCCTACACCCCACTATCACCTGTCCTGAGGAAGACCCCGCTGTAGGGCAATAGCGTCGCCTACCCAACTGGGGTCGAAACGTCGACACACCGTTATTTGTTCCTACCTATTAGCAAACGGATCATTTGTGACTGTGCAAGCGATTAATACGATAGGATTGTTTTAATACATGAATAAATATATGACAATGTATATATGTCCAATGTGGAACTCAATGTAGAAATGTTGATGAGACCACGTACTATGTAATTCCTCTATGACTAATTTAACCTGTTTTGCACAAATTTCTTTTCCTCACCCCACTTTCCATGCTTTTCTGTCCTGGGCTTATCATGAAATGCTTTAAACTGCTTTGTTGTAAAAGACATGGTAATCAATTTTCAAATGAGGATGGCTATTAAATAACATTCTCCTAAGTTTATATTGATGAGGTGTTTTGTCATTGTTCAAATTTTGTTTTTTGAATTTGTGTGTTTTATATTGTTCCAACTGGGACCCCTCTTCATATACCAGGATTTGGTTTGGAGCAATGTGTGGTGGGGCCAACCCATACTGCTGGCCACACCTTAGGTGGGATTTTTTTCTAATTGTAGTTACTGCACCAACTTTGCAATGCTGCCAGTGACGTGGTCTGATCACAGTGCAGTCAATTTGGAAATCCGTGTGTGTCATAACACTACCCCTAAGAAGGTTCCTGGGAAGTTAATCTATTTCCAGGCTTGCAAACAGATTGATGCACATGAACTTAACTCGGTCATTTCCAATTGTCAAGGTACAAAGTCGGATGTTCCTGATAAAAGGGTCTCCAATTACTCCTCATGGCTGGCTGGAGCAGTCAATGTGTTGGCTCCAGTCACACAGACCTTATCTATGAGAAGTAAACCTAAAGCTCCTTGGTTTGACAAAGCGCTCCGGGCAGCTAGGAAAGCCAGAACGGATTTGGAAGGAAAATTATGATAACAATGAAAAGAAAAATACAAATCTCTGCTGGCAGATTATGAAAAGCTCATAGTGAAGGAAAAACCTGAGTATTTTTATCAATTACATTGAATCGGCCTGCTGCTCACCTAAGGCCCTCTTTCAAGCTGTTTCCAATATCTCTTCTTCCTCAGCAGTTATGTGTTTGGAAAGCAGTAAACAGGACTTTTGAGAATCCCTGGTGTTATTTTTTCAGAATATAGTAGAGATTATTTTGAATAAATCCACCTCTAAAATAGCAACACAACTAACTGGGGATGACAATTGTCATAGGAACAATAAGAAGCAGTCTTTCTCTGAGTTTAATTCTCTCTCAGAAGACCAAGTTAGACAATTGGTCCCTTTGACCACATCTGGCTCTCCTCGTGATCCATGTCCCCCAACAATCTTACATTTTATACCTGACTTGGTGGCTGCCCAATTGACACCCATTTTCATTGTTGTACTCAGGACTGATGTATTTCCAAAAGCTTTAGAATCTGCTTCTATACGCTGTCCAAATAGTCAGGACTGGTAAGGAGCACTGTTTCTGTTTAGTATAGCGTATGAACCAACAGATATTTTTCTGATACAGATGATAAATAAATTTACATTCTGTGTGGATGAACAGCCAACACGTGTTTTGTCACTTTGTGACTTTTTCAAAGCTTTTCAAAACACAATCTCAATGAGTATAAGACTGTTACCGAACGTCTGGCAAAAGTAAAGCCAGAAATAAAGTGATCCACTGGGTCCAGAGAATAAAGAGAATGCTTCAAGAGAGGAGAACAAGTCTGGTAAGACTTAAGGTAAAATTGTTCACATTAGGTGCCAGAAGTTCATGGTAAGCTCCTTTCCTAACGAGCAACTGTTTGTTAGGAAAGGAGCTTACCATGGACTCCTGGCACCTAATGTGAACTATTTTCATACTAATATAGACCAACTGTTGTTCCATTACTGCCCGCCTTTTTGACAAAGTACACTCTTCTTGTGTACCGACGGAGACCATTCCATGACTTATTCCTGGATAATGCCATCTTCACAGGAACCACTGCCTACTTGTGTTTTCAAAACCTATGAAAAAAAAACTGCCACACACAATGGTACCAGTATATGCGAAGACCACGAGCGGTCCCATGCACCTTTATTTAACCCCCCGGGTCCGCGCCGTGCCTGATGCATGCTGATAAATTGTATCATAGTGGCCGAGTGGCTCATAACAGCAGGAAGTGCAGATATGGTGAGTGTAGGCAGTAACACTGGAATAGCACCACCACTATTTAACAGCTCTAAAACAATAACACATTATAGGGGGTGATCACCGGACTCATGATGTGCGGAAGATTCATTCATTTGATCTCTCGCTCTTTCAGAACATCTCACAGCCTTGTTTTAAGGGTTACCCATTTGGATTATTTTGGTATTTTAAAAGAATACAAGCACTTCGATATGAACACTTGGACACATAGGGGCATATTCTCAAGGCCCTATCTCCATGGAAATGTCACTTTTTCTGAAGGTCCTGAGGCGATTGGGTCAGCGCCTTATTTCAAGGCAGCCTTAACCCACTTAACGTGGCTTTAAGCCACGTTAAGTGGCTTAACGCTGTCTTGAGAATAAGGCCCCTTTCACACTAAATTTAGCGTGAATGGGGCGTGCAGTGGGTGTTGCATTTGGCATTCCACCGCAACACCCATTGTGATTGACGCTGCCATCTATTATCAAGGGCAGCGATAATAGGTAGCAGCGCCGAACTTAAGACCAGAAAAATCCTGGTCTTAAGTTGGGGAAATGAGGAGAAATGCTTCATTTCTCCTCGTTTTTGGTTTTTCCATGTGTGCTGTCTTGTGCAGCACACATGGAAAAAGCAAAATAATATTTCAAGAATGTTCATGTGCAGGAAGGGGCACCTTTTACTCCAATTACTCCTCATGGCTGGCTGGAGCAGCCAATGTGTTGGCTCCAGTCAAACAGACATTATCTATGAGAAGTAAACCTACAACTCCGTGGTTTGACAAAGTGGTCCGGGCTGCTAGGAAAGCCTGTCGAAAACAAGAATGGATTTGGAGGGGAAATTATGTTAACAACAAAAAGAAAAATACAAATCTCTGCTGGCAGATTATAAAAAGCTTATAGTGAAGGAAAAACCTGAGTATTTTTATCAATTCCATTGAATCAGCCAGCTGCCCACCTAAGGCCCTCTATCAAGCTGTTTCCAATCTCTCTTCTTCCTCAGCAGTTATGTGTTTGGAAAGGACTAAACAGGACTTTTGTGATTCCCTGGTGTTATTTTGTTTTAATATAGTAGAAATTATTTTGAATAAATCCACCTCTAAAATAGTAACACAACTCACTGGGAATGACAATTGTCATAGGGACAATAAGAAGCAGTCTTTCTCTGATTTTGATTCTCTCTCAGTAGACCAAGTTAGACAATTGGTCCTTTTGACCAAATCTGGCTCTCCTGGTGATCCCTGTCCCCCAACATTCTTACATTTTATACCTGACTTGGTGGCTCCCCAATTGACTCCCATTTTCAATGTTGTACTCAGAACTGATGTTTTTCAAAAGCTTTAAAATCTGCTTCTATTCTCTCACTGCTTAAGAAAGCCAACTTGAACACTCTTGCCCCAAATACCTTTAGACAGACATCCAGACTGTCCTTCCCAGCTAAGATACTGGAGAAAGAAATGAATTATCAACCTTCCTGGATAGCAATCAGCTGCTAGATGATTCCCAATATGTGTTTTTCAGGGGGCACTCTACGGAATCGGCTCTTACTGTAGGTACAGAAATGGTCAGGGCCACAGTTGATGGTGGGAGCAATGCTGCACTTCTCCTCCTTGATCTGACGGCAACCTTCAAAACTGTCAATCATGACCTCTCGATACACCGGCTGCTAGACTTGGGTTTAGAAGAGGCAGCATTGGTCCTCTAAAGATCCGTTCTGTCAGAAAGTACCCAAACGATAGCCATGGGAGATTTTACCTCTAAACCATTTTCCTTGCCATGTGGAGTACCTCAGGGCTCATCATTGAGTCCAACTCTTTTTAATATTTATGTAACACCGCAGGTTGCCCTAGCGAAATCATTCGGTTTCTGGATTGTTTCATCTGTGGCTACACTCAGATTGTTGTGTCCCTTTCCAGAAATGGTCCTGACATGAATGAGCCATTCCGGGTGTGCATGCAAGAGGGCGCTGTCTGGATGGATGTGAACTATCTTAAGTTGAACTCTGCAAAAACTGACGTCATCCTTTTTTAGGAATAACACTTCCTTTTGGAATCCTTCCTGGTGGCCAGATGAATTGGGTTCTCTTCCAATTCCTGCAAAAGGGTGAAAAACATGGGAATGTTGGTAGATGATACATTTTCATACAAAGAATAGCTTAATAAGGTGATTTCTACATCCTTCTTTGTTCTATGCACAATTAGGAAAATAGCCCCATTTCTTCAGCCTTAAAAAGAGTGGTCCTTTGCCTTGTTATCTCCAGGGTGGACTATTGTAATGGTCGTTATGTCAATCTACCCAATGCCCTTCTGAAAATATTGCAGATTTTACAAAATACAGCTGCAAGATTGCAGATGAAAATTCCGAGGTTCTAGTCAGCCTCACCTGCTTTGGTAAGGCTTCATTGGCTCCCTGTCCATTGCAGGATTCTCTTTAAACCGCTCTGCATTAGCGATAAAGCACTTCAGGGAGAAGGTCTAGCCTTCTTAAGAGAAAATCTTAGAAGGTACGTTCTTAGCAGGACCCTTAGGTTCAGTTCAGCTATGATTTTGGTGGTGCCTCCCTACATGCTCTCCTCTTGGGGAGGCAGGAGCTATTTGGACTGTACAACTCAAAACTGGAACAGGCTTCCTTTGGAAATTAAATTGGCCCCCTCTCTCTGGATTTTCCGCAAGCTTTCAAAAACTTGGCTTTCCACTAAATCTTAACTCTTGTTTTATTTTATTTATTTACTGACATTTTTAGAGCCCGAACGAATACCCGTAGGCGTCTCGGCGCTAGACTGCAGCAATGTCCCTCCCCAAAGATTGAAAGCTCATACAGATAGGTGATCTATGTTATTGGTTGAATAACCACGTCTTCAGTCTTTTTCGAAACTGCAAGAGTGAAGAACTGGTTTTTATGTGATGTGGCAAAGTATTCCAGATTTTACGAGCCGCCACCACAAAGCGGCGGTCGCCCCAGGAAACTGTTCTGGAACGTGGGACCACTAGTTGATTAAGGGATGTAGATCGAAGCTGTCTGACCGGGTTATAAGGAATGAACTGGTCTTTGAGAAAAGGAGGTCCTTGATCCTGCAGTACTTTATAAACTGTGCACAGGGATTTGAATTTAATCCTGTTTTGGACGGTCAACCAATGGTAAGTCCTTAAGGTGTCTGAAATGGGTGCAAATTTAGGCGTTCTGGACAACAGGCGTGCCGCCGCGTTCTGTATAGTCTGGAGCTTCTTTGTGACTCGAGATTGTGCATTAAGCAAGAGTCCATTACAGTAGTCTAGTGATGTTAAAACCAGAGAAGTAACCAGGGTCTTGGCGGCCGTGTCCGGCAGAAAAGGAATGATTTTTCTTATCATTCTGAGTTTAAAATGAGCAGAGGCTGCTACCTTATTTGCATGTGCCATGAAATTAAGCTGGTCACCGAAGGTTACTCCTAGGTTTCTGACCTTAGAGGTAGGGCATGGGGGGGTGCCAAAAGCTAATGGCCACCAGGTTGCGGACCAGGCTGGCGAGAGAGTACCAAAAATGACCACCTCCGTTTTATCGGAATTGAGCTTTAGGCAGTTTCTTGCCATCCACTCACCAATAGCAGTCATTCCATTTTGAAACCGTTCTGCTACCTCCTGCCCATCACCCTTGATGGCCAACACCAATTGCGTGTCATCTGCGTATGAGGTTAGGCTCATCCCGTATGCTTTGATGACACTAGCAAGGTCCGTCACATATATATTAAATAGTGTCGGACTAAGGGATGAGCCCTGGGGAACCCCACACGGTAATGACAATTTAGCCGATTGGTATGGCCCTAATGTAACCGCCTGTGTTCTGTTGGCCAGGAAGGAAGCAAGCAGGTCTCTCGCCGTGAGCTGAACACCCATCCTTCCGACACGGTCGACCAAGATCTTGTGGTCGACCGTGTCGAAGGCTGCCGAGAGATCTAGGTTGAACCAGCAGTGCGGTTCCTCCTTGGTCGCGGATGATTCTAATGTCATCTGCTGCTTTGATGAGAGCAGTTTCCGTACCGTGGTACTTACGGAAACCAAACTGAGTGTCATCAAGCAGATTATTTCTTTCAATATGTTCAGATAACTGCTGATTCATGGCCTTTTCCGTCACTTTTGCTAAAAATGGGAGACTCGCTATTGGCCGATAATTTTTTAATTCTTCCTTGTCTAGATTTGGTTTTTTAAGCAGAGGCTTGATCAGCGTATTTTTTAAAACGTCAGGATAGGTCCCAGAGCTCAGTATCGTATTACAGACATGGGTAATAATTGGAAGAATTGTATCCGGTACCATAGAGAGTACAGAGGTGGGACAGGGGTCCAAAGCTGATCCCGATTTAATAGACCTCACAATGGCCTTTGTTTGATCGGTGGTTAAGGTTTTAAAACTGATCATGGTGTTTCCTGAACTGATAGGGGGGGTGGGGGTATTCCTGATGTTAGGTTCTGAGGTAAAAGCTTGATATATGTTGTTTACCTTAGAGAAGAAGAACTCAGACAGGGCGTTGCATAGCAGTTGTGACGGGGGCGGATTTAGGTCCGGTGCGTTACCAGATAGGGTTTTGGCAATGTCGTACAATTGCTTGCTAGAATTTTTCGCTTTTTCTATATGTAGCGAGAAAAAATGTTTTTTGGCTGCAGTTATCATTGTTTTGTAGATGGCGAGAGCTTCTTTGTATTTGATCTGACTTTCACTATTATAAGTTCTGCGCCATTGCCTTTCCCTGTTCCTGGTTAGTTGTTTTTGGGTTTTCAACTCCTCTGTATCCAACTAAGCAGTCGGCGTACTCCTGTTCCTTGAGTGGGATTTGGTGGGTGCTAGTTGATTGGTAGCATCACCCAACCATTCATGGTATTGGCGAGTTGCGGTGTTGGGTTCATTAGATAGGTCAGGACTGGTTTTGTTCAGGAGTGTATTTAAATCATTATGGTTTATGTTCTTCCATGCTTTAAAAGCACCTGGCTTCGAGTATGAGACCTTTTTCCTTAGTGATCCTTTTATAGTCAAGCTACTGAATATGGCAGAATGATCTGAATGTTGTCTATGTTACTTTGGGCTAGATGTAGGTAACTTCAATTTACCGACTCATAAATACCGAATTTTACCGATTCGGTATTTATGAATCGGTAAATTAGAAGGAGGGAGATGTAGGAAAAATATTTTTTAGAATTACCGAATCTGTAAAAATCGGTATTTACCGAATCGGTAAATACCGATTCGGTATTGCCCATTGATTCCTATGGGCCTTGAAGCCCATAGGAATCAATGGCCATTACCGAATCGGTATTTACCGATTCGGTAAATACCGATTTCTGCAAGGGTGCAGGGGGTGTCACTTTGACACCCTCTAGCACCCCAAATACAGGCAAGTCTAACATGTGGCACACATACATGCCCTAAGGGCATGTCTGTGTGTCACATTGCACAGGTGTGCATGCACAGATGTGCATGCACACCTGTATGCGGTATTTTACCACCCAATAGGATTGGGTGGTAAAATACCGACTCTTAAGGGCCTGTGGCACTTTCTGAAGTGCCACCTACATCTCATTTACAGAATCGGTAAATTTACAGAATCGGTATTTTACCGATTCTGCATATTTACCGAATCGGTAAATTTACCGATTCTGTAAATGACATGCCCCCTACATGCCAAATCCTAAATACCGGCTCCTACATCTGGCCCTTAATCTCTTACCGCTGAGACACTTCCGGGTATTTGTTTGCAGTCTACAAAACTCAAATAAAATCAAGGAAAATTAATAGTCAGTAGTAGTGGTTTCAAATATCGCACATCGTATGATACATATATAGTGGGTAAGGTATTTCAAATACAAAGCATACAGATAGTTCAGTGGTGCTAGAATAGTTTGGCAACCTACTGCCAAAGGTAACTAATGCCAGACTGAAAAGATCCAATCAGTCGAATCATATAATATTTGTGCACCCAAACACTCATAATAGTATTATATGAAAAATACACTGTATAAACAGTAAGGACTGGTAAGGAGCACTGTTCCTGTTTAGTATAACGTATGAACCAACAGATATTTTTCTGATAGAGATGATATACAAATTTATATTCTGTGTGGATGAGCAGCCAACATGTGTTTTGGCACTTTGTAACTTTTTCAAAGCTTTTCAAAACACAATCTCTATGAGTATGAGACTGTGACCGAACGTTTGGCAAAAGTAAAGCCAGAAATAAAGTGATCCACTGGGTCCAGAGAATAAAGAGAATGCTTCAAGAGAGGAGAACAAGTCTGGTAAGACACAAAGTAAAATAGTTCACATTTGACGCCAGGAGTTAATGGTAAGCTCCTTTCCTAACAAGCAACTGTTTGTTAGGAAAGGAGCATATCATGAACTCCTGGGGCCTAATGTGAACGATTTTCACTCTCATAGAGACCATTACTACCCGCCTTTTTGACAAAGTACACTCTTCTTGTGTACCTACGTAGACCATTCCACAACTTATTCCTGGATTATGCCATCTTCGCAAGAACCACTAACTACTTGTGTTTTCAAAAGCCTTGAAAACCACACTGACACATAATGGTACCAGTATATGCGAAGACCACGAGCGGTCCCATGCACCTTTATTTAACCCCTCGGGTCTGCGCCTGGTCGGATGCATGCTGATAAATTGTATCGTAGTGGCCGAGTGGCTCACAACAGCAGGAAGTACAGTTCTGGTAAGTGTAGGCAGTAACACTGGAACAGCACCACCACTATTTAACAGCTCTAAAACAATAACACATTATAGGGGCTGATCACGGGACTCATGATGTGCGGAAGATTCATACATTTGATCTCTCGCTCTTTCAGAAAATCTCACAGCCTTGTTTTAAGGGTTACCCATTTGGATTATTTTGGTATTTTAAAAGAATACAAGCACCTCGAAATAACACTTAGATACATAGGGGCATATTCTCAAGCCCCTATCTCCAAGGGAACGTCACTTTTTCTAACGTTCCCGTGGCGATAGGGTAGGCGCCTTATTCTCAAGGCAGTGTTAACCCCCTTAATGTGGCTTTAAGCCAGGTTAAGTGGCTTAACGCTGCCTTGAGAATAAGGCCTTTTTCATGCTAAATTTAGCGTGAAAGGGGTGTACATTGGGTGTTGCATTGGGCGTTCCACCGCAACACCTATTGTGATCGACGCTGCCACCTATCATCAAGGCCGACGATAATAGGCAGCAGCGCCGAACTAAAGACCAGAAAAATCCTGGTCTTAAGTTGGGAAAATGAGGATAAATGCTTCATTTTCCTCGTTTTTGGTTTTTCCATAGCAAAATGGCATTTCAAGAATGTTCATGTGCAAGAAAGGGGCTCCTTCCGGTACATGAACAACCCTCCACTGCACACTGACACCCTTGCAATCTGGTGCAAGGGTGCCTCCGTTAGCGCTAAATCGTGAAACTTAGTGCCATCGCAGGGGTAAACGCCAGGCTACACCACATTCTTGAGAATAGGGTGCAGCCTCACGTTTACGAAGTGGCGGTGAGAGTTGTGAAGCCAATGAGGCTAACGCCTCTCACCGCTACTTCATTGAGAATATTCCCCATAGATTTAGGGCAGTTAAAAACTTGTACCCACCACATGATAACCTTGAAGATGAAGGGGAAAAATATACCCTGCAACAATGTGAAACGTTTTAAACTGCAAAACTCCCTCCTTCAATATGTCAGGATATTTTAAGTAATGTTAATGCTTGTTTCTAAACCCCTGAGCCCCTGAGTTCTGCGAGTGCACTCTTCGGAAACACAACCCCTTCCTAAAGCCTAAATGCTCACTTATTTTATTTCCTGCTTGCATGAACATTTCTTGCACACAACTATTTTGTGTAATATATCAAATAATGCACCAAGTTGCCTTAAATTTGGAGCTCGTGATTCTGCCGCAGCAGTAGTATATCCACTGTGCTGCTCAGATATTGGGAGCCAAATTACCAGAAGGCACTTGCACCAACGAGAGAAGAGGTACTTGTCTACGACTGCTCACTACTTACTGCTAAACGCACTGTAATATCTTCTGCCCACTCAGACACCTATTCATCGGCCCATTGCCACTGCAACGGCCACGCGGTCATTACTGACTGATAACCGGGGTATATTGTGAGCACTCTGGACACAAAAGTTGTGCCTCTGTGGGCTAATAACATTGAAGCCTGTCACAAACCGAGCCCAGCAGAATCAAACGAGCGAACACTGAAGCGCTCTTTCAAGGACCGCCTATATCTGCAGCGCCAACCTATAACCACGAGAGCTGCTGTGACAAGGAGCTTTAAAACGCGTGCGCACTCGAAAGACCCGATTATGGGAATATATTTATAGACTTCGCTTAACTGCGATCACATGTAATTGGCTGCTTGTGAGTCGTGACATTTTTGGCTAATAATGTCATATCCCGTGGGTCAGCTCTTTGTAATTGTAATTGCATTTGGGTAGCGCGTACTACCCCTGAGAGGGCTTCGAAGAACTTTTCAGCGAGTAGTTGCCCTGATTAATGATTCGGTGAAGAATTCTAACTCAGCCATGGAAACGTATGCAGGCTCACATGTTACTTAATTGTTGCCTAGAGGGGTGCCTGCCTCTGCCTGCTTTTACCATGGTAACTGTGTAAGTATGTAGGGAAGGTGGACAGTGCCAGGGCCTGCGAGCGTCAAGTGCCCATGTTTAATCAGAGCTTGAACCGGCTGCCATTAGAACATTAACCACCAGGGTAGCCTTTGCATATATTCTTGTGCATTCGGCACTCTGGTGGAGTGGAAACAAAACATTGCTTAGAATTGGAGAAAGTCAACATATTCTCATGAGTACAGTGTTTGCGAGACTTAGGTGTGGAAAGTGCATGTGATCATTGTATGGGGTGCACTCTATGTGCAAATAGGCAATGTAAGTTTGCTGAACACCACAAACAATCAGCACATAGTTGGTTGTTACCAAAGGGCTCAAAATGCGTTTGCTGCATCTCTGAGTCTGTTCGACCCCAGGCACGCAGCACCTTTGGGCTGAGACGGCTTCAGGGCTTTCTCAACTATTCACAATATTCAGAGGAGGCAGGGGCGTAGCTTCAGGGGGGTGTTTTGCATGTAACAGCCCGCTAATACATTTAGGGGCAGATTTATGTTAACTGGCGCATCCCCAGGGATGCGCCGGTTAATGTGCGCCACAGTGCGCCACAGCTCCGCCACCCATGGTGCGCCGCATTTACAATGCGGCGCACCATGGTGCAAGGCAGGGAAGATGCGTGACGCATGTTTTGGCGTACGGGCAGCGCATTGCTGGAGTCATGTCGCAAGTGCGACATGACTCCTGCAATGCACAGGGGCCACCCCTACAATGCATGGTGCGTCACCCTTACGCCTGCTTCAAGAAGGCGTAAGGAATTGACATAGAAAGTGACTGAGTGAAATCTCATAGATTTCACTCAGCCACTTTTAGAAGGCGTTCCTGCGCAGGAACGCCCCCCCTGCGCTGGAACGCCTCCTTATGGCGCAGGGCTTTCCAACGTGACGCATCTCCTAGATGCGTCACGTTGTAAATAGGGCGCATTGTTTGCGCCACCGTTGCGTCAAATTAAGTGACGCAATTGCGGCGCAAAGAGGCGCAAGGGCCTCATAAATCTGCCCCTTATTTTCTAGTGGATAGTTGGGTACAGGTGCTTTCAGTCGCGTAGGCTTGGGTGTCTGTCGGATTTCACCAGGAATTTTTATATACGCACAGACGAAAGAAAAAAAAACTACACGCTGTCTCCCTCTGTTTTGAAAGTCGTCACAAATTTGGTCATTTTACAAAATATTGTGTTTTCTCTCACTTAGTACCCATGTTAATCCACATTACACTCCCTTACCACTGCCACTTATACTCTTTCAAGGGCCTTATTTGTCGTCATTATTGTATGCCAACGGGGTTATTAAAATCTGAAGATACATCCCCCCCCCTAATTTTACTGACCAAGCTCTGCCCCTGAGAGCTGTTTGCCTTTGGATCTGCCTCTCCAAGAGAGATGCTCAATCAAATCCTAAACCCATTTCTGTGCTCGCTGGCAGTGTCTTTATGGCGCGCTTTGGTCACAAGTATGTATGCGTTGCCATAGCAGATGTGTGTAATGCTGCCACTAGTGGCTCTGCATGTTCTCAGCTACTATGACACAACACAACATACAGTACTAGATAGCTTGAGTTGCAGCACACAGTGACACTGACTGTAATGTGACAGAATACATACACTGTTGTCTGGATAACACAAGTTATAAAGATAAAAGAATCTTATTATATAGTACGCGCACAACGTGACATTCACTCCTCCCAATAGCCCATGAACTCTCAGAATCAGAGCGTGTTCTTCATGGCGTAGCCTTTTTATTCACAAGCCAGGTAATTCACAAGTGACCAACACAGATTAACAGTATCCTTTTTGGATATAAAATTATTACAGCTTCACTCTTTAGCAGCATCAACATGACAAAGGCTGCAAGGCAATGAGGCACGACATTACACTTGAACTTGAGCTTGGCCGTACACGTTAGTGGCCTTGACTTGTCAAAGGCAGTAGCGAAGGTATGCATCACATTACACTTGAACTCTAGAGCTTGGCCATACACTTGAACTTGGCCGTCTCGGCCCACCAAGCCCCCTTTCTGCTGCGCCCAATGTGCCAGCAGGCCACAACGCGCTGCAGTGAACAGTTGCACTAGTTGAACCAGGGCCCCGCATGGCACACTGGCCCCCGCACCAGAGTGCCTGCACTCAGGCAGCCTCCCCAAGGTTCACTCAGTCCATAAGTTGTGGGTTAGGGCAGAAGAGTCCAGGACCACCAGCAGGTCAGTCCCCCCTTATGCTTACCTTCTGCACACGTGGATTCTACCCCTTCCTGGGGGCATCCAGTCGCTGAACCGCCTGTCAGGGCTTCGCCCATGCTCTCTTGCCGGGTTTGTGGGAGGTTGACGACGCGCCCCTGCAGCTTGCTGGTGGTCCAAGGGGACAAAGAGGCTGCAGATCCCGGGGCGCAAACTTAAATATCCTTCCAGCGCATCCCAATGACATCACCTCATCCAGCCCCCTTTTTCGGCCCCGGCGAAGGCCTAGTCCCGTGGTGCTACTAAGGGCGCCCCTCCCCTAGGCGCGGGGGCACCTGTCATAGTACGCGCACAACATGACATTCACTCCTCCCAATTGCTCTAGAGCTTGGCCATACACTTGAACTTGGCCGTCTCGGCCCACCAAGCCCCCGTTCTGCTGCACATATTGTGCCAGTAGGCCCCAACGCGCTGCAGCGAACAGTTGCACTAGTTGAACTAGGGCCCCACATGGCACACTGACCCCCGCACCAGAGTGCCTGCACTCAGGCAGCCTCCCCAAGGTTCACTCAGTCCATAAGTTGTGAGTTAGGGCAGAAGAGTCCAGGACCACCAGCAGGTCAGTCCCCCCTTCTGCCTACCTTCTGCACACGTGGGTCCTACCCCTTCCTGGGTGCATCCAGTCGCTGAACCGCCACAGGGTGAGCAGCTCCCTGGTGCACTCACCCTTTCCCCCTGCGCTAACTGTGCTCCACCATTGCCCCATGTATTGTTTGTATAAAGAGCTACTGCCCTTCTACCAACATATGCCCTCCATCCTGATGCCACTGCTCCCTCTTATTATCTGGGCAGTCCTATGATAAATTTCCTGCAACTAGTTAACCCTCTGCATTACTGATCGCCTGGAACAGCTTCTTCACCAACTTGTCCTTGGCCTTAACTGGAGCCCCCTTAACCTATTCTGCCTGCAGTATTACTACCGCCCCCATCTAAAGACTTTCCTTCGGATCATTGGTTCTTAAGCGCTGCGGTGGAGTAATACTGAACCCTCTTTTCGCCTTGTGATACGTTTTTTGGACAAAGAATGCTTTATCCACAGTGTAACCACGGGGAAGGAGGTACCTCTAATAATATAAGGAACCCTCATCAGAAAGGAGTGATTGAAACATCCCGGAGCACTGAATCAGTAGCCTGTAGAAAGAAAAGAATAAAGAGCTGCACATACAGTCTTTCTACCAAAAAGGAAATGATTCAATACCGAGTGTCCAGAAAAGCATGACTCACTGACAATAATGTATGATGGAATGTGAGAACCATGGAGTTTGCCGGTGGTCCAAGGGGACAAAGAGGCTGCAGATCCCGGGCGCGAACTTAATTATCCTTCCAGCGCATCCCAATGACATCACCTCATCCAGTCCCCTTTTCAGCCCCGGAGGAGGCCTGGTCTCGTGGCACTACTAAGGGCGCCCCTCCCCTAGGCGCGGGGGCGCCTGTCAAGATTCTTATGGTGAGGTGGTTGCTACTAACAAATTGTTATATTTTTCTTTTCAGCATCTGGTAAACACGGACAAATGTTACTAAACTTTTGAGCAAAGTACAAGAGGGTACAGAACCCTACTTCTGTTGTTGCTAGGAATACTATATATTGTTGGTAGTACTCCCGTCCACGAACTATTCCAGGGATAGCCCTTTGACTTTCAGTATTCACAAATGACAAAACAGGAAGCAGCAGATACACACAACACCGCCGCCTCCAACCGCACCGCTCCAGCGCCAAAACCAACTGAGTGACACAAGCAGTCAGTGGCCCCAAGAGGGCGCTCCACCGCTGTTGCTGCCGATCTGAAAAGGGGCACCAAGGTGCAAAACAGACCCTTCAATGCACCCGATTTTCCCACAACCAATAATGTACCACGAGTTAGTCAAATGCACAGTGAGGCTCCCTTGCTCCCAATACTCGGTGAAAACTACAACTCCATATCTCCAGCTACACGACAGATCGAAAACCCCCCTCTCTCTAAACACCACACTCTATACAATACTGCTGCATTGCAAAGGCCCACCTCCACAGATTTTCCCATTCTGGCGATGCTTCTACCAGCAGCCAAACGCCTCATTTAGCCTCAGAAACCGAGGTGCAATATGGACCAGCTCGCAACACAGATCCCGGGCGCGAACTTAAATATCCTTTCAGCGCATCCCGATGACATCACCTCATCCAGTCCCCTTTTCGGCCCCGGAGGAGGCCTGGTCTCGTGGCGCTACTAAGGGCGCCCCTCCCCTAGGCGCGGGGGCGCCTGTCAAGATACTTATGGTGAGGTGGTTGCTACTAACAAATTGTTATATTTTTCTTTTCAGCATCTGGTAAACACGGACAAATGTTACTAAACTTTTGAGCAAAGTACAAGAGGGTACAGAACCCTACTTCTGTTGCTGCTCTTGCCTCCCACGACACAACAACCCCAGTGTTTAGGATAAAGAAACTGATGCTATATTATGTATGTGGCCTACGTGGTGGGTGGAGTCAGTGCACATCAGTATCAATTTGAGGCATGAAACTATATAATCAATATTAAAGGTACGTTTGAATATTGAGAGCTCCATCGAAGACAATCGAGTAGCCCCTGGCTTATAATGGCTGGCATGAGCCTTCTGCTAAAAAATTCCAAGGTTTGTCTTTCTGTTTCTCCCTTCTTAATTTACAACATTCTACCCTCAGTGGATGGAATGCAGTAAGAGCTTTATAGCCCAGGTGCCTCTGGTTATACCAGTTATTAAAGTTCCTCTCCCTTGCCTTGTTCTAGGCCCCCACCTCTGGCTCGAGATATATGCCTGCTTCAGGGCCTTCCGCAACAAGTATGGCACACAGAGGAAGCAGGCTTTAAGGCTATATTTTAACAGTCATGTTGTGCAAATGGGAGCTGTTGAAGATATGTTGCGATAATGCACACAATATGCATTTATACAGAAATATGAGTGGTGTTTTTGCACCAAATCTTATACATTGTACTTTAATTATTGACAGGTAACTTTAATATTGGTAAAACACCATGAATACAGAAGAACAGCTACTTGCAAAGCTATCCCTTGGACTTAGATATGAGGACAACTAATTGTGAAACAATTAGGACCTGACCGGCCAGACCTAAAACTACAATAACGTATCCAAAACAGGGGGATGACGTACAGACGTACATTCTCAAAATCCTGGTATACAAAAGTTAATTGGCTTACCGGGAATACTTCAAAGATTCTCTGTTCTTCTCTGTTTGCTTGACAATGACAGTAACGTTGTGGAGAGGTTCTATGGTTTTGCACATTTAAGCAGACCCTCCAGCATTTTGCGATTCACGAAAAAATCGCAAAATCAACTGAGTAGCGCGATATTTACTATTTCGGCGGCAAAAAGGTCTCCCGGCAGGTGTAAAAAAAATGGTGGTTTCTCATTGGCTGTAGGCAAACAAGTCACTACGTGTCTCCGTACAGCATTATAGGGTGGGAAGCTAAGAGATATGGGGCAGAGTGACAGTGGCATAAGAGTAGGATGCAAAAAGGCACAGAGGAGAGAATGGGGTCCACAAACATCAGTGGGGAAAGGAGGGAAAGAGTAGTGGGGAGAGAATGAAAGGTGAAAGATAGTGTCTATTGCTGTTTTTAATTTTAATCATTGGAGTAAGGAGGGAAAGAGTAGTGGGGAGCTGTGGCGAGCAGGGCCGGACTGGCCATAACGGGCACCGGGAAATCCCCTGGTGCGCTGCATGGGTGGGGGCCGATTTTGGGACCCTGGGGGCCGATTTTGTTACAGGGCCGTTTTTGCAGCATAGCTGCAAAATCGGCCCTGTACCAAAATCGGCCAAAAACCAGCCCTGGCAAAGAGCTCGGCGGCACCTCCAACGGCAGAAACACACAGATTTATGAACAGAAACATAACAAAAGAGAAAAACAATATAGGATGGATATGGAAAGAGATAAATTGACCGGGTGGAAGTGCAATGTCTATATTGCTAGCAAGCTGCTATGTCCAGGTCCAGATATCAAAACAAGCAGGCTGCCACCATAGTCCAGCAACAGTCCAGCAACAATCCAGCAATAGTCTAGTTAACAAACAAAAAAAAGGGGATCAATTATTTTTTTCCTGAGCTCCCCATATCCCCTGCAATGATATCTTTCAATGCTTGTTCGGCCTGTACCTCTGAGGTGAAAAACATTGTGCGGCCCTGTGTCACTACTTTCAGTTTGGCCGGGTTTTGGAGAAAGGCAAGAGCCCCTGCTTTCTGAAATGGTGTAATCAGCTGTCGTAGTCTCCATCGCCTTTCCACAGTAGCATGTGCAAAGTCTGGTTTTGCGAAGAATGAAAAGGCTCTCCCAGTTCCTTTTTTTATTTGGCCGGGCAAGATCATATATCGCCTGTCGCAAAAGAAAATTGCCAAAGAATATCAGAATAACTCTGGGGAAGTCATGATCCTTACGTGGTTGTTTAGGAAGTGAGAGTGGGAATCTATGTACACGGTGGATCTCTTTGTCCCAGTCCCACTGTGTTAACTCAGGAAATGCGTTCTTAAACAGATTAATAACAAATGCCCTGATGTCACTTCCTTCGCTGTTTTCTGTGATCCCAAGAATTCGGAGATTATTCTGGCGTTGGCGGTTTTCTGCCTCCTCGATCTTCCACATGATGTCAGTAACCGCTTTTCCTTGTGATGTAACCTGGGTTTGCAGAGTGTCCACTGTGCTTTCCATTATTTCTGTTCGGGTCTCCACCATGCTCATTCTTTCGGCAATTTCTGTGCAGGTCTTACCAATTTTTTTTTTTTTTTTAACCAGGCAAGCAATTTACCCGCCTTATCCCCAACATCGTAAAGTCGGCCCTGTTGTTCCCTGTACATCTTCTTGGCAGCGTCCGTGACCAGGGACTTGTAGTCAAATTGCTTCAGATCAAGGGCATGGAGTTTGTCACGAGTAACACCCAACTCCAGGTCAGCCTCCAACCCAAGTATTTCCGTCTCCAGAACCACCACCTTCCGATTCCTTACCTTTTTAGTTGCAGCGATAAGAGATAGGGCCTGCCCACGAATCACCGTCTTAAAGGCCTCCCATAGGGACACTGCAGAGGAGACGGACCCTTCGTTGTCCAGAAAGTAGTGGTCCAAGGACTTGATTAGTTGATCACGTGTCCCAGGAGAGCTCAAGTACCAAGGATTGATAGGTGCCACCCGCCCCACTGCTTCTATACCCATTTCAAAACAGAGCCAGAGCGGGGAGTGGTCAGAGATGCCCCGGGCCAGGTGTCCAATCTCCCGGACCGAGGAAGCCTGCGCAGCTGGCATGAGGAAGTAATCAAGGCGGGACAAGCTCCCATGAGCCCCGGAGTGGAAAGTATATTGGAGCTGGGTGGGATGCATAAGTCTCCAGCAGTCCACCAAACCAAAGGTATCCAGGAAACCACCCAGCCACGCTTGGGCCGAAGGAGTATCCCTGGGGGGGTGACGATGAATCAAACCCGAGAGAACAGAGTTGAAATCACCAGCCACGAAAAGAGCACCATCAGGAAGTCCCAACAGCACTCGGCCAACATCTGAATAGGTGGAGGTCTGCAGGCCAGGGGGTACATAAACGGTAAACAGGGAAAGGGTCCTGCCCTCGTACCTTCCCACGAGGGCGGCATAGCGCCCCCTATCATCCAGGAGTAACTCATCTATCTCAAGGGGAAGGGAAGACCGGACAAGAATGCCTACCCCTCTGGAACCCGTAGTAAACCCCGAGTGTGCAACAAGACGATAGCCCCACCTATTCATCGCATGACAAGTATTACCCACTAGGTGTGTCTCTTGCAAGAACACAATATCAGGAGACAGTCGTCGCAGATATCGTAACACCACCCCCCGTTTTATACGATCCCCCAAACCATTGACATTCCACGAAACGAACCTCAACCCATTACCCCCCATCCCAACATGTGACGCAGGAGCCACCCCACAAAGAGCCAGGCACTGAAAACAAAATTGCAAACATTACATCGCCTTGAAAAGAACAGAACACAACCACAAACACCCCACCAACCCACCCCCCAACACCCAACACAACTCCCCCCACCCTGCACCCCTGCAGAAGACTAAAAAGCCACCCCAACATGCAGTGTGCCTGTCGCCCAAACAACCCCATTCTACAGAAAGACCCTGGAGGAGGAAAGGGCCCTTGTCCCACCCGCCACCCCGAGGGAGGAAGAGGAGGGGAATACACAGAAAACATAAACCACACAACTACGGAACCCCAATCGAAAGTGTCTTGTTACGGAGGCAGGGGCCAAGATATTGCTTTCAGCTCTCCACGCCACCCTCGGCTCCACCCGGGTGTTCGGTGGAATCAGACAAATTAGTCCGGTCCGGTAAGGAATCCAGCCAATCACTTACGATCTCAGGTCGATCAAAGAAAAATGTTCGCTCATTGTACTCAACTCGCAGCCTGGTGGGAAAAAGCATGGCGTATTTCAGTCCCAAGTCTCGGAGACGCTTCTGGACCCCACGGAAGCCCATTCGCTGTCTCTGGACAAGCTGAGAAAAGTCTGGGTAGAAATTCACAGTGGCATTCTCAAAGGCCACCGGGCCCTTCACTCTCGAGGCCTGCAGGATAGCGTCTCGGTCTCTGTAGTGAAAAAGCTTGGCAACAATGGGCCTCGGCGGGGCGCCCGGCTTGCCCTTTCCACCCGGAACACGATGGGCACGTTCCACCGCAAAGAATTTTCTCAACCCAGACGGAGCAAGGTAGTTCTGAACCAGGTCTTCAACAAGGAGATCAACGGAGTGAGCCTCAGGATTTTCCGGAACGCCAATTACACGCACGTTACAGCGACGTGCCCTGTTCTCAAAATTCTCCAGACGATGGGACATAAAATCGTTCGCCGTTCTAAGATTGCCAATCTCCGTCTGAAGCTCCGAGACATCGGTCGTGAGACTAGTTGTCTTGAGGTCCAATGACTTGACCTTCTCATTGGTCTTAGACAGATCGGCCCGAATCAGATTCACCTCAATGGCCACAGTGTCGATTTTGTGAGCCAAGGCTTCGTACTGCTGGCCGATAGTCTCCTTCATGTTAGTGATGGCGCCCATGACGTCCTGTAGGGATAGCTCCGCCGAAGTAGCCATCGGGTCCCCCATTGCACTCGGGGTAGGTATGACGGCACCCGGGGACAATTTAGACTGGGTATACTGGTCCATGACGTTAGACTGGACCGGGCCCCCACGAAGGGGAGTCTTGGTCTTCCGTCTCTCTTGGTCCCCTCTGCCAGACATGGTGGAGAATGAGCCCCCGAGGGACCCTCGCGACCTGGTGAAAATGGCCGCTGAAAAACAGGGTGCCACAGTCCAAAAATCTCCAGCGGGGGAGAGTCAAGGTGGGAGACGGCCCGGACAAATCCAAATCGAGCGAAAGGCTCCCTTACACTTCTTCGTTGTTGGATCAGCCACCGGCCAGACACATCGGAAAAGAGACGTAGTCAGAGTGAGAATCGAAACCGAAAGTTAAGGGGGGGACTCAGAAGTCGAATCCCACTGCCGCTGTTGTTCAACTCAGACACGGCGTCAGAGCCTCGCCAAGTCCCGGGTGTGTCCCAAGGCGGGCCTCGGGAAGTTCGAGTCGACGTATCTTCGGTGCCCCTGGTCCAATTCAAAATCCGAAACCAGTATTGAGTTCAGCCCAGGTTCCTCTTCAATAATCCCTTTGAGAATCCAGGATATTTTCAGGATATTATGCCGGGAGTGGCGGGGGTCCGGAGAGCGCTGTGCTCACGCGGCCATCACGGATGCCCGCTAAGCTCCTCCCCAGGTCTTACCAATTTTACGCATGGACCCCTGTAGCTTTTTTGCTGCCACACGGGCAATCCGATTTTCCGTTTTGACCTCGTTCTGGAAAGTACTTAATGACTGTAGGATCATTGTTAGCGTTGGCTCTGGTGTTTGCACTGGTTTCTTCTGTATGTCCACCCCATCTTGTGTGGGCATTGCTCCGTGCCCCCTAATAGCAGCAGTGGTTGTGTATTGGAATAGTTCCATAAGAGATCTGCCTCGGGTTTCTCCTACTCAGTGTCCGTCTTCTGAGCTGATTTCCTTCCTTCTGAGGTTTTTCTCTGTTTCCTTTGGACTTTTTTACCTTTACATTGGCTGCTTGCGGAGGTATCGACGCACTCGTCATCGCTGCTATAGCTATGTGGGCCCGAGGACTCTGAACAATACGATTGTTCATTTAATGAGAAAAAGTTCTTGGTGTGGGTCGGAGACTGATATCCCTGCTCTGTGACATCCAAAAGGGCCGCCTGTACATCTTTTAGTTGCTGCCTTGTTTGTGGTTCCTCTCCTTTTGGTGTGCGAGTATCCATTTTCTCTGTCTCTGGTGTATTATTAATGTCATTATCCATATTGCACTTTGCCCCAATTCCTGCATTTACCTGTTCCCCTTGCAGTACTGTGTCTACAGTATCGTTTGTTAGCAGGACTGTAGTTTCGCCACTTGAGCCCCAGGATACACGTGCCTCACAGTTTGTTGTATTATCTTCATGTATCAAACTTTGTTTCATCTCTCTTGTATCCGAACTCCTTATGCTATCAGCCTCTGTCTTGGGTTCTGCCTTAGAATCTGTGCTCCGGTCGACATTATGCTTTTTGGAAAACAATTTAGTAATGATCGGTTGCTCCTTGTCCCCAGCCATTAGTGTGTCTTTGTACAGAGGGGGTCTAGCACTTTTAATCCCCGGATTTTTACAACTCTTACCAGAGTTTACGCCAACTTTCTGTCTCCCCAGCTTCGCCTTAGAGTTGTCCTTGTTCTCTGACCGAGTGGCTGCAGCAGGACCGGGCACTGTGGATCGATTTTTGGACCGCGCACCTCCTCGGGCGGCTGCCATTGTGCACGCTTCCTTCTCCTCGGCGTCTCGGTTACGTAACAACCCGCTATCTCCACGCTTGTAGATTTCGTGCCTGCCAGCTAGCGCGGTGAGCAGCAGCCTTGCAAGCGCTTCCCAGCGCGATCTTCGACCCAGGTTACAGCGATGCTCCAACACACTCCTCTCCTCGATCAGGCTTCGTTTCTTGGTGTGCCGACGACGCCAGTAACCACTATCCCAATCATTGATGTCAGGGCACATTTCTCGGATAGCAGGACGACTCAGAGGTCCGGAGCGGCGTAGAGGTGACTGACTAAGGTCTTACTCAGCCGCCATCTTGGCCAAGCAGCAACTGTATTTCCTAAGGTAGATTTCATTAGTAAAGGTATATAAATAAATAAGGAAATCTGTGAGGTACTCGGCATTGTTATCTCAAAGTCTGTTAAGAAGTTTGGTGGTTATACTGAATAAGCAGCTACCTACATTATTATCATATGAAATATCTTTATTAGAGCCATATGTATCAAGATACCCATTTGCGATTCTCAAATAGCTATTTTTAAGAAAACGCTATTTGAGAATGGTATGTATGTACAAAATAGCATTTTTTTGCGATTCCTTAGAATTCCATTAATTGCGTTTCGCAAATTGCGAATCGCAATTAAGGAATACTTTCCCATTCATTTCTATGGGCCAGGAGGCCCATAGGAATGAATGGGAAGTTATTCTCAATTTGCGATTCGCAATTTGCTAATCGCAAATTGAGAATAATTACAAGGTAGCAGGGGTGTCCAAAGGACACCCTGTTGCACCCCTGAAATATGCATGGGTGCACATGCGGCACTTTGAAAATGCAAAAATGTGCATTTTTCAAGGAATTCACAACTTACCACCAACTAGAAGTTGGTGGTAATTTGCGATTCCTTAAGGCCATTTTGCTAATTTTTTTTGCTACATACATTGCATTGAAGGAATCGCAAAATTTGCGAATCCTTAAATGCAATTGCAAAATAAGGAATCACAAATTTTGCGATTCCTTATTTTGCACCAGTTTTGCTTCATACATTCCATTTAGCAAATTCGCATTCGCAAAAGCCGAAATTCTGCGAATTTCGGCCTTTGCAATTGTGAATTTGCATGATACATATGGCCCTTAATGTCATAACTATACTTTCTCAATTGTCCTATTAACATTCTTACTTTCTCGGGGGGGCGTGGCCAGCAGCATGGCCGGCTAGACGTGCCTTGCCGGAGCTCCTGCCGAGCTGCGACTGAATCCGACGTAAGACTTTCCCCACGATACACAAACTACACCCAGCGGAAGACAAAGTACCCTAGAAGCCGGGGGAAGTGCCGCAGCGGCGATTCCGAGCCAGGGTCTACAGGAAAAAGTGAATTAAATCCGACCCGGTGATTCCTAGAGCGTCCAAGACGGCGGCCGCGACGCCCGACTGACTCTGGTGCACCTAGGAGTCCATCCGTAGCCCTACGGAGAAGAGGCAAGCCAGCGGAGGCACCGCGACTCGAAAGCCGGCCCAGAGGTACCGTGTAGATTCTGCCAGGTGCCCGGAGGAGAGACAGGGGAACCGCTGACGACAGGTCGCCTTTACCAAGATGGCGGCCGGCGGTACCGGTAACTGGTGGTGAGGAGCGGCAGCCCTCCAGTGCTGTCCCCGCTTTGAGGTGAGGCTGGGGGGATGCCGAAAGCGGAGACCGGATGCAGCGGTGCGGCCGAGGGAGGAAGCGGCGATTGGCCGAGACCGCGAACTGAGGGAATCCAGGGCACACTCGGCGAGCGCAGAAGACTGCACCAACATGGCGGCGGCGGTCGGGGGACGCCCGGGGGGGCGAACAACAGCGAAGGCGGCCAGACGGTAAGGGCCTTGTGTCTGCCCATCTGCGACACCCGGCCCCCCCCACCCGCCGAGGCGCTCCGTGCTCGTAGCGCCGACGAGCTGGATCCATATAGAGGGGAAATTTCCACCAACCGAGGCATAGCCAGTTTTGGACACTCTGGGCACGCGGTGGCATAAAACTGCGGCTCCCACGGTCCGTGGAGACGCCCCCCCGGCCAGCTATAGTAAGTGGAGAGCCTCAGGGCCGGAACCGGAGGGTAGAGGGGAGCCACTCAGCAGAGGCGACGCGGACAGGAAGTACCGAGGGACGTTATACTGCACGACCCAACCGCCTACGGTGCTGCACTACGTATAGCCGTCACCTCTTGATCAGACCTGCACTCTCCTTCGTCGCGCCGGGGGTCGGTGGCCGGCGTCCTGCGGTGGGAGCCCCCACCCGAGGAACGAGCAGCCATGGGGAAAAGAGACCCGGTTCCTAAATCCACGAAGCAGGGCCCCATGGATAACTTTGCGGTGCCAAGGCATGTTGCGGAGCAGCAGTCCGTGCCGCCTGGAGCGCGGACTGATACGGCAATGTTGATGGAGGCCATTCAGGCATCCAGGACTGACGTACAGGCATCTCGGGCGGCCCTGGAGGTGAAAATTGGAGAAGTGGGCTCCGAGGTGACGCTGCTGAGGCAAGATTTTCGGAATCTGACGGATAGGGTGGCGGCGACGGAAACCAGAATAACCGAAAATGATGCATCGATATCTGCACTGAAGAAAAATATGGCGGAGCTACAGGCCTCACACCGTCAGCTGCTGTGGAAGGTAGACGATGCGGAAAATAGATTGAGACGCAACAACCTTCGCTTTGTGGGCTTTAGGGAAGGAATCGAGGGGAAGAACATGTCCTCCTTCCTCCACACCTGGTTGAAAACTACATTCCCAACGGCACAGTTTTCCCCATGCTTCATCATTGAGAGGGCGCACAGGGCCCTTCTGGCCAAACCGCCGGAGGGGGCGAGACCGAGACCAGTTATAGCACGCTTCTTGAACTATGCAGACAGGGATTTAATCCTACGAGAAGCCAGAAAGCTGGGGGAGATCCGTTTGGAGAATACAACCATAATGATTTTCCCGGATTACAGCCAGGAAGTCTCGAAACAGCGCCGCTCATTCGACTCAGTGAAGGCAAAACTGAGGTCCTTAAACATAACGTACATGCTCCTCTTCCCCGCAAAACTCAAAGTGCTCTACAAGGACAAGTCCATCTTTTTCGCGCACCCAGAGGACGCATGGCAGTGGCTTGAGGAACGCCCTATCCTAAATAGTAGAGAGGCGGCTGGTCGGGAAGCGCTGGACAGATCACTACGGGAAAGGCCGCGCTGGGAGCTGCCGAAGCCGCAGAGACGGAAAATGCAAAGGATAAAGAAACAGACTCCGGCAACTTCGTATTGAACCCGTGGTCCAGACGACAGGAGAGGAGGCAGATCGACATCGCCAGGAAATGACTCTGTGGCGGGCTCTAGGTTCAGTTGCCTGCGGAATGGAATCCGTTCGGAGGGAGACGAAGGAGAAGACTCGGAGGGCCGCGCATCAGGAGGAGAGGTGGACGATACAGTGGGCGAGTCGGTGCACCCACTGGTCAAAGAAATCCAACATTTGAAACAGGACTCCTCGGGGCAGGTGCCCACCATGGACACACAGGACTCACACTCATGAACAATGGTGTTCGGGGATCAGGGAGATCACAGCTCGACGACAGGGAGCACGCAAGTTGACACGCCCTTCGTTGTTTTTTGAGTTTCTCGTACTGTTTTTTGGTTTGTGATGGGAGGGATGTGTGGGAGGGCGACAGGCCTTCTCCCGTGGATAGTTTGGTCCCACGTTGGGACACGACTGGAAGGGGAGGGAGGTGGGGAGGGGGGTGGGAGGGGGGGAAGGTTTTCGATGTCTCTCGAGTTGGGGCCAGAGAGGGACGAGGGGGGGAGGGGAGGGTCAGTTAGCGGGCAGCAGCAGCACACCTTGATACACCACACCACTCTTCTACCACAGCAATTCAGCAATGGCAAGTACATTAAATACCTCACACTTGGGTGATCAGGGGGTCACCATCTTGACGTGGAATGTCAATGGCCTAAGGTCAAAGATCAAGAGGGGGCTGGTGAATGCCTACATCAAGAGAGTGGCACCAGATATCGTCCTACTGCAGGAGACTCACCTCAGGGGCAATAAATGTGCGTTTATAGCGAGGGGGCGCCACGTGGCACTGGCGCATGCAGGTTACATATCAGACTCCAGGGGGGTGGCAATTCTGATAAAAAAACGGCCCCGTTCAGCGTCACCCGCACGTGGCTAGATCCACAGGGGACTTATGTGGGGGTGCAGGGGACATGGAAAAGACGTAGGTACACTATCATTTCGGTCTATGCGCCGCCGAAACTCCAGGCGCGTACCCTCAAAGCCATCACCTCCATTCTTATCGATACAGCGGATACCATACAGATAGTGGGTGGCGACTTTAATGATGTCATGTGTGAAGCGCAGGATCGTACAGGGACTGCGCGTAATTGGGGGACATGTTCGGCACTAGCACGACAAATGAACGTCATAGGACTAACTGATGTCTGGAGGTGGCTCCACCCTACGCAAGCGGCTTACTCTTTCTACTCAGGGGCACACAGGGTCTTTTCAAGAATAGATTACATATTCACATCCAGGCAAACCCTAACCTCGAGCGACTTGGCTGAATATAAAGCGAGGGGAATCTCGGACCACTCTCCACTATATGCACAGTTGGGACGGGAGAGGGGAAGGAGTGGGGCTGAATGGCACCTAGCGGCATGGGACATCCAAACACCAGAAATACTACGTGGCATCAGAGCTGACATTAGGGTATACGTGGCCGAGAATGAGGGAACGGTCGACTCAGGGGTCACCTTCTGGGAGGCAATGAAGCCGGTACTGAGGGATCGAATACAGAGCAGGCTGGGGGAGGCACGACGGGCACGACAAGCCGAGGTGTCTAGCCTGGAAACGTCTATCTTGGCCCTCGAGGCGGACTACCAACAGCGGAAGGTACCAGAGACACTCAGACAACTGCTTGATACACAAAGACACTACAGGGAGATGGCTTCCAATGAGGCACGAACTCAGTCATTGGCAACTCTCCACCGATTGTACGATGTGGGGGACAAGTCCGGCAGGCTCCTTGCATGGCTTAGCAGGAAGGAAAGGGTGGCGAGATGGGTGGAACAGGTCACAGCGGTAGATGGTAGGCAGACGCATACAGATGAGGCCATAGCAGAAGTATTTGCGTCTTACTTTGAACATTTCTATGAGGCCAGGGACCTGGGCACGGGTGAAGATGCATACCATTATATAGGTGACACAGAGGTACCGGTACTGTCCTCCGAGGCCAGCGCGGCTCTGGAGGCTGAGGTAACTCTGGAAGACGTAGCCGACGCGATAGCCTCCCTGAACCCGGGGAAAACGCCCGGGCCGAATGGCTTTCCGGCGGAATTTTTCAAGAGGGCGGCTGATCTCTTGACACAACATTTAAGAACCCTCTTCTTGGAGGCGTATCAGGAGAGGTGCCTGCCGCCCGACCTCGCTTTGGCCACGATAGTCCCGGTTTATAAAGAGGGCAAGCCGAGGCAGGAGTGTGCCTCATACCGCCCCATATCTCTCCTTAATATGGAGGTAAAGATCTTGGCCACTATTCTAGCTAAACGTCTGCGGTCAGTCATAACAGACTTCATACATATGGATCAGTCGGGGTTCCTGCCGGATAGGGCGACCAAGTTGAACCTGCGCCGGGCACATAATTGGTTGCAGGAAGTTAAGGGAAGGAGTGAGCCCCATTGGTTCCTCTCCCTCGACGCGGAGAAGGCATTCGACGCGGTACACTGGCCATTTCTAATGGCGGCGCTAGAGAGGTTTGGGTTCGGCCCCAAGTTCCAAAAATGGGTCCAACTCCTGTACACAGCCCCGAGGGCGCAGGTTCGGGTCAACGGGAGGCTGTCCCGCAAATTCCAGAGCGGCAGAGGCACACGCCAGGGGTGCCCGCTATCCCCCCTTCTGTTTACACTCGCCATAGAAATTCTAGCGGTGAAGATCAGGCAGAATCCGGGGATCCGGGGATTTTCATGGGGAGACTCCAACTCCGCACAGGAAAAAATATCCCTATACGCAGACAACGTGTTATTGTACATCACTGAGCCTGAAACTACAATTCCAGAGTTATTCAGGGAACTAGATGGCTTTGGTGCTAGAGCGGGTCATACCATAAACTGGCACAAATCGGTCCTCTATGACCCACAGGGTCTGGGGCGAGGGGAGTGCCTCCCGGAGCAACTAGTACATACCCCAGAGGGATTCCAGTACCTGGGTATCTTCATCACCCTGGATAGGGAACTCTCCTTTAGTAATAATATAAAACGAATCATGGATAGCGCAACAACAGAGATGACTAGGTGGCGACAACTGCCGCTCACCCTATTAGGCCGAGCGGCGATTTACAAAATTATTATCCTGCCGAAGTTTCTGTATGCGCTCCAAAACGAGTATTACCAGCTACCATCCAAAACAATACCCAAAATCCATGCAGACCTTCGGGCGTTCCTGTGGCTGGGGAAACAACCGCGAGTGGCCCTGTCGACTCTACAGCGCCATCAGTACAGCGGAGGGATTTCACTTCCCAACCTAGAGGCATACTACTGGGCGGAGCACCTCGCCCCGATCAATGATTGGCTACACGCATCAGCGGACCACCCGACATATGCGCTGGAAAGATTTAAAATGTTCACCAGAAATCTATTGTACTATCTATACGGGGGGCGGCGCGGGCATCGCTCCTACCGGCCACGGTGATCACCCTGAATGCTTGGAACAAGGCTACTAGACGCATGGGGTGGGACAAGAAGCCTACTCGACAGACGCCGCTGTGGCACTGCCAATGGTTGAGCGAACTCATTAAGCTACGCGGCTTCCGGAGATGGGATGATATAGGCATCTCCACAATTGGGGATGTGATTGCAAGGGGTGAGCTGAAGTCTTTTCAGGTGCTTAGAGACGAGTTTGGGCTGCATAACACTCAGTTCTACAAATACGCACAATTAAGACATGCATGGAGGGCACAAAACATCACGCTCGCAGATATTCCGGAATATGCTCCGTTGGAGGGTAGGCTGCTTCAGGAGCGGGTCATGGAAAGGGTGGTATCCCTCACATATAAAACCCTGACAAACCACATGTTGGGCGACTTGGCAGGGCTAAGGAGAGTATGGGAGGCTGACATGGGAGAAATGGAAGACCTGGACTGGGAGATTGTCTTAATGCATCCTCGTGAGGTGGCAATAAAATCAAGGCTATGCCTCATCCAACTGAACGTGCTCCACAGAACCTATTTTGGCAGGGTACGCCTCCTGAGAATGGGGAGAATAACAGACCCGATATGCCTTAGATGCCACTACCAACGAGGAGATTTTTTTCACACGATATGGGCATGCGACATTATACAAACATATTGGGGGCACATATTCGCAGAACTAGATGAGGTCCTGGGGGTGACCTTGACACGCGACCCTAAATTAGCATTATTGGGCATGACAACCGAGGTAGACCTACCACGCCCTCTGCTTATCTTCTTGGTACTCGCATTGGTGGTGGCGAAAAGGGACATTGCAAAATATTGGGGTGCGGCGGAAAGGCCAGACATTGAGGAGTGGAGAAGGGGCCTGGACCTCTATATGGCCGCAGAAAGAGTGACCTATAAAGCTAGGGGCTGCCCTAAAAAGTTTCGGAGAGTGTGGGCAAAATGGAGGCAATACCATGGATTGGAGGGGGGCCAATCAGGGAGAGTACTGAAGGACGGGTGGATCTAGGACACAACTGCTTTATCAGAAGTTACAGCGTGGGCCAAGTGAAGATCGACTAACCACGCTACGGTGAGGGGGATAATAGAAATCCTTGATCGGTGGGAAGTCAGGTGGGTCCTGGGAGGTGGGGGGGAAGGGGGTGTAAGCTGCTTTTTGACGTGTAGTTATTATGTTCATGTTGTGGATATCTTTGACAAACTAAGACTTGTGGAACCAAAAAGTTGCGCAAACAGCGGACAGAGGCGGAATGTTGATGACCTGCTGACTACTGACTATCTCGTTGATTATTCTTTCTGATGCAACAATAAAAATAAATAATAATAAAAAAAAAAACATTCTTACTTTCTCAAATTTGCTTGGAAATGCACAATTTGCCCACTCTTTTTTCAAACTTTGCTTGGGAGGAGACCCCCCTGATTCCCCAGTCCCCCCTACACTTGCTCACCACAGGTCACTCATCGACCACTTTCAAATGTCACCAGCCAACACTGCAGACACCCTGCGAAGGATGCATATTTTCAATAAAAAAGAGCTGATATGTAGCAAATAAAGACACAAAGCTCATGGTCCAACACATTCGTTGTCAATGGGATCACCTTTTCTGCCTCCAGTTCACTCGAATAGGCCAATAAAAAATACTGTAATTACTATGAGAAACAAAATGGCTCATGGGTCTTTGGATCACAGAGGACTATCAGGTCGAGGAAAGAACCTCCTCTAAGCGGTTTGTGGGGGTAGGGGTCAACAATACCTAAGATAGCAGAGCAGGCAGCCCGTGTATGAAGCAGGCCCTGTTAGACTCATCCACATAAGATATCTGTGGCAAAAAAGAATGGGGCCCACCACCAGAAAAGGATAGGGGCAGCACAAGATATTCCACAGGTATTTGAGAAGTAAGGATGACAGGATATGCCAGGAGACAGAGCACAGTCATATAGACATCATCATATGATCATTCAAACTAGTTTCAATTAATGCAAAAGACTCTCACCATCTTGAACCTGCACCCGGACCCAGCCTGAGTGAGTCCTTAGCCCTCGAGTGGAGTCCTATCAGTTCTGGATCCTTGAATATTGTCCTAAAGGTGCCCAGATAGTCAAAATCGAAAACTTGAGACTTTGACAATTTTTGGTTAAAAACTGTTCTGAGAAATGAGGTAAGACTGGGACCAATCCACTTGTTGATCCTACCAAGGTGAATCGCTGGTTGGCCTAACTTCAAGAGTGCTCCCGCTATGACCTTCTCCACAGCAGCAAATCATGTTCAGCGGTTCTTCGCGAAAGGGGTATCTGACCTCCTGGAACTGCCCCTGCCTTGGCCAGCTGAAGCTTTTTGACTTCAAAAAAAGTGACGAAGTTCAAACATAGAAATCATCACCACGATTTCATCCAGGAGCTCCCTGACGACACCTCTTCAGACACCGCCTGCACCCTAACCCCGCTGAACTTTACCGTCTCAGAACAGTCTTGAAAATTCTTCTAAGGTAAGCATTGACCAGGTCCAATCCACTTCTTGTATCTGAACTCCACTCCAGTGCAGTTGCCATATTTTTCGTCTTTGACCTGGTCTTTTGCGACTAGATGTCCTTGGTTGGTGCTTTGATCTTTTAGGCACTTGTTTCAACTAAAAACTTTAAAAAATATTAACTTCAGTTAAACTGTTTGGATTTTTGTTTTTTTGCTGTCAAATAATGTATTAAAATGTACTCTATTTTTCTAAATTGGTGCAGGATTTTTCTTGTGGTGTGCTTTTACTTTATTACTGTTTGTGTGCAGCATAAATACTTTACATATTGCCTGACTGCTTTTTGTGGCAAGCTACCTACAGTTTAGTTAAGTGACTTTCTGTGATTCACCCTGCCAGGGATTGTGGCTGTTGTTTGACCAGGGCTGACACCCCAGTCAACCAACACTCAATTTCTCACAGAGATCCTATAGCCAGTGGTGACATAGTCTTACATCCCTAGCAAGATATGAACTGAAGGTCGTATACCGGTAGGGGACAATGTCAGGAACATATAAGCAGTATACTAGTAGGGGGCAATGTCAGGAACATACAAGCAAAAAAACTTGATGACAAGGGTATAGTAGTTCACTGGAGATATTGTTTCGGAAGAACTGTTCTGATAACAGTAGGATAGTGTAAAGACCTAGTAGATACCCGCTAGTTAATCCACTTGTTGTAGCCGGAAATTTAGGTTGTCCCAAAGAAGGTGGTTGTTTCATATATTTCCAACTGAAACGTACGTAGACTGGAATAAACAGGATCCAAACCCACAACACAACAATTGGTGAAAAATGAGTCTGTTTCCCGTTGCCCATGGATAGTGATCATAACGAGTGATTGGGATCAGTATGAATGTGATAAGTGAATGTATGAATTTGTACGGATGCAAGGAGAGAGTGGTGTTTGGAATACAAGGGGGTATGTTTATTGATTGTAAGAATGGTAAAAGCTATTAACTTTTGATCAAAACACTAGTTTGTGTGATTTTCGTCTTCTTTTCACTTAAGGTTTCTTGATACTATAGTTTAATGCGAAATGAAAATAATTCATCAAAGAACGATCTGTTTGTTTCGATGAAATTGTCCTGTGTTGTACAGATTGTGTATATTTATGTCATGTTTTATGTATAATTATTTGAGATTTGTAATAGGTATAAAGAAATAAACAAACTAAGAATGAAAAATAAAGAACATAGTTTGACAAAAAAGGGACTATATGTATTATCGCAGTTGGTAATTCACATAGAAACTGCAGAGCCCTCGCACACACAAATATAATATGACCCTTAGTAGGCAAGTTGCAACAACAATCAATCAAAAGGGGATGTAAGGGGGAAGAAAGGCTATATAGGGCAGCCCCCCACTCAACGAATCAGAAACAAAAAGCCCTATTCAGCCTGCATGATATAGATCTCAGACTATGTAACTAAAGGGGCCATACCTCATATTGGCTCACCAAGAAAAGGTTAAATTAAACCAATGCTGTGTTACAGGTCCGGACATGCCTTAAGATATACAAACAGGATGTGCACAGGATACATCACATAAAGAAAATATGTGTGAAAGCAAGGAAAGTACCTCATGGACGTAACACCCGAGGGGGTTCCCGGTTTATAAATGGCCGGTCTACCCACTTCTCATCATCGGTTACTTTCCTTGCTGGGAGGATGAAAAAGTGCAGAAAGAATATGCACAAGACAGAATAGAGAAACAGACAGGGAGTGTACAAATACACTACCTAGTAGGACAGAGAGGCGTGCTCAAGAAAAAGTTGACAAGTACCTACACCCAACACCAACAAATATAAAATGGTGAGGTTTGGCTGGCTGAGTCGTTTTTATTCTGATGCTGCCAAACTTCACCTTCTAAAAAATGGTTAAATTGATACCATTCATATTTATGACTGGACCGACATGTTTCATTGCCTTGTCATTGGCAATTTCGTCAGGGCAAATGGTTGGGTCTCTATTCTCAATCCTCCATTTTTTCATTTCGGGACCTGTCCACATACACACATTTAAAAAAAGAGCACAGCAGTGGTCAGTTGGTGAGTCAATAGAAGCTTTCGCACACACCACATTATAGCTAATGGCAGCGATTCGCTGTAGTTACCTTAAGCTCGAAAGTTGTAAATATACCATCGAGCATCAGAAAGACGGCGTGTCAAAGATCACGAGACCGTCTTGGAAACTCCTAGATGTGAGTCACCTGTACAAAAGACATATAGCAATCTGGTTTCATACATAATAAAGTCTACGGTTAGATTCTGTGGTTATCCCAAAGTACTCGTGAGGCGAGGAAGACCCCCCATGTTGTTCTCATTAGGAAGTACCACTGAGTTATCCAGCGATGGCAACTGCCACAATTAGATTAAAAACAGAACAGCTTATGACAATGTGTTACTAGTGTCACAAGATGGACAACATAGGTAGGAAGATCAATTGCCTGCATATTTAAGTGCTGTCCTGTCTGTTTCTCTATTCTGTCTTGTGCATATTCTTTCTGCACTTTTTCATCCTCCCAGCAAGGAAAGTAACCGATGATGAGAAGTGGGTAGACCGGCCATTTATAAACCGGGAACCCCCTCGGGTGTTACGTCCGTGAGGTACTTTCCTTGCTTTCACACATATTTTCTTTATGTGATGTATCCTGTGCACATCCTGTTTGTATATCTTAAGGCATGTCCGGACCTGTAACACAGCATTGGTTTAATTTAACCTTTTCTTGGTGAGCCAATATGAGGTATGGCCCCTTTAGTTACATAGTCTGAGATCTATAAGTTGCAACAACAAACAGTTATTAGAGCAAATAAGGCAAATGCATCCAGGACTGTGAATGAAGAAATCAGGTGTAGTTTTAATGGTTCCAAAAGCCAGCCGACACGTGTTTCGTCGCATGGGAACAGATTACTGCGACTCCTCAGGGCTAACGACACGACCTAAAGAACCGTCACTCTTGGTCGATATATGTGTATAAGTACCAAAATGAATACTTAATTAACAACAATGATTAGATATTGGCTGTCCAGAAATGGTGAAGACACGATCGTAGGAACAAAATTTCTGATCTTTAAGGGGTCCAGGTGTGGTGGTACACTCCTTAGTTGTGAGTAGTCCAGACAAAGATTTCTTAAAAAACTCAATCGTAGGAGAATCTTTACTTTAAAAGGGTTTTCGTCACAAAGTCCAAATCAGGACTATTGTTTTTAACAGTGCTCAATGTTTGTGTGCATCAAGCCATGGACCGGGAGGGGACGTTTAGGTCAGGTACCGGTTCGGGTGTTTGTACCCTGATGCCGGAAATCGTCTAAGTATAATCCCTCCTCCTATAGTTCCCGGTCGCCGTCTTCCTGGTACGGTCAAATCCTTCTGTTAACTCAAAAACCCCACTTGTAGTGTCTGGTAATTCACACAGGGCCAGCTACAGGAGCTATTTGTAGCCCCATATGAAGTAATACGGGTCAAGTGGGACAGTGTTGCACCATATATTGTTTTGCCAAGTTCCCCCTTGTCCCAGACCTTAAAATATGCTCTCACCAAAAACCTGGCACCCTGTGACGGGCACCCCATGGTGCCTACAACACTATGCATGGTTGTAAAGAGGGGTCCCATGGGTACACTCACGGGCCCCAACCGGTGGCCTACAGGTGAAAGGGGGCCTGGTATGGGCACCAAAAGTCAGATTCCGACAGCCATTTCATGTTGGACAAATCTATTTGGAACTGCTGTCAGAATCGGTCAGAAACAGTGTCTATAGAGCTGTACGATTCGACTCCGAACGACTCGGCCTGTCCGAATGCCAATATGAACCGGTCGGAAATGTATCCGATTCGGTCGAAAACATGGGTTCCGAACCGGATTCTCCAAATCCGAATCCCTTTCGGAGTCTTTCCGACCGCCATCGTATTCAGCCCCTTAGTAGAGATTCAGCGAATTAATCCAGAGTCCAACAATACAATACAATACAAGAGTATTATAGAAGGGTATTCCTTCTGAGATCATGTATATTTCTGAAAGTTGAGAAGAACAATGGCTGTTGTATTAATTACTACAACTGAACAGATCTTTTCAATCAGGTTACCTCTAATTGGTTAGTGCAGGTAAAAGTTTACAAAAGAGTCCCACAGGACTATGGGGTGATTAGTACCAATGGCAGTGGCCAGCTCAGGGACCATAGGATCAATTGGGCGATGTCGGCATGGATGAAAAAAGGCAGTCCTATTATAAAAGGAGGGCAAAATATGGACCTGACTGACCAGAATGCTGCGCTTCCAGAGGGCAAGAAAATGGGTAGGACATTGGTGACTAAAGAGCAAGACAAACAGGAAGCCTTTGTAGACTTATTTCAAGCTCTTTATGCAAGGGAGGGGAATGCAGGGAGAATATAGAAGGATACTTGAGATTCTGTGAGTGTGCGGACATGATGGTTTCCAGGTAACCTTTTATAGAATATTTTACACTCCATTGGGCCACCAATTGCTGTCCCCATGAATACATTTGAATATACATAGGCCTTACCTCAAATATGAGTGAGTCATGTACTTCTTGATTTATGATTAATCTAGCCCTGCAGCCATGCATGATTTGTTTTGCCTAAAAAACAATCAGAAGGAATATGAAGTAAATAAAAATTTAGCCGATAAATAAATACGAATAATGTGCTTCTCTTAACCAGCCAATTAGGACCACACTCCTCTATAACAGATTAAAAACTTCTCATTTAAAATTCGAAAAAAAGGCATTCATTCTTCATACTTTAAAACATGTTGTACCCACAGGTTATGGAATAGGAAAATAATGCCTGTCTGATTATTTGTATCTTTTACATTTTAATTTACAACACGTGGCCAATATGTCATTCGGTTATGCCTTGCAACATGTCTCCTTCCTACTGTCTATTTTGGCTAATTTATATTCTAGAATGCTGCACAATCAATTTTCAATCTGCTGTTCCAAATTTTGCTAAGAGTCACAGTACAACTGGTTTATCTGCATTAACACAAAATGTCACGGCTTTAGCAACTGCAGAAGGGGCGCTTGGTAATTTGAAACATGACAAATAGCTTGCAGTTGGCCAATAAACTATGACTAGAATATTAGAGTATGCAACACTGGCTTGCATATTGTATGGGGCTTCTTCCAGGTAATTCATGGCAGGAAAGATGAGAGCCCGTAATATTTTGTTTTGCCAATTTCAAGGCTATTGTGTGGAAATCAGAATACTGATGTGGTGATTAAATATTCCAACAGAGGCTTCACTTTGAAAGATGCCTTCTGCTTTAACAGCCCTCCGGAGGCGTATTATATTGCAACTGATTCCCTTATTGCATTCTTGAACCATGGCCCCACAGCTTATTACCTTCTCTTGCAGCACTGGTACAGGCACCTTCCTTTAGTTGCCATCACACATAGCAAGTTATATTCAAAACAACTCTACTTCAAAGTATTGCAATGCACTCTGTAGTGCTAAATGGTAAAATGCCATTGTGATATAAAATACTAAAATATGCAAAGCACTGTAAATCTAGCATAGTCACACATGCCAACTTTTCAACTTCGATAAGAAGGAGATATGTGTGTGGCTGCAAAGGCAAGAATAATAGCAAAGGGAAAGTGGGGTAACCAAGAGATATTTTTTAGCAATCTTCAACCAGCGTCGGCTCCTCGGGTACGGCGGAGGAGTGTAGCCCCTAAGCAAGCAGTTTTATGATACATTTTTTTTCATGACATGAGCCTGAGCCGAGATGAGTCTTGGGGGTAGGGCAAAGGCAAGCACGGAGGGCACTTGATGTGGTGGGCACAGCAGTGCGCATGACAGTTTGGCTGCTATCTTAGGACTGCCAAATTGTCATGCACACTTAGATGTTTCCATGCTGGTGCAAGGAGAGAAGCTGGCACAGGCTCCCAGTCCCTACTGGAGTGCGTAACTAGCCCACTTTGCCCAATCCCAAGGTGGCTCTCAAGGTGGGTAATAGTATTCCCAGCATGTGAGCAGCGTCTGGAATGGTGCAGAGGAGTCTGGGAGCCTGTGGTAAGGAGAAAAGTTGCAAGAGGTGGCAGGCGGCGCGGCGGGAGGTATGTTTTAATTTAAATGTATTTATTATTGCTCCACCACTTTTACCTCCTGGCAGCCTCCACTGCTTAAAGACAGACATTGTGGTTCATAGAAACGCATGCACCTCTAATTAGAATGTATTACACTAATTCCTAGGACATGAGTGATTAGTTTTAGTGTTATAAATGTACAACAGGTCAATCTGATAGCCGTCTCTCTCTGGTCTCTCTATTGTCACTTTCTCGCTGTCCCTTCTCTAAGCCACTTGATTCTGGTCTCCCTCACTCTAGCCTCTCTCTGCTTTCAAATGTTTTTCTTTTTCCTGCAACCTTGTTTCAATGTTTTCTCTTCAATGGTATGGCCCTTTGCAGTTTCAAATGGTTTTAACCTGTTGTGCACTGGTAACCTTCATACTAAACCGTATTAATCCCGGCCACAGTCCTTACTGCATGGGAATGATTCTGCCTCCTCGAGTAAACTTCCTGATCAAGAAAGAGTCTTTCTTCCACTTCCTCCCTGCAGTCCACATACTAACCACATAAGTTTCCTCTTCTTTCTCTCCTTCACCTTCTGTTGGTGAAAAACCTCCATTAGGTGTCAATGAAAACAACAAGGTGGGGGAACAGGGAGGGAATGTGGACTGTAATAGGGAGGACTAGGTCTTGGAGTAATGACGATCACTGGAAAGTAATGGGATCCAAACCTTCCTTACCGCATCCCATTCCTTACTACATAAGGGAGTACATAGCGTATATTTACTGCAGGCACTAAATTAATGACTGTGAGAAATTGGGTTGTTGGTTGACTGGGGTGTGTGCCCTGGTCAAGCAACATCCACAGTCCTTTGTAGGGTGAAACACAAAATGTCACTAATTTAACCTGTGCTTAACCCTGGGTAGCTTGGCACAAAAAGCAGTCAGGCTCAACTTAGAGGCGATGTGTAAAGTATTTATGCAGCAAATAAACAGTAATAAAGTGAAAACACACCACAAAATGACAAAAATACAATCAGTAGAACCGGAGTTACACATTTTTAAAGATTTTGATGAAATTAGCACCGAAAAGCACAAAGTGCCAATCATGGAGATCTGGTCGCACTGGACTGGGTCAAAGTAACAAAATCAGGCCAACTGCAATGGAGTGCAGGTCGGGTACAGTCCCCAGATTAGCCCAGCTGAAGGTTTTACTTCCCATTTGTAGTGGAGGGGAAGGTGAAGAGCAAGTAGTGTATTGAGGTAGGCAGTTGGATGAGCGGAGTAGCATGAAGAGCAGGCCAGGTGTCATAGAGGGGCTGTGCCGGAGCTTTGCGTTGGTGGCCCTTATGAGTAATTGATGCTATAGCATAAAGAGGTGTAGAATGCAAGGTCTTACCACAAGTGGGCCTGTTCACGATAGAGGAGAGCCCAAAAACTTCAATACAGATCTCTGAGGCCTACCCAAGTGTCCAGGGCCTGAGGGGCCCAACTTTGGGGTCAGAAACCCACTTCAGCTGGGTCCAGGTGCTGGTGCAGGATGTTAGAGACCTTTTATGTCAGATCAGGTGGCCTGCAGACTAGCCCACGGAGTCACTCTCGTAGCCCTGGGTTAAAGATGAAGTTGCAGGTCCAGTTTTCCTTTTCAAGGCAAGAGGACAGCGGGACAGCAGTCCAACAAAGAAGCAGTCTTTTTAACAGCACAGCAGTCCTTCTTCCTGAAGAGTGGACCTGAAGGTCCTATTTTAATGCCCTGGTGCCTTTCTTCTGGAAGGTGGGAGAAGCATCTGGAAATTTTCATTAAAGTGCATGGAATTTCCTGATTCCCCTGCCCTGGCTATAAGCAGCAGTGATAATATAGGGTCATTAGACCCTTTGTTGGAAGGCAGAGCACTGGCTATTTAGTTGCAAGCTCGGATGTGCTCAGCTCTGCTCTCCGTCCTGCCAGAAGATGGCCCATTGAGGCACACCTAATCCTTTTCGTGTGACTGTCTGGGAGGAATTCACAAAGTCTGTCAACTACACCCATCATGTGACCCAAGACAGGCTGCAGGCACAAAGGGCTAAGGGCAGGAAAAGGCCAACTTTCTAAAAGGGGCATTTTCAAAATGTTAATGAACAATCTGACTTTACCATTAAAGAGGGTTTATCATTACAGTTTCATAGATACTAAACATTATATTGCTACATGCTACCAGATAGGAATCACAGCTTATTAAATTCAATAAGGAATTATCGATGTTATCCTATGGGAGGGGTAGGCCTCACAATATTGGAAAACGTATTTAGGAGTTTTTCACTACCAGGACATGTGAAACTTAAATGTACATTTCCAACCTTTTAATTACACAGCACCCTGCCCTTTGGGCTCCTTAGGGCCTACATTTAGGGTGATGTATATGTAATAAAAGGAGAGTTTAGGGCTTGGCAAGGGGGTTTAAATGCCAAGTTGACTTGACAGTTTAAAACTGCATTAAGTATGCAGTGGCAGGCTTGGGATATGTTTCAAGTGCTATCTACGAGGGTGGCCAAATAAATGCTGCAGGCCCACTGGTAGCATTTAATTTGCAGGTCCTTGGAATATGATATACCACTCTACAAGAGACCTACAAGTACATTAAATATGTCAGTTGGGTTTAAGCCAATGAATCCATGTTTAAAGGAGTGAGCACAAGCACTTTAGCTCTCGTTAGCAGTGGAAAAGTGCACAGGGTCCAAAGGCCAACAACAACTAATTCAGCCAAAAGTGGAGGATAAAAGGAAAAATGTCTTGAGTTGGCTTATCAGAGAAGGCAGGTCCAACAATGACCCTGACAAAAATTGCAAAACAAAACACATTTTAATCCGAGGCATATGAAACTAAGGGCCCGATGTAGGTAGGCAAATACCGGTCGGAAACGGCCAAAAATACCGATTTTCTGCCGTTTCCGACCGGTATTTGGATATTGAGATGTAGGGGCATGTCAAATTACAGAATCGGTAATTTTACCGAATCTGTAATTTTTCCGATTCGGTAAAATACCGAATCGGTAAAATTACTGATTCCGTAATTTGACATGTAGCACAAGGGTTTAAGAATACGTTATTTACCACCAACTAGAAGTTGGTGGTAAATAATGAAAACCCTTCAAAAAGCATGTATGTCAGCAACATGTGCATCCATGCACAATTGAGGGGTACAACAGGGTGTCAAAGTGACACCCTGTCCCCCTTGCAAATTCGGTGATTTTACCGAATCGGTATTTACCGATTCGGTAATTGGCATTGATTCCTATGGGCCTCAAGGCCCATAGGAATCAATGGCAATTACCGAATCGGTAAATACCGATTCGGTAATTACCGAATCATTCCGATTCGGTAATTTCAAAAGTGAAATTACCTACATCCCATTTACCTACTGTTAAATTCCGAATTGGTAAGATTCGGTATTTAAGAGTAGGTAAATCGAGATTACCTACATCTGGCCCTAAATATTTAATTCATGATAGTTTTTAATACTTTTCAACCAAAAGCCGTATTTTCCTTGCTAGAATTGTTCAATTAATAATGCTCAACAAAAGTGTGTGTGCTTGGACCATAAAAGGTGTGCTTCCAGAAGGGCATACCACCTGAACCGGTCATGGCGGCCTGAGGCTGTTTGAGGGGAAAATGCTGATGTAGGGGCTAGACTGGTTCAATTGTTGATGGAGCAGCCAATCCGCCATTTTTGTTGAGGGGCATTCGTAGATTGGAGGCACGCATAGCTGCAGGCATTGAGAGATCAGATGGCGTCCTCCATTCTGGGAATGCAAATTCACCCCCCTCGCTATGATGACATGAATGTGAATAAAGTGAGGTGAGGAAATAAGGCTGGTGCAGATGCAATGGGTGGAGAAGAAAAGGTATTTTGCAAACAATTGGGGGCGGGTGGCTCTTAGCGGCTTCCACAGCAATAGTTAGGATATCAGTAACACTTTGCAACACCTTTATGAAGGTGTGAATGAATAAGTTAATATTGTCGCAGAACATCAACTGTGCTAAATTGAACTTGGAGCTCCGATTTCATGGTGATTGTAACTGCATGCTTTTTGGGCTCTATGTAAAGATAAGTTGACTTAACATTTGCCATTCTTTTGACTCCTTGGAATAAAGATTAGCTGCAGCAAAATTGAGCTTGGCTACAGAACTCTGCTAAAAATTAGCAGGGCTTAGTAATAATGTGAACGCTTGGAGGGTGAATACCCGCAGATAGCCTCATTGGCCCTCTTTAAAGCTCAATGAAATTCTTCACGGAACCCTTTTTTTCTTTTCAGTAGAACATAAACATGAAACCATACCCTGTGAGGAAGGCCAGAGGACTGTATGGCTTGAAACCCTCAATGGACCTATGCACTAGATCAGTCTGGGAGGAAGCCACAATCTGACTTAGTGAAGTGAAAATGGTACTAGGACGCTGCAATAAGGAGAATAAATCTCAAGGTGAGGCATTATTTAATTCTGAATCTAAGTCACTCAATATGCTGATAGCAACTCATAAAGAACAGCTGCAGGCCATACGTGCCACGCATGCCATGAACTGTAAGCAAATTGAGTGCCATGAATATTAGGGCATCAAGGGATATGCCCCTCTACAACCTAGGTACACTTCCGAAAGTATACATGAAGCCGTCATCAGCGAAGGGTCATTGAAGACTTTAACTCGTTCCAATACTAAAGCAGATTCCGTCATGCCCAGCATTCCTTCAAATTCCAGCTCAATGGATTTGCCACAGTATCCTATCTTTGCCAGACCTTTCCTTCGTGATACATAATTTGAGATTATGCTAACGAACACTACTCACTACCTTGAAAATAGTGACAAATCAGTATATAATAATGAACATAGATTGTTGGGGCAAGTGAATATGTCTGCCTCAATTTCACCCACTGACACTGTAGGAAGTGAGTGCACAGGGAGTGGAACATGGTCCCAAAAAAGTGATGGTTCTGACTACAGATCAGCAAGGAGCTCAGACTTTTCATACAGAAATATGCACTGAGCAGCCACAGAGTAACGTTACTGAATTAGAACCAGAGTGAAGATCATAAGAGCGAACTTCAGAGGAGCCTAACTCTTCATTATATATTGTGCTTAAGCAGGTGCTGGGGTAGATCAAAGACATGAAAATGGCATATAGGGAAATTTTGCCCAAAATAGAGACCAAGCTAGATTTGATCAGTAAGTGGCTTCAGAATTTAAATACTAGAT
The DNA here is from genome assembly GCF_964261635.1 of Lissotriton helveticus. Taxonomy (NCBI): domain Eukaryota; kingdom Metazoa; phylum Chordata; class Amphibia; order Caudata; family Salamandridae; genus Lissotriton; species Lissotriton helveticus. The sequence goes on along the minus strand of NC_136069.1, from coordinate 1,507,579,997 downwards.
GCAAAGGCTCTCAAATTTGGAGGATGAGCAACAATTCAATTGAGAAACTGCGACCCAGCTTTTCAAAACTATGCAATAAGTGAAATATAAAATTGAGGATTTGGAGAAAAGATACAGGCAAGCAAATTTGAGACTTGAAAAATTGAAACAACCACCAAGCTGTTATCTGATAATGTTTTGTCGAGTTCGCACTCAGACTTTTCAATTGCTAGAGCTCACAGAGTCCCCTCTAACATTCCTAAAGCTGATGCAAGCCTATGAACCATTGGGGTCTATTTTCAAGACTTTAGAATTTGAGAAGAGGTCATTAAAAAAGCCATCCAGTAAAAATCCATAAAAGAAGGAAATGATTTCTCCTTCAAATTGTTTCCGGACTTATCATATGAAACCTCCAGAAGAAGATGGAAACTGAAATGTTTTGCTGAGATTTCTAAACCTAAGGGCATACAGGTACAGCTGTTGCATCCCACCAAATTAAAGGGTCTGTCAGGGGATCGGTTTCATGTTTTCACTAGCTCAGAAGATGCAGAGAATATGTTGTCTCAGATGGGGTAGGGCCCTAATGGTGAGAAATGGTGGCTTCAGGTTGCATTGATGGACAAAGAATGCACCATGTGTACATAGGGTTGATAGCTCTTCATTTCCAGGGGTTAGGTGCAAAGGATTGTAGAAGCAAATCTTACCCTTCTGAAGTCCAACGCTTTCCCTATTGATGCACAGAGTGGAGTAGGAATAGTAAATTGAATTTTACATTTTATTTAATGTTTTGAAATTGAATTGGTAATATTTTTCTGTTTTGTGTAAAATACATATACATTAGATCAGGAGATTGCTCCCACTGAGCATCATAAACAGCATCTCCCTCCTGGCAGGAGTAATGCCAGCTCCTGCAGCATGTGGGGAGCTGGCTGGGGCGACGGGGCCCTGGGGATCTCCCCGCAGCCCCTGCATGGTGTTTGGTGGATGCCCCGGGTGGGCGCTAGGGTAACCACCTATTAAAATAGAGGCCCTGGAGGATGTGGTCCCCTGGGCCAAAATATGCTTGGTAGGGGGGCCACATGATCCTCCTCCCCTTTCAAATGACCCATGCCCTGGGGGATGGCGTCCCCTTGTCCTAATGATGGTGTCACAAGGCCCCTATTCTTTAAAAACAGTACAGTCATGGGGGTAGGGTCCCAGGGCCTAATAAGGCTCAGGGTGGGGAGATGCAGCCCCCACCCCTTTAAAATTAAAACAGCCCTGGAGGTTAGGCTCTAAGGGCCTAATGAGGCTGGGAGAGGGGGTCATGTGGCTCCCTCCCTTTTAAAATAAAAACTGTGGACCCTTCTTGGACAAATACACAGGCAAGGTTCCATTCTGGCCCTGATGCTCATCTTACAGAAATTAAATCTCTAAGAGAAGCACTTTCAATTATAAACGTAGCAGGTGCCCTAGTTAAAGCTCCACTTCTATAAAGGACAAATCATCCTAACTAACAAGGCAAAGCAAGGGTGTTTTTGATACAGTTCCAAGTTGAAAAACAACCAAGATGAGTGTGTTCTTTTTTGTCATCTCCTGTTCTGAAAGCATAATTCATGGTGCTTCCTTTTAATTAATGCTGAGTATGCAAATGCCCAAAATCACCTTCAAGCTCTGCCTGCTTGGCCCGACCCTTCCACGTTAATAGTATGCAATGGTGTTCCTGACAGTTTCTAGACTTATGGGCTGCTCTAATTACCAAAGTGACCACATCGCACTTTCTGCCAACTTTGATGGTTCTTGATGAAGAGGAATATGATAACATTTCCACCAAACAAATAAGCACTTACTTCAAATAATTAACCCCTTCGACGCTAATGACGAGCTCAGCTCGTCATGAGGTACACCTCTCGTACGCTCAACCGCGGGTTTTTGAAATCTTCAGCACACTGCGGAAATCTGCACCGCGTTGATGCGGTTAAGAGGAAGTACTCTTGTTTGTTGGAGATTCAACTCTTTGCCTGTAGTCTCTTCATTTTCTCTTCATTTTCTCTAAATGAGGTTTCATTTTGCCACTGATTTCTCTATGAAGACGTCAAAGAACAGTTACATTGCCAAAATTACACGTACACAAGGTCACTGGAGATATTACTTCATGGTTCTTTGTGCAGCTGTAGTGCATAGTATCCACTTAACAAAACCAAATGTTAAAGTAACATTTTAGTTACGTGTGATATAAAGATCTATTTCTGATAAAATAAAATCTTAGAAATGAACAATAAAAGTCAAAGGTGAAGTAATGTCATAGTTTGGTGTGATAAAACGATCTGTATTTGTTTTTAAAAAACTTAGAAATTCACAAAAATAGACAAAGTTTACAGTAATGTCAAAGCTAGGTGAATAAGTCAGTGACAACATTAGCAGTTTGAGCTACAAAAAAATAACACAGATATTCACCGGTAATAGTTCCCAGAGCTAACTATTACTTGTGCTCCCGCCAAGCACTACTTATTACCTCACATATTACATCACTCATGACATGCTCTATGACATAATTTTTGACATCACTGATTAAGTCTCAAATGACATCATTGATGACACACTGATGAAATCACTGATATAATTTAGGCTTTTTTTGTACACTTTACTCTATAAACTAGTATGCCATTAGAGGCCTGAAAGTAAGTACAGCATAGCTCAGAATATTAATGCCTTCACAGATACAACTCGTTTAGGTGTAGCAAGCATGTGTTATGAGCAACATTGACTCTGTAGCATACGCTTCATGGGTACCCTAGTTCATATTAATGATCAACCATAATTATATGGAAAAACATCAATGCACATGGTTTTCAATATGTATACAACTGTGCAGAGAAAGCATGTCTGTTTGACAATTAATACCCTACTATAGGCAGCTTTTATCTATATAAATCCCCTCAGAGTCACTGAACCTACATTAAGAAATGGAGTTGTTATGAGTAGAAAAGTGGGTACTGTAAGCAGTGTTTACTCTATTGATAGTTTACTGTGTCCCACACTGTTTGCAGACAGTAAGTTTTTCATCTGAAATACATCAAAGAGTATTAAAATGTATGTACTAAGAACAGTGTACACTTTATGCAACACTTGTAAAAAAAACGCTATTAGCTTAAAACAAACAAGGTCTGAAGGTGCTACAGATTATACTACCTTCATGCTTTGGTGAAAAATGTACACATAGCCCATCTTCTGAAGCAAAATAATCATATGTACATAGGTTAATACCTAGTATACACAGTCTTCTATGTTGTGTAGTAATTGTCATGCTGTGACAATTCTGTCTAATAACTAATGGCTACTCAAAATAATTAGGCCACTATTACGATGTTAGTGGAAGTTGCCTCCATCCGGCACAGTTTCTGTGTGAGAATCGACTGACCATGGTTCAGCGGTTCTGCACACCTAATTACAATGCAACTGCACAATCTCATTTCTCTATGGGAGTTTGTGTGGCAGGCGGAAACCTGCCGCAGCACAAGCTCCCGTTGAGAAATGGGAGTTTGTGGAAATTGCTGCATGGTGTTGCAGGCACTAACACGGTGCAGAGATCTTCAAGGGGGTACCATAGGTGCCCCCCACTCCCACAACTGTAGGCCACGGAGGGTTGGGGGCCCTGTTAGGCGCCTACAAAGTCATTTTCCGACAGCCTTTCCATGTCGGAAAGGCCAACATGGAAAGGCTGTCGGAAACCAATGTCATAATCCCAACAGTGGAAATGCCATCCTTAAGGGATTATGGACGTTTTTTGACTGGCCGACTGACTCCTTGAGTCGGTTAAAACCCAGTTGGATTGACCGGCCGGTTTACACTCCGACCGCCAACATGATAATTCAGCGGTCGGACTGTAAACCAACGATGTCGTTAAGTAAGCCTCCGACGAGCGGTCAGAAGCTTACCTGACCAACATCATAATGAGGCCCTTAGTATGTAGTACGTAAACGTCTCTGCAACATGTTGAACACTATTCATCAACTCTCAGCTGCATATTTTTAAATGCCAAGTTTTATAATGTTTTCAATACCTCTCCACACCTATGATGCATTAGGAGCAGATGCATTTTTGTAAACACTCACACACATTAGCTGGACACAGGTTGTACAAAACTAGGTAGAAAACTAATATTATAGCTACCCGCCACTATGTAAACTATAAAACAAACCAACACACAAGAATGTAATGAGATGTCATCAGTGATGTCATAAATGATTTCATAGAACATGTCATGAGTGATGTAATATGTGAGGTCATAAGCAGTACATGACGGGGGCACAAGTTATAGTTAGCACTCCTACTATACCTGGTGAATTTGAGTGTGTTTTTTTAGTTCAAAACATTAATGTTGTTACTGACATACTCACCAAAATACAGTGTTACTTTAACCTTTGTTTTTTTCTGTGAATATATATGCATACATATTCATATTTTTCAGTGTATATAAATATATAAATGTACTAGCAGCCCGTCCCGACGTCCGGGTATGAATTGCTGCCAGCCAGTAATATATTGTTTTGTAATATTTCGTTTTGATAGCATTTCTTATCTGTGACAGGCATGTGAAACGCTTAATTTCACAGTGCACTGCTGATGCACTTAAGAGTGCGCGTTCAGTAGTGTGTGAACTCAAGTTTCCCTACTTTATTTTACCTTGCATTATTATATAGCGGGAACTCGACAACATGGCATGAGCACAATTTACATTACAGAAGAACACATTCATTTGTGGTAGGCACGGGGAGACAAAGCGATTTGCCTGGAATCACAGGATGTTGAGCTGATGCCCAGATTCGAACGTAGCTCCCCAGCTCTAAAGTTGGCAATTCTTGAACTTGTGGCGGGAGGTGTGTCTAAAAGTGTATGTCGGTGCTGGCCATCAATGAGAGAGACCTGTGCATTTTTTAAATGGGTGGTGAAAAAATATGAGTATGTTGCTGGAGATGTGGGCCGCCGTGCCTCCAATGTACTTACTGGGGGAGGGTAAACACCCATTATTCCGCAACTTTCTTTCAGCATACCATCACTCCACATACTTTCATTACGAAAGTACCATGACTCCGCAATGCCATTATAACGCATGGCATTACATTTTATATGCTTTTACCACTCATACATTTACAACGAAATTCGTTGTAAATGCATGAATGGTAAAAGCATGTTTTTTTTAATGTTTGGATAAGGTAAGTATGGGTATAGGGGTATATGTTTTGGGGTACTGAGGTATATGTTTTGGGGTGTTTGGGTATTTTAAGGGTTCAGCTATAGTTTTGGTTTACGGGGTACAGGGGTAGTTTTAGGGTTTAGGGATAGGTATGGGTTTTGGGGTACAGGGGTATTTTTAGGGTTCAGGGCTAGTTTTGGGTTTTGGGGTATAGGGGTATTTTTAGGGTTCAGGGGTAGGTTTGGGTTTAGGGGTACAGGGGTATTTTAAGGGTTCAGGGCTAGGTTTGGGTTTTGGGGTACAAGGGTATTTTTAGGGTTTAGGGATAGGTTTGGGTTTTGGGGTTCCGGGTATATTTATAGGGTTAAGATGGGTTAGTGTTTAAGGGTGTTGGGGTATTTTAAGGAGTAAGGGTGGGTTATGATTATGGGCTGCAGGAGTATTTAAAGGGAGCAGGGTAGGATTAGCACATGATATGAGACATGGCATGAAGGGCGGAACATACCACACGCCCCCAGCGTTTGTCACGCCCACAGCACAACGCTGACACGCCCACAAGGGACTACTTTGCTGGCACGGTTCTTTTACCTTTTAAATGTATATGGTGGGCGTCTGCATAGCTTATGTCCTTCTGCTGCAACTGCCCTTTCCAATGCTGTATTGGGTGTTGTGATTGGTGCTGTGGTTCCTGAGATTACCCGCCTCAAAGCTTTGAGCTCTCTCTTTATTATATTAGTATAGATATATATATAGTATATTAGTATGGATATATATATATATATATATCTATATGGATATCAGTGACATCAGCATATCTGAAGGAGTGCTACGTCCTCCTATGATACCGACAATAACAGTGAATGCGAAGCCACTCACTCCTTTCAAACCTCCGTCAACTTTTTGCCCAATAATGCCACGGGACTCCATTGATGTGTTTCATGAGAATAATGTAAGTGACCTAAAGGAGTTATATGAAAAGATCAGTAAGGCGAAATACAGATATGACCAACAAACATTTGACTATGAATCTTTGGTTCAAAAGTTCAAAGAAAACAACAATATAATTATCCGCCCCAGTGATAAAGGCGTAATATTGTGCTTCAGACTAAGATTGAATATGACAAAGAGGCATTCCATCAGTTGAACAACAGAGAACATTACGAAAGACTAAAGGGGGATGAAGTAAAAAGTATGCAATATGAATATCATAACCTTTTGTTAAAATGGAAATCGGCAAAACTACTCGCTGAACCGGAACATAAATATCTGAAAACGGATTTTCCAATAATACCATCTATGTACTTCATCCCAAAAGTTCATAAGGACAAAAACAACCGCCCTGGCAGACCTATCATCTCGGCCAGGGGAAGTCTACTGGAAAGAACGTCCATATACATTGACTACTTTCTCCAAAGCCACGTGAAAGGACTGGACTCCTACGTTAAGGACATGGGGGATTTCTTGTCCAAACTTGCCAACATACAGGTACGAGAGGGGGATTGGCTAATAGCCCTCGACGTTACTTCTCTCTACTGAAGTATTCGCCATACAGATGACATTGTAGCAATACAATATTATTTAGAGAGAAGGGAACCTGAGTTTTATGAACACAACAGAATGTTGATTCAAATGCTCCAATTCTGCCTTGAACACAATGTTTTCATGTTCAGTAATTTACTGTACAGGCAACTGCAGGGAGTGGCTATGGGGGCCAGTTTCTTTCCAAGCTTCGCATGTTTGCACATGGGAGCTTGGGAGGAACTGGTCCTCCATACACATTTTCAGCAAGAAATGAGGAATCATGTCATTAGTTGGCATAGATTCATTGATGATCTATTTGTGGTGTGGAGGGGGAGCAAGGAGGAGGCGTTGGGGTTTATAGATCGTCTTAACAATAACAATCTCAACATACACTTCACAGGGGAGTTAAGTCAGTAACAGGTCCCCTTTCTGGACACCTTAGTGTATATACAAAATAACAAGCTGGAAATGAAGTTGTACCACAAACGAACAGCTGGCAACACAACACTCCATGCTGATAGTGCACACCCCCGCCACCTGGCCATGAGTATACCATATGGCGAAATGCTGCGACTCCGCAGACTGTGCAGTACTGAGAGTGATTTAATGGAAGCACAGAATGCCAGCTCCGCTAGATTCCGGGAGCGAGGCTACTCACAGAAAGTCATTGATGAAGCAATTCACAAAACAAGAAGTCTAGATCGCCAAGACCTGCTAGCAAAATATAGCCCTCCCACCAGCACAGAAACTAGTGTAGCAGTTACAGGATACGCACTCAATCCCCAATCAGGAACCTTCAGAATTATCACGGGCTTCTCATCTCAGCACCGGGAGGTGAGGAGGATTATTAACAAAAGTTGGCCCATAGTACTGAAGGACAGCATAATAGGGCATAAACTGCCTAAACGGGACTCAATAACATATAGCAGGGCGCCCAGTATGAGGGACAGATTGGTGGAGACAGGACCTGAAGTACTAACGAAAACCGCATGGTATCACACTAGAGGAGGATTCCACAAGTGTAAGACATGCAAGGCCTGCACACATAGGGTTAATCGCACAAGTTATCAAGACGGGTTTGGTCACAGGGAGCACAAAATTACTAAAACCTTAACATGCAAAACTGAGTTTGCTATGTATATATCTTAGAATGTTCCTGCCCACTACAATATGTGGGCAGCACCAAGCTCCCTGTTCATAAGAGAATCCTGCAGCATTTGAGGGCTATAACATCACAGGATAATACTTATCCTGTGGCGCGTCATTTCAGGACCCACCACAATAGAAACAATAAAGACCTCAAGTACTATGTGGTGGATTCCATTTTACCTAGTAGGAGAGGAGGCGACAGAGAGGCCAACCTCAGAAAACTTGAGACAAGATACATCTTACAGCTCAACAGTAAACAGCCCAATGGGTTAAATGTGACTGAAGACCTTTATACTTGTCTGCATTAGATAGACTAGGACACCAGATATACCATAGTGATGTGATCTAATAACATCAATATTAGGACCCAAGTGTCAGTTTAACATGGAGAATGATACAATATTGATCAAAAAGATTGTTTTTATCTTACTTATTTATTGATATTTGATGACACCTGACTAAAAATGGTTCCGGTCAAACATTTATGGATTTAACAGGAATTTTGTTCTGTTTCTTCAACAGTATCTAAAATATGCAGGAATGAAAAAATGAAATTCAGACGTTTACGAGGTGGATCCTCTAAAGTATAAATCAATCAGACTTACCAACCAATATTGTGAGCAAGGACTTTGGACTTTTGAGACATAAGGGTTATCTGTATTGGATTATATAAGAACTAGAAATTGAATGAAGCCTACTGCAATGTACAATCGTAATAGTTTGATTTATCTAGGGATGATATTTTTGCTCCGCCCTATGTCATGAGTAATAACTAACTAAGGGGGTACATTTTCCAGTTTTTTTCAAGTTATTGGCACCCACACATGGAACGTTATTATTATTGTGAAGATGTTTTTAACTGGGGGCATACAAATTTGTGTCTGCTAAATATAGCAATTATTGATCTTGTGAAGGTAATGAGATGGTCTTCTTTTCTATTATACTGACTGGGCTCAGTCAAGTATTTTAGAAATGTGGTTTTAAAGGAGTATATGTGGTTATTTTATGCACAATGCACTTTTTATCACGGTATTGCACTAATATAAATATACATATGCACTATGTGCTGGAGGCTCTGTACAATTCAGGTAAAAGGATTGTGATAGAGATATAATGAATAGCTAAACCATCATGGAAGCAAAGACTTACATATGGAGTTATAAATGAAACAACTCCAAACCAGTTGATATTAGAAATTACTTATGGGGTGGATTGCGATTCTGTCAAGGGATATTGCAAGTCACTATATATTATGTAAGCATCTAAGATAGTATTTGTTATTATTGCTTTTAGAACGACAGGCATTTTAACCAATGTACATCATGCTTTACTTCAAACTAATGTATTTAACTTATGGTTGAAATGTATTTTACCGAAGGATTTCACATGAAATGTAGTTTACATTGAAATGATACTGGGTCTGCTTTCTAGCTGTATTCGAAAGAGTCCAATCACAGCACAGCACTTGCACTTTAAATAATTCACTCTCACTAATGTTTGCTGTCATGTGAGCAAGGCACCTGTGTGCCGAAACGTTATTAAGCCGACAAGCGAATAAAGAAAATTGAGCACCGCAAATCTGGTCCCTGCATTGTATTCCTGGCGCATGCTGTGGCGAGCCGCAATCGCGCTGGAAAACTTTGGTCTGGAATATATATATATTTTGTTTATGCCCACTGGGGCTTAATTGACTATACAACTGATTGTTAATGTTGTATTTATATAATATTAAGTGACAACCACCAATGCGACCATTTGTATTTGATATTATATTATTTTTCCCTGGAGTTTATTTACTTTCTAAAACGATAAACAATTTTGGAATTATTAATGTAATTTAGCCGTTCAGCAGGAAAAGATTGTTGACAGAATTCAGCAACTTACACAGCGTAAAGAAAGTCTCTTGTTCAGTTCTATGGATTTTATGGGCCATGTGATAAGTCACATGGTACCAGTGCACTTTAAATGTTGTTTGTATTCACAAAACTTTATTCGTGACCAAGCCTGCTGGGTCAGGCGAAACGCGTTGAAAGCGGCAATAAAGGAAATATATTTTCACCACATTGGCGTTGTCTCCTCTGCATATCCTGTGTCGAGGTTGAGTTGGAATATATATATATATATATATATATATATATATATATATATATATATATATATATGAATATATATATGAATATATATATATATGAAACCCAAAATGTCCTCAGATGAAGCTGCACTCTGCAGCATGTCAATCCATTCTTTTAGGCAATCTGTAATTCCAACAATAATATTTTTTCTGACTCATGGGGTTCTGGCTGCCAAAGCCCTTGTTCACAGGCTCCTCTCTTGGCATCCTCACAATTAGCACGAACCAAGAATTCATTTTCAAAATTTCTCTTTATTGCATATAGTGGAATGCTCATTAGCATCCATGCACACTGGGAAAGATAGTTCATAATACATTTTCCCTCAGTGAGTTCTCATCAGTAGGTGTTTTATTTCTCCTTCTTTGCATGCTGGGATTTGTAGTTCATGTTGCTGTATAGATGACTGGTTGGTTGATTGGTTGTCTAAGTACCTGTATGGGTGTATGAGTGTCTGTGTGGATGTGTTAAGGGGTATGTGACTGCTTTTATGGATGAGGAAGTGGATGAGTAAGTGGCTGTATGTGCTAGTGATTGCACCTATGAGGGGCTGTTTGGATGACTGAGTGTATACATGGGCTGTGTCGGTAAGTGAATGGATGTGTCAGTGGTATATGGGTGAGTAACTGCATATGTGAAAGGCAGTATAGGTGAGTGTTGGATTATGAGTGACTGTAGGTATGAGTGGGTGATTGTGAGACTGGCTGTATGGGTGAGTGTGTGCTTGTGTCAGTGACAGTAAAGGCTAGTGAGTATTTGTTAGTATCTGTATGAATAAGTGAGTGGGTGTGTGTATAACTGTATAGGTGAGTATGTGGCTCTGTGATTGACTGTGGGTGAGTGAGTAGGTGTTTGAGTAGCTCTATGGGTAACTGACAGTGTGTTAGTGGCTGTATGGGTGGATATATCAGTGACTGTAGTAGTGAGTGGGTTGGTGTAGAAGTGGCTGTAAGGGTGACTGAGTTGATGTGTGTGTAGACTCATGAATCTGTGAGTGGGTGTGTAAGTAGTGGTATGGGTGTGTCAATGGTTTTGAGAATGGTAGTGTGGAAGTTGGAGTGGATGTATGAAAGATTATATTGGGGTGTGAGTGGGTGCATCAGAGATTCAGTGATGTCATTTGAGATGTCATCAGTGATGTCATCAGTGATGCCAATGACAATGTCACGAGTGATGTAATATGTGAGGTCATAAGCAATGCATTGCGGGGCACAAGTTATAGTTAGCTCAGCTAACTATAACTGCTGAATTTGAACTATAAAGTCTCTGCAACCTTTGATTTTTTCAGTGATTACTCACACTGTTCTAATCATTCTGACATTTTGGGATTCATGTCTCTAATCTAATCAATTCCTTTACACCTTCAGGTTGCCCCCCCTCACCATGTCCTGAGGAAGACCTGCCTGAAGAGGAAATAAATTACCCTCCAATGCGCTAGGGTCGAAACGTCAACACTCTCCCCTAAGTGGTCCTGTACCGGACATCATCCCTGACCTGCCCCCCTTCTTCACAGATGAATAACCTCTATGCACCATCAGAAAATAAGAAATATTGGTGAACTCATGATGGACAGGCCTAATGTGTAAAACTGATGTCATTGAAAACACCAAATCCAGTTTATCCAGGATATCAGAATTATGTGACTGATTGTTTTAATACTACCCTTTGGATTATTTTCCTCTATATCTATTCTACTTCACAAGCACTTTTCCTCCCTTTTTTCTACCCTCCCCTTGAGCAACCGCCCTTTTCTATTAAGACATTAACCATGGTGATCTGTGACATAAAAACACTGACAAATAAAATAGTCACTATTGAAGCTATATTGTGCTTTTGTGTCATTTGAGGATATACATGCTTGATTTATGAAGGACTTGGTGGTACACTAGGGATACTATGTGAAGCCTACTTGTACCTGAAATACACTTCTTATTTAATGAATGTTCCTCACAACTAAAGTATAAACTTGAGTAGTCTAGGACCATTGTTTTTCTATACCAAACATTACCCAGGTCCATGGGCTTTTATGGGTCACTCCATTATATCGTAATGGCTTTGGCAAAGACAGTCATATCAACATGTTTCGATGCCATCAAGCACCTTGGTCATGACACCGACCATGTCTCTCATTATTCTTTTCAACAAAGCATATAACAACATAGTAAAATGACAAACGAGATTGTTTGATAAGGGAGGAAATGTAGTCCTCTGGGACAAAGCCATATATATGAAAGAAGTGTACCCACAACTGAATGACATATATAGTGTTATATAGGAATTTCAAAAGGAAAGTATGAAAGCCTGAAAATTTAGTTTTACAATCAGTTAACTGTGTCGAGGAATGCAGAATTGATTAATTGGGATGAATGGAAGTTCCTAAACAAAACAGAACCTAAGATACCAGTATTCTACCTTATTCCCAAAATATATAAAGGCAAAACAAAACCACCAGGGAGACCCAGAGTAGCTGCCATTGACAGTCTGTTTGAAAATACTTCCATATATACAGACCATTGGTACAAAACCTCCCATCCTACCTGAAAGATACAACAGAATTTCTAAAACTCATATTTGACATAGTATGGGAGGAAGACATGCTTATGATTTCAGTAGCTGTGACATCACTTTACACAAGTATAAAACATAGAGATGGTCTAAAAGCAACTCAACACTTTGTAAGAACTAGGGCTATTACGTTCTACAAACACAATTAAATAATCTTAAAAATGATGGAATGCTGTTTAAGACAGAATATTTTTCTGTTTAATGGTGAGCTCTTTCAACAGCAGAGGGGACCTTCAATGGGTACCTGCTTCACCCCCAGCTTTGCAAATGTGTATATCGGCTAGTGGCAGGAGTATGTACTCAACCGACCTGAACTAAAAGAATGGATAGAACAGATTATTCTATGGGTACAGTACCTTGATGAAAATACAGCCATGGCGTGTGTAGAAAAAAATCAATCAGAATTCTCTAAACCTCAGATTTACCTGCAAAATAAGTAAAAACACAAATGAATTTCTTGGATGGACAGATTATAGTGAATTAATCCAAACTAACCGCAACAATGTACAGGAAACCTACAGCTGAAAACAGCATACTGCATGGCAAGAGTTTTCACCCTTATATATTAAAGAACAATCGGGCACATACATCAACATTTAATTTTGCGATTCGTTATTTGTGAAAATTTAGGAATCGCAAATAAGGAATCGCAAAATGAAATGCATCAAATTTTTCTTATTTTTTTGCGAATCGCTAAAAATCGCAATTTTTTACCGATTCGCAGGAATTATGCGATTTCTTATTTGTGAATTCTCAATTTGCGAATTCGCTAATTGCAAAGTCGCATTCTTGATGCATTCTAATGACATCACAACCAGGAAGCCAGGAAACTAATTACAGACACCTGTAGCCTTGTTCAAACTGGAGGAGAGGCAGTTGGCAGTTGGAGCTCTGCCTGCAGAAACTGAAGGAGTGTGTTTGTGTGCTGTTGAAGGTGAAATGGCCTCAGAAAATGCATTTGAGGACCTGCATGCCAGGAAAAGGAAAATAAAATTCAGTGACCAGGAGCTGGAAATACTGATTGAAGAGGTCACATTGAGACAGGACCAGCTGTTTGGAAAGCAATCTCTTAAGGTTCCAGAAGGAGTAAAGAGAAAACTTTGGCTTGCAATACAAGCCAAAGTGAATGCAGTGGGGGCTGCCCACCCTGATATTACCAATCTACAGAAACGCTGGTATGACCTGCGCAGTCATGCCAAGGAAAGAATTGCTAATCGGATCAAGGCTGCAAAAAAGACTGGTGGTGCACACCCAGGGATAGACCTAATACCCCCCTTGAGGACATGGTTGAAGGGACACTTGCAACTGAAGCAGTTATTGGAGTTATACAGATTGACACCTCAGAGCAAGCAGGCCCATCACAAGGTAAGGATACATAAAAATATTTTTTTTTATTGTAAATGTGAGTGGAAGAGACCCCTAATATTCTTCAATGTCCTCAGTGAAAATGCCCCACATGTATATTGTACTTTGTGGGGTGTAGGAGTTCAGAATGACACTTTTCATGAAATTAGCAATGCATTATGGGAGTCGTAGTCCCTGTCAATTCCAATTGAGAAATATCATGATTTTTATTTGAAAAATCTAAGTGACACATCAACAATGTTAGAATAGAAGACCAGCCACGATGCATGTGTATTAAATTTCAAAAAAACTTTATTGCATGTCAAAAGAAGTGCAAAACTGAAAAGTAACATAATGTTTGGACTCTCTTACTCATAGATGCAGAACAGGACACTCATTCCAATGAATATGCAGAGACATTTACTCTGGAAATGCAGAGCACTGCAGAAATTAATTCAGATAATTCTTCACCCACTGTACAGCCAAGAAATCAAAGGAATAGAGTGCGCCAACTGCAGCACTCAGACAGTGATGAAGACCCAAATGTCCATGTTCAAGAGCAACAGAGTGCTGAAACCCCTGCAACCCAACACACTCAGATAAGTAGGCGTAATAGGCTCCAATAATTTTATAGGCGCAGGGCACGTCCAGCACAACAAAGATCATCCTTAGAAGTTGATAGCAACGCCAGTGTTGTTGAGTTAAAGCTGTTGAAAGTCCAACGCCTGCAAGGAAAAGACATAAGGGTTATGAAGGGCAAACTAACATACATCAGTCAAGATATTAGTGGTATCAACCGAAGTCTAACTCAAATGACAGATGTACTTGAAAAGGCACATATGGCGTCATCAGAGAAACTTGACCGTATGGCAACTGCTGTTGAAAAAATGTGTGAAGCTATGCAGACACAGCAAGCAGGGAGTGCCAGTAGGCATAATAGGTCAATGACCACCATGCAGGCTTACAGCAGGACAATGATTCGTATGTCCAACAACACTGCACATCTAATCAAGCAAACAGTTGACATACAATAAGAGATGACACAATGCTGTGGGAAGATTTCCAGAGGAATGATGTCACTTAAACATGTTGTAGATGAAATGCAACATGAGAAAACCACTGGAAACTTACTACCAGAGGGGGGTAGTGATGTGTGCTCAAAAATCAGTAGCCAAACTAAAAATACTCAAGCTGGAGAATGCTGTAGCTCCAAAAACCAAGACAATGCAAGCAGCATACCTATGGGTGCTGGAAATCTAACAGGCAAGGGTTTAGGGTTGCGAGGACGCAAGAAGTGACTTGGACAACTACTTGCATGCCTTTGAAGGACATTTGAAAATCAAAGCTTTGCAATGACAGAGGACAGTAAATGCAAAATAATTTACTGTTAGAACCATGCATGCATGAAGATGTCCTGATTACCATGTTTTTTCTTTAAATTTAAAGAAATAAAAACATATAAGTTGTGCCCCAGACTGATTTGTATCTTTCTTACCTCTTTTAAAAGTAATGTTGAGTTATCTCTGCCCTTCTTCTCCTCCCCTCTGCTGCATCAGGTCCATGTAATCTTGGTTGGGGTTGTTGAGGCTGGTTGTCAATGTTAGGTAGTACATCCTCCACCTCCAGTTCTATCCCTCTCCTAGTGGCTAGGCTGTGCAGCATGGCACATGTTGCAACTATTTTGCAGCAAACTTCTGGACGATATTGTAATGCTCCGCCTGTCTTGTGTAGTATGCGAAACCTAGACTTCATGACACCAAAAGTCCTCTCTATGACATTGCGGGTTGCTATGTGAGCATGGCTGTACTGCTGTTCTTTGCGGGTTGCTGGATTGAGAAATGGTGTGAGTATGAATGACCTCACAGCATATGCACTGTCACCTATGGAATGGGGAAATGGGAGACACAAAGTATGAATATAATGGGACAGAATGGTACAGAGAGAAGTAAGCATTAATTTAAATGTTTTTACCAAGCAAATATCCATCTCCAAAATCTCCAGCAAGCAGACCTGTGTGGATGGCACTATGTCTAAATATATATGAATCATGGGCACTTCCAGGGTAACTTGCAACTAAATCAGTGATGATAGTTTTTGAATTGCAAATGGCTTGAATGTTCAGAGAATGGTAACTTTTCCTGTTGCGGTAAATGTACTCATTTTCAGAAGGGGGACAAATGGGAGCATGTGTGCCATCTATACAGCCAATGACATGGGGAAAATGAGCCAGGTTATAGAAGTCTAACTTTGTTTGCAGCAATTACTGCTGGGTGGTTGGAATGTGATGCCTTATTTTGTGCAACATGGCGTTGAGAAAATCATTGAAAAATCTAGAAAGGGAACTCTGGGACACACCACCAGCAATGGCTATGACACCCTGAAATGAACCAGAGGCAAGGAGGTGTAGGGAACACAATACCTGGATGTGGGTAGGTATGGCTTGGGTCCTACGTGTTTATCTCTGCAAGATTGGGTCCAATTCAGCTATCAAGTCTAAAATGGAATCTGCATTTAGCCTATACTTATCATAAATTTCAGCCTCTGTCTGGCCTAGTAAAGTGACGCGCACTCTGAATATTCTTTCTTGGACCATCCTTCTCCTTCTTGCTGCTGCCCCAACCTCAACCTACGTGCCAGGACAATGACTGCTGCCATTCTGAAAGAGTTTGAGATGCATTGTGGAACCCCTTAAATGCACTCCAAATGAGTTTCACCTGTTTTTTTTTCTTTCCTAAATTACCACCTGGTTTGACTTCTTCTAAAAATAAGAATTCTAAATTGCGATTTTTTAAAGAATCACAAATTGCGATTTTTCATGCATACACTTTTTTCTTCATTTTTAGCGATTCCTTGCTTTTGTGATTTTTTAAGGAATCGCAAAAACATTTTCGATTCCTTAGTTTGCGAAAAACGAGATTCAAAATGATGCATCCCAGAAGATGAAATTGCATTCGCAAAGGCTGAATTTTGCGATTCGCATTGTTTGCGAATGCAATTTCAAATGATGCATGTGCCTGATTATTACTTATGGGGAATTCCTCAGGACACAAAGCAATTGTAGCAATGAGGAACATTTTGAATAAACAAAATCGCGTATGGTAACAAGACTGAAATAGAGGGGATACACTAGGCTTACACTGAGCGAGGCACAGAGAAAGTTCTCTAAAATTAGAAGGGAGGACATACTGTTCGCTGAAAAAAACAGGTAAAAAGAAGAACCATGATCAACAAAATGTAAGATTTATTACAAAAGGAAAGCCAGATCAATGAGAGACCTACTAGCTAAAAGTGAGGTATCCTTTACTGTACATACCTGGCTCGAAACCAAACCAGGTATTAAGAAATACACTAAGTGCAAAGCCTGTGGGAATGGTAAGAACGTGGTAGTGTTAAAAACACCATTTCGAAAAGCTGACTTGCAAAATGGAATATGAGGTAATATTCCCTATCATGTCCCTGCCCCAAATGGTATGTGGAAAGTACCATTTTATCTGTACACAAACGTATTCTGCAGCACCTTAGAGCGATACAATCAATGACAGCAATGTGCATGTTTACTTTTTGTTTACAGGAGGACATGTTGCTATGTGTAGCAG
Organism: Lissotriton helveticus; assembly: GCF_964261635.1. NCBI lineage: Eukaryota > Metazoa > Chordata > Amphibia > Caudata > Salamandridae > Lissotriton > Lissotriton helveticus. Next base: position 1,507,562,538 of record NC_136069.1, on the reverse strand, counting down.
CATGAGAAATCAGGTAATGGCCAAATATAGAAACTACTTCTACTGGAGAGTCGCAGCAATAATGCTGGTTTGATGAATTTTGAAGTATATGTTGATGTATTGTAGTAAAATCTTATGAGAGTGAAATAGAAGTGAAAACTGTATTAAAATGTTTGATATTAAGTAATAATCATGATAAGGGCCAAAGAAAGACAATACACATGCAAAGTACCTTTGACATTGACAAAAGCCCACTTGGGCAAAATGCAAATTAGCCATGTGATATACAAACATGTTCAAATATGGCCCCCATGCACAAAGAGAGATAATAATTACAATCAAATGTAAATCAAAGCACAAGATTAATGAAACACATGCATCTTCATAAATGTATTGCAATGAATTGATGTATGTTTCTCCTAAGAGGTACTGAAATAATGATCTGTATTTGTTAATACAGCAGTTATTATCTTTTGTTGGTGACTACAAGGTGGCAGGCAAATTTTTAAAAAATGATGTTGTCCTTCTACTATGTTGTTATCTGTTTTGTTAAAAGAAACAAAGAGAGACAAGGCCAGCGTCGACACCAAGGTGAGTGTGAGCATCGAAAAGTGTTGAAGTGACTGTCTTTGCCGAAAAGCAAGCAAAATAAATGTAACATTTCTAACTTGCACCGGAGTGCCAAGGAGTCCATAATTTTCAATTTGGAGTCAGTGCGCCGCGTAGAATCGGGCACCACGGGCAATCAGGCTGCCTGAGGGAAACACACCAAAAACAGAGGAAAATATATATATATTCACTGAAAAAAACATGTTTTTTTCAGTGAATTTCTAAGGTTTTTTAAATGCTAATTCCTAACTATAACATATGTAAAATCTATGTTTTTTTCAGGGAATTTCTAAGATTTTTTAAATGCTAATTCCTAACTATACCGTGCCTAAAACCTATGGTTTTTTCAGTGAATATATATATATTTTCCTCTGTTGTTGGTGTGTTTCCCATCCTTTGTATCTGTAATCGTACTGTACGCGTACCTGCGCATACGTTACAAATACGTTTTAACATTTTGCTTCGCATCGGCGTTTCCGCGTGACGTCATGTACGTACGTATGCACCGTATGCGTACTCCGTGAAAGTTTCTTAATGTTTAAAAAGACATATCTCTGTATTTAATGTAAATATTAAGACAAGACATTATCTGAGATAATCATGAAAATAGTTTGTATTTACTTTAAATAAGCGTATATTACTTTTAAAAGCAACTACGCAAATCGCGGGGGTACGTCGTACGTACGCGCATCATAAGCGTACCGTACGTGCACGCCATATGACTTCAAAACAAGAGATTTGATTGGTTCATAATACTTCCTATTCCAACTGTTGAAAGACCCCACCCATTTTAATCATTCTTCTTTGACTTTCACTGAAAAAACATCTCTTTTCTGAAGCTCCTGTGTTTTAGACGACAACTTTAATATGGCTGTACGTCAGGAGGAAGATACTTCTGAACACTCTTCAGAAGAGGATTTTCTGGCTGAGGATGCACAGCCAAAAAGGAAAGAAGCTTTAATCTGGACATTTTTCACATTTCCAGATGGAGAAAAGAAGGTGAATACTGACAAGGTCACCTGCAAGGTGTGTGGGACCACACTTTTTAGAGGAGATCCGAACAAAAAATATTAATTTGGAACCGCCAGCATGGTTCGACACGTGAAGACTCTTCATCCTCGCAATTATGCGAGAGCTTCATGTGATACATTGCGGGACGACCCTCCACCAGCTGTAACCAGCTCTTCAACAGCACCATCCAGTCTGCATCCAGACATCCGTCCCGATTTTAGAGACCTGATAATTGTTTGTAAATTTTGTAAAGAGACATTGTGCTATGGGGAACAATCAATTGATTTTATTTGCAGGCGCAAACAGGAGCATCGTTGCCCCCGCAGTTAATTATTTATTTGTTTATTTGTTCCTGTTGGAGACTTTTTTGTTTGCACAGTTCCTTTTTTTCTTTTAAAAAAAAAAAATAAAAAAAATAAAAAAGTTCTTTTAAGAACTAACTTCACTGGTCAAAAAAAGAGCTACATTAGTATAATAGTGTGTAAAAGTTTTTTGAATGAATGTGTAGTGCATAAATGAATGAAAGAATAAATTAGTAGTGTATGATGAGTGTGAAAGTGCAGAACTATAAGGAAGTGCTACAGCATTAGTCTATAAGGTGTTTACTTACAGTATACTGTTGTACTTCGGAAGCATTTGAATGTAACATATCTACATAAATATGTAGTCTATGCTTCCCTTTGCACTGCTGGTGAAACTGCCTGGGTGAATTTGTAAGTGTAGATTTACAACCCCCTTGCGCCTCTTTTACGCCACCATTGCGTCACTTTTGTGACGCAGCGGTGGCACAATAGATGCGCCATGGTGTGGGGTATTTACAATGTGATGCATCTGGGAGCTGCGTCACGTTGTAATGCCCTATGCCAGAAGTCACTCAGTCACTTTTGGGCCCATGCTGCGTCAAAAGCCTGTGCCTGCTTGAAACAGGCGTAAGGATTGATACAGCATTTTGAGCATAGGGCCCCTAGAGCATTGCTGGAGCTGTGTTGCGCTTGCGACGCAACTCTAGCAATGCACCGCCTTTACGGCACGTATGCGTCACGCATCTGTGCAGTTTTTGCCCCATGGTGCGCCGCATTGTAAATGCGGCGCATCCATGGTGGGGATGGCATGGCGCACAATAACTGGCATATCACAGAGGATGCGCCAGTAATTGTAAATCTGCCCCTTAGTCTTTTAATGCAGTGAGTGGATTACTACACTCTGATGAATGAGTCAGTACAACAGTGCAACAGCAGTGACAGAGTGCTTGGTGAAAGTGTAAGGATACAGACTGGGGAATGGAAGGTGTGAAACACAAGTGAGCAGGTGGATACAAGAATGCATGCATAGTGCATAGAGGTTTGAGGCAGTGCACGTCCTAAGGCGTACTTGGGTACTGACTAAATGATTACAGTTCTGCAAGGAGAGTGGCTGACTGAATTTATAAGTGCTTTACTTTTAGCACAGTGAATGGATAAGCACATACTTCTGAAAGGGTCACTACAATACTGAAACAGCAGTGACAGAGTGTTTGGTGGAAGTCTAAGGATACAGACTGAGGAATTGAAGGTAAAAAAGACAAGTTTGCAGGTGCATAGAAGACTGCATGCATAGTGTATAGAGGTTTGAAGCAGTTCATGCCCTAAGACCTACTTTGCTGCATGAGTACTTGGGTACTCACTAAATGATTACAGTTCTGCAAGGAGAGTGCCTGACTGCATTTATAACTGCTTCACTTTTAGCACAGTGCATAGATAAGCACATACTGCTGAATGGCTCACTACAATACTGAAACAGCAGTGACAGAGTGTTTGGTGGGAGTGTAAGGATACAGACTGGGGAATTTAAGGTATAAAAGACAAGTTTGCAGGTGGATAGAAGACTGCATGCATTGTGTATAGGGGTTTAAAGCAGTCCATTCCCTAAGGCCTACTTTGGTGCATGAGTACTTGGGTACTGACTGAATGATTACAGTTCTGCAAGGAGAGTGCCATACTGAATTGATAACTGCTTCAGTTTTAGCACAGTGCATAGATAAGCACATACTGCTGAATGGCTCACTACAATACTGAAACAGCAGTGACAGAGTGTTTGATGAAAGTGTAAGAATGCAGACTGAGGAATTGAAGATATAAAAGACAAGTTTGCAGGTGCATAGAAGACTGCATGCATAGTGTTTCGGGGTTTGAAGCAGTCCATGGCCTAAGGCCTACTTTGCTGCATGAGTATTTGGGTACTGAATGAATGATTACAGTTATGCAAGGAGAGTGCCTGACTGTATTTATACGTGCTTCAGTTTTAGCACAGTGCATAGATAAGCACATACTGCTGAATGGCTCACTACAATACTGAAACAGAAGTGACAGAGTGTTTGGTGGGAGTGTAAGGATACAAACTGGGGAATTGAAGGTATAAAAGACAAGTTTGCAGGTGGATAGAAGACTGCATTCATCGTGTATAGGGGTTTTAGGCAGTCCATGTCCTAAGGCCTACTTTTCTGCATGAGTACTTGGGTACTGACTGAATGATTACAGTTCTGCAAGGAGAGTGCCAGACTGAATTGATAACTGCTTCAGTTTTAGCACAGTGCATAGATAAGCTCATACTGCTGAATGGCTCACTACAATACTAAAACAGCAGTGACAGAGTGTTTGGTGGAAGTGTAAGGATACAGACTGGGGAATTGAAGGTATAAAAGACATGTGTGGAGGTAGATACAAGACTTGATGCATAGTGCATAGGGATTTCAAGCAGTCCATGCCCTAAGGCCTACATTGCATACTTTGAATAAATAGAATATTGTAAAGAGTGTGTAAGTGAATCTGTAAGTGCTTGACCTTTAGTACAGTGAATGCATTAGTGCTCAATCCTTTATTACTATTAAACAATACATTTATTCTTCAGACATCTCATATTTTAACAGAGCTTCTAAAAGGAGTTCATTTGGTATTTCTTTGAGATCATACTGCTGGTTTGCCATTTCAGAGTTTATGTCTTCCAATAATTCAACAACATCCAGTGCATGCAAAAAATCAGCATCATTGCTTTCATCTTCAAAATCACAGATGATATATGCAGTACTGATGTCCTCTAATTCAGTCTTGCTGCCTGTTATAGGTAGATTTTGTACTTCAATGAAACTGTTGCTCATTTTCATTGTGTCTTTCGTAATATTCGCTTCTTTATCCGTAACAAATCTGTTATGTTATAAGTCCTTGCACAAAAACATAAACACATCACTTTATCAGTTTTCTTAATACATAAACCAAACTAGGTTTATCAACATTCCCCCGTCTGTATCCTCACACTTTCACCAAAAATATTATGTAAATATCATTCCAACAGTAGTGTTTTAGTACTTTATAAGGTTATATAAATATAATTACTTGTAAAGATATCCTGTTCTTAAGTTTTCATACAATTTGAAACCAGTCACTCCTTATGAATATAGAAATGACTCAGGCTGTTATAGTAAAATGCAGTACTAAAAAATGTAGAATATGTCTATTCCCCTTACCCCTTCCAAACTAGTAAATGTGTTTTAGGAAAATGCAAGGGATACTGTTGGTTGTCCAGAATAACACTGTTTATCTGTGTATTTAGGTTCCATTCTCACACTAGTTTTTGAATACTTCATATGTTTTCACACACATCAATCCTTAAAGACCTATCCAGTACTCACCTTTTAACATAATTAGAAACTAGTCATTGCTTATATAAGTGGAAAATACTCACAGCAACATGTATAGAACGCCCCTTCAACACAAAGTATTGTTTATGATGAGGACATATTTGCATAGAGAAGAAAAGCTACACACAGTAACTTATGCTGTCCTTCTAAATATTAAAGAGTATTTGAAAATACACTCTGTGACATATTTTATGTTGAGCAATTTGGTCTCTATTAATCCTGAAACTCCCTGGTCTCTACTAGCCAAGCATGTCTTTCTATTCAATACCATACTGGTGCATTGCAGAAAGCTGTTCTGAAGCCATGTCCCATTTTATACATCTCTGTAATAAAACTCTGTGGCAGTTTTTCAATATATCTTCAAAGATAGTGGGTCACCAGGGACACTCAGTATGTATATTAACTTTCTCATATAACTTTAAAAGATACAAACCATCTTTTAACAGATATGTACTCCGTCCATCTCTTGTTTCTTCAGCTGTGTAGAAGCACAGCACATTCACCATTTTTTATAGTTACTTATATAGTTACCTTAAAAATAATAAATTATTAAAAAAAGTATATAACATAAAATTAGCATCTGTGGAAGACAAGAAAGAATACAGTTACAATATATATTTAACAACACAGAATCATTTGTAAAACATTTCATTTGCCTTTTTTGCTGTTCTCAGAATATATTGAATTTCACTACAAAACAGTGAGTTCAATTGTACTCATGACATAACAGCGGGCAAAAAAAAAGAAAATCAATAAGATTATCTTTAAAAAAACATTCAACATTCTCAATAACAATCTAAAAAATAAAAATAATACATATGTTAAATGTTTTTTTCTAATATGAGACATCTCAAACAATCATAAAATACCAAAACATTATTATTAATTTTCATACACTGTAAAGAATGTTATTTAGAAACATATGCTGACAAAATATACAACAAAAACTCTTTAATTGTTTTAGACACTTTTCTTCATGGCCAAATAGTATGCGTCAAATCCTTTGTTTGTAAGTTGTCCAATAGTAATCCTGAGCGACCTCCTTCCAGCTTTCTTATGCAAAACCACTGACATCATCTGCGGCATCCCCCAGGGCTCATCCCTCAGCCCAGCGCTATTCAACATCTACATGGCCACCTTCACACAAGTGGCCCGCCATCACGACCTCAACATCATCTCCTTCGCCGACGACACCCAGCTCATCCTCTCCCTCACCAAGGAGCCACACACTGCCAAAACCAACCTCCATGAGGGAATGAAGGCCGTCGCCGACTGCATAAGGAGCAGCCATCTGAAGCTGAACTCGGACAAGACGGAGGTACCAATCCTCGGACCCACTCCGTCAGCCTGGGACGACTCCTGGTGGCCGACTACACTGGGAACTTTATCAACACCAACCGACCATGCAAACAACCTAGGATTCATCCTCAACTCCTCCCTCTCCATGTGTAAGCAAGTCAACGCCGTCTCCTCCTCCTGCTACAACACCCTCCGCAGGATTTACAAGTGGATCCCGACCGAAAGAAGAAGAACAGTGACACAGGCCCTCGTCAGCAGCAGACTGGACTATGGCAATACAATCTACGCAGGAATCCTAGCCAAACACCTACAACGACTACAACAAATCCAAAACGCCTCCGACCGACTAATCGTGAATGTCCCCTGCTGCAGCCACATCACCCCCCACCTGAGAGACCTACACTGGCTCCACGTCGGCAAGAGGATCCCCTTCAAGCTCCTCATCCACGCTCACAAAGCACTCCACAACACCAGATCAGCCTACCTTAACAGCAGTAATCCTGAAAAGCCAAATTTTGTTCCTAAAACTTTGGCTTAAAGAATATTAGGTAAGAATTTGGTAATTCTTTAGGCAAACGTTGTTTGAAAACCAATTGACTATCATTACAATGTATCCAACCTTTAGCACATTTTAAATAAGCAGTGTAATGTTCAGATGTTGTAGAAGGACCATCATGAAAAATAATTGCTACAACTACAAAAGATCTTCCTGATATTGATACTTGAGTAGCTACAAAAATTTTAATTAAAGTTTCCAATTTTCTTCCATCAGCTGTTCAACGTTGCATCATTAAAATTACATACTGTTCATATCTTTGTATAAATAATCTTGATGACATTTGTGATTTACATTGCCTACACTCCATGTTTTGCCTTGCTCCTCTAACTAGGTTGTTAAAAGACACTGATTCACAGTCTGGTAATGTCAAATATATAAATATTTCAGTGTCTATGTTTGTGCTACATGTAAACAAACAATTTTCACAGTCATGTTGCCATTTATAAGAAAGGCCAAAAAGATTTTCAATATCTATACCTTCATCTTCCAATACAACAAGCATATACATTAGAAGTTCCTGACAATCTTGCTGAATATTCTGCGTAAATTGAGTACAACCAGAACATATGTACAAAACATTTTGAATATCAGAAACACTTTGTATTTTACTTTTATCACTACTGCATTTCTCCTAAACAGAATACAACATCGAACAAAATGCTTTTTCCCGATTTTTAACAATTTGCTGTTGCAAACTTTCAAGAAAAAAAACAACACCAACAACAACATTAGCATAGCAGTTGACCCCAGAACTATTTTCAAACTGATAACCAACAATCTCTTAAACAGTGTCCTATTTTTTTGCTTGCAATCACAACTTTATCTTGTTTTTTTTCTTGCTCTACAGCTTCACTACAGATATTCTCATATCTTCTTTTTCGACCTACCACACGCTTTTCAAATACAGGATATTGACCTAAATTGGGAGCATATTCTCTACTTAACCTACTATACTATTTCACACAATTTGCATCTGCATAAATCTTTCATCAAAATCTATCAAGTACAATCCAGATAAAGTTCTGACTCGAGACAAAGCAACATATGCCATACTCTCTTTAAACACAGTACTTCCAATATTCACCAAAGCACTATCTACACTTAAACCTTGAGATTTACGAATGGTCACTGCATATGCCAAAGAAACAGGAAACAGTTTTCTGCGAACACACAAATCTTTTACAAGCAAAAACCGAGCTGAACAACGACTAAATTGTTGTACTTGTACAATTTGATCAAATTTGATTTTGAAAAATTCAATACCATCTCTATTTAGGTAATTAAAGAAATCAACAACTTTACCCGTTGCTCCATTTACTAAACCTTTTTCCATATTCAAATTACGTCGTAAAATTACCCGACAGTTTACACATGCATATAGATTCTTTTCTAAACCAGCAGTTTTAGATATCGATTTCTTAAAAGACTCCAATTTCCTCTTCAACTTTTCTGTCAAAATAATAGTGATTCCTTCATGCTCTATTTTATCAATAGCTTCCAATTTTATAATTTCTTCATTTTCCAACTTTAAAATTTCTTCATTGAATATAGAACATTCACGCAGTGTTGGCATTAAGCAGATTACAGATTTATTTTCTGCAATTCTCATATATGTAATGTAATGTAATGTAATGTGTACACTTGTAAAGCGCACTGTTGCCAGTCAGTGTCCTGGCGCTGTATACCGCTAGGGAACCCGTCCTGGCTTTCCCTGTGGGATGGTCCCTGCTGGGAATCCCCAAGGTGGAGCCAGGCATCCCCGGCGGTGATGGGGCTGTTGTGGAAATTAGGCAAGCTAATGCCCAGAGTTGTCGAGTGGGACCCCTGGATAGAGTAGGCGCCGAGGCGAGAATTATCGAGTCTGCTGACCTTGGTCCACGACCCTGCCGCGTCGAGAATCGAACCCTGGTCCCGGGCCGACTTCTGCTTCCGGGTCTGCCGCCTCTAACCAGTGAGCCACACCACTCCACAATATATATATTTTCTCAGGAACAATATTTTCATTTGGAAACAAATTGGAAAGAAATCGTCTCTGTAAAGCTTGTTTGCCATGTTCAGTCACTTTTCCAATTCTTATATCTTGAAGAATAGTTCCATAATCAGCATAATTTGCCTGTCGCATATTTGTAATAAGTCCCTTATATTCAAAATATGGCCAAATATTAACATTTCCAATGCTACCCAAAGACTTTCTGGTATCTTCATGCGCAAGTGTTTTAAATACTGGTTGTCTTTTTACAGGAGTAAGTTGTAGTAGATCTCCAAAAACTATGACGTGTTTTCCTCCAAATAACACGTCGTACTCTGTATTAAGAATTTGCTGCATTCTTAAATGCACAAAGGCAAGCATTAAGTTTGATACCATGCTTACCTCATCAATAATGAGAAGTTTCATTTAATTCAAGACTCTTGAACCTTCACAACAAGCTTCTCCAGATAGCTTGTGGTATTCCAATTAGTTTTCATGCTCTACTGGTTGCATTAGTAAACGATGTAAAGTAATTCCTTTAATATTGTGTGCTACCAAGCCAGTTGGAGCAGTGACAAAACAAGACAAACGGAGTTGTTTTCCGTAGATAAGATGTAATTACTTTAATTAAAAAACGTTTTCCTTTTCCAGCTTGTCCACTCATGCACATTCGGATAGGTTGAAATGACAAGCATGAGCACTCTTTTGTTTCATGAAGTAATCCATTGTCAATCTGTTCTCTCACTTGGTCATATATTTTTTTTGCTCAACATTTAGTTGTTCTTCCAAGTTTCCTAAGTTTGTTACATCTCCTTGAGCTTGATACATTGCTGTTTCCACCTCATCCATGGCAGTTGCTGCTTCATTTTAAACAATTGGTTCTCCTAGGGTATCCTGACTCATTGGAGCAGAAGTTTGACTGTTTTGAGAACTGTCTATAGCAATCTCAGCTGCAATTGTAGCTTCTTGCTCAATTTCGTCGTTCAACATTTTCACATAACTAGGAAAAACAGGACATTCTATAGTATCTTTAGTTGCGTTGAACGAATCTTCGTAGCTCTGAAAATCTCCAAGTAATTCCAAATCTGAATGCCACGGCTTGCAAAACAGCTAAATAATAAAATTCTCTTTTGTCAGGAGTTTCACAACTCAGTTTACGGTGATTAATCAAATGTCCTTTTCTTTGTTTCACAAAATATCCTTCAGAACCAATCACAGCATATATACCATTATTGATGTTTTCTGTAAAATTCTGTTTAAAAGTATAGTTTTGCAGCACTTCATAGAGACAAATGTTCTCAAGATGATGACTTATATTTGGATAATATGTATCCAACATATTTGTTTTCACAATATCTGTACTTTCTGGCTCTTTTTCAGCTAAATATTAAATTTCTTGTACAGATTTAAGTACTCGATTTCGTGTTGCAGCAAGACCTAGACTCACCCAAATGATTCTTCTAGATTTGGAGTATAGACTTGCAGATGATAAGCGATCTGAGCATTCACGCGCTCCAATTTCTCGATGAGATAACATCTTCAAAGTGTAACCGTATAATTTCTTACTGAGACTCTTCTAGTGGGAGATCTCTTCCCACATTTCCTTCAATTCCGTCTTTTCTGATTTTGTTATGTAGGATGTAACATATCGAGCAACAGCAATGAAATTATCCGCAACGTATTGAATATCCATGTTAGCATTCCACATGGAAAAAATAACTGGGTTGTAGTCATTTATGTATTTTGACTTTTCATTTCTTCTTAAGTTGTAGGTATTTTTTGGAGACTTTCTTGTGATAGTATGTCGCAAAGATGACATCAAATTGTTCACTCTTCCTTTCAATATTACAGGACATGGAAATCCTAAACGACATTTGGTCTAGAACTTGTCCTTAGTTTTGTACTTTCGACGACAGTATTTCCCACAATGATGGCTTTGTAATCCTAAGACTTGTTGTCTTAAGTTCTTTTCTTCTGTGCTTTTGGGTATAGCACATCTAGCACATTCTTTAATAAAGGACAACACAGTATCATCCGAATCTGTTCCGAATTTGGGGGCATCTTTGATCCATATTAGCATATGTATGTGAGGAGCACCTCATGCTTGATACTCCTTTCTCCAAAAGAAATCCACAACTTCTTTATTGGTGATAAAAGACATCATAGCTTCAAATGTATGATTGAAATATCTGCATACATTAACTGGATCCAAAGAGCACAATTCTCCAGGTGTCTTGTATTCAATATTTACTATATTTGAATTTTCCTCTCCAAGAAATTGAAGTAAATCATCCCAAGCAAATTCAGCACAGCTTAGAGTAAGGAACCATGTAGGAGTTCCTAAGTTCCTTAGCATACATTTAAGTTCTCCATGACGATGGTACCAGTACTTATTAGTACCACGCTGACATGCAATGAGATTAATCAGCTGAGATTCCAAAACATTATCTTTCTGCTGTACTTTATCCATAAAATCCTTTGCCGAAACATTTTGCAGATGTACACCTGTTTTCAATATATGGTTGACGGCATAAGAAAGTCCAGACAAGTTACTCTCAAAGAAAAGATGAAACAAATACGGAATACATTGTCGAAATCTTGGATCTTCTGCATACAATCTTGATGTCTGGTATTCAGATGCAGGAATCTGCACAGGTCGTTCATCATATCGTCCTCCTATTGAAAACAACTGAGGGAAACAACGAGCTTCCAAGCTTTCTTCCCGTACACTCATGGGACTTCCCTTAGCTTCTTTCATTTGGAATAACTCAATAGTATTCCCCATCACTTCTTTGGAACGAAGTGGATGAACACTGTAATGTTCATAAATTTCTTCAGTTCTGGACATGTCCACTTTTTCAATTTGTCCAGTTGACGAGTCGGTATCTTCTTCTACAGTTATTTTGTCTTCTCCCACATACACATTTCTATAGTACTGATTATTTTTTGCCAGATGCAACGTTGCCTTTTTTACTTTCTTAACATCCACTAATTCTTGCCAGATTTTCTTACTCTTAGTAGGAACGCCATTAACAAGAATAACTAGAGGTTCATCTTCTACATTTTTACACCAAGTGTTTCAATATTTTTCTTTAAATCTAGAGGCAAATATACAACTCTTCCCTTTAATCCTCTCTGTAAATCTGAAGGAAGCAATTTCTCTGTCTAGGCTCCATACGAACAATAGCCTGACATGGATGCACACATTGAATAAGAATAGACTCATAGGTATTTAAATTCATCAGTTCAGAAGGAATATTTACCAACTCAAGATTATTAGGCACAGCTCTAGCAGGCATTTTGTTCTTGTCTAATTTGTTATAACAATATTTACAAATACGTTGATCAGAACCCAAATCAAAACAATTCTCTACCAACAAATAAGTTGCAAATTCCTTCCACTCATTATTATTTTCTCTTTTACTTTTTAAATACAGATCAATATTCCTGGTCTGATTTTTATAATGAGTTCGTCGACATCAAATACAAGAATAATTTGGCCTTTCACCCGAAATCACCTTAAACTTCGTAATTTCCTGCTCAAAATTTTCTGTACTAGAATGTTGTACATTCTCTTCCACATTTCCTTCTATTAATGTATCAGTTTCTGCACTGTCTTCCTCAGGACCAAAGTAACTAACCTCAATTTCTTCACAAACGTTCATTACATCTGATACAGATCCACGCAAAAGAGCACTGTTCAACTTTTTTAACATTAGTGCTGGACTTTGTGCATAATACAATGTTCTGACTAATTTCCTCATTTGAGTATGATGTACTGCTAACATCCTGAAATGGTGAAAAACACCAACATACTTTTTAGAAAGACAAGCCAGAGAATGACCTTGCAAACCAGTATTTTCTCTTAATCTGCAAGGGTCTAATCCTTGCAACATCTTAATCTTTTGTTTAACACTTTTCTTAGTATACTCACGTAAGAAATTGTGTAAAAAATCAATAGATTCCTACTATACACTACAAATACTACTGCAATTCCAAATGTACACTGGAGTTTTGGAACGTCTCCCTAAAACTTCATCAGCTAACACCTCTTCTGCATTTCTGGAAACAATTTTCTCTTTCTCAATAGGACAACCATTTCTAACCTCATATGCTCGACCACTGGTGTCAACTGCATGCAACACATCATTACTCTACATGCATACTGAATAGGGGTTTGAAGCAGTACATGCCCTAAGGCCTACTTTGCTGCATGAGTACTTGGGTACTGACTGAATAATTACAGTTCTGCAAGGAGAGTGCCTGACTGAATTTATAAGTTTTTCACTTTTAGCACAGTGAATGGATAAGCACATACTGCTGAAAGGAACACTACAATACTGAAACAGCAGTGACAGTGTGTTTGGTGGAAGTGTAAGGATACAGACTGGGGAATTGAAGGTATAAAAGACAGGTTTGCAGGTGCATAGAAGACTGCATGCATAGTGTATAGGGGTTTGAAGCAGTCCAATCCCTACGGCCTACTTTGCTGCATGAGTACTTGGGTACTGACTGAAGGATTACAGTTCTGTAAGGAGAGTGCCTGACTGAATTTATAACTGCTTCAGTTTTAGCACAGTGCATAGATAAGCACATACTGCTGAATGGCTCACAACAATACTGAAACAGCAGTGACAGAGTGTTTGGTGGGAGTGTAAGGATACAGACTGGGGAATTGAAGGCATAAAAGACAAGTTTGCAGGTGCATAAAAGACTGCATGCATAGTGTATTGGGGTTTGAAGCAGTCCATGCCCTAAGGCCTACTTTGCTGCATGAGTACTTGGGTACTGACTGAATGATTACAGTTCCTCAAGGAGAGTGCCTGACTGAATTTATAACTGCTTCAGTTTTAGCACAGTGCATAGATAAGCGCATACTGCTGAATGGCTCACTACAATACTGAAACAACAGTGACAGAGTGTTTGGCGGAAGTGTAAGGATACAGACTGGGGAATTGAAGGTATAAAAGACAAGTTTGCAGGTGCATAGAAGACTACATGCATAGTGTATAAGGCTTTTGAAGCAGTCCATGCCCTAAGGCCTACTTTGCTGCATGAGTACTTGGGTACTGACTGAATGATTACAGTTCTGCAAGGAGAGTGCCTGACTGAATTTATAACTGCTTCAGATTTAGCACAGTGCATAGCTGGCACATACTGCTGAATGGCTCACTACAATACTGAAACAGCAGTGACAGAGTGTTTGGTGGAAGTGTAAGGATACAGACTGGGGAATTGAAGGTATAAAAGACAAGTTTGCAGGTGCATAGAAGACTGCATGAATGGTGTATAGGGGTTTGAAGCAGTCCAAGCCCTAAGGCCTACTTTGCTGCATGAGTACTTGGGTACTGACTAAATGATTACAGTTCTGCCTTGGGGGAGTGTGGCTCACTGATTAGAGCGGCAGACCCTGATGCAGAGGTCTGGCCCGGGACCAGGGTTCAATTCCTGACGCGGCAGGGTCCTGAGCCCAAAATGTCTATGGACTCGATAATTCTCGCCTCGGTGCCTATTCTAATAATGGGGTCCCACGCTGCAACTCTGGGCAATAGTTGCTTAATCTCCACTACGGCGGCCCACCCGCTGCGGGATGCCTGGCTTTCACCCTGGGGATACCCAGTAGGGGTTATCTCACAGGGAAAAGCCAGGACGGGTTCCCAAGGCAAGTGCCTTGATGCCTTCGGGTGAGACGTGCGCTATATAAGTCGCAATACATTTACATTTACATAACTGAATTTATAAGTGGTTATGTTTTAGCACAGTGAATGGATAAGCACATACTGCTAAATGGGTTACTACAATAGTGCAGCAGCAGTGACAGTGTTTGGTGGAATTGTAAAGATGAAGACTGGGGAATTGGAGGTATAAAAACAAGTGTGCAAGTACATACAAGAGTGCATGCATAGTGCATAGGAATTTGAAGCAGTCCATACCTTAAGGCCTACTATATATCTAACTACTGCATTTTACTATACAACTCTAACTCATTTTGCAAATACATAAGCCATTTGCTGCACTATGTGCACCAACTTTACATAAAAAAAGTGACACAATACAACCACAAAGAGGCACAAGGTGCTTGTAAATCTACCCCAGAGTGTTTTCAGCAATGTACATATACTGACTAGGGAATTGTAGATTTGAAACACAAGTCTGATTCTAGACAAGCAACACTATAAATTACTCTTGAATGGATAATATGACTGCACACATTCCAGAAATATAAATACTGCATTTTACTGTACAACTATGAGTCATTTTGCAAATACAAAGCAATAACTAGTTTCTAATTCTATCAAAACTTGAAAAAAGGATAGATTTTTCAGCACATATGTGTCTGCAAACACATAACATACAAAAATGCTTCACTCAGAATAATTCCTAAATGCACACAGATGCACAGTGTGATTTTAGACAAAAGATATTAGACCTTGCATTTTATCAAAACACATTTACTAGTCTAGAAATGGTAAAGTGACTAAACACATTCTATATAAATGACTGCTGCATTTTACAATACAATCCTGATTCATTTTGCAAATACATAAGCAATTTACGGCATTATTGGCGCCAACATTACATCAAAAAAGTGACACAATAGAACAACAAAGAGGCACAAAGGGCTTGTAAATCTGGCCCAAAGTGTATGCAGCAGTGTATATATGATGACTGGGAAATTGTAGATTTGAAACAGAAGTCTGATTCTAGACAAGGAACACTATAAATTACTCTTGAATTGCTAATATGACTGCACACATTCCAGAAATATAAATACTGCATTTTATTGTACAACCATGAGTCATTTTGCAAATACAAAAGCAATAACTAGTTTCTAATTCTATCAAAACTTGAAAAAGGGATAGATTTTTAAGTACTTATGTGTCTGCAAACAAAAAACATACAAAAATGCTTCACTCAGAATAATTCCTAAATGCACCCAGTGTGATTCTAGACAAACAATATTAGACCTTGCATTTTATCAAAACACAATTACTAGTCTAGAAACGGTAAAGTGATTTCACATATTCCATGTATATAACTACTATATTTCCGTGCACAACCCTGACTCATTTAGCAAATACATAAGCAATTTGCTGCATTCTTTGTCCCAATATTGCATCAAAAAAGTGACGCAATGGCAGCACAAAGACGAGCAAGAGGCTTTTAAATCTGCTCCAGAGAGTTTGCAGTAGTGTATGTATACTGACTGGAAAATTGTACATTTGAAACACAAGTTTAATTCTAAACAAGCAACACTATTAACTACTCTACAACTGGAAAACTGACTGCACACATTCTAAATTTTTTACTACTGCACTTTACTGCACAAAAGCTGACTCACCAAACACATTAACTTACCAAATGCATTTATCACAATGGTTATCCAAATGCAGACAAACTCAGAATGTGATTCTACACAACTAAACTACTCCTTGCACTTTAGAAGGATAAACACATTACTCTTATTAAAAACAAAATGCACCACATACATCCCCTTACAAGTTAACAACTCAGCTTTCAAACTGATTTGTAGATTAAGAAGAATGTTAGTCACACAGCCGATACTCTTATACAGAATCTCTCTACTTCAGTGTTCTCAGCAAAACCAGAAAATGGCACTTTCCCAATCAATGTACACATATATACATGTAAATAACAAATCAAATTGCTTCCCACAATATTTCAAAAGCAAACACACATTTCTATTGGTTGAACATTTGAACCCTTTCCAACTGATATAACTTTGAACCCTAACCCCAACAGATCATGTAAAACTCAACTGACCACAGAGGTGAAAAGTTCAGCACACTGTAAAACACTCCTCCTCAACAAGTTTAGACTCTGCATAGGTACTTACTTATAAGTATCAATAAAGAAAAAAGCTCTTTTTAGACCCAACTCACATATAAACACAAAAGCTTGATAGATATTTGAAAAATATATTTTTTATTTATTTTTTTCTTGCTTAGGTACGCGTACGGGACGAGTTAGAAACCTCGCAGCATACGTGGTACAGCCGCGCTTGGTACGCGTACTGTAATTTTACCGTAAAAAAAAAAATAGCCCCTATCACTAATTTTTATTATCCCCGGGGACCCCATCCCCCGGGGCTCATATAAACTGTTGGGGGCCGTGGGGGGAGACCCAATGCTCCCACAGTTTCAGTCGGCTCCCCGTGTCCTTCTGGAGACGGCATTGCTTTTGTCAGGGAGAGCAACTAACATGCTGCTCCCCCTGACGTAAAGCAATCTGCTTTCCTATTTGCAAGAGAGAGCAGGTTAACCTGCTCTCTCTTCCACATAGTAAAGAAGTCTCCCGCCCTACCATAGCAAACTACAGTGTCCCGGGGGTAGGCACCTCGGGACACTGCAGGAGTCAGCCCTGGTGGGTGGCGGTCCACAGGGCTACCACAAGGCTCCAGGAAGGGGGAACGCGCAGCCCCCCCAACATTTAAAAGCCCCGGGGGGTGTTGGTCCCCAGGGTTTGGGGGTCCAATTTTAAAACTTAGTGCCCCAGGGAGGTGGCGGTCCACGGGGCGTGTGGGGGGCTTGAGCCCACTCACGCAGGTATTTTTTTTTTTAAAACAAGCCCTGGGGGTGGCAGTCCCTGGGGCTGTGGGGGGGCCGTGAGCCCCCACATACGTATTGTTAAAGCCCCGGGGTGGCGGTCCCCGGGGCTGGGGGGCCCCTCTGGGCCCCCCATTATAAATAAATACATTGCCCCCGGGATTTGGCCCCCGGGGGCAAAAGAACAATAAAGCGGGCTTCGTTTTTTTTTTTTCATGCCGTACGCGTACCATACATGTATCACGCAATTTTTTAAATATATATATATATATATTTTAGGCCTTGAGGGTCCTTGTAGGGCACACAGAGTAGGCCCAGAGGGTCAGGAAATCCTATGGCAAATAGCAAACTTTTCTTCTTAATCTACACACATATACATATAAATATTAAGCAAGGGCACAAAATCCGTTCCGCTCGCGGATTTTCTGCAATTACGCGATCCGCAAATCTTGCGAAATAGCCGAAAAATTTGCAAATCTGCTCGCGGGCGGATTTTGGGCAGTTGAATAGAGGAATTGCACAAACCAGTGGTGTCTTCTTGGATAAATATGAAGGGCAGGGTTCATTCTGGCACGATGCTCCCGTCACAAAAATTAAACCTCAACAGGAAGCACTTACAGATATAAATAAAGCAGGTGCGGAGTTGAAGCTCAAGTACAGTAACGCATTCATCAGCCCAAAACAAAGGCTGGGCAGGTGTCCTTTCTCCCCATATCTACCGTCGAAAATTAGCTGTGATGCTGGACAGATACCTTTGCATCCTTCACTTTCACGAGCGCAATCCCCGTGCAGTTCCTGTGACCAGGAGCTTCTTTCTCCTCATCTGCTTCTCTGATCAGTCTCTGACCTTTAATACACACAAGAGGCATGTGAACTCGCATAGAAGGCCCGCACGTTTGGCCCCGCCCACACACTAGCGGTGTGCACCGTCTTCCCGCCATTTACCCACTATGATGGACAGCTCACTCAAGGGACCCCTGCGCCCCTCGGCGTGATGGCATAGTAACACACACATGGTCACTCGAGACAACTCTTCTGGCACTTTACGCAGCTGTAGTGTGGAAAAGCACTGTAAATTTACCCGACGAGGTAGCACTTACTGATTAGCCAGTAGAAAGTACTCCAGTTGAGCAGAGGTATTGCACAAAACGGTGGTGTCTTCTTGGATAAATATGAAGGGCAGGGTTCATTCTGGCACGATGCTCCTGTCACAAAAATTAAACCTCAACAGAAAGCACTTACAGATATAAATAAAGCAGGTGCCTGAGTTGAAGCTCAAGTTCAGTAACGCATTCATCAGCCCAAAAACAATCGTGAGCTTTGTCGAGGCTGGGCAGGTGTGCTTTCTCCCCATATCTACCATAGAAAATTAGCTGTGATGCTGGATAGAGGCCTTTGCATCCTTCACTTTCACTAGAGCAATCCCCTTTCATTTCCTGTGACCAGGAGCTTCTTTCTTCTCATCTACTGCTCTGATCGGTCTCTGACCTTTTATAAACACAAGAGGCATGTGAACTCGCATAGAAGCCCTGCCCGTTTGGCCCCGCCCACACACTAGCGGTGTGCACCGTCTTCCCACCATTTACCCACTATGATGGACAGCTCACTCAAGGGACCCCTGCGCCCTTCGGCGCAATGGCATAGTAACACACATGGTCACTGGAGACAACTCTTCTGGCACTTTACGCAGCTGTAGTGTAGGAAAAGCACTATACATTTCCCCAACGAGGTAGCACTTACTGATTAGCCAGTACTAGACAGTGGGAAACAGTCTATTTGTGCAAATCAGAGTTCGCAAATTGTTTCGCGAACTCGCGGATGTTTTTGCAATTTCGCGCAAATTTGCGGACCCCAAATCAGCAAAATTCGCCCATCAAATCACGTTTTTCCCACAATAATTCAAAAGCAAATACCCATTTCTATTGCTTGAACATTTGAACCCTTTCCAATTGACATAACTTTCAAACCTACCCCCATTCTGCCTTCTGCCTGTGACCACGGAAACATCTCATGGAACACCTAACTAAGCACACAGGTCAAAAGTTCATCACACAATGTTGCAAATCAAAACAGCAAGTGTGCTTGACTTGTCAATATACCAGCTTATCTTATGTAACATTCGTTTCTATCAGTTTTTGTTAACCAATAAATATCAGGCTTTTAAAAAACAGAAAATTGCACCCTAATTTTCGGTGTAGAATGTTTTTAAAACAATCAATAATTTATTTTCTTTTTTCAGTTTCAGTTTCAGTTTCATAAGTCTTTATTTCGATTATCACATCATAAAAGACAGACAGTATCGAAGACAAGATAAGAAAAATTGATAAAACCATCATGACAATCATCATTTAAAAAGTATTAAACAGTATAATAAAGACTTTATAAATATAATACCCCATAAAACATTTTCCATATTAAAATATGTTTGGGTTCCTAGTTCGAATAACCCATGCCCATCCAAAGTATTTTGCAACACCAACCGCTACCAGCTCAGATGTGTTGGTACAAAATATCCTCATGGCTTCGGTGCTCCCTTTAATTTCTAGCCTACAGCAAATAGGCCTGATCCATTTCATTCTTGGGGCATGATATGCAGGGCAAGCAAAGAAAAAATGGCCCACACTCTCCGGATGGTTTAAACACAAAGGGCAAGTATCGTTTGAATTGGCAGACCACTTCTTGGTAAAAGAGTTAACAGGTAGTGACCCGACTCGGAACTGATGATATAATTTCCGGTCGAGAGTCTTAGTAATCACATCCCAGTAGATCTCTAGGGAGGGGGTCACTTTATGAGCCAGGAAAAGACCTGTTAGGCTAGTGGCATCAGACTGTGCAACAGCTGAATGCTTTACTGAAGCCCAATACAGATCTTTGAAATCCTGTTTAGAGGGGAACGTAGAAACTCCCCGGAGAGGCCCAAAGCTGGTTTAGACCCATCTCTTCCAGCACCAGTTTCACTTCCCTTAACCATGTAATTTTTAAAGCGCCCCACAGTGATTTTACCTCGGTTAGTTCGTTGGCAAAGAGGCTGAGATCTGGAGAAGTCCAGAGCGGTCGCCACAATGCCACCAAACGATAGCGAGCCAGCTCATTAATGGGTTTACAGCCCAAATCTAACAACAGCGGTTTGATAGGTGTAGATTGAGGAAGACCTACCAAATTCCGCAAAAATTTGTTTTGGGCTTTAACCAGGGAGGATAGATCTTTATAACCCCATAGGTCGGCACCATACAGGGTGGCTGCATTTATTTTTGCTTCGTAGATCTTAAGTACTGGAGCAATGCGTTTGGTCAGGGACTTCTTATGCTCCTGGATTAAGCAACCCGTTAGGCGTGCAAATTTGAGATATAATGCCTCAACCTGGGGTTTCCAGCAAAGGCGATGGTCTAAAGTCACGCCCAAATAAGTCATTACCTCCACTTGTTCGATACAGGCACCATTCAAACTAACCGAGCTTTTAATGGGGCGGTTTTTACTAAAGACCATAAATTTAGTCTTACCTACGTTAATTTGCAGATCGTTTGCCCTGCAAAACTCATCAAACCTGTTGAGTGCTATTTGCAGCCCCCCTCGAGTTTTTGAGAGAAGCAAAGTATCGTCAGCAAAAATTAACATCGGGTACTTGGTCCCGCCCAGAGTTGGGGCATCAGTCGGGGAGTCAGCAAAAAACTTCGCTACCTGATTAATAAACAAAAGGAAGAGGGTGGGGGCCAGCACACCCCCCTGACGGACGTGTTACTGGAAAACTATCCGTCACCTGCCCTTGTTTTCCCCATCTCACCCTGGCAAAGTTATCCTCGTGTAGCCTAACCACCATGTCCAGGAGTTCTGGCGGCAGGCCCATGGATCTAAGAGCATCCCTCATTTTCCCCCTTGAAAGCCGAAAGGGGGACTTGAGGTCCACAAAGCCGACTTGAGGTCCACAAAGCCGACTTGAGGTCCACAAAGACGGCATAGATTGCTCCTCCTCCCAACAGAACAACCTTCCAGTACAGCATGGTTAGTCTAAAAACCTGGTCTATGGTACTGGTGCCTGATCTATTGCTTGCATTGGGGAGAGAATGTTATCCTGCTCCATCCACCCCTGAACTCTTGCGAGGACCATCCTAGCAGCTATTTTTTGGATTGAATCAATTAAACTTATCGGGCGGTAATTTCCCGGGGCGATCGGTCCCCTTTTTAAAAAATTGGTAAAATTTCCGCCCCTTTCCAAGAGTCCGGGATCCTTGTCCCAGTAGCGATGGCATTAACGAGCATGGTTATATAGAGAACCCAAATATGTAAATATATTTTAAAAAGGTCTGCCGGTATTGCATCCGTCCCTGGGGCTTTCCCTGATTGTACTACACTGAGGGCCTGCTCTGTATCGGAGATGGTAAAAACAAGCATGTGGCTAGAGCTGGAAGGCGAGAATACTCCCTTCACCTGCTCGGTATGGTGATCTACGTTCAAAGCCCTAAACTGGGATGAGTAGAAAGCTACCCGTTCTTCAGCAGAGACATAATTGACTGGAATTTGGGAGTTCGGATTCCTACCCCACTTTACAATTTCCCAAAACTTGATTTGGTTAGATGATTGACACGCCAGGAGGAGCTCGGACCAATGATGCTCATCCCACTCTTTCTTCGCGGCCCATTGAGCTCTTTTATAAGTTTGCCACGCCATTTTAATGTCACCAGTGACTCTAGATTTTATCGCTCTGATCAGACTACAATGCGCTACCCTACAACTCTTATTATACCATCTATTTTGGGTGCCTAGTGCCTTTTCTTTCCTTAGATTTGGCGGTTGCGTAAGGAGGGTTTTAAGTTTTGAGAAGCACTGGTCATGCAGGTCACTAATCTGAGGGATATCCCCCGAAGGGGATGAGAGAGCTTTCATGGCATTCAACGTTACCGAGACTTCCTTCTCTATGTCTTTTATTAAGGTAGGCTCTTCGACTACCCTAGGCCATCTAACCCTTCTTCTGTCATTGGTCAAAATAGCCTCTGATGTTAGACAAGGGGTTTTGGGAGGCCCGCCCCGATCGCCTGGGAGCTTCAAGCCTAACGAAAGGGGGTTGTGCTCGCTCTCTGGGCGAGCTAAAACCTCCATGTCAATCACCAGAGACCAAAATTCTATTTTGAATAAAATATAATCTATTCGACTCATGCTGACCCCGTTATTAAAGGTAGGGTGGCCTGCCTTGTCGGAGGTCGTGCGCCCATTAACTGCTCGCAGACCCCACTCCAAGCACAGCCCTAGCCGCTTCAGTAGCCTTTACACCCTTGTTTAAAAATAAAGACGGGATATCCCAAACAGCGTCTTCCTCTGCCCCCAGTTCCTTACCCACACTAAACAAGGGTTCAAAAGAGCAATTTAGGTCCCCGGCTACGAGGATAAGTTTATCTCTACCTATTGCCTCGAGAAGCAGATCTAGATCGTCCATGATAGCCGGCCTACGACCTCCTGGACGTCCTCGGGCATAAATATTTATGACTACGATGTCCTGTTCGTTGGCCCTGCTAAGCTTTATTCCTAGTAAGTCAGGGTTGGCTACTAAAATTTCTGAAGGTCTATACCCAGTGGACTGCCTGACCCAAACCACTAAACCTCCTGAGGCTCTGCCCTTAGGACCCTGGATGGCTGGCTTAAAGAAGTTAAGATACCCTGCCCGATATATGGGGTCAGGGGCCCAGCTCTCCTGAAGGATGACAATATCAAAGGTGTCGATAAAAACTGCCCAATCCTCTGAATCGATTCGCCTCTTTAATCCCGCTATATTCCAGGAAACGACCTTGAGCGACCCAACCTGACTAAAAGATGTGTTCGGCTCTAATACACACAAATCCTCCTCTATTGCTACATCCATTCTGGAAAGGGTGCTGGATGTCTGATTAAGAGCTATAGAACTTACAATACCACTCTCTTTCTCTTTAAAGCCCTCATTATAGCACTGTCTAAGTTGTATACCACCAAGTTGGTACCTTCGGCATCTCTACAAATGCTTTCTAACCCGTTGTCTGATTCCAGTCAGTCAATACCCTCTAAGCCAGACAGAGATTCGAACCGGTTTGACAGACAGGGATAGAAAGGGGAGTGGGGTATCCTCTCTACCAAATTCCTCTCTACCAAGTTCCTCACTACAGGTCTATGCATTGGGAAACTATTGAGGGGAGGCGCACTATATCTTTTGGGGTAAAAGTAATTCAAGCCCAAGGATTGCACATCCCCCATCCTCCCAAACCTGGCCTCCCTACGGATATATTCTACCACCCAGGGGTCCCGAAAATTTATGAGGATACAGTCGCCTTCTAAATCCTTCGTACAATAACCCACCCAATCAACTCTACGAACAGTCAAGATCTTAGTTGAAGAGGAAGGTGGGAGGGGACGATTTTTATTTAACCAAAAGGCGACCTTATTCATAAGATCGCCATGGGATTCAGGATGACCATCCCTTAGAGGTGCAACACCTGTAAGAACAATGGTATAGGGCGTGGCATCAATTGGTAGGTCCGCTGGCGGGGGTCCCCTTTTAATAACTTGACTTGGAAGTTGTGTAGTATTTGGCTTAACACGCCCAGCAGCAACACTAGAGCTCCCTGTGGGCTGGGAGGGAGGTTTAGGCTCGCCCTTCCTGGAGGTCTGGACCTGCTTATTGGTTGCTGGTTTAGAAGAGCTTGGCTGTGGCGGGCCATTGGATTTGGAGCTAGCCTTCTTGTGTGGTGGAGCATGGGCAACGGTGGCCAAGGATGGATTGGGGGCACTATTTGATTTTAAATTACTGCCATTGGTTCCCAATCCGTTAGAATTAGTATGAGTCGGCTTAACGGATGAGGAAGCCTATGCGATTATAGAATTATTTCCCTGGGACTTGGTGTTACCAGAGATAGCAGGAGCCAGCGGTACTACATGGTCGTTCACCAATTTTTTAAGTAAACAGGAATTGGCAGTTGCAAGGTTCTCAAGGCCGTCTAATTTTAGATTCATAAGTCTAGTTCTTTCTAGCACCGGCAACAGGAGTGTCTTAAATAAGACTTCCATTTTTGCCAGTATGTCGGTATCACTACTGCTCGGGCTTACTGGGAAAAGATACGGAACCCCAGATGGAGCTAAGGGGGAAGTAACATGGCCACTAGGAAGCTGGGGGTACTGTGAGCCACAGGTTGAATCGTGGTTATTAACGAGCTGAGATGGGCAAGCTGTTTTAGGTATTTTTGACACACCCCCTCTCTGCCGTCCCTTGTTTCGCTTCCTCTTACCGGGGAGCTTACTCTTCGGGGAGTCCCCTTCAGAGGACGAGACTAGCAATGAAGGGCTTCCTGACAGCACACTACCTTCCACCCTACTCCCAGTTGTATCAACGTTATTAGGATCGTTACTACAATGCAACAAAGAAGGACCTTCAGCATCGCTGTGAACATCCACTAAGACAGGAACCATGTTAGAACTTGGAGAAAGTGATAATGGGGGTAATGGGCTAGTTACAGAAGCAATAGGCCCCAGAGAAGAACGTTTCCCGCTAATGAGGTCTAATGATAGCCTTTTCTCTGCAAAGGCTATTTCCTTCTCCAAAATTTCCGTAGCCTTAATAATAAATGCATCCAATGGACCAGAAACCGCCCCCTTAGATGTCTGCAGAATAACAGAGCGGTCCTTACCCGAGCGTAAGGGCATACTTAGGGCAGTTCAGGCTTTACAAACAGTGAATAATACAGCAAATATATAAAAAAAGGAATTAATTGGTTGAGTGAATCGACAACCCACTATACCTAGTGTTGGGGAAGGAAAGTCCAATGTCCGAGGCCCAAAGGGGGTGGCCCAACCCAACCACGACCGACCATGGACGGCCACAGACGGTCCCGCCCTTTCCCGGGCATCTCCAGGGACGCTCCCGCACGCTCCCGCGCCGCTGGGAGATGACCCTGCTGAATGAGAAATAGGGACAGGCGGGTGGGCGGAGCAAGCAGGGAGAGCGGCCCAGGTGGAACAGGTTTGGGCACACAGGGACTCCTGGGAGATGGAGTCCCTGTTAGAACGCTCGCAGCCCTGCCTCCACACCGCACTCCCCGGGACCTCCTTTGCAGCACAGTCCCACCCCTTCCGTCAGCTCCCGCCGATGACAGGCGCTGCGGGACCCGCGCAGCGGGTCCGGCGAGCTGGACTTCACAGGGGCAGAAAGGCAGCAAGTTCAGCAACAGCACTCCCGTGGCAAGACGATAAGGAAAACACAGAGTCCCGCAAAGAGCAGCCAGAAGCCCGTTTTTACTCCGTGGGCGGGGGGCGGGGCAAGCAGGGAGAGCGGCCCAGGTGGAACAGGTTTGGGCACACAGGGACTCCTGGGAGATGGAGTCCCTGTTAGAACGCTCGCAGCCCTGCCTCCACACCGCACTCCCCGGGATCTCCTTTGCAGCACAGTCCCACTCCTTCCGTCAGCTCCCGCCGATGACAGGCACTGCGGGACCCGCGCAGTGGGTCCGGCGAGCTGGACTTCACAGGGGCAGAAAGGCAGCAAGTTTAGCAACAGCACTCCCGTGGCAAGACGATTAGGAAAACACAGAGTTTCTTTTTTCAAAACTGCATCCTATCCACCATTTTAGAAAAATCTTACTTTTCAAACTGCCATTTCATTTACAGAGACCATCTGAATGCATCCAGAACTCTCTTCATGATGCTTAGAGTGTGGATTGTGGGACACAGCTATATTTTCTGGAGCCAAAGGTACACAGAACAGAAAGGAATTCACAAAGACCTAGGTTTACCAAATGGATTGGACAGAGAGGGTTAAAGTGGCACCAATTGATGCCATTGGTGAAATCCTTTTTACATCGCCAACATCCTGACCTCATAATTGTGCACTGTGGTGGCAATGACCTAGGCACTTTGACTGGGATAGGTCTAGAAATGTTTATGAAGGACACCTTTACAGAACTGATGTCACTTGTCCCCCAAACTGCCTTTGTGTTTTCTAACAAATGCTAAAGACAGAAATAGAACTGGTCCAATACATTTTGTCCACAGATTGAGAAATCTACGAAACATGTGAATAAATCTATTTCTGCTTTTCTCCGAGACTATAGAATGGGGTCCATTTACAACAACAATCTGCGTTTCAATATGCATGGCATCTATAGGAGAGATGGTGTGCATTTTACAGATGAAGGGAACAGAGTCTGCCTCATGAACTTTAGACTCTGCATTGGTACTTACTCGTAGTACTAAAATCTCCCAATAAACACAAGGGCTCTTTTTAGAGCCACCCAACATCTAAACACATAAGCTTGATAGATATCTGAAAAATATTTGTATTTTTCTTGCTTGGGTACACGTACGGGACGCCTTCTGAACCAGGTAGCATACGGGGTACCATACGTGTACCATACGCGTGCACACCTGAGGTTGCGCTGAAGGCCTTGCTCCATACGCGTATCATAATTGTCGCAATTAAAAAAATCATAATCTGTCCTGAATTTAAATATTTTTGGAGGGAGGAGGGGGGCTCCGTGCCCCCCCTCCCGGTCCTCTTCTCCCCCCCGGGACCCGAACCCCCAGGGCTGGCCCTCTTCGTTGGGGACCTTGGGGGGGTGCCCAATCCCCCCACGGTCCCTGCAGGCTCCCCGCGTCCTTCGGTAGCCGGCATTGCTTTTCGTTAGGGAGAGCAGCTAACATGCTGCTCCCCCTGATGAAAAGCAATCTGCTTTCCTATTTACAAAAGAGAGCAGGTTAACCTGCTCTCTCTTCCAAATAGGAAAGCAGTTTGCTATGGAAGGGCGGGAGCCGCGAGGCTCCAAACTTACCATAGCAAACTACAGTGTCCCGGTGGTAGGCACCCCGGGACACTGCAGGAGCCGGCCCTGTGGGTGGCAGTCCCGTGGGCCACCACAAGGCTCCAGGAGGGGGGCCGCGCAGCCTCCCTCCCAACATTTAAAAGCCCTGGGGGTGGTGGTCCCCGGGGCTGTGGGGTCCTTCACGGACCCCCCAATTTAAAAATGTAGTGCCCCGGGGAGGTGGCGGTCCCCGGGGTGTGTGGGGGGGCTTGAGCCCCCCACACAGGTATTTTATTATTTTTTTTTTAAAACAAGCCCCTGGGCGGGTAGCAGTCCCCAGGGCTGCCGGGGGGCCGTGAGCCCCCCGCATACATATTGTTAAAGCTCCGGGGGTGGCGGTCCCAAGGGGCTGGGGGCCCCTCTGGACCCCATTATGAATAAATACATTGCCCCTGGGATTTGCCCCCCCCCCGGGGGCAAAATAACAATAAAGCGGGTTTCGTTTTTTTTTCTTTTTCACACCGTACGCGTACCATACGTGTATCACGTGATTTAAAAAATATATATATTTTTAGGCCTTGAGGGTCCTTTTGGGACCCCCTGAGCAGTCCTAGGGGGTCAGAGCGTTTCTACCCTGCCCCCTTTGCGTCTTTTGCGCACTTGTTTTTCTGTTTTCTTGCGCCTCGGTTCTACTGAGACACAAGATGGCTGCCTTCACTTCCTGGTTTGAAGTGCTGACAGACAGTTGACAGCCAATTAGCATGCAGCTCGAGCTCATATTAGTACGCGTATAGTCCGCGGACGGTCCGCGGATGGTACACGGACGGTACTTCGTCCATAGATATATCTATGATTTTACTTTTGATTGTCTCAGCAACTACTGAATGGATTTACACCGTAAGCGTAATCTGCGAACCAAACTCTTCCTTTTTGCCAAATTTGGTGTAATTCCGTGCAGCAGTTCAGGCTGTAGCCGTGTCGGTAGGTCCCTATGGAAAATAGCATGGGGAAAAAATGTTTTGGGACCCCCTTTTTTCTCAGTCCCCACTTGACAACTCACCCCGAAACTTTCAAGATAGGAGCGGAACGGAGCGCCCAATCTTCTTGGAGAATTTCACGAAGATTCGTCGACCGGCGCCAAAGTTATTCCAAATAGAATGTTGCGGATTTCCTATGGAAAGTAGCTCCTAACTATAACTACCTACTGGCGGCCGCCATATATATATATATATTCACTGAAAAAACCATAGGTTATAGACCATATATAGTTAGGAATTAGCATTTACAAAACCTTGAAAATTCACTGAAAAAACCATAGGTTATAGACCATATATAGTTAGGAATTAGCATTTAGAAAACCTTATTTTACTCACACAAAACCATTGAAATTCCATATATAGTTAGTTGCACTAACTATATATCGCGCACCCGCAATCCACTGCTGATGATGTCACATATTACATCATTCATGACATGGTCAGTGACATCACTGATGACATCACTGATGACATCTCAAATGACATCACTGATGACAACATCCAGTGATTATGTGTTTCTGTAAAGTTTAAATATGTTTTACATATTGAAGAATGAGTGGATGTATAAGTGTCTGAATGAAGGTTTTAGTAGATGCGTGATTGACTGTATGAGTGAGTGATTAAATGCGTCTTACTAAATGCACGGGTTAGTGACTAAACTGTCTGAAAGTGTGCATCAGCATGTCTGTTGTTGTGCAAGCTGCTGCATGTGTTGATCAGTAGCTATATAAGTAGCTATATGGGTTATTGATTGGTTGCACAAGTATTTGTATGGGAGACTGAGTGTGTGTATGGCTGGCTGGGAGGTGTGTGACTCTGTGCAGATCAATGTGTACTTGTATCAGTGATTCTATAAGAGAGTAAGTATGTGTTAGTATATGTTTGAAAATGTAAGGTACTCTATGTTTAACTGTGTAGATTAGAAAATGGAACTGTGATTGATTCTTTACAGGACTGACTAGGTGTGTGAGTAACTCCATGGATGAGTGGCAGAGTGTGAGTGTCTGTATAGGTGTATGAGTGCATATGATAGTGTTGTAAAGATGAGTGATTGTATGTATGAATGATTGTATGGGTGAATGAGTGAATGTGTGTGTAGACGTAGGAATCAGTGAGTGCGTATGTAGTAACTAGTATTGGTGTGTCAATGGTTTCAAAAATTATACTCTGTATTTAACACTGGGTGTAACAGAGGTTATATTAAAGTGTGAGGAGATGCATTGTATTGTCACATTAATGATATCATCATTGATGTGACCATTGATGTCAAATGAGATATCATCAGTGATGTCATTTGAGATGTCATCAGTGATGTCATCAGTGATGTCACTGACCATGTCATGAATGATGTAATATGTGACATCATCAGCAGTGGATTGCGGGTGCGCGATATATAGTTAGTGCAACTAACTATATATGGAATTTCAATGGTTTTGTGTGAGTAAAATAAGGTTTTCTAAATGCTAATTCCTAACTATATATGGTCTATAACCTATGGTTTTTTCAGTGAATTTTCAAGGTTTTGTAAATGCTAATTCCTAACTATATATGGTCTATAACCTATGGTTTTTTCAGTGAATTTCATTGGTTTTTTAACAGCTAATATCTGTAGCTGTAAAATGTATTCTTCTTTAAATCCCAAAATATATTTTATATGTTTATGAATAATTTTTTTTTTTAATATTTTTTTTTCTACGTTCCCGCTTCGCGAATCGGGAAGCTTCCCGTTAGCTGACCTTGATGCCGCGAAATAGACCGCGAGCCGGTAAACGTTTCTTTACCGCAAGTGCCGCGTTACAAAACAACATCGTGACGCCTCCCGTCCGCATGACGTTTCACGTTGTCGCGTGATACGTCATATGACGTGCTACGTTAGCGAACTGGTACGCGAAGCGAGTCGCAAAGCGCAGGTTTCTGGAAGCAAACCGGGAGGCCCTGCAAAGCGCTTAACGTAAACACAGCAAGTCATGTGACTTGGTAATAACACTTTTCATTGGTTCATTTCACTTTTGGTTTCCTAATGATGTAAGACTAGGTCATATAATCTAAAATGAACACTTTTGATTGGTTGAGAACTCTTGTTTTTCCCAAATGATGAAAATCCCTCCTTCTTTCCTCACTCTGACTTTCATCATTGTGAGAGAAAGACCCTTTGTGATCACTGAGCAATGGCTTCTTTAGTAGCTTCAGCTGGTGCTTCCCCACCACCTCCACCACATCCAAGGAAGAGTGGACCACCTGCTCAAGTTATAATTCAACAAGAAGAAGAAGAAGAGGAACAGGAGGACGAGCACGAAGAGAGGCAGTTTTTGCCTGAGCAGCCCAGGACGTCTCACCGGAAAGAAAACTTCATTTGGCAATTTTTTTAAATTCCCAAAGGTCAGAAAAAAGTAAATGCAAGATACGTAACTTGCCTTATATGTCAAGATAGACTGTCCAGAGGGACCGACAAAAAATACAGTTTCGGAAACTACACAATGCATCGCCATATGACTAGGTGGCATCCTAACAACTACAGTGCTGCACAGTTTCGGAACGACCTAGATAATCTCCCTATTATGGCCAGAAGATCTGTTGTACCGGAAGTAACGGGACCAGAGGGCAGGGAGATGGTGCCAAATATACAAATGAGATTTGGTGATGTAAAACACATCTGCGCATTTTGCGATGGATTCATTTCCTACGGACAAAAAAGCATCACTCTGATCAACAGAGCTATTGACTATCATATGCAAGTTTGTCCGAAACGCCCAAAATAATAAATACTTCTTTTTTTTGTTTTGTTGCTCCTGTTGAGCCCTTTACAATGAATCGTTTTCATTGCCCCCTCCAAGAAAAACCCAAAAAAATATAAAACTGTTCCGAAAAATTCAAAAACAGTAAAAAAAAATTCAGAAAAATAAAAAAAAAAGTTCTTTTCAGAACTACCTCCCCGTTATTAAAAAATTGGTACAATATTTGGAACTGTGCCAACCTCTATTTCTCTTAGTTCGCTTCCCAGTTCGCTCGCCGGTACGCGAACCGGAAGCGAACCAAAAACAGTAAGTATAAGGGAAGGAAACAGACACTTATGTTAAAAGAAAGACAGCTATAGGGGAGTAAACTAGAGATACTATTACCCGTAATCCACTGCTGATGATGTCACATATTACATCATTCATGTCATGACATGCTCAGTGACATCATCAGCAGAGGATTGCAGGTTTTTTGGCAACATGCCTTATCCACGGTTTAATAACGCTGCCTTTTGCTTTATATAAGTTTTCAAATTGTATGAAATATATACCAATAGGTCGTTATGAACCTTTAGGTAGTGCTTTTCTTCATGAGGTCTGGTCGCTTCCATACACATACAGATGTTTCAAAGATGATCAAGAAGTTTATCTGAATGGAGAGGAATGCACTGAGACGCCAGATCATTCACTAATGTGTAGGCACATACAGTTACACGGTTCATGCAACAAACACCGACCAAATATGGCTTGCGTGTTGCAAGGCACGCCAGTTCCTGCTATCATCCCCACGTTCAAGTTGTTGGAAAATGGTAGTTATTTGATGCTCAATAATGAAGATTGTTCTGAGTTAATTAAAAGTATTCCTTTTATCGTAACAGTAAGTGAACGGGTTATTTGCTGCAGAAATGTTCTATTTCCTCCCACACATGAACATAGGGAGTTTTCAATCTGGCCACAAATACCAACCTTGAGACACGTTTCAACGGCATGGCAAGAATAAGAGCTCTTTTGTCTCAGAGAGAGGTGGCCTTGAGTTCGGCCCGTGAAACTTTCGTACTTCACATAGCGAACACCCGTACAGAGGTGCAAAACCTTTTTCAATTAAGATTTGCCTTTCAATTTCAGCAACATGTTTCCGACTATCTTTAACGCATCCTCCACAAAGTCCCTGGCGCACTTTTTTAAAGTTGTTACCAGTGGTCTCGTGACTTCATTTGAGAAAATCTTTGGAGTCATCCCTGCTTCCTTTCATTCTATTTTCTGCACTCTGGTTCGTGGATTGGCATTTTTACTTGCATTACCAGCGGACGCTCTTGTGCTTTTTTACATTTTTAAATATGGATGTCCCTCCTATGCAACCTCCCACCATGCAGCTGCTGACACTGTTCCGCAATCGCATGCTAGAATATTATGGCACAATGCCGTTGGCGATATTAAGCACGGCATATGGATTATCTTTTCGATTCTCCTACTTCACCTGTGTCCAGCCTGTATTTCACTGCCTGACCTGTGATTTCGATTGGGCCATTGATTTGTGTCTCTGCGGACCGGTTTCTCCTGACGTCGACTTTAATCAGCTGATGACTCCTATCATTACTCACGAGTTGGTTTGTCCTGGCGAAAGGATTATGGCTGTGGCATTGATGCATGGACTACTTGGTCCCTGGAATTTACTGGCGGCAGCACAGTCTTTCTTGGAACAGAGCTTTCTTGAAAACCCACCGAGCTGTCCTCTGATGGTGATAGAGGATCCGGTGCTGGGAGAGCACGTATGTTCTTTTCCGCTTTTAAATTGGATGGCTGAACTGTTTTCGGATGAAGACGGTGACTTCCTATTGGAGGCTGTTGCAGCTTATTTTGCATACACAGTTATGTCATAGACCTTTTTCATGTTTGATATGCTGAGTACTAGCATTTCATTGACAATTCATTGACTTATTTGTCAAGTTTTATTATTTATCTTGCCTATTGGCTTAAGACTCGATAAAGTACTTGGCTGTTTTATTTTTCTTTAGCATTAAATTTTCCTAGTTTTTAATGCTTTACCTTGCGGACCGTCCACATATAAACTTGCAATCTGCTCTCATGAGATGGCACTTCTATTATCTTATTCAGTTCGTTTCCGGATCATGGGGAGGTGTCATCTAGGTCCTGGATATCTTTACACCGTGTTAAGTTAGCATGGGCTCATTACCGGTTTAAACGCCATTTTTCCTTTTTTGCAACTTCTGCACACGACACTTAGTTGTTGCTTTAGCTTTCCACCTAGTAGTTCATCGTGGTTTACATGAGAATAATATGTTATTGGTCTACTATCTGCTTTACTTGTTAAACTATATCTGTACAGCGAGTGCTAAAGTTTCAAGAACAACACGATACAGAATTGTTATGAGGTCTGATCTCCACGACTTCATACTCATAACATAAGTGCAACTTCTGCCAATTCTGGGCATGAGGCGGGTTTTATATTGCTTTGCCGAACACACATACACAACAGTTGATGCGGTTCACATGAAGAGAGAGCTGGTGTATGCTGATGTGATTCCTTCAAATCTAAGACACTAAAGTATGGGCACGCCCTAAACCAACACAAAGAGACCTTCTTAGCAAATAATATAATATGTGTATTAGGGAGGGTGAGATATAAGCAGCCGCGGGCCGTGGAGGGAGTTACGATGGGGCAGGGAGGCGGGGAGGGGGAGAAGCAGGGTGGAGCCCTCTCTACCTTGCCCCTCCCCCTCCCCGCCTCCCTGCCCCACCGTAACTCCCTCCACGGCCCGCGGCTGCTTATAAGTGTTGCTAACTCTTATTCATTTACAGCATGTTAACATACTGTCACCATTCGCTTTTTATGTACTAGTAACTATGCTGGTAATTTTGCTACTGATAATATGTGTACTTGTATTCTCCACCCTGCTTCTCCCCCTCCCCGCCTCCCTGCCTCACCGTAACTCCCTCCACGGCCCGCGGCTGCTTATAAGTGTTGCTAACTCTTATTCATTTACAGCATGTTAACATACTATCACCATTCACTTTTTATGTACTAGTAACTATGCTGGTAATTTTGCTACTGATAATATGTGTACTTTTATTATCTAAGGTACTACGCCTGAGAAGACGGCATTAGTAAATAAACATTTCAAATACACATCTGTTCTTCTTAACTCCATGTTCTGGTTTCTAAGAAATCTATAACGACCGACTGTTCATGAGTTCCACGTATCCTGAGGTACTATAAGTTCATATTCTGGATTGTCTAAACATTGAGAGTTTGTTATATCCAATGTGACACTGTACCTAGCTTGCTAAGGAGTTTTTGATTACTAACGTGAGTTTTGGGACACCCTAATTCGCCGAGGTTCCAATCCTCTGTCCACAGTTCTGTGTGAGAACAGAAACCCTGCGACAGGGGCACCCCCGACCCTTGCTGGAGCTTCATCACACTTGCGATACAACTCCAGCAATGCATTCGCCGAGGTTCCAATCCTCTGTCCACAGTTCTGTGTGAGAACAGAAACCCTGCGACAGGGGCACCCCCGACCCTTGCTGGAGCTTCATCACACTTGCGATACAACTCCAGCAATACGCCACCTTTACGGCACAGATACATCACGCATCTGTGCTGTTTTTGCCCCATGATGCGCCGCATTGTAAATGCAGCACACCATAGGTGACGGAACAGCGGCACAGAATGACTAACACATCCCTGGTGATGCGCCAGTCATCATAAATGTATCCCTATGCTTCTTATCTTGTTAGAGATGAACCGCCATATGTATCATCAAAGTTTTTTGCATTTCCTAAATAGCGAACTTTAAGGAATAAATAGCGATTCTTTACCATTCCTAATTTGCGATGAGCTATTTGCTAATTAGCCGAATGTAGCCCAATGAAGCCCAATGTAGCCCAATGTAGCCCAAAGATGGCCGCCAGACACACAAAAAAACAAATGTAGCCCAAATATCAGCCAGATGTAGCCCAACTATAGCCCAGTGACAGAATGACCAATCAGCTTCGCAAACCTCCGTTACGCGAAGCGGAGCGCTGTTACAGATATATATCTTTTTTTGAACGTTAATTTCTCAAAATCCACTGGAGCACATATATTGAGACCTAGCAAAGGCACATCGGGCTACCAGTCCCTAATATTTTGCCAAGTTTCGTGCAAATCCATTCAGCCGTTCGATTATTATTATTATTATTTTTTTTTGCCCCGCGGGGCCCTTTTAAAACCTCCACATCAAACCTAGGGGGTCAGCGAGGATCTACTATGCCCCCTTATAGTTATTTCCCCCTTTGTTTTGACCTCCTCTTGTCTCTCGATCCTACCGAGAGACAAGATGGCGGCCGCTACGGACTGTTTGGAATGTTGACAGACGCCGGAGAACCAATCAGCTTCGCTTCACAAAGCTCCGTTGCGCGAAAAGTCCGCGAACCAGAGCGCTGCCCGGTCCGCTGTTACAGATATATATCTTTTTTTAAACGTTAATTTCTCAAAATCCACTGGAGCACATATATTGAGACCTACAAAAGGCACATCGGGCTACCAGTCCCTACAATTTTGCCAAGTTTCGTGCAAATCCATTCAGCCGTTCGGGCTAAAAGTGAGGCCAACCGCCCTATGGAAATTAACATGGGAAAAACGCGTTTTGGGACATTGGCACATTTGGGACAAATGGCACATTTTGTTTCTGAGCAGCCCTTGAAAATTTGGGGGGGGTTCGTCAAGGGGGGGCCGAGAAAAAAGGGGGGTCCCAAAACGTGTTTTTAACATTGAGTTTTCCATAGGGCGGTTGGCCTCACTTTTAGCCCGAACGGCTGAATGGATTTGCACGAAACTTGGCAAAATTGTAGGGACTGGTAGCCCGATGTGCCTTTTGTAGGTCTCAATATATGTGCTTCAGTGGATTTTGAGAAATTAACGTTCAAAAAAAGATATATATCTGTAACAGCGGACCGGGCAGCGCTCCAGTTCGCGTACTTTTCGCGCAACGGAGCTTTGTGAAGCGAAGCTGATTGGTTCTCCGGCGTCTGTAAACATTCCAAACAGTCCGTAGCGGCCGCCATCTTGTCTCTCGGTAGGATCGAGAGACAAGAGGAGGCCAAAGCAAAGGGGCAAATGACCATAAGGGGGCATAGTAGATCCTCGCTGACCCCCTAGGTTTGATGTGGAGGTTTTAAAAGGGCCCCGCGGGGCAAAAAAAATAAATAATAATAATAATCGAACGGCTGAATGGATTTGCACGAAACTTGGTAAAATATTAGGGACTGGTAGCCCGATGTGCCTTTGCTAGGTCTCAATATATGTGCTCCAGTGGATTTTGAGAAATTAACGTTCAAAAAAAGATATATATCTGTAACAGCGCTCCGCTTCGCGTAACGGAAGTTTGCGAAGCTGATTGGTTCTCCGGCGTCTGTAAACATTGCAAACAGTCCGTAGCGGCCGCCATCTTGTCTCTCGGTAGGATCGAGAGACAAGAGGAGGCCAAAGCGAAGGGGCAAATGACCATAAGGGGGCATAGTAGATCCTCCTTGACCTCTTAGGTTTGATGTGGAGGTTTTAAAAGGGCCCCGCGAGGCAAAAAAAAAAAAAATAATAATAATCGAACGGCTGAATGGATTTGCACGAAACTTGGCAAAATTGTAGGGACTGGTAGTCCGATGTGCCTTTGCTAGGTCTCAATATATATGCTCCAGTGGATTTTGAGAAATTAACGTTCAAAAAAAGATATATATCTGTAACAGCGCTCCGCTTCGCGGAGATAAAATTATATCTGTATTACCTAGCTGTTGCTAACACCAGTTAGCGACGGCTAGTAGGAGATAGCGACCATCTTGGGCCCCACTTTGCATGTGAGTGATATTTATCACTAATGACATGCAAAGTGGGCATGCCAAGATGTTAGCGACTGGAAACAGTCGCTAACATCGCTATCTCCTATTATCAACTTTTGGAAATATTCGCGATAAGCGCGAATATCTCCAAAAGCTAGCACCTGCCCTGAGCAGTTCTAAGTGTGGCTCAGGGGTTAGAGGCAGCAGACCCGGAAGCTGAGATCGGTCCTGGACCAGGGTTCAATTCCCGGCCTCGGCGGGTCTTGGGCTAAAAATTCCACGGACTCGATAATTCTCGCCCCGGTGCCTCCTCGACTCACGGGTTCACACTCTGCGACTCTGGGCAATAGCTTGCTTAATCTCCACAACGGCCCCTCGCGGTGGGATGCCTGACTTTCACCTTGTGGATACCCTGCTATCTCACAGGGGAATACCAGGAAGGGTTCCCTAAGCAAGCGCCGGGACACCCACTGCGGGTAGCTGTGCGCTATATAAGCTCAACTACATTTACATTTACATTTACATTTAAGGCATGTTATCCAATGGGAGGTGGATAACATGGCTAAGAGCATTAGCTCGGTAATGCATGAATATCGCTGAGTTTTCAGCGATATTAATGCATTGCGGTCGTTTTTTATCGTATTTGCGATAAACCTTGATAATAGCAAGGTTTATCTGCGATAATTTCTGACGATGCTTAGCGGTAAAAAAATCGTTGCTAAGCATCGTTAGGGATAAATATCGCTTAACTTTGGTAATATGCCCCAACGTCTGTTAACGTTCGATTCGAAGGAAATCAGGAAGTGTTGAAAAACATTGTCTGCGCCATCTTGCCTTTTTTCAAATGCCACACTTTTGTCGTGCACGGCAGTCATTTTAGATGCCTTGACCAGACCCACTCTGTGCACGCTGTCGATCCTTAGCATGACTCCCCACCCTCGCAAGCATCTCCCCCAGGCAGTGGTCACCCCCGCTCTCTGTCTTATGCATGGGTAATAAACCACCCCCCATCTGCGCTGCTCTTCCCTGAGAATCACACCCTGTGCCCGCCCGACACCTCCCTTTCGCCCTATTCACTACCGTACCCTCTGACACTCCTTTTCCTCTGTGTCCGATTGTCCAGGCCGGTCCTAGGGTATCAGCTAGCCCTGCAGATGTAGTTTATGGCCCCAGCTGTAAAGAATCACCCCTCTTCAAAGGAGTTATAGTAGATCAAGGCCCACACTCGATGAGATCCGTCACAGCAGACGCGTTCCTATTATCTGAAAACCATCCTGTATTGTGATTGGGGAGGGGACCGAGCCTGAAGCGGAAGATTCCAGGGATGACTCTTTGTACATCAAAGTTTTTACAATTATGTGTCACATTAAAAATATATAGCACTCCAACAAAGTAGTAAGATTATAAAACTTTAATAACTTATAAATATATACAAGAAAACAAAAACAGTAATAACATATAAACATTTTTAGGGAAAAACAACGAAGTAGCGGTCGGCTGTGCGAATAGTCCCAACGCAGCACAACGTCCAGATTTCTGGCGTGGGGCGTCGCGGGGGGTGGGTCATCAGTAGCAAACTGTTGTGCGAATAGTTCCAAGGCAGCAGAACGATGGCACCAAGGTGATGTCCAGTAAGTTGCCGCACTGGTTTTGGTATCCTACAATGCTGCTCCGAATAACGGCGTGGGGCGCCCCGGGGGAGGCGGCGTGAACGGGCCTCTCCAGGTGGAGTCTCATCTGTTGTAGTGGGGCGCCCCTTTACCGTTTCAGTTGCCATTCCGTCCGCTTTTGGTCCACTGTGTCAAAAGCCGCAATTCAGCTGAGTTGCGCCCACTCTTGCGGTGCAGCGATAGGCGGCTGTCACAGGACTCTCAAAATGGCGGCAGGCTGTTTCCTTTTTGGGCCTGGTCCACTGAAATGGCCCTGGGACACCTTGGAAATCGGACGCTTGTCTGCTAGGTCTTGGACCCCATTCTCGAAAGCGTCCCCTCCGCCTTGAGGATTCATCAAAAGTTTTGGGGGCCCCCGACTCCTGTAGGCTTCTGGTGGGGAGCGGCTGCCATGATTGCTCGCGGAATGACCACGACGGAGCTACGAGATGGTGGTGCTCTCATGCTGACGCCAGCTTCAGTCTGAGAAAAGAGAGTACTCCCAAATATTTTGAGGCCCAGAGGGGGGAGACAAACCATGCAACAAGGAGACAGAACCTCTTGGAGGGCCTATATTTCTTTCAACATTGAATATATCCTAAATGTTTAGTCAAAAGATGCCAAAAAAAGATCTTTGAAATGTTATTCAAACATGGAAAAAATTTTATTAGACTATTTTGTCATTTTTTTTATAATAAAATTTTTTTTTTTAAAGACTCATATATAAAAAATACATTGCATTATCATTTCACAAATCAACATTTTACATACATTTGGTGATAGTCCTATCATACCAAAAATGCCCTCTAGTAGCAATTGATCCTATTGATCAGAGACACAGAAACACACATTTGTCACACAATTTCAAAATATAATAATGAACATACCTAACAAATACAGCTAAACAAAATTATACAAGACATTGACTAACATAAGTGGTAGCTCTAAGGTGTATTTGAGAGGGTACGTATAGGAACCTAGATGGAGTGGTTCTGTTGGTTATGATGTACTTGACCAAAGCATATCCAAGACAGGGGTGTTGGGCCGACGTACGTTTCGGTGGAAAGCCACCTTCCTCAGGGCCAAAGACAAAAGACTAACAGGCAAGTGACACAAAATCTTTAAAATATGAGGGCAACATACAAAATTCTGAAAAAACAGAAAATAGGAAAAATATATAAGTATCATGAAATCTTTTACTTTTTACATTTTTACATCTTAGTTTTTGGCATCATGTAAATACACACATATGCTTTACATATTTTAGGAGTTTGCTGAAAACTCATAGCTAGCTAACACTCTTGCTAAGTATGGTTACGTAGACCTAAGAACAAGGTTAGTCCACATAATAAGAGGATAGAAGAAAGAGAAGAAATCAGAAACGATGAACCCACTAGGTCTAAAGCACCTAGAGTGATTGGCAAAATGCCTAAAGCATGCAGTGCTTTTAGGGTCTGTGGTAGTGCGCTGTTACCCTTATTTGAGAAATATATATATATATAAGTATAGGGGTTACCTATGTTTTGAAGAGGCTGCATATATAAATGTTTACGATTCTTGCTGGACTTTTTTGGAGTGTGTGCTGAAAGTTAAGGTACAGAGAGTTTCTGTAGTTTTATGGGCCAAAGGGTGTTATATTAATAATGCTGGTTTAATTATTTGTCAATTACCTCAGAATGAGAGGCCCATGCCTCAAGATTTCCTTAATTTTTTGGAGCCACCCGGGGCGTTTTCTCAGGGCAGTGAGGTAGTTTCTGTACAGATGCAAAAAATGTAGGTGAACAATGGGCTGGAACCGTGCTTAACGTGAAATTATACTAAATTGTGATTGCATTACCTGTTAGGAAGTACACGATGTATTGTCAGTAAAACCTTAGGGAGCTTCGTTTAGGGCGCCATGATCTGTATAATAAGGTAGTCAAATATATAAAAAAACAGATTTTGAAGCACACCATGTTGATCTTAATTCATTTAAACTACTCTAGTGTGGAAAGACTAAACGATAGAAAATGCTTGTGATATTTAGCTAGTTTTCTACATTGGAAGCTAAGCGTTGTTTATAGCTGGCTCCGCTACCCAGTGAAACATTGTAGCTGACTTTCTACATCGGAGGCTGAGCGTTATTTATAGCTGACTCCGCTACGCAGTGAAACATTGTTGCATTAGCATAGAGATATGGCTGTAGCTTTTCGAGTAAGTGCAGCGTTTGATGAAAAAGGACACTTTCAGAAAAGGACAGAAGCTGAGCGCTCGTTAAAGAAATAACAGCTTCACATTCAAGCATTGTCTCATCATTTTAAGCTATAGCTTGTTAAATAAGTGAAACACTTTTGTGACATGCTAAATGGGGCTTACGGGCAGATTGTCGTACCTGATTAGTAACGTTGTGTTTCTTGCATGCAGCGCTTCCAAGGGTTCAGTTCTTCAATAGGTGGATGACCGTGTCTGAAGTTAAAAAGACATGTCGGTCAGAAATATGCACGGGCTGTTTAAGCAAGGCTTTATGTGCCGTCAGAGAGGGTGATTTGAAATTCGCCGGTGGTGCAGTTAAGAATGACGAGATACTTGCAACAGCAGTAACAGGCTAGAGCTGGGGGAGCGGTTCTTACCTTCTTCTAAACGAGCTACTGCCACGACCGGGGGTTCTGTGGAAAAAGTTCCGCTGTGAGGCTGGAACAGGCATGTGTGGCGATTTAAATATAATATCGCAACTAGAGCCAGGTGGAGAATCATAAACACTAAGATAAGACTAATGCTGTGTTGTTTGGCGAAACATAGTGGTAGGACTAAAGGTCAGATAGTATGCTCACTGGCAGCCATCTTATAGTGGAGAGAGAATATGTACGACGACTGAACTTGGGAGAATTATACAGTAAGGTACCAAATTGTGGCGGATTATACCACGATTTACATAATGTTTGACACAGGGTATCATTTGTAAGACTTTGCAAGCATCTCATGTGGCGGTGCTAGATGGAAATAGCTGAGAGAACATATATGGATGGAAGGGGTGTTAGTTACAGATGTGGCCATATTTTTTATAGTGTGACTATCCACGAGATTTCTTCGTTGTGCCCAAAGCGAACTGTATCCAGATGATGTATCCAGAAGGTTTCGCGTTTTTTGCGATAAATCGATGGGTCTTTGCCAGGAGGGGCATGAACACGCTCTAAAATTTGCCATCGTAGGTCTTTTTCATTGTGATCATACTGGACAAAGTGGGACACCATTGGGGCATTGATTTTTTGAGTTCTAATTGCAGATTTGTGTTCCGAGAGTCTGATGCGGAACTCTCGTGATGTTTCCCCTATATATCCTATGTCACATGGGCATATAATAAGATATATGACATTTTTAGTTCTGCAATTTGTCATTTCCTTTAGATTTCCTTGTTTTTGTCCATAGGTCCATTTCTCGCCGGGAATTACTTGGTCACATGCGTGGCAGTTACCACATCTGTGATTGCCCTTTGGCAGAGGGTTTCCATCCATGGTCTGCTGTTTGTCTTTTATTTGGCCTTTCCACCTACTGTGTACCAGTTTGTCGCGGAGATTTTGATTTCTTCTAAATGCCAGGATAGGTTTACTTAATCTGCTTTCCTGATCATTTGTGTTCAGTATCTTCCAATTGTTGTAGATGACCTTCCTTATTTTGTTGTTAATAGTGGAATGATTCAGAACACAGACCAATTTCTGGTCTTGAGGTTTTGGAGTTGGGTTCAGTAGGGCATCTCTGTTATAATATTTTGCTCTTTTCATAGAGCTACGTACAAGACGTTTGGGGTATCCTCTTGCTAGTAGACGTTCCGTGAGTTGGTTGGCATGAATCATGAAATCTTTTATAGATGTGCAGTTTCTTTTTATTCGCAAGAACTCGCCAAACGGAATGGAATCTTTTTGGCAGTTAGGGTGATAGCTGCCATGTTCAAGGATGGTGTTTTTGGCAGTGCATGTTTGAATAACATTTCAAAGATCTTTTTTTGGCATCTTTTGACTAAACATTTAGGATATATTCAATGTTGAAAGAAATATAGGCCCTCCAAGAGGTTCTGTCTCCTTGTTGCATGGCCAGCTTCAGTCTGAAACATCCAGAAACAAGGTGGGGCTTTCATCGTTTGGGAAAAAGAAAAGTTTTCATCCAATGAAAAGTGTTGTTTTTAGGTCATATGATCAAGCCTTCCATCATTAGGAAACCAAAAGTAAAATGAACCAATGAAAAGTTTTATAAACAAGTCACATGACCTGTTATGCGGCATAGGGTATAAAATGCGGAGAAAATACGTTGGCACGTGAGGCGGCGTCAGTAGCGGACCGATGTGCGAATAGGCCGAAGGCAGCGCAACAATATTTCCTGAATAGAAGACACCACAAGGCGCTGAGATGCCAAGATCCGGATGGCACCGAGGTGGTGTCTAGTAAGTTGCCGCACTGGTGTGGCAATCCTACAATGGTAAAAGTCGGCGTGGGGCGCCCCGTTGGCCTGTGAGATGGCGTCAGTAGCGGACCGATGTGCGAATGGGGCCAAAGGCAGCGCAACAATATTTTCGGAATAGAAGACACCACAAGGCGCTGAGATGCCAAGATCCGGATGGCACCGAGGTGGTGTCTAGCAAGTTGTGGCACTGGTGTGGCCATCCTACAATGGTAAAAGTCGGCGTGGGCGCCCTGTTGGCCTGTGAGATGGTGTCAGTAGCGGACCGATGTGCGAATGGGGCCAAAGGCAGCGCAACAATATTTTCTGACTGACACCACAAGGCGCTGAGATGCCAAGATCCGGATGGCACCGAGGTGATGTCTAGCAAGTTGCTGTACTGGTGTGGCCATCCTACAATGGTAAAAGTCGGCGTGGGGCGCCCCATTAGCCTGTGAGATGGCGTCAGTAGCGGACCGATGTGTGAATAGGCCGGAACCAGCACAAGGCGCCAAGATCCGGATGTCACCGTGGTGGTTTCATAGTTGAGAGGTACTTCATCTGCAGTGGGGCGCCGAGATCCGGATGGCACCGAGGTTATGTCTAGCAAGTTGCTGTACTGGTGTGGTCATCCTACAATGCTAAAACTCGGCGTGGGGCGCCCCATTAGCCTGTGAGATGGCGTCAGTAGCGGACCGATGTGTGAATGGGGCAAAGGTAGCGCAAGAATATTTTCTGAAGAGGAGACACCACAAGGGGCTGAGATTCGGTTACCACCGAGGTGATGTCTAGCAAGTTGCCGCACTGGTGTGGCCATCCTACAATACTGCTCCGAATAACGGCGTGGGGTGCCCGAAGGGGGGGGGGAGGCGGCGTGAACGGGCCTTCCTAGGTGGAGGCTCGTCTGCTGTAGTGGGGCGCCCCTTTACCGTTTCAGTTGCCATTCTTCAATATGTAAAACGTATTTAAACTTTACAGAAACACACAGTCACTGGATGATGTCATCAGTGATCTCATCAGTGATGTCATTTGAGATGTCATCAGTGATGTCATCAGTGATGTCACTGACCATGTCATGAATGATGTAATATGTGACATGATCAGCAGTGGATTGCGGGTGCGCGATATATAGTTAGTGCAACTAACTATATATGGAATTTCAATGGTTTTGTGTGAGTAAAATAAGGTTTTTTAAATGCTAATTCCTAACTATATATGGTCTATAACCTATGGTTTTTTCAGTGAATTTTCAAGGTTTTGTAAATGCTAATTCCTAACTATATATGGTCTATAACCTATGGTTTTTTCAGTGAATATATATATATATATATTTTGGACACAGCAACTTTATCAATTAAAAGAAGTCAGCTCGAGCCCAAATCCATTTAGCGTGAAGTTTTATTGACTACACAGAATGCCAAAAAC
This sequence comes from Lissotriton helveticus, assembly GCF_964261635.1. Classification (NCBI taxonomy): domain Eukaryota; kingdom Metazoa; phylum Chordata; class Amphibia; order Caudata; family Salamandridae; genus Lissotriton; species Lissotriton helveticus. The sequence continues at coordinate 1,507,518,032 of NC_136069.1, read as the reverse complement.
ACCCGACGCGTTTCGGTGCAGCCGCACCTTGGTCACGGGCTGACTTCTTTTAATTGATAGAGTTGCTGTGTTCAAAATAATAGGGGTCGCTTCCCCGCTCGAGCCCGCCACCGTAAGCAGGCTGGGGGACTGGCGATCTCTGTTGATTTAATATATATATATATATATATATATATATATATTCCTTCACAAGTTGCCCTCGAGCAAGGGAAACGCCACTCCACGAAGATTGGATGCAATCCTTTATTGCTTCAAACACCACGATAGCAGCCCCAGCTCATATCAGTCCCTTGACGCGTTTCGCTGCACCTGCAGCTTATTCATAAGAACAGGGGGTAGGGGCACAGGCAAGAGTCCGGTACTTCTTACAATGTCTTTCATTTTACCCACATTGCATCTGCTTCTCATTAAGATGTATGCTGGGAAATGCAGTAAAATTATTCCCTTCCAGTAGGGTCCGCTACTCTTGCCACAACTATTTTCAGCCCGATTTATTTATTGCAATGTTTCTAGCCCTCCAGTGGGCTCCAGGGCTGCTTGCGTGATGACAATGGGGCAAATCTTCGCGCTGACCGGCTGTGATGATTCGCAGCCTCGTAGACCTGGATTCAAATTCCAGGCGGTGCTTCTCCCGCGGCACGAAGCATGCCGCATTTTATTCCTTCACAAGTTGCCCCCGAGCAATATATATGGTATTGCCAAAAGGTGGTCACATCTACCTGGCATGTGAGTGCTCCATTGCGGGTGCTATAACCCCCCCAACAATATCCACAGAAACACTTTGGAAATGGCGATCGGCTAAAGAAGACGGCACTCCAGGGTTATGCAGTAGTACAAACACTATTTTATTTTAGCAGACACAATCATTTCCCAACGAGTTTCGGCTCCATGAGCCTTTCTCAAAATGACAAGCCCCATCGCCATTAGAAACAGATATATACTCCAGCATAGACACTTAAAACATCCTTAGTAGTTCATCAGGTCAGTGTATCTCAAATTTCAATATTTACATATATCAAAATATGCCATTACACCAGTAATTCTTATAATCACAATTTTTCAAAAAGTTACCATTGCACTAATTACACAGACCTATGGAAATGGCTGAAGACACCATCAAGATCATGAACACCATCCACTTCGACTCACCTTCTGACCCCTGCCCTCAACACATCTTCAACAAAGCTAGCTCCATCATCACACACCAAGTCCCAAAAATCATCAACAGCTTCTTCGAGACCTCCACCTTCCTGGAAAACTGGAAACACACCGAGTACAACGCCCTACTAAAAAAAAAAACTAGCCGGACCCAAAGGACCTCAAGAATTTCCGGCTTATCTCCCTGCTCCCGTTCCCAGCAAAAGTCATTGAGAAGACTGCCAACAGACAACTGACCAGCTTCCTGGAGGAGAACAACATCCTGGACCACTCCCAATCCGGATTCCGCACCAATCACAGCACTGAAATCGCCCTCATCGCCACCATGGTCGACATCAGATCCATACTGGACAACGGTGAACCCCTAGCCCTCATCCTCCTGGACTTCTTGGCTGCCTTCGACACCATCTGCCACCACACCCTACGCACGCACCTCCGCAACGCAGGGGTCCAAGACAAAACCCTGTACTGGATCACCTCCTTCCTCACCGGCAGAACACAGAGAGTCCGCCTCCCCCTTTCTGATCCGAAGCCACCACGATCATCTGCGGTGTACCCCATGGTTCATCACTCAGCCCAACCCTTTTCAACATCTACATGGCACCACTCACCAACATCATCTGAGCACACCACTTCAACATTGTCTCCTATGCCGATGACACCCAGCTGATCCTCTGCCTCACCAGGGACCCGGCCACTGCCAAATCCAACCTCCACAAGGGAATGAATGCCATCGCAGACTGGATAAAAACTAGATGACTGAAGCTGAACTCGGACACGACAGACGTCCTCATCCTTGGATCCACCCCCTCCATGTGGGACGACTCCTGGTGGCGGGCCTTGCTGGGAGCTGCCCTGACACCCACCAACCACGCACGCAACCTGGAGTTCATCTTGGACTCCATGCTCTCTATGACCCGGCAAGTTAACTCTATTTCATCCTCCTGCTTCACCACCCTCCGCATGCTCTGAAAGATCTACAGATGGATCCCCACCAAAACCAGAAGGATGGTCACCCAAGCACTCATCAGCAGCAAGCTGGATTACGGCAACGCATTCTACTCCGGAACCACGGCCACACTCCAGAAGAGACCCCAACGCATACAAAACGCCTCTGCATGCCTCATCCTTGGACTCCCCCGCCACAGCCACATCACCGCCCACCTGAGAGACCTGCACTGGCTCCAGGTCGACAAAGCACCCACGCACACAAAGCACTTCACAACGCCGGACCAGCATACCTTAACAAAAGGCTGTCTTTCTACACCCCGAGCCGCCAGCTTTGCTCCGTCGACCTCGTCCTAGCCACCGTCCCATGCATCTGCCGAATGACCACCGGCAGCAGATATTTCTCCCACCTCACCGCCAAGACGTGGAACATCCTCCCCCCTTACCTACAGCAGACCCAGGACCTGCTGACCTTCAGGAGACTCCTCAAGACCTGGCTGTTCGACCAGTAGCTGCTTCCCCCTCCACCCCCCTAGTGCCTTGAGACATGCATGGGTGAGTAGCGCGCTCAATAAATGTCTTGATTGTTTAATTTAATTAAAAGCCTGGCCCCCATAGCCATAAGAAGCAACCTGCTCTCAGACATATGAGGAAGTTCCCAACAACGGATCAGCGCATTAAGGAGCAGATGGTGCATTCAATATACAGATGTACGTAAATAAAAAAAGATAGTATATATGCATATAATAGAAAATGAGTAAGGAAGGATACATGTGTGTGTGTATATATATATATATATACATACATATATATATATATATATATATGTATTACCTACTGGCGGTCGCCAGTAGGTAGTTATAGTTAGGACCTGGTTACCATAGGAAGATCGCAACATTCTATTCCCAATAACTTTGGCGCAGATTGACGAACCTTTGTGAAATTTTCAAAACGTATGGCCCGCTTCGGTCTGCTCCTATCTTGAAAGTTTCGGGTGATTCGGCAAGCAGGGGCCTAGAAAAAAGGGGGACCCAAAACATGTTTTCTTCATGCAATTTTCCATAGGAAACTTTAGACACGGTTACAGCCCGAACTGCTGAACGAAATTACACCAAATTTGGCAAAAAGGTAACCCTTGGTTCAGAAAGAGCCCTTTTTGTTAAATAGTCTAAATCCGTTCAGTACTTTGGTAAATATTAATGGAAAAAGAAATATATATATATCTGGGCGGAGCCTAACTACACATCTCGTTGTGAGATCTGATTGGCTGTCAGCACTTCATCCAAGAAGTATTGGCACCCATCTTGGGACTAATATACATGATAGCACCTCATTAAAAAGCATTGCAGTTAATAGAAGGTTTAAAGACTTTAGTTACATTATTAATCATTTGTTGATTGTACCATACTCATTTTAGGAATTGTGGTGTGTTCTAAGGTGATTTTACCATGTGAAAAAGCCTTCTGCTGGGATATCATGAATCGTGTTTGTGAGATAACTATTTTCTTATGAGTTTCCCACAGCGGTTTGGAAGGTGATCTATAAGCTAAACTGAGAGCATATGTTCTATTAATTCACATTATCTTTCTCAGTCATGTGAGAATGAAGTCTGACATTCTCAGTAAACCTGTACATCCAATAAGGGCAGAGACAGTAAGTTGATTCCTTTATGTTCTACTGTAGCTTCCCAGAGTGTTCTAAAGAACAACTAGAGTGCTAACAGCCTTACTTATGACAAACGTATGGCACACCTGAAGCCATCTTGATTGGAATAGAGTGGTAACACTTAAAACATTTAATTTCAAAAGGAACAAAATGAGGGTGTTTATTTTGCCATAGAAATTATGGTTAGTGCTGCAGAAAGAAAAATTAGGGCACATTTTGACTTCTCAAATCCTGTTCTATTTCATTAAAAAATTCGGACATGCAGACTGAAACATGCACTTTGAATAACAGCAGCAGACTTCCCTGGTGAGCAGTAGCTTTACTACAGTGATCGAATGAGCAACTAGAGTGCTAACATTCAGAATTTATTTCAAATGTGTGACACATCTGAATGCCTTCTTGATGGAACCAAAGTAAAAAACTGAAAGTATTTCCTACTGAGGAGACTGCAGTAAATGAGGAAATTAGGAAACTTCATAACAAATAAGTCTCCCAAGTATGCCACCAGAGACAAAAGAGCCCAAATGTAACACAAATATCATCCAGATGTAGCCCACGTATAGCTCAATGACAGAATGTCCCAGAGTGTTCTTAAGAACAACTAGACCGCTTACTGTCTTACTGGTAACACTTAAAACATTTAATTTAGAAAGGAACACAATGAGGGGGTTAATTTTGCCATAGAAATTCTGATTAGAGCTGAAGAAAGAAAAATGAGGGCACATTTTGAGTAACTTCTCAAATCCTGTTCTGTTTCAATAGAAAATTCTGACATGCAGACTGAAACATACACTTTTAATACCAGCAGCAGACTTCCGTGGTGAGCAGTAGCTTTACTACAGTGATCTAATAAGCAACTAGAGTGCTGACAATCAGAATTTATGGCAAATGTGTGACACATCTGAATGCCTTCTTGATGGAACCAAAGTAAAAAACTGAAAGTATTTCCTACTGAGGGGACTGCATAAGAGCCCAAATTTAGCTCAAATATCACCCAGATGTAGCACACATGTAGCCCAATGACAGAAGTGTGCAAAACACCTTTTTTTGTGTTTTTGCAGTTTTATATAGTGCAGACTTGTCAGGTATTGGAGTGCTTTACATGCTCATTGGTTACATCACACAAGAACAAATTCATGTTGGTTTTAGAAATGGGGAGAATAAGTGATTTGATCAGAATCACAGAATGTTGAACTGAAGCCGAAACTCCAACCTGGTTCCCCAATTGCAAAGTCTGCAGCTCTGGAAGTAACACCACATCCTCTCCCCTAAGTGCAACATTTAATCAAGTGTTCAACTGGGTAAAAAAATATAAAGATAACAAATAATTTAAAAGTGCTTAGTCTTTATTTGCAAACTAAGAAAATATGTCTGCATTTTAGTTTTTTAGAGAACTAACCATAATTTTGATGCAAATAAGACCCTTTCATACATGTAATTTCTAAAGGAAATGCTCTAGGTATTAGTTTTGATTACATCAAGATGACGTCAGGCGTTCCACACTTGTAATAAATATAGAATGTTAGCAATCTAGTTGTTCATTAGGATACTGTTGTGAGGCAGAGGCCAGGGGCATGGACTCTAAAAATTGAAGGCAGGTAGAAGGGTGCAGAGGCAACAATTTGACCACACTGGGCAGGCAGGAAGGGTAGTGGCAGGACAACAGACTATGGAGGGCAATGGAAAGGGGGGCAGGGGCAACAAACCAACAATACAGGACTGGCAAGAGAGGCTGTGGCAATATATTAGACCATTGTGGGCAGAAGGAAGAGGCAGTGGTAGTACAACCATACATGCCAACAGACCCGATTCAGCCAGGAAATGTTTTTAAGCCCAAATGGGCTTTATTTGATCTGTCTCCTGCCTACAATCTTCTCTTTTTCAATGTAAGTCAAAGGGGAAAATCAATACCCCAGTTTTTTGGGTATGCAACCCTTTATTAAATATTGAGAGACGTAGAGAGAGCAACTGCTTATGAGAGGCATACAGTGAACACAATAGTAATTATGCATTTGCTCATCTATTTAGGCTTGGAATTGAGTACGGCCATTTTCAGCAGAGCGAGCACCAAACAGCGTTTGATTTTAAAACAAACACGTTCGTGACTTCACAAACCACTCGGTAAGAACGCATGAGGGAGACAAAGACACTTATCGCCCTTGCTTTAATATATTCTTCTGAACCCCTGCCTCTGACTTATCGTTTTTCAGACTATGCTGGTACCATCAAGCTTTAGAAGCACAATCACATAGTGTGGAGGCGACGTAATTCCAGAGCTCCGTTTGCAGGTAAGAGGCGTGTCCTAGGAGTATAGATTCTTCCTATAGCTCGTATTGTCTATGCTCTAAGATTATTATTTTTTGCAATTTCATGCAGGAAGTCTATGATCCCTCGTAATAAAGACCTAAGTAGCCAAGGCGCTGAAGTATTCCAATACTCGCCCCTATATTAGAGCTGCAAACTTATCAGATGAGGTTGGCAATTTTTCATTCTTATTAAAACGAGCTTCTAGTAACAAAACAACAAGCGCTAGCTGTGATACCCTTAAATAATAAAAGACTTCCTGTCTCTATTTAAAATTACAGAATCTCTTTTAAACAGAAAAGGTAAATCAACTTTAAGAATCACACGGTTCGCTACAGTGCTGATATTCCACCCATTGTGTTGTGAACCATCGTGTCTAGTTCACTTTTTCTTTCGGTAAGTGTAACTAATATTGTAAAAAAATTGTTTTTAAAAAACCTAATTAGCACACAAGTTCAACTAGCGACATGAATAGTTTGAGTCTAAAATACCAGATCCTTCTGTATCACTTATAAAATAGAGACCCCCTAATGCTCGGGTTTTCATAACAGTAGTGGATAGTAGTATCGCTACAACTTAAGTAGTACTGGACTAAGAGAGCTGTGCTTGTTTATTCCACTCTATTTTCTTATTATTTTCTTTCCTTTTTTCCATCTGATTTTCTCGAATCCAATCTATAGCCACTATCTTATCTATCACTCCTAAGTTGCACACATAAAAATGTGAATGAAGAATAAAAGATTTATCATGACTCTGCAAATGAATATCTTAGTCGCAGATCAGCCTGCGTTACAAACAAGTAATTACTTTACAATGTTTACCAATGTCTAACAAATATCAGTGAATGTAATAGTCGAACCATGTATTGTTCCGCGCTTATGCCATCCATAGACCACAGTAATGAGCCGAAACAGTAGGAAGCTAAAATAGAGGATATATTATGTCTTTTATGGTATGCTATGTTGTCACATTATGAGTTGTGTTCTGATCAAGCTAGGACCACAGTAGGTTGAACAGTTCTTTCGAGTTTAGAGAAAATATATTGTGTATATAGGTTTTTTTTTTTTTAAATATTCCTTCAATGTCTAGATAACACTGTATTGATCAACTATAAACTATATATTCATTGTTGTTTTTATTTTCAGAAAGTTGTAATTTGTCTTGAGAAAGGCGCTGGTCGCCGAAACGCGTCGACACACAACTTAATCCTTTATGTTCACGAATTTTTATGATATAATTTATGTATGTGTACTTTCTAAGGAAGGTATATTTTTAACTATTGATGTATGATACATGTATTTCTTTATTATGTGACTGTAATAAACTTTGTAACTACTGAGAATCTGTTCACCACTAGTGCTGGTCCTTTCAACAATATTGTTTCATATTTTAGAAGTACTGCCTAGGTAGTTTGTTCCACAGATTTATTCCCTGACCTAGGGGTTGATTGTCATTTGTTCTAACAGGGAACCCTTGTTGTTTACAAGTGCAGCTCTGGAAGTAACACCACATCCTCTCCCCTAAGTGCAACATTTAATCAAGTGTTCAACTGGGTAAAAAAATATAAAGATAACAAATAATTTAAAAGTGCTTAGTCTTTATTTGCAAACTAAGAAAATATGTCTGCATTTTAGTTTTTTAGAGAACTAACCATAATTTTGATGCAAATAAGACCCTTTCATACATGTAATTTCTAAAGGAAATGCTCTAGGTATTACAGTTTTGATTACATCAAGATGACGTCAGGCGTTCCACACTTGTAATAAATATAGAATGTTAGCAATCTAGTTGTTCATTAGGATACTGTTGCGAGGCAGAGGCCAGGGGCATGGACTCTAAAAATTGAAGGCAGGTAGAAGGGTGCAGAGGCAACAATTTGACCACACTGGGCAGGCAGGAAGGGTAGTGGCAGGACAACAGACTATGGAGGGCAATGGAAAGGGGGGCAGGGGCAACAAACCAACAATACAGGACTGGCAAGAGAGGCTGTGGCAATATATTAGACCATTGTGGGCAGAAGGAAGAGGCAGTGGTAGTACAACCATACATGCCAACAGACCCGATTCAGCCAGGAAATGTTTTTAAGCCCAAATGGGCTTTATTTGATCTGTCTCCTGCCTACAATCTTCTCTTTTTCAATGTAAGTCAAAGGGGAAAATCAATACCCCAGTTTTTTTTCAAAATCTCCCTCTTACCAAGTTCAAAATGTTAGCTAGTATGGTACATTGGATCATGGAAGGCAGGAGGAATTGGGGTAGGGACATGGACTCGGATAACAGAGGAAAGGAGGGACATGGAGAGGTGCATCAAACTGACCCTATAGGGCAGGCATCAGGGTTTGCAGCAGCACAATACACCACACAGGGCATGCAGGACGGGAGTGCAGCACAACAAACGATAGAAAGCAATAGGGAGGGGAGAGGACCATGCACATGGACAACAGAGAACAGAGGGGAAAGAGGCAATGGTAGCTAGCTTACCATAATGGACAGACAGGAGACAAAACAGTAGCATAACGGACAATAAAGGGCAGGAGGGATGGATCAGGGGAATTACAATGGAACAGATGAGCCAGAAGGGAGAGAATAGGGGTTTGCACATGGAAACAGAGGGCTGGGGCAAGGGGGCAGGAGCAGCAATATGACCATGGAGGTCAGGCAGGATGGGCACTAGAAGCAAGACACACCATGGAGAGCAACAGTTGGACTATAATGGCATACACACAGACCATGGAGGGAAGGTGGGAGGGGGTCAGGGGCAGCTAGCTGACCATACAGGGAAGGTAGGAGGGGCTGTGGCAGCAGAGAAGACCATGCATGGCAAGCAGGAGGGTTAATGACAGCACAATGGCTAGATGGGCAAGAAGGAGGGTGCAGGGGCATGCACAAATGACCATGGAGGATAGAAGGGAGTGTCAGGACCTAGGCACAGACAAGAGAGTTCAGGGGAAGGGGCCTCACAACAGACCACGCGGGGCAGGCAGGAGGAGCAGTTGGAGCACAACAGACCAGGGAGGGCAGAAGGGTGTGGCAGTAAAATGGACCACGGAGGACAGGAGGAAGGGGATAGGGGCATGGAATGTGGACAGGCAGGGTGGAGGTGGCAGAGACAAGTAACAGTAATCTGACAATGCTAGGCAGGTGGGAGGGAAGTGGCAGCTCAAAAGAACACTCAGATAGGTAGAAGTGGCAGGTCCATGGAACATGGTGGCCAAAAAGGATAGAGCAGGGGCATGCACACAGACATCAGAGGGCGGGGGGAAGGAGAATAGGGGCAGCAAGCTAAGCACAGAGGCTAAGCAGGAGGTCAATGATGGGCATAGAATTGGGCAATGGAGGGCAGGAGGAGTGGACTGGTACATCATGCTAAATGGAGGGAAGTGGCAGCACATCAGAACATGCATGGCAGGAGGGAGGAGGTTAGTCCATGGATTCAGACAACAGAAGATATGGAGGAGGTGGATGGGGCAGCAAGCTAACTGTTCAGAGAAGGCAGGAACGCCAGTGGCAGAACAACGGCCACACTGGGCTGTAATAAGGGAGCAGGGACATGGACTTGGACAATGGATGGCTACGAGGAGGGAAGGCAGGAGCAGGAAGCTTGGGTTGGGGCAGCACAATGCCAGGCCCTGCTTCCAACCCCCCACCACCCATTGTGATTTACATCTTACTTAACGTTAAAAAAAAAAAACTAGAAATTTGCTGAAAAAAATCAAAGATTAAAGGGACAGTATAGTTAGACTCAGATTTCACTCATACACAACCAGTGAAATTCAGCAGTTATAGTTACCTGAGCTAACTATAACTTATGCCCCCCATTGTACTGCTAATGACCTCAGACATTACGTCATTCATGACATGGTCAGTTACATTACTCATGACATCACTCATGACATCTCAAATGAGCTGTGAATGGAATGGAGCTATAATCGTTAGAACTTTATTTAGGGATAGTGTGTGTATATTAACCCCTTTTTTTAACTTTTCTTTCGTGTAAGAACCATTATAATACGCAACGTGCCCAGATTAATATGGCCGATAGCCTTTCACTTTAAAGTAATGTGTAGTCCATTGTTTATGTTGATGTTTGCAATCCTAAGTATGTTTATTATAAATAAGTCATGTTGAAGAACATACAGGTATGGCGGTCACGGGACAAGATATGCTGAAATTACATTGTGTGCATATTAACATTTGTTTTCTTTTCTTTATTGTATAAATTCCTGAATTTTCACATCGTGACCAGGCCAATATGGCCGCCAACGTTTTGGATTAAAGTAATATGTAGTCCTTTGTTAATGTTGGCAACTTTAGGCATTTGTACATTTAAATAAGGATGCTACAATTACGTCTTGTATTGTTATCAAGGTTTGGACAAGCTGAAACGCGTGGATTACATCCTTTGCATATTAAATAGTTCCAAACTACAACCTGAGTGCTGATTCCTTCCTTGTAAGAATGAGAGGAGAGTAAATACATATATATAGAATTCACTGAAAAAACCACAAGTTTCAGGGACATTATAGTTAGAAATTAGCATTTAAAAAACCTCAGAAATTCACTGAAAAAATGACAGGTTTCTTGGACGTCATAGTTAGTTGAACTTTTCACTCATACAAAACAAGAGAAATTCGGCTGTTATAGTTAGTTGTGCTATAACCCGCGCCCCCGCAATACACTGCTGATGATGTCACATATTACATCACTCATGACATGGTCAGTGACATCACTGATGACATCTCAAATGACCTCACTGATGACATCATCCACATGATCATCTGATGCACCTCCTCACACCCTAAAATACAGACTACCATTCTCGAAACCATAGACACACCAATACTAGTACAGCTACAATATTCTGTGCACTATGCATACAGACCTAAATACTCAGTACCTATGCAGTTTAGGAATCCTTCTGTATGTCCCATGCACTTCTCCATTCACCCATCCAGCACTATCTACGTATCCTATCACTCCACCAATACCTAAGCACTTAATTCGGCACGCACTTTCTTTGCAACACTGAAATTACTCCAGTTATTAGTCGTATACTTAAGGAATGGCATAGTCACTAACACAAGTGCAGGTACAATATTTTGTACACTATGCATGCACACCTCTAACCAGCTACAAACTATTGATACGCTCTTCTAAATACCAGTTAGTACCTATGCAGTGTAGGAATCCTCCTGTCTGTCCCATGCATTTCTCCAATCACCCATCCAGCACTATCTACTTATCCTATTACTCCACCAATACCTAAGCACTTATACATTTACTATACACTCTGTTAGTTATACTTTAATTATTCTAGTTACTAGTCATGATAATAGGCATGGGCGGATTTCACGGATCCACGATCCGCGGATTTTGCGGATTTGCGTATTGTTGATCCGCAAAATCCGCGGATCTGCGGATTTGCGGATTTTTTTTTGCGGATTGCGCTCGTGAAAGTCAAGGATGCAAAGAACTCTATCCAGCATCACAGCTGATTTTCGACGGTAGATTTGGGAAGAAAGCACACCTGCCCAGCCTCGACAATGCTCACAATTGTTTTTGGGCTGATTTATGCATCACTGAATTTGAGCTTCAACTGTCCATCATAGTGGGTAAATGGCGGGAAGACGGTTCACACCGCAAGTGTGTGGGCGGGGCCAAACGGGCGGGGATTCCATGCGAGCACACATGCCTCTGGTGTGTATAAAAGGTCAGAGACCGATCAGAGCAGCAGATGAAGAGAGAGAAGCTCCTGGTCACAGGAACAGCCAGGGGATTGCGCTCGTGAAAGTCAAGGATGCAAAGGCCTCTATCCAGCATCACAGCTGATTTTCGATGGTAGATTTGGGAAGAAAGCACACCTGCCCAGCCTCGACAATGCTCACAATTGTTTTTGGGCTGATTAATGCGTCACTGAATTTGAGCTTCAACTAGGGCACATGCTTTATTGATATCTGTGCTTCCTGTTGAGGTTTAATTTTTGTGACAGGACCATCGTGCCAGAATGAACCCTGCCCTTCATATCCTGTAACTATTTTAGGATGGCGCCGGCAAGCTGCCAGCACCATCCTGAAATAGTTACTAAGTTAGCTTCAACAGGAAGCACTAATAGATAAAATAAAGCAGGTGCTCCAGCACCAGCTGTATTTTATCTATTTGTGCTTCCTGTTGAACTATTTTAGGATGGCGCTGGCAGTTTGCCGGCGCCATCCTAAAATAGTTACAACTTCTTCAAGCGTGAAGGCTTGAACTTTTGCCCCCCCCCCCCGGATCCGCCGCTCGCGGATTTGCGGATTTTTGGTAAATTCGCGGGAGTTCGCGGATCGCAAATTTACCGAAAATCCGCAAAATCCGTGAGCGGAACGGATTTTACGTCCATGCCTAGTCATGAACTTATGGAATGGCCTAGCTACTAACACAAGCACAGCTATAATATGTTGTGCACTATCCAAGCAGAACTCTAACTAGCTACATACTATTGATACACTCTTCTAAATACCCAGTTAGTACTCATGCAGTGTAGGAATCGTCCAGTCTGTCCCATGCACTTCTTTAATCACTTATCTACCACTATCTACTTATCCTATCGCTCCACCAATAGGTAAGCACTTATAAATTTAGTGTTCACTCTGTTTGCAGCACTGTCATCATTCCAGATACTAGTGATATTTTTATAAAATGACCTAGGCACCAACACAAGTACACATAAATATTCTGTGCATAATCCCTACAAATCTCTAAGCAGATAAATACTATTGGTCCACTCCATTAAATATTGAAGTAGAACTCATGCCGCATAGGATACCTCCTGTCAGTCTCATGCAATTTTTCAATCACCCATCCAGCACTATGTTCTTATTGTATCAGTCTGCCAATACCTAAGCACCTATGGGGCAGATTTACAAGCACGCTGCGCCACCAGTACGTCACTTTTTGTAAGGTAGTGATGGCGCCAGGCACTCCTTCATATTTACAAGGAGAGAAAAAGCCCCCCTGCTTTTTCTCTTCTTGTAAATACGACCCCTTCATACACAGAACTTTGCGTTGAAGGGGCGTTCCATAGGTGTTGCTGTGGGTGTTCCCATGCAACACCCACAGAAAATAGACACATCTCAAGATTTATGAGAAATCGTAAATCTGGAGATGTGTGTGAATGCTGCGCCATCCTAGAGTTCGTGTAGCAAGGCCCAATGAGGAGAATTATTTTAATTTCTCCTCATTTTTTCCTCTTCCAATGCATGCTGCAGTCCACAGCATACATTGAAAGAGGAAAATGCCTATACTGATTGTTTTTGTGCAGTAAGGCGTCCCTTCCTGCACAAAAAAAGTATCCGCACGACACAGATATCCTTGCACCATGGTGCAAGGGTGCCTGTGTCACCGCATGGCTGCAGTTTGTGCAGCAGTGCACAGGGAAGCACAGAGTTGATACATATTCATGTACATATGTCACATCTCTGTGCTTCGGAAGTGCCACAGTGCAGTGCAGCTAAAGAGCTTGCGCAGTGTCATGCTGCAGTGCTTCCTCTATAAATTCACCATACACTACTAATGCATTCTTTTAGTCAATCACTGCTGTATACATATATTCAACTAAACCTTCACACATTACCTTGCAATTATTGTTCTTTCTTTAACCAGATAAGGTAGTTCTGATAAAAACATTTTTTTCTTCTTTTTTCTTTTGTATTTATTTCTTTTCTTTTTTTTAACAATTTTGTATTTTTTGGGTGTTTTTTCAAACACATGTACAAAAAAAGAACGAATAAAACAGGAAACTTTTGGAATTACTTATCATTCCAAAAACAACAAAAAGAATTAACAACGATGGTTGCGTAGCGCAGCACAAACTACATCCACCGACTGCTCACGAAGCATATAAGTTTCTTACACTTCACCCAGTGTTGCTCGAGAAAGGCAAATTCCGGCCTAATTCTGGCCTAATGTCCATTGCAGGTGTTCCTGAGATCGCTCCAGACGTACTTGCCACAGCAGGTGAGGGGTTCAAAGCAGCTCGCCTCATTTCCTCCCGGCAAGATTGAGAGGATGTGTGGTCCAGAGATGCTTGTACATTGAAGCAGTGCCACAAGAGTATTTTTTTTCACTGCCTCTTGACAGGACTTGGTCACAAATGTTGGCACGTCACCTTTCTCGCATTTACTTTCTGGAAAAGTGAAGAATTTCCACACAACAGATTCCGGCCTCTGTGGACGTTGTGCCTCCTGCAAGAATTCTTCTTCAGAAAATACTTCCTCCTGCTGCTGCTGTCCATATGCCATTTTGTTTGATATTTTTTGAAAAACACCAAAGAAAACAAGCAAAAAGGGTTCTTGTAGGAAAAGAGATGTTTCTCTAAAGATGCTTCAATAAGAATGATTAAAATGAATGGGTCCATGGGTCCTTCAATAGTTACAGGGGGAAATGTTATGAACCAATGAAATCTTTTTTTCTAGGTCACATGGGATCCGCGCGCCCACTCTGCACTCATGAAGCACGCACCCGAAACGACTTCGCGAAAATATATTTCAAAATAATATAAGGTTATTATAAGTAATATATTATTTTTATGAATATCTTAGATAATCTCTTGCCCTAATATGTACATTAAAGACACATACATATCATTTTAGAACATAGATTTTTTTTGCTGGAGTCGCGCACCCAGCGCGCCCCTGCAAGTATATGACGTCACGCAGGGCACGCCACCACGCAAGCGTCATGTACCATAATGCGCATGTGTCGCGAATGGCGGGAGCAGGAGTCGCGGACTGGTCGCAAACCAATCGCGCACATCACGTAATATTAAATGTATGTGATGTAACAGAAAAACACGCAGCTATCGCACACCGTACATGGATCCTTCACGACTTTTCTAAACTGGCGACTCGAATCTGCACACCCACCGTGATGTGTACACTTTGGGTGTGAAAAAAAATGAAACAATATTCCAGTTTGAATTTTTTTTTAAATTGCAATTTTTAGAAAAATATATAATGTTATTTATTGAATAAAATATTTATAAATAAACAGTTACATAAACTGTAGAAAATCAGTACAAAAAAATAGGTAAAACTACTATTACACTTAGCATTTAAAAAACCTTTGAAATTCACTGAAAAAAACATAGGTTTCAGAGACGTCATAGTTAGAAATTAGCATTTAAAAAACTTTAAGAAATTCACAGAAAAAAAACATAGGTTTGAGGGGTGTTATAGTTAGGTGGACATTTCACTCGTACAAAACCATAGAAATTCCTCCGTTAAAGTTAGTTCTGCTAACTATAAATTGCGCACCCGCAATGCACTGCTGATGATGTCACATATTACATAACTCATGACATGGTCAGTGACATCACTGATGGCATCACTGATGACATCTCAAATGACATCACTGATGACATCACTGATGACATCATCCACGTGACAATCTGATACACCTCATCATACACTAGTATAACCTTTCATCACTCACTGTAAAATACAGAGTACCATATTTGAAACCATTGACACACCAATACGAGTTACTACATACCCACTCACTGATTCCTAAGTCTACACACAACTACCCATTCAACAACAGAATCACTTATACATGCAGTCACTAATTATTAGAACACTATCAAATGCACTTATACACATATATAGACATTGACACATCAGCAGTCATCTTAGTCGTTTAGGCAGTCATCCTACTCACTCATGAAATAAAATAATCACACTTACATTTACTAAATTACACAATTATACACACAACACCTGATTTATTCAAACACATAGTAACTCATAGTTAATATGTTAAAAATGACCATTACAATTATACACTCATTCATATAGTTACTCTCACAATCAATGACTCTTACATATACTTATTTATATACACCAACTCTCACATACAATGCCTTTTATTTTTTTACTTTGTTGAAGATGTACAACTAAAACATATATTCGCTCACCAACACACAAATAAATACACTCAGTCACCCAAACAACTGTTTCCACATGCAGTCTTAAACCTATACACCTAGTCAATCAACCATTCACAGATCTATGCATAGAGTTACGTACACCCCATCCAACCACACACAAACTCAGTGTTCCATACAAATGCTCAACCAGCTAATCAATAACTAATATATACACTCATGTAGTTACTGACCAACTAATGCAGCATGTTTTACAACAACAGAGACAGGGATGCACATATTTACATAGTTTAGTTACTAATCCATGTATTAAGTGGGACACTTTTAATTACTCACTTAAACAGACAGTCAGACAGCTACTATCCAGACAGTTATATATCCACTCAATCTTCAATACAGATTGGTATTATATATATAATACATATTTAAATTTCAAACTAAACCACATTCACAGGATGATGTCATCAGTGATGTCATCAGTGATGTAATCAGTGATGCCATTTGAGATGTCATTAGTGATGTCAACAGTGATGTCACTGACCATGTCATAAATGATGTAACATGTGACATTATCAGCAATGCATTCCGGGTGCGCGAGTTATAGTTAGCAGAACTAACTATAACAGAGGAATTTCTTTGGTTTTGTACGAGTGAAATGTCCAGCTAACTATAACAACCCTGAAACCTATGTTTTTTTCAGTGAATTGCTAAAGTTTTTGAAATGCTAATTTCTAACTATAACGTCTCTGAAACCTATGTCTTTTTCAGTGAATATTTATATATATATATACGCACAACGCAGATGCCATCACTTCATCCCCCCAGCAACACCTCCAAGGACCTATTACTAGGGACTCTGGGACTTGTAGTTTCCCTGCATACACTGGGTGCTACACAGGTGTGCTGAGTTGGATACAGGGGGCGGTGCGAACTTGTGACATCAGGTTTAAGAGGGGCGGGACTTACCAACAGTGTGCAGCATCACTCGTGGAGGCTTTTTGGGCGCTGAGGAAGGCTATCATCTAAGCCAGAAATGCATCCGCCATGTACCACGATTAAAAGCCTCCAACTGCATCCCCTCGGGTCTCTACTCTTACTCTTTTTCTTTGGGAAGGAGAAGCTTGTTTACATATATATATATATATATATATATATATATATATATATATATATATATATATATATATATATATATAGTGGTTGCCAGTAGGTAGTTATAGTTAGGACCTATTGTCCATAGGAGATCCGCAACATTCTATTTGGAAGAACTTTGGCACCGGTTGATGAATCTGCATGAAATTTTCCAAACTTTTGGCCAGCTCAGTTCCGCTCCTTACCTGAAAGTTTGACGGTGATTGGTCAAGCGGGGGCCCAGAAAAAAGGGGATCCCATAATGTGTTTTCCCCATGCAATTTCCCATAGGACCTTTAGCCATGGCTACAGCCTGAACGGCTAACAGAATTACACCAAATTTGGCAAAGAGGTAGTCCTTGGTTCAGACTTGTGCCTTTTGCTAATTTGGTGTAAATCTGTTAATTAGTTTCTGAGAAAATGACAGTTGAAGTTATTTATATATCTATGGGTGCGGTGGATCAGCGTATCTATCCGCGCACCCTAAGCGCAGCCTGCACGCACCCTGCCGTGCACGAGCTCCATGCTAATTGGCTGTCAACAGCCAAAATCAGGAAGTGTTGGCAGCCATCTTGTGCCTCGGTAGAACCGAGGCACAAGAAACCCAAAATAAACGCTGCAAAACGCGAAAAGGGGGCAGGGTAGACACACCCTGAACCCTAAGCCGGCACAGGGACCCCCAGGGCCAAAAATTATTATTATTATTATTTTTAAATCGCGAGATGCGCGTAGGATCTGTGCATCCCACGATATAAAAAAAAAAGAAACGCACTCTCCCATATAAATATGTTAATTTGCACCCGGGGGGCAAAATCCCAAGGCTCTGAGGCACCCCCAGCCCCGGGGACCGCCACCCCCAGGGCTAACTTGAAATAGGTGGGGGGCCCTGAGGCCTGCCCATCCCCGGGGACTGCCATCCCCGGGGCTTCTAATAAATGTGGGAGAGGGGCCGTGTGGCCCCTCTCCTGGAGCCTTGTGTAGGCCCTGGGGACCGCCACCCTCCAGGGCCGGCTCCTGCAGTGTCCCGGGGTGAATGTAGGATCCAGTCCTGTGGTTAGAAAAGTAATCCAAAAAGTAACTAAATGCATTTAACTAAAAATTCACATTGACCTCAATTATGCATTGTGTCTGAAATTGTTTGCGCATTACAACAACTGTAACTACTGTACTTAGAAGACTATTGCCTATTTGCAAAGTATTTAAACTAAAGTAATTCATTCTGAGAAAGTATATTTTGCAATGTAATGTATAATGTAATTTATAAAATAAAATATCTAAAAACAAATTGTTTAAAAAAATTTAGAAAATCAGTATAAAAAAATTAAAATAACAATTATTACATTTAAAAATTGTCATTTACAAAACCGTTGAAATTCACTGAAAAAACCATGCTGGATGAAGGAGCCACCACTGAGTAAGAAAAAGTAACGTTAACACTACCTACCTGCTAAATGAATTTTCTCCCCTAGGATAACATTGGTGATTATATGTGAAAACGTTTTAAGTGTCAACTTTTAAAATACAATATTATTCCTTAAAAATCACTAAGGGAACCAAAACGCTTTTACTCAAATGTTTACAGGAGATGTCCCAGGACTGAATCTAGGATCCAGTCCTGTGGTTAGAAAAGTAAACCAAAAAGTAACTAATTGCATTTAACTAAAAATTCACGTTGACCTCAATGTTGCATTGTGTCTGAAATTGTGTTGCGCATTACAACAACTGTAACTACTGTACTTTGAAGACTATTGCCGATTTGCAAAGTATTTAAACTAAAGTAATTCATTCTGAGAAAGTATATTTTGCAATGTAATGTATAATGTAATTTATAAAATAAAATATCTAAAAACAAATTGTTTCTAAAAATGTAGAAATTCAGTATAAAAAAAATAACAATTAATATATTTAAAAATTGTCATTTACAAAACCTTTGAAATTCATTGAAAAAACCATAGGTTTCAGACATGTTATAGTTAGGCATTAGCATTTAAAAAAAACCTTTGAAATTCGCTGAAAAAACCATAGGTTTCAGATAAGTTATAGTTAGGAATTAGCATTTAAAAAACCTTAGAAATTCACTGAAAAAACCATATGTTTTAGACAAGTTATAGTTAGGAATTAGCATTTTAAAAATCTTAGAAATTCACTGAAAAAACCATAGGTTTTAGGGGTGTTATAGTTAGCTAGACATTTCACTCGTATAAAACCATTGAAATTCCCCTGTTATAGTTAGTTTTACTAACTATAACTCGCGTGCCCGCAATCCACTGCTGATGATGTCACATATTACATCATTCATCCCTGAAACCTATGGTTTTTAGGTAAATTTCAACGGTTTTTTAAATGCTAATTCCTAACTATAACATCTGTAAAACCTATGGTTTTTTCAGTGAATTTCTAAGGTTTTTTAAATGTTAATTTCATAATTTAATATTTATAAAACCAATATTTTTTCAATTTTTATTGTAATATTTTGGAACTCAATTAATCTTTTGTTTTAACTTAAAAAATTATGCAATATTTTATATCATATGTACGGGTACGCAGTACCAAGCTGCGCATTACGTCATGTACGTATGGGGTCATGCCCGCTGCGCGTTGCGTATGCAACATGTGCGCGCTGCCAGGCCCTGTGTTACGTCATAGTCGTATGGTGTTGCGCCGTGTACGCCATTCCCTCATTTTTTTTTATGTCTCAAAACTATATCTAAAGTTTAAAGTGTAAATGAGAGCAAGCGATAATCTAAAATATTTTAAACATTTATATATTTCTAACTGTAATAAACTTATATTATGATAAATATATTTTCTCAAAATCGCGTCGGGAGCGGCCTCCTTGCGCGCTCGGTGCGCGATTGACATGTTACCTTAAAAAAAAGCATTTGATTGGTTCCTAACATTTCCCATTGTAACAATTGGAAGACCCCACCCATTTTAGTCATTCTCTCTTTAGCGTTTGATGAGAGACACCTCTTCTGCTTAGAGAGCTTTCTTAAAAAGTGTTTTGCTGTGTTCACATATCTTATACTACACACAACATGCAACTATCATCTTGATCAATATTCATGGTCTGTACATTAGCCTTCCACGTGTGATGGCCATGCATCTCAAACGTTACATCAAAAAACAAATGTGTGCTACACGATGCCCCTGGTGTGTGCGTGTTTGCGCATTATTGTGCTGCCCTTCGGCCTGGGTATTGGTGGCTCGAAGGGTATCATCAGCCACAGGCAGAGTGCACATCCTAGATAACATGTGACAAACAGTAAAGAGTAATGTGTAGATTTGTGTTGCAGTATGCTCTGTTGTCAAGCTTTACCAGTATAGTAGTGTGTCATATATGTGAGACTTACAGATTCACATTTGACATGCATTGGTTGACTGTGATGAGCGTTATCACAGTGTATGACGTAGCCTCACTGCTGATCCTCCCTCCATCCGAGCACATTCACATGTGAGCTCTTTGCAATAGCAACACTTTCAATAATACCGCACACCATTGACATGTGTGTCTGCGCATATCCACAAGCTTGACAATGACATTTGATTTTGGCCATTCAAAGTTTTTGGACAGCAGCTCATTAGCGATAGTTGCCGCCCTCCGGGTACATGCTACATTAATGTAAGTTGCGCATTCTGCAATGTCAAAACTGCAACAGGGACACACAAATAAGTACACTTCTTGGCCAGGCAGGAACTGAACAACGCCAGGTCCCCGGAATAATTATTTACACCATTACGCTGGCCTGGCGTACGCAAGCCCAGCCCACTTTGCGTACGTATATATAGGATAACGACGACGCCACATGTCTCAGTTCTTCCGCACTGCCTCAGGTGATATGGCCACATCCACCTCGCATATCACAATGTGCAATGAAAAAAAGGGATCCATGAGGAGTACTCCATCCTGGCAATCAACACTGGATATAAATTGTGAACCCTGCTGGCCGTCGTGTTTGGAAAAGGATCAATGAGGTGTACACCATCCTGGCAATCAACACTGGATATGAATTGTGAACACTGCTGGCCCTCGTGTTTAGACACACAACAATGACAGCAGGTGAGCAGTGGGGCCTGGGTGCACAGGGGCTGTAATTGAGCGCGGTGCTGCGGGAGGGGTGGGGTGCATCAGCCTTGGTGCGCAGGTGCGAACAAGCGATGTTGCCATGCGTTATGATGTGATCTCTGACCTCATTCAGTCACATATCTGTCTCATTTTAAGGACCTGCTGGACCATACTGTAGGCCTGAGCCAGCGGGCAGCGCTGTCCTACAGACACATGGCGTTGGCTTTTGAAACACATTAGTGAGCTGATTACTAAGTGTACATACACACAGGATTGTGCCACTGCATTACACGCGCACATTATGCTTCTAGCATGCGCTATGTTCCTTTGTATGTGAACGTTGGCATAACATATTATTTAACCTTGTGTATTCTCGTGCACTCCAACTCCTCTTTGAACCACAATTACCACTAACAGTTGGTATATCGTACTTCAAGAAGGAAGGATACACTCAACTGGTGTTCTCTATTAAGCTTGACATAAACCTTTATTTACCTCAAGACGTTTCCATTATTATATTATTTCTCCCTTTTCAGACACGGAGTTGGTTGCGGGTGCTCACCCCGTGAGGATGCTCTGGGCATTCTGATGCCTTCCATCGTGGTATCAAGACACCGTCCCCGACCGGAGACCCGCTGTGCTACCCTGAGAGAGGCACCCTGGAGTCAGAGCTTGCACCGGCACGTCGTTGAACATACCGGTGGTGGCAGGTGAGCAGTGAAGCCTCGGTGCGCAGGTGCTGCAATTGAGCACAGTGTGGGGGAAGGGGCTAGGGTGCAGCAGCCTGGGTGCACAGGTGCAGGCAAATGATGTTGCCGTAGATAATAATGTAATCTCTGGCCTCATTCATATCTGTTTCATTTTGTGGACTTGCTGGACCGCACTCTTTCGCGTGGGTCCCAGCATCCCAGACACACGGGTGACGGGAGGTGAACAGTGAGGGCTGGGTGCAGTAGGCCGACGCTCTGTCTCCTCTCCATCTGTTCTTTTGACTCTTCCTCCCCTTCTCCCTTCCACCCACTCCCTCTCTGTCCCATTCTCACTATCTTCCATTCATTCTGACTACATTTCTTTTTCTCTAGGACATGGCACACATACTTATGTTTCTTTTTTGTCTTGCAGGTTTTGTACGCTGCTTCCAGAGGAGTCCCACCCACTTATTTCATGTTATACTGTTGTTTGTTCGAATAAAGTTGTGTTTCCATTTATTTGTTTTGTTTTAATAAGGGTTATTTATTTACCAATAAATAAGTGAGTGTATGGGTCTTCTTTTTCTGACAACTCTTGTCTGTAGTTTATTGTGAAAATCGTCGGTTTATAGAAGGTTATGAGGGAAAATAATTATCATTTTGCCGTGCACCTACCAAATATAAACCAACAGACTATTACATAAATGAAGCCTGGTTAATTCTACAACTGCAAGGGTTCTATGACTTTATTACTTTATAACACCATGGGTACTGCCCGTGTGATTACAGAACCAATAAGGCACTGCCTATGACCACCGGGGCTTCAGGGACTGCCGAGGCCCACCCTGCATATTTAAGTAAAGCCCCGGAGTGTGACGATCCCCTGTCTTCAGTTGGCCTCGAACCCCCAAAACACTTAGTTCACAATACCCAGGAAGGTGGCGGTCCCATAGGCTGCAAAACGTCTCTGTGCCCTTTTGCGCCTAATTTACATGTGACATTAAGACCCCCAGGCCTACAGAGACCCCGCAATATAATAATTGGATTGGCCACGGAACATTACCCACCAGGGGCCTCATTTAAATGAACGAGTGAAACCCTGCTTTTTGGGGGGGGGGGATTTCTCTCCATTTTTACCATCCGCATCCCCTCTATTAAAGCGATACAAGGTTTTCCTCCCCTCGCTTCAATTAATCAACAAGGGTTTGCTATCACAGGGTGGAAACAATGCACCCACCCTCTAATAGCAAACATAAATGTCCTGCGGATGCACATCCCGGGACATTGTATGAGCTGCGCCTGGGAGGTCGCCCTCCCTAGGACCATGATGCATTTGTTGGTATTAACACATACTAACACTACTTACACACGTGTAGTACAGTGAACAGAATGTAGTGAAGAAGCAGAGGAAGCGCAAAATCAAAAAATATAAATCCTACCAGAAGTCAGATGACATAGTTCAATGAGCCGACGACCCTGGCATGAATAGAAATAGCTACACAAAGAAAACAGGTCTTCAGCACAACGTAAGCAATTTTTAAATATTGGTGAGTGCTGCCTTCTTTTTACCTTTTCCCGCTCATCGCCAAATTTATGTAGTGAAGAGACAGACAGCAGTGGATCCAATAAGTAGATCTATTACCAGAAAACAAGACACCTGAAACAGCCACCTACAGGTGCAAACAGCAAGGCAACCGTCTTCTCCAGCACCATGTACAAACTCCGCAAGGTTCCCCTCATGAAAGCCCTACATTCTAACATTACATACTTAGGTTCTAGTAGAATTACATACTAACATTCTACTATGACTTACATTGGAATACTACACAGAGCGCATGACTTTACAGCAATGAGCTAATGGTTTCATCTACGAGTCTTGAGACAGGTAGCGGTTAATAGTTTGCTTCCCACTCCCTCTATTGTATAAACAAAAACTAACACTACTTCCACAGGTATGCTACAGCTCCCAGAGCACATCACTTTACAGCAATGAGCTCACATTTTAGGCTCACGGTTTAATCCCTGAGTCTTCACACTAACACTACTTGCACACTTATACTCCAGCGGCTAGTATCCTACAGAGTCCAGAGCCCATCAATTTACACCAATCAGCTTGGTTTCATCCCGTACTCTTCACACTGGTAGGTGTTTCTACTTCGCTTCCCACTTCCGGTATAGTATAAACGCACAGTACTGGTCAGTAGTTCACTTCCCACTCCCTGTGTGGTATAAACGCCTACTAACACTACTTCCACACATATACTGCAGCGCCCAGAGCCCATCCATTTACAGCAATTACCTTGGTTTCATCCCCAACTCTTCACACCTGTAGGTGTGAGTTCTTCGCTTCCTGCTCCAGGTATACTATAAACACACAGTAGCGGTCAGTAGTTTGTTTCCCACTCCATGTATGGTATAAACACCTCTTGCGCATGTATGGTACAAAGACCAGACCACATCCCTTTACAGCAATGCCCTCACGGTTTAGGCTCTCGGTTTCATACCTGAGTGTAGCACCATATCATATCAGCACCATGTCACTCTGAGCAACACCGCACTTTCAGACCGATAACAGTGACTACTTCGCTTCGCACTCTCCCACTGAGGTTACAGTGCTCCTACCCTCCTTTCCAACTTTTTTCACCCTTTTTCCCCCTACTCACTTCAACGGAATCACAAAATGGCAGCCAACACTTCCTAGTTGCAACCGCTCGCAGCGCTCTCAGCCAATAAGCAGCAAGCTCCTGCTCATAACGCCTCAGCCAATCAGATGGCAGAATTTCCAAATATCGATATCTGTAAAGTTTGATATTTCTTAAAAACTACTGAACTGATTTACACCAAATAAACAGAAACGTGCTTTCTCCCTACCGAATTTGGGGTAATTCCGTTCACCCGTTCAACCTGTAGCCTGTATGAAGTTTCCTAAGGAAATTAACATGGAGAAAACACGTTTTGGGACCCCCCCTTTTATCTCGGCCCCCCCCTTGACGAATTACCCCCAAACGTTCAACATAGGAGCTGATATGAACAATGAATTAGCTTTCAAAATGTCATGAAGATTCATCAAACGACGCCAAAGTTATAAGCAAAACAAATATTCTTCTTATGGAAATTCCGTACTAACTCTATAACTATCTACTGGCAACTGCCAGTAGGTAATAAATAAAAAATTAGAATAGTTCCTTGATTCATTTAGCTTTCAACATTTCTCTCTATGACTGTCTTTCTAATTTTCCATATAAACAGTTTTTTTAATATTCAAGTACACATAGAAGTCAGAAATGCAACATATTCTATCAACACACTTTCTAGAACATTCTACAACAGGTGGAGGTTAAAAGTTCATACATTTTTTGAAACCTAACAATATTTTTTTGCAACATTTTCCCGAAAATTTAACGGCACGTGCAAGTTAAAAGTTCACGATTGTTTTAAGTTCAAACACTGCATTCCAAATGCAAGTAGCAGGTGTGGTTGAGATGATCAAATGTAATCCTATAATATGTACTCCACGTTCAAACTGCTTTTTCTTAACCAATCACAAAGATGATTTTCCACAAAACGAATGTGCACCCTACTTTTAAAAAACAATGCTTTTCATCTTCCAATCAGGTACAGTTTTGTATGTAAAAAGAAACTAGTTCCCCATCTTTAAACATATCTCTTATTCTACGAAGGAACTGCATGAGCTACAGACATCTTTCCATACCTTCCAGCCATACCTTCAAAATGCTAGTGTGGATCGTAGGACATAGCTATGTTTTCTGGTGCAAGAGGTATGCAGAACAGAGACATATTGACTTAGACCTTGGTTTACAAAATGTGGACATTAAATGGTTTGGACAGAGAGGATTGAAGTGGCACCAATTAATGCCTTGGATTAAAACCTGTTGGCATATCCAACACCCTGACCTCGTGATTGTGCACTGTGGTGGAAACGACCTAGGCACATTGACTGGGGTAGGTTTGGAAATGCTTATGAAGGACACCTTTGAACAATTAATGTTACTTTTCCCTCAAACTGTCTGGTTATATTTCAAAATATGCCAAAGACAGAAATGGTCCAAACAATTTTGTTCTCAGATTGAAAAATCTCGGAAGCAAGTCAACAAAGCTGTCTCTGCATACCTCAGACACAACAAAATGGAGTCCATATACAACAAAAACATACGTTTTGATATGGCGGATATCTACAGAAGTGATGGAGTACACTTCACAGATCAGGGAAACCGAGTTTTCCTGAATAACTTGGAGCTGTACATCCGCACTTATATGTAGCTCCAACTAATGAACACAAGGGCTCTTTTTAGAGCCACCCTATAACTTACAACTTAGGCCCGCTATTTTAGGGCCAGATAACGGAAACTCCTGAACCCTCGCCAAAATCTATTCTCCACACAGCTGTGGAGCAGCGGCCGGAAAATCTCACTTTGCAGCACAGACCTCTCACTTTAATCTCCAGCTCTACTCACCCATAGGGGTGAGTAGTTTGCGCTTTACAAATACTGTATTGATTTACCTTCAAACTCCCTATACAACACCACCTAAGCACCATATAAAAGTTGGACAGGTATGGCACAGCACCGAGAGCACATGACTTCACAGCATAGCACACACAGTTTAGGCTCACGGTTTCATCCCCGAGTCCAGCAGCAACTCAATTTAACAGCATGGCACTCTAGGCAATACCTCACTTAATTTCTGTACCCCGCACTTTCAGACCGGTACCCCGAGTCCGTCAGCAGCTCAGCTTACGCCCCCAGCGCCATCAGACCAGTAGGAGTGAGTAGCTAGCACTTCACAAATAATGAATTGATTTGATACACATAAATTTACCTTCACACTTCCTCTATAACACCACCTTAGCACCATACACAAGCAACAATGTTCAAAAACAAAAGTTCATCCAAGTAACTATAACTACATGCTCACACTACTTGGACAGAAATGGCACAGCGCCTAGAGCTCATGACTTCACAGCATATGACACACAGTTTGGGCTCACGCTTTCATCCCCGAGTCCGGCAGCAGCTCAGCTTAGCACCATGACACTCTAGACAATACCTCAAAAAATTTCGGTACCTCAGGACTTTCAGACCAGTACGGGTCAGTAATTCGTCCTAGTAGGTATAAACACATGCTGACACTTCTTCCACAGGTGTAGTGCAGCGGCCACGGCACATTACTTCACAGCATAAGACACACAATTTGGTGTTTAGGGTGTGCTTTAGAGGGAAATAAATGCAACAGCCAAACTTGAAACTTAAACACAAAAATTATGGAAATGCTTTTTATTTAGGTTTTCCTAATATAGGAACCAGAGGCAGAGCAAAATTGAAAATCGAAAGATGAAAATAACATAATCACCACAAACCCAGCAAGCCCATTTTCACATGTAAGTAATTATAGCTTTGTGATAAAGCTCCTTATACCTGTACAGTTTTAAAATAAAACTACTATAAAAACAAAAGCTAACAATAAAATAAACTATTTTGCAAACATATAATTCTAACAAACCCTCTTTTTTAAACAGGCAATAATCAAGTACCTGTCCCAAAACTTGAAAAACTAAATGGAAAGCTAAACAAACATCTCTTTAAAAGAAAAGGACATTAAATCTGTAAGTATAAAATGCCGAAATGTAATGCATGTTTAAATATTGATGTCAATTAAAAATGTATGTACTCCAAACATTTAATTAACACATGACTCTGAACTTGACAGATATAATGACAGACATCACCACTCACATCACATCTTAAAAAGGAAAACTGTGATTCTCTCACATGGGTTATACTTACAGAGCACAAGCACTGAAAATGCACACTGGAAATGCAAACCGTATTATTCAAATGCATGTTATGGGAGGGCTATGGCTAAAAATAATGTAGTAATGAAAGTTAGAGAACATTATCACCTACCAAATGTGACTGAAATGGAAGTGAGAATTGTTTTACAAGCCCTTAGGGAAGCAAGCACCAGTTCCTAAGAATCAACAGGAATTATTTCATAAATTATCCTACAACAAGTTCTTGTCTATACTACACCGCAACTTGCAGGTATCCCAAATTTGAAAATACTTACAGCATGAACCAGAATATATACAACTAAAAACCTTGCTACTCCTAAAAATTCCAAGGCATAACTATCTCTGATAATTAAACTACAACACATTGAGGAACCCTTCTTTATGTATAGTATAAGAAGCTGGCTCTGTGTATGATATTATCACTATGTGGTAATACAGTACACAGATTCCAGGGGTTCCCTAAAAAGTGTTCAGGGCTCAATGTAAAACCTAAAAGTGTTCTATTAGTGGTATTGTGGGCGAGCAGCCTTAAGCCTAACACAGAGGAGAGTAATACATTTGCTGCACATACATGATCAATAATTGGCACATGACTCAAGAAGGAGATCCAGGCCAATTTTATAAATTTATACTTTGTTTCTACTTTATTTTAAGACCCAGGTGTTTATAATAAGGTATGTATATTTTTAATAAAAAAATGCTGTTCAGGTTTCAGAAGTTACACAGTGCAAATTTCAGAGCAGTTCAATACTATCCTGTGGAGGAAAACAAGTGTGCGGTGTGACAGGTACGTACACCACTTACAGTTGCAGTCCAGTCTTCGGGGGTCTCAGGCCAACACTGACAGCAATGTCTATCGTGTGGAGCTGGGAGCACAATAGAGGTGCAGGATTCAATATCTGCCTGGAGGCGATCGATACCGACAGTGAGATTTACCCTTGAGGTTCACTGAGAGCAATGTAGCAGGTTGGCTTTCTGCAGCCTGCCAATACAGTTACCATCGTAGTCGCCGGTGGCTGGCTGCTGTCAATCGGATGGAGCAATTTTGCCTTTGTCGGACCATCATGGACAGTTTGTGGTTGGGCAGGCAGTGCAAAGGGGGTAAAAGGAGGCTGACAGGGCCACTTGCAGGAGGGTATGGGCTATCAGGCACAGGGCTGGGCACAGCTCAGGTCAGTGGCCCGAGAGGATCCCTCGAGGTCGTTGAGGCCGTCCTGCTGCATAGTGTCCTTCTGACCAGGTATAGTCGCGTTCGCGCACATGTTAGTCATCTACCACTGTGGTCATTGAGTTCTTTTGTAGCAGTGAGTTGTGTCAACACAAGTGGCATGGAGAGCACATCCATCAACTGTGTGTCTTTTGCTTCCTCGCCCAAAGTGAATGGGGTTTGCCCAGACGTGTGTCCTGTGCTCACTGTGCCACTGGATTCAAGCTATCCTGGCTGATGAGGGGTGAAACTCCGAAACCAGTCCTAAGATGGTTGTTTCCGGACCAGGGAGGACCTGGCTTGGCAGTTGGGGCTGGGTTGTTCCAATAAGGCAAAGGGTCAAGACTGATTTGCATACGGCCAGGTCTAAACTGGGGTGGCAAGGTGAGCAAAAGAATGATGGATTTAACCCAGATCTCTTGACTGGGGGTGAATGTTTTTATTTGTTCTGCATTCCGTCCATCAACTATGTGTCTTTTGCTTTATCTCCCTAAGTGTGCCAGGTATGCCCAGACGTTGGTCCAGTTTTCACTGTGCCACTGGATTCAAGCTATCATGGCTGATGAGGGGTGAAACTCCGAAACCAGTCCTAAGATGGCTGTTTCCAGTCCAGGGAGAACCTTGCTTGGCAGTTCAAGCTGGGCTGTTCCCATGAGGCACAGGGTCAAAGACTGATTTGCATATGGCCAGGTCTAAACTGGGGTGACATGGTGAGCAAAAGAATGATGGATTTAACCCAGATCTCTTGAATGGGGTTGAGTGATTTGTTCTGCATTCCATCCATCAACTGTGGGCCATCTGTGTTGGCATCGGCGGTCCCAGGTCTGTGTCCCACTGTGAAGCCCATTCCCTGTAGGGATATGGACCACCTTAGCAGTTTGGGGTTCTCACCTTTTATTTGTTGTAACCACCTGAGAGGCCTGTGGTCTATCTGAATTAGGACGTGAGTGCCAAACAGGTATGGCATCAACTTCTTAAGGGCCTAGACCAAAGCAAAGGTTTTAACGTCCCTCATTGTTTTTACGGGCTACAACTGCACCTACCCCATTCTCAGAGGTATCTCTCTGCACAATTAACTGCTTAGTATAGGCTGGATCTTTCAGGACAAGGGCAGAGCACTTTGCATTCTTCAGAGTGTCAAAAGCATTTTGACAGCCAACTGTCCAGTATACTTTATTGGTCATCCTTTTGGTGGTACATTCTGCGAGGGGAGTCACTGTGGACCCATAGCCCTTCACAAACTTCCTATAGTTCCAAGTCAAGCCAAGCAATGCCCTGACTTGGGTCTGGGTTGTTGGAGTGACCCAGTCCAGAGTTGTCTGGTTCTTGGGTTGGAGTGGCTAAACTTGGCCTTCACCTACCAGGTGACTCAAGAACACAACCTTTCCCTGCCCTGGCACTTGCTTGCCTTAATAGTGAGGCCGGCACTTCTCAGAGCCTCAACAACGTTGCCATGGTGAATCAGGTGATCCTGCCAGGTGGAACTGTAGACAGCAATATCATCCAGATAAGCTGTGTTTAAGGATTCCAGCCCAGCTAGTACTTTGTTCAGCAACCGTTGGAAGGTGGCAGTGGCATTCTTTAACCCAAAGGACATCACAGTAAACTGGAAGTGCCCATTTGGAGTAGAGAATGCTGATTTTCTTTTACTCCAGGGGTCAGACCTATTTGCCAGTACCCAGATGTGAGATCAAATGTACTGAGGCATTTGGCTCTCCTAATCTGTTAATTAGTTTGTCTACTCTAGGTATTGGGTGTGCGTCAGTTTTGTCACAGCATTGAGGCCCCTATAGTCCAAACAAAATTAAATTTCTTTCTTTTCACCCTTGGAGTGAGGTTTTGGGACTTAGACAACTGGGCCAGCCCAGGGGTTCTCTGAGGGTTCAATGACATAGAATTCTACCACCTTGATGATTTCAGCTTGGAAGCTCTCTCTGAAATTATCAGCCTGTCTGTAAATTTAGTTTTTGACAGGTAGGCTGTCACCAGTGCCCACATCATGGGTACACCAGCTAGTCTGACCAGAAGTCAGAGAGAAGAGCTCAGCATACTGATTTATGACTAGCCTGCAGCCAGCCTCTAAATGGCCAGTGAGGTTGTCTGAAAAGATCATTCCTTCAACAGACCCATCTCTGTAATTGCTACAGAGGAGATCAGGGAGAGGTTCACTCTCATTTTCCTGTCCCTCATCTGTGTCCATCAGTATGGTCATGTCAGCTCTGTCATATTAGGACTTCAGGTTTTTGATATGTACCACTCTTTTGGGATGTTTGCAACTGCCAAGGGCCACCAGAGGTGACCTCCCCTTTTCTTTCAAGCCCAGGGTATGGTCCACTCCATCATTTGTCTTGGAGGGCCCTAGGGGCTATAGGCTCCAATACCCATACCTTCTGTCATGGTTTAAATTCTACCAGGGTAGCTTTTTGTCATTTCACTGCTTTTGCAGTTCTTGACTGGCTTGAAGGTTTTGGCTTGCTTTCTCTGTGTGCTCAGTCATCCTGGAACGAAGGCCAAGCACATAATCTACTATGTCTTGTTTTGGTTCTTTGAGAGGTTTGTCCCAACCTTCTCCCACTAGACTCAGAGGACGTCTAACAGGGTGCCCAAACAAAAGTTCAAAGGGTGAAAATCCCATTCTGTCTGTGGCACTTCCCTGTAGACAAAAGCAGGTATGGAAGTAGGACATCCCATCAACTTCTGAATTTTTCAGGGAGCCCACCAATCACACCTTTCAATATCTGGTTGAATCTCTCCACCAGGCCATTGGTTTGTGGATGAAAGGGTGTAGTGAATCTGTAGTTCACTCCACACTCCTCCAACATGTGTTTTAGATATGCAGACATGAAGTTGGTAACTCTGACTACACCACCTCCGTTGGGAACCCAACACTGGTAAAGACACCAAGGAGGCTTTTGCCACCCCTGGGGAAGTGTTGGCCCTTAGGGGAATAGCTTTAGGGTGTCTGGTGGCCTGATCCACTACCATCAGAATATATTTGTTCTCTGAGGCTGTTGGAGGGTCCAGGGGCCAACAATATTGATCCCCTATCCTTTCATGGGGTACCCCAACCACTGGAAGTGGAATTAAGGGGGCTTTCAATGGCCTCCTACCTTGCCACTGACTTGGCAGATGACACAGGACTGATAAAGGTATTTCACCTTATGAGACATCCCTGGCCAATAGAAGTGGTTGACTAACCTACTTCAAGTTTTATTCCTGGGCAAGGTGCTCAGCTAAGGGGATGTATTGGGCCACAGTAAGGAGGAATTTCTAAAACTCTGAGGCACTACCACTCTCCTGGTTGCACCAGGTTTGGGGTCTATGGGCTTGCTTAATACTAGTCCATCCTCCCAATAAACCCTGTGGGTGCCACTGATGTCACCCTTTTCCTGTGCAGCAGCTTGGTGCTTCAGGCTTTCAAGAATGTGACAGGTGCCTTGCCCCTGCACAGATCCATCCTAGAGGGTCCCCCAGGGCCCAAGAGATCTGCATGGTAAGACCATATCTCTTCAGGCTCAGTTCCCTCTGCGAATTCCAAGTCTTCTTCTAGGGAAGAGGGGTTACGACTTGGGATCTTTTAAGAAGCTGGTCCCCCAGTCTTCTTACCCTTTCTCTTGGAAGACTGGTCCATTCTTTCAGGATCCAGTACCTCTTTTTCACTCAGAGCTCTGCTTTGTGTTCTGGTTGTAACACAACCCCATTCTGAGAGACCAACCATGCTGGAATGGGTCCTCAGTCTGACTTTTGTCCAGGTAGAAGTCTGCAAGTCAATCCAATCAGACAATCTACAGAAACATTAGGGGACGTAACCACTTCTTTTTGTCCAACTACTCTCCCCAGTCCAAAGTGACCATAGACATGGGATGGACTGTGGTGACATTATTGGCATTGGTGACTGAATAGAACCTTCGAATCAGGCACTCATCTGAGTGAACCAGCTACTGGGTCACCATCCATTTTGACACTAGCCTAAGTATCCCTCAAGACCTCTATCCAGGACCCATTCATCTTGGGAAACTGCCTGTATTTTTTCATGACATCTGGATAGGCAGTACAAAATAAGTCTACCTCTCCCTCAAAGACTAATGTTGTCTCAGTGGGTTTACTGACATGGTCAGTCCACACCTGGGATCCTACCTGGATGTTAGCAACGGCAGGTATTGCAGGTGGACTAGAGAAATATTCTTTGTTTTACAGCTAAGGTCTCCAATTCGGTGTCCTAGTGCTTTACAATCATGACAAAGAAGCCTTGTTGAGATCCCAGTTATTACCCTGGTACTCACCCTTAGACTGAGTAGATACTTTGGGCCCACCATCCTGAGCAAATATTTGGGGGCCTGTAGAAGATTCTTGATTATTCTTAGGGTTGCCTTCTTTCCTTTGGGGGGGATTGTTGGCCTCTTTCTTTTGGTCTACCCCACCAGTGTTAGTTTTGGTAACCCTTGTCTTGACTCAGTGGTCTGCCTTCTTCCACAAGTATTGAGGAGAAAACAGACCTTGGTCTCCCAGGAATTGATGTAGTTTCTCTTGGTGATAATTACTTAAAAGGTGTTTCTTCATAACTAAATAATACAGGCCTTCATAATCATGTACATTGTTACCACTTTCTAGAAATAGGGGTGCTGGTTGGCTGGGTATGCACCTAAGCCAGGCAGAACCCACCACTCTAGTCAGGGCAAAGGAGTTACACACTGAAGATAACCCCTGCCTGCTCACTCCCTTGGTAACTTGGCAGATCATTCAGGTTTATTCCAGAGGCAATGTGTAAAGTGTTTGTGCACACACACAACAGTGACACACTAGGCACACCACAAAAGGGACTCCACACAAGGTTATATAAAAATATCCTTTTTATTATCCATAAAAAAGCATTAGATCACAATCACATATATTACTGTGCCACTAGCCACTTGTCATGACTTCACAGGGAATACATTAATAACTTGGCCAATCGGGCCACTGTCATAAACCATTATGCATAGACATCATCAGCAGTGCACCATAATCAAAACTTTAGAAAAGTGAACACACTAGAAAATCACCATCACTGAACACATAGGTGCCCCCCTCCTGACAATTATAAAATATGTACACCAACCTCACAGGGAGTGCGGCAGTACACTTGACCCCCAGCATGAGGCTTCCCAATCAGCCCCAGATGCGGCCATGGGTGTAGCAGGCCCGGGCCAACTACACAACACATGGCCTCAGCCGGTGAGGAGACCGTGCCGGGTCCATCCATATGAATCACTAAGCAGCTGCCCGTAGAGCGCTGCTAACACTCAAACAGTACCTCTATCCTGAGCGGGAACCCCTGCTGTTCTTTTTTTTTTTCCAAAAGCTTTATTGATTTGTACAAGTGGTACACTGCTATTTAGCCAACAACCCGGAGGCAGGCAGCTTGTCATTGTAAATTCTCGACGCAGTGCGCTGCTAACACTCAAACAGTACCTCTATCCTGAGCAGGAACCCCTGTGGTTCTTGACTGGGTTACTAGCAATGCAGCTCTACTGGGCCCGAGGTAGCCTAGGGGCCAGTGGGAGTGTGTGTACCACTCGAATACAAACTACTGTATATCACAAAGGACACAAATTAAAAAAGTAAGAACATTCTCACTTGTAAATTAAAAGATCCACGCCCCATAAGTCTCGGGAGGGGAGTGGGGGCGACAATGGCACACCCTACGGAGGGACAGAGATGTAGGATAAGGGTGAATATTGTAAATGAGCAAAGGGTACTTAGCTCTGTAGTGGTAGGAAAGAATCGCTCTTACGCCCGCAACGTCCAGCACCCGCTCAGCACCTAGCGTCTTCTGCTACCGGACCTCGTGGATGATCCCAGGCAGGTAGAATATGCTAAAGAAAGGTGCAGGTAGGGGTGGGAGGATCGTCGAGGGAGCGTGGTCCAATCCCGGCTGGTTATCAGAAAGAGGCTTGGGATGCACGGCTCTTCCCTCAATTTCGTCATAGGGGTGTCAACCAAGCACACCACTGCTTATCAAAACGAGGCTTGAAAAGCAATCGGGACAATATCCGATGGAAGCCTGGATTGTAAGCGAGGCTTGGATTACAAGCCGGGTGAAATTCACAAAGTAAAAACTTTATTTATCCTGAGTTGAGGACAAATAAGGAGACGAGCAAGGGCGTAGGTGGGGCACTAATGGAATGCTCAATACTTTGTGAAAAAAACAGTTGGATGTTATATACGTCAAAGGGCTTAAACAAAACATAGTGCAGATACCGTAAAGATCAAAGGTTGATCTAGAATGTGAAACAGAAAATCAAGAATGGGGAGATAATTGTATAGCAAACAGCTCCGAATTAGGGACTTAGAAAGTAAATTGTTTTAATTTCTATACTAGTAGTTTCATTTATTTTTTAAGGACTCAGAAGGAAAGGGACAGTGTTAGAAAGAAGGTTCTAACGTCACTGTACTCATGGCTCAAAGGATTTAAATGGTTGATGCCAACTCACTGAAAATCCACAACGAATGATCTAGAGAAACTCCTGCATTAATAGGGAAGAGGAGTTCTAACGTTTCAGTACAGATGACCGTGGTATTTGATCATTAAGACCAGTCAGATGTGTCCCCAATCTGTAAACCCAGCGTTGTTCTTTTTCAAAGAGCACACTGGCGGTGTTTTTATTGGTAGTAACTTTCTCAATGATGGTCCAACGTAGGGCGTTAGGTGTGTGATTTTGCTGGAGAAAATGTTCACTCATTTTAGTAGCCGTTTTGCGACATCTGATGTTACTTCGATGTTCGCAGATGCGCAACTTCACTTTACGAGTGGTCATGCCTACGTATCTTTTATGGCAAGGACATGTGATGAGATAGACCACATTGGTGGAATTACAATTACTGTGTGTCCTCTGTGTCCATATCCTACCTGGTTCCAGGGAAAGTTGTTTGGAGTGTGTCGTCAGGTGACACACACTACAGTTTGAACATGGATAGTGTCCAATGATAGGGGGTAAACCCCAAGCATCTGTAATTGGTCTTTCAATTGACAAGTTGGACACTGTAGATTGGGGCCGAGTGTGTACTAAGGAGTCCTTCAGACTCCTGCCTTTCTTAAAAGAAAAGAGTGGTTTCTCCCATGTTCTTTTGATGCTCGTAATGATTCTCCAATGTTTATTTAACGATTTTTTCATGGCATCTGATAAACAGATGTAGGTGGTTACACATGTGAGTGGTATGTCTGTTGGTTCCTTTACAGTTTCTTCCAGGAGAGCTTCCCGTGGTTGATTTCTTGCCCGTTTGTTTCCTTTGTTTAAGTTTAAGTTTAAGTTTAAAATATTTATCAAGTGCAACATACACCTGGGCGGTTTCTTGGCGCTAAGATAGCAGGCAGCCAGCTGGGCAAAATCAGTCGCTAAGACATAGACTGAAAAGGCGAGCGGAGCTTAAGAAAGATGAGCCTGAGTGAATAAAAAAGTCTTCAAAGCTTTGCGGAAGCTGGAATACTGGGTGAGGGACCTAAGGTGGAAGGGGAGAGAATTCCAGAACATGGGGGCAAGGGATTTGTTGGAATCTCTCCGTGGTGGAGTGTAGTCAGGATCGGAGTAAGGGTATACTTTGTTGAACTCAAATTTCTTAAGATCTTTTTGACATTTCGTGACTTTGGATTGCATCAGTGAGTCTTTATAATCAGTCATTTCTTTATTGATTTCATCCAAGCATTTTTTGTAACCAGTTACTGTTGTTTTGAAATGTGACTCGGTTTTTTGAATTTCCACCATTAGGGCCTCCGAAAGGCGTAGTGCTGTTGTTATAATCAGGACCAGCCAATCTCGAGTACAGTGCCATGCTACCATCGCCCATTCTTTGCGGAATGTGGCATCAAGAATGGGGAGAAAATTGTATAGCAAACAGCACCGAATTAGGGACTAACAGCCTGATTCATCAAAGACCTGTTTTGCGAGTCTTTAATAGCGATTCATAAGGAATCGCTAGTAAGGACTTGCAAAACGGGATTCATGTAGAAAGGATGGTAGTAGGGTATCCTCTTGATTTTAATCTCTCTGTAAGCTCATTAGCTTGAGTTTTGTAGTCTCTAGTATCGCTACAATTCCGCCGTATCCTTAGATAGTGACCGTAAGGAAGGTTCTCCCTAAGAGGTCTAGGGTGAAAACTGGAGAACTCGAGCAAGTTATTTTTAGCTGTCGGTTTGTAGTGCGTTCTTGTTTTTAGGGTAGTTCCACTCACAGTGATGACCAGATCCAGGAACACAACCTCGTGTTTACTGAAACAGTGGGTAAATTTAAGATAAGGGTCTAGGGTATTGACCCAAATCAGAAATTGTTCAAGAGAAGGACCGTCTCCCTTCCAGATAATGAAAATATCATCAATATACCTCCTCCATAATCCTATGGAGGATGAGAAGGGGTTGTTACTTGGCAAGATGTACTTGAACTCAAAGTCGTGGACATAGAGTCCGGCTACGCTAGGAGCAAATGTGCTGCCCATAGACATGCCTGTGCTCTGAAGATATAGATTTCCTTGGAACTCGAAGTAATTTTCTTTCAAGGCCAGAGTGGCACATTTTAGTATAAATTGTTTGGGTGTTGTATATTCCCACACAATAGAGTCCAGAGCTGTCCATAGGACTCTCAAAGTGTCATCCTGGGGGATGCTTGTATACAAGCTCTCGATATTAAGTGTCACAAGAGTGATTGAGTCTATTTCAAAAGTCACAGGTTCCAGTAGTTGCAACAGATTTTTAGTGTCTTTAAGATAAGTTGGTGTGTTCTGTATTAAAGGTTTAAGATAGTAATCACAGAACGTCGAGAGGGGTTCAAGAAGTGAACCGATCCCTGACACAATGGGTCTTCCCGGGGGGGCTCACATTTTTGTGGGTTTTGGGCAGGGTGTAAAAGTATGGTATTGTTGCACCGCTTGCCATCAGGTACGCAGCTTCATGTTTGGAAATCCATTCATTGTCTTCAGCTTCCTTTACTAAGTCATGAATACGTGACTTCAATTCTGGTGTAGGATCCGTTGTCAAAGGATTGCAATTGGTCCTATTGTCCAGGAGGTTCTTAAACACATTGTCATAATCCACTGTATTTTGGATAACTATGCCACCTCCTTTAACCGCTGGCTTGATGGTTATGTCCTTATCGTTTTTCAATTTTTCCAGGGCCTGATATTCCATGGTCGAAAAGTTTTTGAAGGCGGGTGCCTGTTGGAAGAGCTTCCATATCATTGTAGACCGCCTGTTCAAAAGCCGTTATTTCGGCTGGGATAGAGTGAGGCGGAGGAACAAAGGTTGATTTTAACCTGAAATTTGTATCAAAGAGAGGGGGGCCCGCCATAGAGTTTTCTTTTGACTCAAAGAATGCTTTAAGTTTCAGCTTTCTAAAAAAAATCAGATAGCTCACAGTAAAGTCTGAATTTTTCAGGTCTGGCCGTGGGAACAAATCCAATGCCTTTCTCAAGGACCTTTATTTCTGTTGAACTCAGAGCTTTTTTTGAGAGGTTTGTTATTAAACTCCCTGTGCACATGTGCTCGTGTCGATGTTTAGCTGCGGGTGTGGTTGCCCACTGGGTCCTCCGTTTCCCAGGTTACTTGGTTGTTGTTGCCTCATCTCCTTCCTCTTCCCCGCCTGCCTCTCTCTAAAAAAGGCATCTGATGTTGGTTTTGGGGAAAGTGGGACTGCATGTAAGGGTTCCAACCCATCATTGGGAAGGGTGGTTGTTGTTGAAAGAAAAGGGGTGGTGGGCCATTGCCTGGTGTTCCATATGGTGGCCACCTAGGTTGTTGGTTATGATAGTTAGGTCTACCTCTACCACCTAGTCGTCCTTTCTGTTTTTGGCCTTGATAGCTGGAGCTGGTACTATTGGTTGTAGAATTGCTGTCAGAATCATCTGATTTGTTGGAATCTCTCCGTGGTGGAGTGCAGTCAGGATCGGAGTAAGGGTATACTTTGTTGAACTCAAATTTCTTAAGATCTTTTTGACATTTCGTGACTTTGGATTGCATCAGTGAGTCTTTATAATCAGTCATTTCTTTATTGATTTCATCCAAGCATTTTTTGTAACCAGTTACTGTTGTTTTGAAATGTGACTCGGTTTTTTGAATTTCCACCATTAGGGCCTCCGAAAGGCGTAGTGCTGTTTTTATAATCAGGACCAGCCAATCTCGAGTACAGTGCCATGCTACCATCGCCCATTCTTTGCGGAATGTGGCATCAAGAATGGGGAGAAAATTGTATAGCAAACAGCACCGAATTAGGGACTAACAGCCTGATTCATCAAAGACCTGTTTTGCGAGTCTTTAATAGCGATTCATAAGGAATCGCTAGTAAGGACTTGCAAAACGGGATTCATGTAGAAATTGCATAAAGAAATGCGATTCCTACACATTCCTTATTTGCGATTAGCAAATTGCTAATCGCAAATACAGAATAACTCCCCATGCATTCCTATGGGCCTACAGGCCCATAGGAATGAATGGGGCGTTATTCCTTATTTGCGATTAGCAATTAGCTAATCGCAAATAAGGATGCAATTTCAAGGGTGCAGGGGTGTCCACAGGACACCCTGTAGCACCCCTGAAATGTAATCTACATTGGTGTTTTGCACACACACATGTCCAAAGGACATGTGTGTGTGTAACATGCAACTTAGAAAAATGCATTTAAATGCATTTTTCTAAGTTTTCGCTATTTACCACGAGGTTTGACCTCGTGGTAAATAGCGTCCATAAATAGCGAATTCGCAATTTTTAAATGTTTCATGAATAGCATTTAAGGAATCTCTAATAGAGATTCCTTAAATGCTAATCCTCGCAATTTAGCGAATTCTTAAATAGCGAATTTTGCATTTGGGATGATGAATCCCAAAAGCAAAAATTGCACTCGCAAAAGGCAAGATTCTGAGAATCTTGCCCTTTGCGAGTGCAATTTAGCTTGATGAATCAGGCTGTTAGAAAGTAAATTGTTTTAATTTCTATATTAGTAGTTTAATTTATTTTTTAAGGACTCAGTAGAGGGAAAAGGACAGTGTTAGAAAGAAGGTTCTAACGTCACT
This sequence comes from Lissotriton helveticus, assembly GCF_964261635.1. Lineage (NCBI taxonomy): Eukaryota > Metazoa > Chordata > Amphibia > Caudata > Salamandridae > Lissotriton > Lissotriton helveticus. The sequence continues at coordinate 1,507,478,097 of NC_136069.1, read as the reverse complement.
GTACTCATGGCTCAAAGGATTTAAACGGTTGATGCCAACTCACTGAAAATCCACAACGAATGATCTAGAGAAACTCCTACATTAATAGGGAAAAGGAGTTCTAACTTTTAAGTACAGATGACCATGGTATTTGATCATTAACACCTAAGACCTTCTAGGGAAGAGGCGTTACAACTTGGGATCTTTTAAGAAGCTGGTCCCCCAGTCTTCTTACCCTTTCTCTCGGAAGACTGGTCCATTCTTTCAGGATCCAGTACCTCTTTTTCACTCAGAGCTCTGCTTTGTGTTCTGGTTGTAACACAACCCCATTCTGAGAGACCAACCATGCTGGAATGGGTCCTCAGTCCGACTTTTGTCCAAGGAGAAGTCTGCAAGTCAATCCAATCAGACAATCTACAGAAACATTAGGGGACGTAACCACTTCTTTTTGTCCAACTACTCTCCCCAGTCCAAAGTGACCATAGACATGGGATGGACTGTGGTGATAATATTGGCATTGGTGACTGAATAGAACCTTCGAATCAGGCACTGATCTGAGTGAACCAGCTATTGTTGCCTCAGTGGGTTTACTGACATGGTCAGTCCACACCTGGGATCCTACCTGGATGTTAGCAACGGCAGGTATTGCAGGTGGACTAGAGAAATGTTTCTTTGTTTTACAGCTAACGTCTCCAATTCGGTGTCCTAGTGCTTTACAATCATGATAAAGAAGCCTTGTTGAGATCTCAGTTATTACCCTGGTACTCACCCTTAGACTGTGTAGATACTTTGGGCCCACCATCCTGAGCAAATATCTGGGGGCCTGTAGAAGATTCTTGATTATTCTTAGGGTTGCCTTCTTTCCTTTGGGGGGATTTTTGGCCTCTTTCTTTTGGTCTACCCCACCAGTGTTAGTTTTGGTGACCCTTGTCTTGACTCAGTGGTCTGCCTTCTTCCACAAGTATTGAGGAGAAAACAGACCTTGGTCTCCCAGGAATTGATGTAGTTTCTCTTGGTGATAATTACTTAAAAGGTGTTTCTTCATAACTAAATAATACAGGCCTTCATAATCATGCACATTGTTACCACTTGCTAGAAATGGGGGTGCTGGTTGGCTAGGGTATGCACCTAAGCCAGGCAGAACCCACCACTCTAGTCAAGGCAAAGGAGTTACACACTGAAGATAACCCCTGCCTGCTCACTCCCTTGGTAACTTGGCAGAGCAGTCAGGTTTATCCCAGAGGCAATGTGTGAAGTGTTTGTGCACACACACAACAGTGACACACTAGGCACACCACAAAAGGGACTCCACACAAGGTTATATAAAAATATCCTTTTAATTATCCATAAAAAAGCATTAGATCACAATCACATATATTACTGTGCCACTAGCCACTTGTCATGACTTCACAGGGAATACATTAATAACTTGGCCAATCGGGCCACTGTCATAAACCATTATGCATTGACATCATCAGCAGTGCACCATAATCAAAACTTTAGAAAAGTGAACACACTAGAAAATCACCATCACTGAACACATAGGTGCCCCCCTCCTGACAATTATAAAATATGTACACCAACCTCACAGGGATGCGGCAGTACACTTGACCCCCAGCATGAGGCTTCCCAATCAGCCCCAGATGCGACCATGGGTGTAGCAGGCCCGGGCCAACTACACAACACATGGCCTCAGTCGGTGAGGAGACCTTGCCGGGTCCCTCCATATGAATCACTATGCAGCTGCCCGTAGAGCGCTGCTAACACACAAACAGTACCTCTATCCTGAGCGGGAACCCCTGCGGCTCTTTTTTTTTTTTTGCAAAACCTTTATTGATTTGTACAAGTTGTACACTGCTATTTAGCCAACAACCGGAGGCAGGCAGCTTGTCATTGTAAATCCTCACCGCAATTTGCGGTTCTGTATCCATACACTCGTACACAGCATCAATAACCAAAATTAACAAGTAATAAAATAAACCATCTAGAAGCATTCTGCATAGGAGATTGGTCAATCGTAAGTCTAAGCTGTATGTCCTCAATGCCACTCTCATTGTAAATTACTTGTCTGGAGGTCTCGAGATCTAATCACCACCCGTGCAACTTTCATCCCAATCCTCCCTGAGTGTCTCATCGCACAACACACTCCCAACCCCGTACCCCATCTATCTTTCCCGCCACAATCATCACCCACTTATTCTGTCCCCCCAATTAGGGTCTACATCCTGCACCACATACACTATATCTCCATTCACCCTTCCCACACACCTCCAGCCTCACACCTCTACATCCGCCCCATCCAACCAGGTCGCCAATGGTTGCCAAATATCTACTGGTCTGGATCGCTGCGGCATTAATTCCCAATACGCTGTCAATTGGTCCTTACAATACATGGCCGATTTTAACCAACCTGACACTGTTGGCGGAGCCTTTTGTTTCCAGTGTAGTGCGATCTGCCTCTTAGCCAGCAGAAGTAGAAGGGCAACTAGTTTCCTAGAAGCGCAAGGTATATTCATGACAAAACCAAGGAGTGCCAGAAGCGGATCGGGACTCATTTCCTCCTCAACTATCTGCCCTATCCTTCCAAAGACTTCCACCCGATATCTGCTCACAGGCCCGCATTCCCACGTTAAGTGATAAAATGTCGCATCTCGGGTTCCACACCTCCAGCAGTTTGCATCAGCTAACAGGCCCATCCTACATAGTTGTTTAGGTGTGCGGTATGTTCTATGTAAGTAATTAAAATGTATTAATCTCAGTCTGTAGTTGGGCGATAGGTGTTCGAGTTGGGTGCAACAGAATAACCATTGTTTCTCTGTAATGCTAATACCTGCCTCTGCTTCCCATTGCAATCTCGATTCAGGCTGTATCACGGGGGCCGTATCCTGCGTGATTTTGTAGATACGAGTGATCAGTTTGCTTGGCGAGCTGTTTGCTAGGACATCTTCTAGCGCCGACAGCGTCGGAGGTGCAGCAGGAAACATTGGGTATCTAGATCTGCATGCCGCCCGTAGTTGATAATAAAGGAGCAGTTCGGATGCTGTGGGCTCCTCAGATTCGCACATTGTCTGTAAAGATAGGAAGGTGTCATCTGGGTACAAATCCCACACCACCGACAGTCCGCATTTGCATGCCCTCTCCGACACCGCTGTGTCCGTTAATGGTCCCAATAGCGGGTTCCCACCTAGCAGCATGGTCGGGGCATATAGTTCAGCTAGTCCAGCACGTTTTGCTATATTCAGCCAGGCCCAACGTACCGCCTCCACTGTGTCTATATCCAACCCCTGCGGTTCTTGACTGGGTTACTGGCAATGCAGCTCTGCTGGGCCCGAGGTACAAGAAGTGCAGGGCTCCTGACAAGGGAACCTCTGGTGGACCCCTCCTGTCACAGGGGAACAATCGGTGTCAGTGGAGAAGCGATTACTACCGCGCCCGCCGCCTCCCTTTGAGCAGCAGCCCCAGCTTCCTAAGGGTGGGAGAGGGCTCATCGTGTCAAGGCCAGCCACAATGAGATTGGTTCTTTCCAGCAGGCGGCTCTCTTCTTAACTCTGGCTCCTTCAGCAGCTTCCCATGCCCACTGCCTCAAGGGGGTGCCGAACAGGGTTGCGGGGTCTACAACACGACCCTCGTTGCACTCCAGTCTGAAGCCCTCGAGGCTCTGGTCCCTTCCGGGTGCGGATAGGCTCCACCCCTTCTGTTGTCGGAGGGATCTCCCCGGCCAGACTTCCTTGCTGCTTGGGCACTGCCTCGCAGCCCTGGCCATGTAGCAAAGCCCCAGCTGCAGGCCAGTAGAATCAAATCAGGCAACAGAGGAGGTTTCCCCACCAAAGGTTGCAATGCTTCAGTTTCAGGCTCTGTAAATGATGAGAGGGGCACCTTCCATTATTCCCCACAAGCTGTTAAAAATCACAAGGGAGAAGTACAGCCCCCACCAGACGCTGTCTCCAATCACCCAGGGCAAATCACACAACCCTGGGCGTTCACTGGGTATACCAACAACAGTGCCCCAGCCGGCCAGCACAAGAGTCCAGGTAACCACAGTGGCAGTCCTTCCCTCCACCCAGCAGGCAGAAGGTTAGCTCCCTGTGTAGTCCAGTCTAATGGTGGTCCCTCCTTGCAAGGCGTGGTTTGTAGGGCGACCAGCTCCCTGGTTCCACGTCCCACGCATTGTCTTCCCTTTTTCAAACCCGAAAACATGGGGTCACAGCCCCCTTAACTTACAGTCCAAAAAGTATTTGTTCTCTGGTGGCAGAGGGCTCTGAGCACAGTCCAAACCACTTCTGTCCTCACTGGTGTAGTTTCCTGGCAGGAGGTGGAGACAGCATTGTTCAGTGCAGACCAGGCCTATTCAGGATCAGAGAAATCTCCTCCCACTATTCTAAATGCAGCCCAAGTCTATTCAGCCCAGCCCTGACTCATCCAGGAAAGACAGGTCACGCTTCAACCCCCCAGTGGCAGTCTGAAGATAATTCACATTGCATGTCTCTGTCACTCCAATACCAGACAGTCAATTCAAAAACCAGCAGAGGCACAAAGAACATAAGCACACAGAAATGCCCACTTCTAAAAGTGGCTTTTCAAAAAAATAATAATAAATCTGCTTTCACCAATAAGCAGGATTTATCACTACTATTCCAAACATACCAAACTTTGTCATGCTACCCCTCTCAGATCAGAAATTACCTCTGAAGCACATATCAGGGAATCCCAACGCATCCCTACGAGAGGGTAGCCTCACAGCAGTGAGAAACCAAATAGACTGTTTGCCACTACCAGGAAATGCCACACAGTTAAGGCACATGTCCTACCCTTCACCCACACTGCACCCTGCCCATTGGGCTAGCTAGGGCCTACCTTAGGGGTGACTGATATGTAGTAAAAGGGGAGTTTCAGACATGGCAATCCCTTTATATGCCACGTCACAGCGGCAGTAAACGGTGTATGCAGATCCTGCAGTGGCAGAGGCCTGAGACAGGTTTTAAAGACTACTTAGGTGGGTGGCGCAAGCAGCACTGAAACCCCACCAGTAGCATTTAATATACAGGCCCTTGGTATATGGAACACCACTGTACAAGGGACTTACAGGTAAACTAAATATGCCAAACAGGTGTAGACCAGTCTTACCAAGGTTACAAGAGAGAGAGCATGCACTTTAGCACTGATCAGCAGTGATAAAGTGCCCAGAACCATAAAACCAACAACAACATGTCAGAAAAAATACAGGAGGAAGACAAAAATGATCTGAGATGACCCTGCAAAAAAGGCCAAGTCCAACACCACTCAACCAACATCCCAGTGTTTTCACTGAGTAGTCTACAAAATCTAACCAGAATTGGCCGTGGGTTTTCTTGGTCTCCTTGAACTTGATCCTATATTCCTTAGTGCTGAATCCAAAGCCCTCAATCAGAGTACCCTTCATGAGCTCATAGGATGTAGCATCTGTCTCACTGAGTGGCAGGAGTCTATTGATGCACTTTCCTGAGAACATTACCCAGAGGATCGCACTCCATAGCTTCCTGTGGACCTGCCTACTAAGACAGGCTCTCCCAAATGCAATGAACCACTTAGTAATATCATCGCTCTCAAAATATTTCAGGACAATCCCTCTGGGGACTTTGGAGTCTGCAGAATCTGCCTCCCTATTTATTATTTTGTTGCCACCAGGCATGGGTCCTATGCCCATCTTAGATCTTTGTTTTTCTATGGCTATAAGTTCAGCTTCTAGAACTGTCCTCTTGGCCAGTTTCTGAAGCTCTGCATCTTCAGTATCTACCTCATCTGCGGCACTACTGAGGTCACATCCATCAGTGGTGTGGTTATCTGAGGGGGCAGTAACGGAGTCAGTTTCTTCCGCATCTATCTCCTCCTCTTCTTCTACTATGTTCTACTACTTCCTCCCCAGTGGGGGGAGTTCTGTTTGCCAGGGCCTTGTCATTATCTGCCAGCATCTGCTGGAGATGGGCTTTGTGGGGTTTAGGACTCATGGCATTCCTTACGGACCTCGACCTGAATCAAATCTGCAACAGCTCCACACATAATAAGGGTTCAATCTTAGATCTTGTCATTGCCAACGCTGATTCCATTCAACTTGAATAAATGCTCCCTTGTGTTTGGTCGGACCACCTCTTCATTATTTTCCTCATTAATAAAGCTGTGAGACAAAACTCAGCTCAACCTACAAAACCTAAAATATGGAAAAGGAGCATAAAAAGCACTAACATCAATCTACCAACATCTCTCAGTGGCAATTTTTTTTCTCCCCCTGATAACTTATCAGATGTATAGGGTCTTACAAACCACTATTTCAGTTCTATGACTACTGCACTAGACATAGTTGCACCGCTACAACTGAAAAGACTTTCTGCCAAAAACTCCAAACCGTGGCAGCCTCAATTCAGATAGACGTACCTTAAGACCGTCGGTGTAGAGCTTCCCTGTCCCTTGACCACCTTACGCTTCTAAGAGCTACCAGGAACTCCTACTACAAAAAATATCAGAAGGTCTAAAGCAAACTTTATTAGGAACCAGTTAGACCAAGCTAAAAAACGACCAACAAAACTATTTGAATTAGTTAAAGCATAATCAAATGGCCTACCACAACCCCCCCCAAGCTAGACCAAGCACAATACCTAGTTGTGGGGAATTTGCCTCCTTTTTCAGGGGGAAGACCAAAAAAATGAATATTGACCTGCAGGTGGATTTACAGCATCATTCCTTCTTTCCCAATCACACCCTTGGCCCCTCTCTGGCGACCTTTACCACTTGCCAAAAACAATGCTGCATGGTCCTCCTTTAAAACCTTTAACGAAGGAGCAATCTTAAAAATTCTCACAACATTGAAGCCCTCTAATCATTTTGTCAAACCTCTACCCTCTAACTTCTTAAATGAGGTCAAATCTTTGATACTGCCATTATGGGCCAAGATTGTTAATGCTTCTCTGCTTTAAGGCATTATAACAGAAAACCTTAAATTGGGGGAGGTATTCCACATCCTAAAAAAAAGTCTGCGGACCACACAGACTTAAATAATAACTGCCTGATCTCTAACATTCCAACTCTGGCTAAACTCCTGGAAAAATGTGTACTTTGCAACTACATCAAACCATTCGACCTGCTGGACCAGTGTCAATCTGGTTTCCGTGCAGGGCACAGTACTGAATCGGCTCTGGCACACATAGTGGATGGGGCACTAAAAATCCTAGACCAAACCAAAGCTTGCGTTTTATTCCTGCTTGACTTATCTTTGGCATTCAACACAGTCAAACACAACAATCGTCACCTCCTGAGACATAGAATGGGCCTATCAGGATCTATCCTAATTTGGTTCACCTCTTTTCTCCAGAACAGATCCCAAAGAATCAAGATCAATCAATCTATACCTAAATCCATCCCAGTCAGGTTAGGAGTCCTGCAGGGCTCCTCCCTTTCACCCACTCTTTTTAAGCTATTCATGAAACCTCTTACCGAAATTCTTTGCTCTTCCAACATTCATTATCACATGTATGCAGACGATACACAACTGTACCCAAAGGTCTCTTCCCTGGAGGAAATCAGATCTCTTAACTTAACTCTACACAAGCCGCAGTTTGGCTTGCTTAAAACCACCTTAAACTAACCACCCTCAAGACCAAATTCCTCCCAATCAAACATCGATCATAGAGGGATGGCCTAAACAACTTACAGCACTCAACTGCCAGCCTCAAGGGATCAGCTCAGCGAGATCTCTTGGAATACCACTCGACAGTATTCCAAACATGCATAAACATATCGGGGCCGCAACAAAAGGAACAAACATACAGATGGTCATTCCGAGAAATTTAAAAACCTTCCTTCCCCCGAATGGGAAATTGGAAGTACATGCTCTAGTAATCCCCAGACTAGATTATGGAAGTGCAACTCTTTGCGGACTTCCAAGTTCTACAAAAGCCCCTCTAAGAACCTCTCTCAATTAGGCTGCCAGGCTCATCACGGGTTCTAAAAGAAACTACCACATTTCCCCTGACCTTAGAGCTCTCGATTGGCTCCCACTTGAACCAAGAATTCAACAAAAAATTGCTTGCATGACTCACAAAACACTTCACTACAAGACCCTCAGATATCAGGCACCGAAATTGGCGCTCTCTGTGGTAATAGATCCTCCAGGAGCTCCAGCACTCTTCTTCTGAAACTATAACATTTTCCAAAAAGAAAACATACAACCAAACCTTTTCTGGAATCGCCCCAAGGATCTGGAACACATTGCACCCAGGAACCAGATTTAATCCCTCTACTTCCTCTTTCAGGAAAGAAGTAAAGTCTCTACTAATGAGTAAACTTACATGATCAATGACGTGCCCTACATGACAGATGTTGTCCATCATTGTCTTTGATGTTTTGTACTTTCTGTCTTTATACATACACTTACCATCTATATTATGAGGCAATAATGGTATATGTCATACTTTGACCTATGTTTCCCCTGTAAAGTGCTCCGATACCCACAGGGGTCATGTTGGTGCTATAAAAACTTTCAAAATATATATATATATTTTTTAAAAGGGCATTTTTTTATGCTTTGCAAAAATCTTTACGTTGGGAACCTTTAAGATGCGCATAGGGACCCAGGTTGAGTTCCTTGCACGCCGTGGCACATCAGTCATGGTGTTTAAAGTAGGTGGTGTTTTATTAAAGATTTAAAACCCTCTAAGTACTTCTAAGGCCTTAACTACTTTAAAGTCTTTTAAGTTTCTAAAAGAATGGGTGACTTAACCCTAACACTATTTTAAAAACAGTTTGAAATAAAACCCCGAAAAGTATAAACAATTCTATTCTAAAAACAATTTTTGGATTTCCTCAGGGAAGTGGTACAACAAATGTCAAAGTCTTGTGTCCCACCGCTGCACCACCAATGTAGTAAGCTGGCTCTGTATGTGATATTATCACTGGGTGGTAATACTGTGCACAGAGTCCAGAGGTAAACCAAAAAGTTTACAGTGCTCAATGTAAACCCCAAAGTGCTGAGTGTAAGACATTTATTTCACACACATGATCTAATGGACACATGACTCAGGAAGGGAATCCAGACCAATTGTATTAAATTATACTTTGTTTCATCTTTATTTTAAGACCCAGGTCTTGATAATAAGGTAGGTACGTTTTTAATTAAAATTCTTTTCAGGTTTCAGAAGTTTGACAGTGCAAATTTTAGAGCAGTTCAATATTATCCTGTGGAGGAAAATAAGTGTGCGGTGTAACAGGTACGTATACCACTTTCAGTTCCAGTGAAGTCTTCGGGGGTCTTGGGTCAACACTGTGGGTAATGTCGGTCATAGGTGACAGGGGGGGCCCCAGAGGTGAGAATTCAGGATCTACCCGGAAGCGGTCAATACGGGCAATGAGATTTTCCCTTTGCAATCCAAAGAGAGCAATGAAGCCTGTCGGTTCTTGCCGGCGGCTCGCTGCTGTCGATCGAATGGAGTAATTCTTCCATTGTCGGACCGTCACAGAGAGATCGTAGTCGGCAGGCAGGGCAAGAGGGGCAGATGGAGGCTGACTGGGCAACTTGCAGGAGGGTGCGGGCTATCAAACACAGGGCTGGGCACAGCTCAGGTCGTGGGGGCACTGATTTTCAGAGTTAGGATACAAACCCTTGTAACACAAAATTAGCATAATATTAACACTATCTGCTTTAAACAACTTCTTTACAAGGTTCCGAGAGGAGTCTATTTCCACTTCCACCAGGTTTAGAAGAATAGATCGTATTTGGGCATACATAAAAAAATTAAGATCCTTGTGTAGTTTTATTTAAAAATAAAATTGTTTGAACCACAGTGAGGGGCTCCTCAGCCTCCAGGGACCTTAACTGTTAAGGAGACTCAAGCCTCCAGTGCGAAACGCACTTGGAGGCTCTGCTGCAGGGTGCTGCTGGAAATGGGCGGGTCAGCCATGTGCTGAAAAGCGGTCCCTGCGATCCCGCTGTGCAGGATGTGCATAAGACGTGCCTGTGCAAGGCCTGGGTCGAGGGCAGACTAGGAAGAGGCAGGGCCAACACCCACTTGGCTCTGTGGCTGGCAAACGATTGGGAAGCCGGAGTAAGGTACACTTTTTAACACTGGCCCTTATTTTGCCTAAATAACTGAAGTGAGCATTTTTTCTTCTGATTACTAGTTCCCCTTTATGTTATATTTTATGTTATGTTATATGGTGATTTATAACGCGCACGACTACTCTTGAATATCCTGGCGCGAAATAGAATCAGACAGATGGCGAGAAAAGTGAATTAGTAGGCCTGCCTAAAAAGGTGAGTTTTGAGGAGCTTCTTGAAGCATCTTAAGTCCTGAATGTGGCGCAGCGCTATAGAGAGGGCATTCCAGAGGATGGATACTTTAACTGAAAGGGACTGTCCGCCCATCCTGGCTCGACGAAAATGAGGGGTTACCATCAGACGATGGGCAGCCGACCTTAGGGATTGCCGGGGAATGTAGAAGGCCACTCTTTTCCTAATATAGGAGAGGCCAGAGTCGTCTAGGGCTCTGTGTGCTAGGACAAGAGCCTTAAACTGTACCCTCTGGGTCACCGGCAGCCAGTGGAGAGTGCACATTTGTGATCTTATACTGGTTCTCTTAGAAATGCCAAGAAGGCGTCTGGCCGCAGCTTTCTGGATAAGTTGAAGCTTATTAACCAGTTATGACGGGATGCCAAGAAAGAGCGCATTGGCATAATCCAGGCGGGAAAAGATGAGAGCCCGGGCGACCATCTCCTTGGCCGGCAGAGGGAGCAATGGAAAGAATCTGCCTAAGGACTTGAGAGTCCCGAAGCAGACGCCCGTGAGTCTCTTAACATGCTGCGTAAACCTAAGGTCAGCTCCAAACCAAATGCCTAGATTCTTGGCTGGGCCACCCTCGGATAAAGGTCGGGGAAAATCAGGGGGCCACAAAGCTTCAGTGAAATGAGAGGGAAATTGCCCATTTAGTATCATTTCTGATTTCCCCTCATTACATTTTAATTTGGGCTGAGCAAGCCATGTGAACACGGTGGCTAGGCATCTTTGCGCCATATTAGTGCATACATCTGAGTCGTCCCAGGTAAACAAAAGCTGGGTGTCATCGGCGTAGGCCATTATCTTAGCACCCAATTCCTCGGCCAGGAAGATCAGTGGGGTCAAAGAGATATTGAAAAGTAGGGGGCTCAAAGTCGAGCCCTGAGGGACACCCGTCTGAACCTCTCTGGCCGAAGAAGAAAAAGGAGGCATCCAGACCTGCTGGGAACGGGAGTTCAGAAAAGATTCCAGCCATGACCACACTGAACCAGAGAGGCCGATGGACGACAGGCGAGCAAGGAGAAGCTGGTGAGGTATCGTATCGAAGGCGGCAGAGAGGTCCAATAAAATCAGAGCCACTCTGCCGCCCCTATCCAAACATTCTCTAATAGCCTCCGTCACCTCCACCAGAGCAGTTTCCGTGCTGTAAGACTAAGCCCGATTGAGCTGGGTGCAGAGCCCCCGAGGTTTCTACAAATGCATTCAGTCGGCGGAAAGCCACCTTCTCGCAGACTTTGGCCAGAGCTGGTAACAGGGAGATAGGCCGGTAATTTGCCGTTATAAGAGGATCCGCCGTCGGCTTCTTTAGCAGCGGAAGGAGTTTAGCCTGCTTCCATTGTCTGGGCATCGTTGCTGACTGCAGCGACCTATTAACAATGGCCGTGACTTACATACCTACAATATCTACCACTCCGGCCAGAACTCTGGCTGGGCAGGGATCTGAGGGAGATCCTGATTTTAGCGATTTGAGGATGGTAAGAATGTCTGACAGTTCCACTAGGTCGAACTGAGAGAAACACCCGTTAGTGGGGAAGCAGATTGTAGGTGCTGGGAAGGCGTGGGGGAGGTAGTAGACAAGGCTAAGCCTTCTTCAATGAGTTTGATTTTGTTAATAAAGAAAGCTGAAAGGTCCTCACACCACCCTGCGGAGACGGGGATGGACTTAAGCTCTGCTCGAGGTGACATAAAGCTTTGTACGATGGAAAAGATCTCTTTGCTGTTGTTATTAGCCTTCAAGATTCTAGACGCAAAGTACTCGCTTTTGGCTTTCCTCACCGCAGTGTAATATATTCTCTGGGATGCACGTAATTTAGATTTAGCTAAAGGGCAGTACGCCACCCTCCAGAGGCATTCCAACCTCTTACAACTCAGCTTGAGTTGTTTTAACGCAGCAGAATATCAAGGCTGAGAGGGTGACTCCCGCTGTGGCGCTCTAGGCATGGGTTTGCATGTGGATTCGACCCCTTGTCTGACCCAGGTGTTAAATTGGTCAACTGCACCCTCCAGATCCACAGCAGGAGTTACATATGAGTGAGACAGGGCCTCCACCAACCCTGGAATATTGATCTTACGGGCTAAAGGCCCGGGGGAAGAGGTGGACGTCGGGACGCCTTTGCCAAAGCCCATGAGATGGTGATAAAGGCATGGTCGGACCAAGTCACCGGCAGAGGTTCTTTAACATCTAGTGCAAAGTTGGAGCACACCAGATCAATCAGGTGGCTTTGAGAATGGGTGGGTTTGGAGACCCACTGGGTCAGCTGAGTTAAGCCCAGGAGATCCAGGAGGGCCGATGTATCAGGGGCCTCCGGGGAATCGAAATGAATTTTAAAGTCTCCTAGGAGAAAAAACCTGGGAAAGCGAAGAACTCGCTCCGCCAGGGACTCGCCTAAGGACTTTAGAAATGTCCCCAACTGCCCGGGGGAGCGGTAAATCAAAGTGCCCCCTAGCGTAAAATGGGGTGTTAAGGTGAAGGAGAAGTCGACAGCCTCCCCCTCCGAAATATTCGTGGATTTTGCACATACAAATGCCCAAGTTTCCTTAAACACCACAGCAGTGCCACCCCCTCTCCCCGTATTACGGTCGGCCCGGGCCAAGCGATAACCTCTAGGGATAGCTAGCTCAACAACCGGTGCGCAGGACTCTCTGAGCCATGTTTCTGTAATAAACAGAATATCCAGATTATTGTCGGCTATGAGCTCATAAATGTTTGCTGCATGTTCCACCATAGGCCGTGCGTTGATCAGGGCTGCCTGCACAGTCGGTACTTGCTGATCAGTTATGTGCATTCTAGGCTGGTGAGTGCTGAAATGGAATTTGCAGCCAGGACATCCCCAATCGATGTCAGATGCCAAGTCGCAGCGTTTCTGACCTGAATGTATGCCAGGGTTCCAAGATAGGAGCGCATCACGACTGTAGGGGCGCCGGTTCACAATGACTTGGTCAGAACCGACAGCATGACTGGCCCTAGGCCCGGTCCCGGCACGGACGGGCGCGGACGGGTGCGGACGGGTGCGGACGGGTGCGGACGGGCGCGGACGGGCGCAGACGGGCTTGCCTTAGGCGCGCCTTCGGCTGCGCTTCCGGGCCAGCGTGGCTCTATATAGTCACGCCTGGCCACTGGAACGCTGACCTGGGCGGAAGAAGGCGCCCGGAAGTGAGGAGCAATGAGGTCTTCCTTCCGCAACAATCGGCAAAGCCGTGGCGGACCGGGGAAGCCTCCAACAAAGTAAATGTGGCAGAGGATATGGCAGCAATCAATAAAGATTGAATCCATCCTGTTTAAAAACCCAAATTGTTTTTAAAACCCCTCCGAGCAGCAAACATACATTGTGCAAATAAGCAAAGGCAGAATCACGATAAAATTATTAAAAAGCACTGTGAGCAGAATTCTGTTTACTCGCCAGCAGTGAAAACCCGCCAAGTGTCCAGTCCAGCACGCCTCTATATAGTCGCGCCTGGCCACTGGAACGCTGACCTCGGCGGAAGAAGGTGCCGGAAGTGAGGAGCAATGAGGTCTTCCCTCCGCAACAATCGGCAAAGCCGGGGCGGACAGGGGAAGCCTCCAATAAAGTAAATGTGGCAGAGGATATAGCAGCAATCAATAAAGATTGAATCCCTCCTGTTTAAAAACCCAAATCGTTTTTAAAACCCCTCCGAGCAGCAAACATACATTGTGCAAATAAGCAAAGGCAGAAGCACGATAAAAATATTAAAAAGCAACTGTGGGCAGAATTCTGTTTACTCGCCAGCAGTGAAGAACTGCCAAGCGTCCAGACCAGCACGCCTCTATTTACTAGTCCTCTCTGCTGCTGTGTGGCCTATGCCTGTCTGGGCCTCTCAAATTCCCCCATTTTGCAGCCCTGATACTGCTGCTCCTGCAAAGTGAATTCTAAGAGAATTTGTGACATTTTATTTTTCATCCTGTCGTTGAGAGCCATGTCCGTCTCCTTTTTTAGGGAGTGGCACTTTGTGTGACCTACTTGTACTTTATCAGGCCCGGAATTGAAGGACCATCAGTCTTTGTTGAGTATATGCTTGGCCCTATGTCTTTCTGAAGCACCTTCTTGTTGGGGATGGCTACTCTCTAGTTTCAGTATATTGTTACTTCCCAGTTCTAAAATGGGAAAAGGAAATGCAGCCAAAGTAGTCCCGGCGTCCACAAAAGCAAAAAAGAAGTCCCTATCCTTAGCAGCTGGCTACTGCGCAATGGGCTGAATTGATTACTTACTAGCTGAATGTGAGGACATAATTAATCCAAACTTTCCCTCTAGTGGTAATGTTACCAATCTTACTGTAGCTACGCCCACCAAGCATATACCCCAAATCTTTTTCAAACCCCACATGTGTGTTGCATTGTTGTAGGGGAGGAAAGTATTGTGCCCCCTGAATCTGGAAGCATTAATCAAGAGTCTAAACTGTTTCAGATTCAGTGTTCTGACGTTGATTTAAACAAGGGGTCTCGTGCTGATGCGACCAACTCTACCAGCTTGGAATGTTATTCAATTCTTCTTTGTTTGATGGATCTAATTGGCGATCTAAGAGAGCAGGTCGCAGCTCTGAAGAAGACCGTGGAGAAATTTGAGGAGAGGGAACATGGTTCACAAACCTCTAAACCTGTTAAAGGTTCCGTATTAGGGGACGTGAAAGGGTGGGAAAACAACTGAACAGCAATTATGGGGGTCCAAACCTTTTGTTGCATACCATTATCCAGCCCCCAGGGGAATACTCACCAATCTCCCCATATTCTCTCTAACCCCCTCCTCCATCAAAGTAGCAATCCAAGGATTATGGGAAACCAGTCTGGTTTCCTTGGGCGTGACCTCAAAGGAGGAAGTTAAGAGAAGGATTTAAGTGGAGTCCAAGAGCCATGAGCTGGTGTGGCCCTTCCTCGGAGAGCTTTTAAATGGCACAATCTAGAAGGATGGTGTGCAATGGGTTTTATATTCCCAGGCAGATAGGGTCTCCTCAGGCCACAATATACCATACCCAGATCTACAAGTTGAAAGTGGGTACAGGGGAAGACTAAAGCTCTTACCAACAAAATTACACACTGATTCAGAGAAGTCCACCATTGCTATTGCATACCTAGAACCGACATAGTGGGTGTAGAAAGGCTTTCTAGCCCCGATGAATAATATGACAAGGTCGAGGCTTGGTTCTCTCATATAAATGTAGTTGATGGTCACATGGAAAAAGATTCACGATCTATCCCCCAAGCCAATACCCGCCTATTGGTTAAATACCTCACCCCAGCAGCTGAAGTCAGTCTAGACATAGGTGGTGTTGCTCTAGTTGTGAGAGACACAAATAGTGGGTCCCTTACTGATCTTCCTTCAATGAACTTAGACGCCCAGGAAAGTCCAAGAAGGGAGGAGAAATCTACTGATGATGGCCGGTTCAACCAGGCTTTTGCTCCCATGCCACCACATTTTTACACTGAAGCTGGAGAGGATCACATGAACCCATATATGGACCATTCAAGGTCTCCTTGGTGGCCACCTGTGAGTAGTGGGAAGGGTGTGCATGCAATCAAGTATCTCGGCAGTGAGGCGATGACTGGAGATCCCCTCACTGTGACCTTGCCTCAGTTACCATCACTCAAAATACTGTTCTGTTGTGGAATACAGCAGGGATATCCACATTTTTTTCTGAGGTGGAATGGGGCACATTCATGGATTCCCGTGACATTTCCAACTTCCAAGAGACGTGGAGACTGTCACCCTTTCATAGTAGTGAGTTCACTTCCTATAGTATTAATGAGGTACAGAGTGGCCGGGATAGACCCTCCAGGGGCTGGGAATGTGGGTCAAAATAGCCATTCTATATAAAATCAGGGAAATCTCTATTGGCTCCCTTGACATTATTGCAGTTAGGCTTGCGCTCACTTCAGGGCTGCCCTTAAAAGTTTTTAATGTTTATAATATAGTAGGAACCTGCACTGCAAAGACTAGAGAATTAAATGTGCTAGAATAATCCTTATCTGAGCTCACAGGGAATGGTCTCCTGCTGGTGCCTTGAAATTTTAACACCACATTTAAACCAGTCACAGGCACTCCTTCTGATTTACCAGAGGATTGATACTACCAGTGGGGCATCCTGCATTTACATCTGCCATGTGTGAGATGGACCTCTAAAGCAGGCCAGGCACTAGCACAAATGGTCAATTATGACTAAAGAGCTACAAATTGCAGGACTCCCTCAGACAGACAAGGTAAAATGACAGTCAATAGGCCAGGCCACCATAGTAGAATTGACTATTTCTTGGTGATGTGCAGTTGTTGCCAGCGGTTTTAGATATGATTGCAGTGGACAGATCTTAAAGGACCATCATGCCCTAACTCTGACAGTTTTGAGATAATTCAGTTACTAAACCAATACTCAGGGGCAACACCGATCTGGGTGGCCTTTCCCCGACAAACAATAGGAAGTTCATTATGTGGAATTGGGTGGTAAAAAACCTCCAGTATCAGAGGCAGCCAAAGCCATAGTGCAGAAAGAGGTAGGCCTCCTGTCCCGCCCCCTGTAGAGCATAAGAGGGTAACGATGAGCTTAAGTCACGATTCCCTGTTTTCTCAAGTTACGGAACTGCTAGGCAAAATCTCACAGGGGGAAAGAAGAGGCTTAAGTCTGCTTCCTGGTACAACTGTGAATATAGGTTAGGTAAAAGTGAGCTCCTAACTGCAGTAAGTAATAACTCCAGTGCAAATACGAGGAGGTTTAGAGCCAGGCATAGGCACGTTCTGGCTCTATCTAAAAAAGAGGGGAAGAACTCTCTGTGGACTTCTTTACATGAAGCCATGATCGTAAAAGATAAAAAATCTTTTTGGAGGACTGCGACAGTCTGCCTTAATGGCCCCACAACTAAGTTGCATTTCTGTGTTCAACCAAATGAGTGGGTGGCCAATTTTAGCAAATTGTACACAAATAGGATTAATGATTAAGTCTGAGCGGTGAACTCAGCTCCGCTTGCGCAGTTTGCATAGTTTTCTGCACTCTGCGTTACGCAGAGCTCGCAGAGTTCCGAAAAGCAGAGTTTTGACCCTCATTTGCGATTCTCAGCATCAAGTTGGTGAACGTGAGGGTTGAAAATCAACCTCCTGGCGAGATTTCTCAACGCAGGTGGTCCGATTTCTCATTGCGAGTGGTCGTGTATGCTCACGACCGCTCACGTTGAGAAACCGTTTGCACGCGTTGAGAAACTGCAGCTCGATTAAAAATATACTCGAGCGGCAGAAAGGAAGCAGCACCCGCTTGCGCTGTGCATGGTGCCATTCGCGATAATTGCACAATACGGACAAGCACCTGGCACTGAAAATCACCGCGAACGGCATTTATCTAAAGAAACTCCGCCGCTTGAGAAGCTCTGCATAGCACGGCAGAGTTTTGTTTGCACTTCGAGGAGTTCCGCATAGCAGAACTCCATGAACTCCGCCCAGTCTTATTAATGATGAGCAGAGTGATAGAATATCCTTATATGATGGTGTCATAGATGATTTAAGTACCCTTGAGTTCTCATTAAATCCGACCTTGGCTGCGATCGACGTCTGTATTCCTGTCCATGCCCCTGGTCCAGACCGGATACCTAAAGACTTGTATAAAGCGCACCCAGAAGTGTGGGGCCCCAAGATAAGTATCTTATCCAATGCCATCCTTTCTGGATTGTATATTCTCTCCTCATGGAGACTAGCAAAGATCCTTCAAATTTACAAGAAGGGAGATCAGTCATACCCCGGGAACTGTAGACCCATTAGCGTTATTGACTCCATCCCAAAAATCTTTTGCAAGCAAAAACATGTACATGTGCAGGATTGGAATTTAGGATAGGGTGTCCTGTCTAACTTTCAGGCTTCAGAGCCAATATGATTACTCTAGATCATGTCTTTAGGTGTTCTTGTTTATATTGGAGAGAGGTGATAATCAATAGGAGCAAGTTATTGTTGCCTTTGTTGATTTATACACAGCTTTCGATCTAGTAGAAGCTCTAGAAGATGTTGCTGAACATGAATATCTTTGCTAGGCTGCATGCCAATAATATGGCCTAAGTTAGATGTGGGGAGGATAAGCAGGTGACCAAACTCTTCAAGGTAGATTGTGGAGTCAGACAGGGATGTGTCCTCGTCCCCATGCTGCTCTCCCTTTCTATTAATGTGTTGATAGAGCACTTAAGCAGCGACAGGTGTGATGCACTCAAACTTGGGAGAGGAGGATTCCACCCCGCCTCTTCGCAGATGTTACCCTACTGATTTCGAAGTCACAGTAGGAGCTCCACCTACTGCTCAGCCTCTTTAATTCCTTTTTCGATGAGCTGGGGCTGGAGCTTAATAGCTCTATGACCAAGTGTATGTTCTTTTCTAACCACAAGGCGAGCTGCTGCAATAAACGTATGCTAGTGGGTAATACCCGTTTACATCAGATATCGGCCTTTGATTACTTGGGTCTCAGACTTCCACCCATTTTGAGCTAGGGCCTTCAGTTGGAGAAGGCCAACTTGTCCCTTAACCAGTAGACTGCACATTTAGCCAAAATCCTCTGTAGGACTGTATATAGAAGAGTATCCTCAGTCCTTGAAATGTATAGCGTCTGTACTCTATGGTGTGGAACTATGGGAAATACAAACAGTTAAGACATTGTGGAACATACGTTTTTGAGATCTATACTAAGTCTTTCCTCAAGTACTGCTCGCACGTCAGTATATTTAGATCTTGCACAGAGAAAGATTTTCCACAAAATAGAACACAGACTCCTCACTTTCTGGCATCAGCTGTGAAGTCCTCAAATTGTATCTGGAAGTTATAAGTGACCTCATGGCCCCTCAGTGTGCAAAGAAGATTCCCTGGTTCTGCATGCTTAAGTCATCACTGCAGAAATTAGGGCTGGGTACCCACTGGTCCTCCCCAGATTCAATGTGCCTATTATGCCAAGATAGGATCAAATGCCTCTACTGGGAGTTCGTATCCATCAAAATTGTGATGCAGAGAAGAGGAAAACTAACATTACATTTCATTGATCCAAAACATTGTGCACTATGAGGCGACCATTGACAAAATTGCTCCACCCATAGCTCGTAAGCTATATTTTCAATTTAGATAAGGAAGCCTCCCCATTAAAGTGCTTAGCTCTAAATGATACGGAGTGGGTGAGGTGGATGACCAGTATCCAGCATGTCCTTGCTATCACAACCATCAGCTCAAGTGTATTGTGCCACTCTGTAAGAATGTGGGCACCAGGAGGTATTTAGACGCTCTTAGAATCATGCGAACCAACACATGCGGAGTACTTGTGTTTGGATTAGTAAGATATCTAATGGCACTATGGTTAAGGCATACTAAGCATCTAGAAAGTGAGGTAGGTGGTTAAATTCCTGTTTTGTGTCTACGAGCAATATTTGTATGTCATTCTAGAGCGGCATGAGGGGCAAGATGCTTCCATAAAGCCGCACATGCATCAAGCTAAAATTAATGTAACACGTATTTCTGTGCAACACATGATGAAATTCTTCTCTGTGTTAGTGAACGATTTTATAGTTTGTATTGATTGTTTGCAATTTTAACAATGTCAGGAATCAAAAAGCTATATTTTGACATGGCTCTTAATTTTAGAGAAATATGCACTGCATTGGTCACTTTATTTCAAACAAGAATTGTGATCTGTTTTTTATGATTAGCAAGGAGCAAGAATTTGCTAAGATGTTTAATATTCTGTGTACTGCTGTCCCATGTAGGTGGATGCCCTGACTTTGTATGATGTTTTAACTGCGATTTATAATTCTGTGTTTAATAACAATGCATTGTTATGTATTTGGGCATTACCTTTTACTAATATGCAATCTTTTATATGTGAAGTATGTATCCTTTATGATCTCAGTGACTGAAAATAAAGTTACAAATGGAATGGAAAAATAAATTTTATAATGATTTTAGGCTAGCTCCCTAATATAAGTCTCCGGTTTTGTAATCGACAGATCAGCCCACTTGTTTATGATGTTCTCTGACAAGCTGGCAATAAATGCAGGCAGTAACTCAGAGGCACCTTTGCATTTATTACGGAGATTTTATGTTGAGTAAAAAATGTTTATCTTTTTGTCCAGATGAGATTTAACAATTTATACCAGACTTCCAATTAATGCACAAATGGAGGTCGTGTATATGAAGATTCTTTAACATAAGCTCAATGACTGAATTATCAAAATTTGAAATCTGAGTAGAAAAATGATGCAGTTGTAAAATACATTGATGTCGTATAATATCATTAGAAATCAGAGAGTCCTAAACCTCTATCACACTTGGGACTTATTACAAATTGGCGGCCGACTTCTCGGTAACCGCATTCTCGTCGCTCATGCCACCGTTGTGCCGCCGATCTACCACCTGCCATATTACGAGTTGTGCTGTCTAAAACTCCAACCGCAGCCAAGGTCCTCTACCCGGTGGGACCGCCGAGGTCTGCAATGTCAGTGAATCGAACAATTCCACTAGGTCCGCGGTCCACCTGCTGAGCATATTACAACTACACAGTCGTACTCGTGGTCTCACAGCAGTGCTCAGCAAACTGTGGTTAACCAACAGCGGTTGACCGCAACGGTATGCTGCAAAATAAATATAAAACAGTGACTATCGGATGGAATGAAACATTATGCACACGATGTGCTTTGGCAAGTGGTCACGCCTGCAAATCACACTATAAAACACACCCCATCCCTGACCAACATCCTTTGCTTCCTAACTGCAGCACAGCAAGACACAGAGACAACCATTTCAATGCAACACATTTTCATCTTTCCATTTGGCACTCTTCACCACCTGTGACCTTTTTATTTTGGCACCTTTACTCTACTACATGTTTGTTTTTCATTCACATGCACACTCACATTTTTGTATTTTTCACTATGCCTGCTCAAAAAAAATGCTTCACTGAGCATGAGTTGACAGTCATGGTGGATGAAATCATTAGGGCAGAGTCACACATTTTTGAGTTCGAAGTACAGCAGACTCCTCTCAGTAGGAAAATAGAAATGTGGGACAGGATATCCAACAGAGTGAATGCTGTTGGTAACACCCTGCTCACACAAGGAGACAAAGGGAAGAGTTGGAACTACCTCAGGCTGAAGGTACAACAACCACCAACTGCAAGCTCAGAGGACTAGGGGTGGCCCTCCCGGTGTACCACTACAATTCTCAACCGGTAGGAAAAAGGTCCTGGCCGTCCTGCATACTGAGGGCTTGTCAGGAATTGAGGGGGTGTGGTCTCTGGTAAGGTACACTTCAATAACTGAGACAATATCACAATGTCATGTTTTCTTTCAACTCTGCATTTCATATTCTGTTCTCCATCTTCTTTCGTAACATGCAATACTCAAAGTATCTGAGATGTTGGTTTGTCTGTGACAATGTGTAGTGTTGCATATCAGAGCACTTGTATCCAACTCCATGATATGCCACATATTGCAATGCTGTCAGTAATGCATTACAATCCAGGACCCATTAAATGTATGAACATGTAAATGTATGGTCCATTCTAAATTAACCCTGGGCATAGGACTATGCTACACTCGCAGAGCGTGCATATTTTGCACAACTACGCGCTACGCCAATTGTACGTAGCACAGTGCAAAAACACGTGACGGGCATTTTTTGCTTCCTCGCGGTCCTCAACGTCAAGTTGGCGACCGCGAGCGAGCAAAATAACATCCCAGCGAGACTTGTTCCTCATTTGCGATCAGCAACATCAAGTTGCCGATCGCGCGCATGGAAAATAAACCTCCTGGCGAGATTCTCAATGCGGGGAGGTCAGGTTTCTCATTGCGAGTGGTCGCGTATGCTTGCGACCACTCACGATGAGAAACTCCGGGAAACATCCATAACGACGCGGGCATTACCCCGCACTGCTATTACAGCGCTGCTATTACAACTCAAGTCGTTACAACGACTTGCGCAGGAGGGCACTGTAGGATAGGGAATAGTTTAATTTTCTATCCAACACCGTCCCTACTGTCAACGTGGGCTGGAGTTGGAATAGAAAATTAAACTATTTCACTATCCAGCGCCCCCCAACGCAAGTCGTTGTAATGACTTGCGTTGTAAAAACTGCGTTGTAATGGCATGCGGGATAAAAGCCCGCGTTGTAATGCCGTACAACCAGAAACTACCAGTCCGCATTGAGAAAGCTGCTGCTCTAGTACAAATCTACTCAAGCGGCAGAAAATAACCGCTTGCACTGTGCAAGATGCAGTTTGCAATGATTACACAGTGCAAAAGAGCATCCGGCACTATGCAATCAGTGCGAACAGCATTTTCCCTACCGCACTACGCAGTTCGCGTAGTTTGCGTAGTGTGAAGTGCACTTCGCGTAGCTATATGTAGCGCTACTACGCAAACTACGCCCAGGGTTATTTTAAATGCTTGTTGCAAACAGCAACGGCTTACTGATTGTTTGTCAATTGTTGCTAAAGTGACATAGAAATGACTTCAACTACCATGAGGCTTTGTCACTCCAACTCTAACCAAGATGCTACACACCTTTTGCCCCTTCTCACTTGTCTCCTATGTTACTACTGAATTTCACTAGTCAGGCAGCTTATGACTCCTCAAGGGGTATTAAAGTGACATAGAAGTGATTACAATTACCGTTCTCCAATTTTAGTGTTGATCTTTAATCACGTAGGTTACCATGTGTCAAGTCTAGGTAAGTTCAGATACGAAAGCTAACACTACTACCATGAGGCCCTATGACTGAAACCCTAACCAAGATGCTACACTCTTTTTGACCCTGCACACTTGATCTTCACTCATCATGGACTGTGCAATGTACAGACAATGCTCCACTCAGATATACGTCTCAATACTTTGCTTTATGGAGTCCTGGACCCATCAACTGAAAGTAATGGTGGTCTCAGTGACACATATACAACGGTCTAACCCAATATATCTGAGCAGAAAAAGCAGTTCTGAAAAGACTATAAGCAGTCCAAAACACGGCAGCTCAGCTGGTTTCAAAACTACCTAGGGGGTCCTTTTCTGCAGCAGCACTTAGAACACTCCATTGGTTGCCCATACATAAAAGGATTCCCTTTAACATTTGAATAATCATCTTCAAGGCCACCAGGGCAACAGGACCAAAATATCTAAGGTCCAGAATCAGACGCTATATCACTCAACGGCTCTTGCGGTCCTCCTCGGGAACCCTTTTAGCAATCCCCTTTTCACCTGACCTCCAGAGGAGGAAAGTCAATAGCAGTCCTTGGAATGAAAGCCTGGAATAGCTTGCCCACTCAGCTGAGACTGGTGCAGTCTGAACCTATGTTCAAGAAACTCCTAAAAATATGGATTTTTGCTGCCTCAGATCTATCTCTCATCTGATCCTTACACCCCCACGCACTCACTAATCTCCTCAAGTCAGACTTCCATGTTTCTGCCGGTTCCAAGATGCTCCTCAGAGTGAATGTCGCACTTTATAAATGTCTCCATTCATTCATTCATTCATTCATGTCAGTATAACTGTTTCTGACCACAGGCTCATTCCAATCCAGTGTGGCTTACATCTGATAGAATGTCACACACAAATGTCAGTGAGGTGCTACAAGCACTTTGGCCTACAGTGAAGAGACACATCAACAGCTAAATCCATTTCATAGACAATGAGGAATTAGCCAAGGGGAAGGCATAGATAGGAAACAACACGACATTGTCTAGGATCATATGATGGCACCCATATTGCTTTCGGACCAACGTACCACAAAGAATATTTCTAAAGGAAGCCAGGTAACTTCCATCCTATTACTTTGCAAGCTGTCTTGGTACTGGCTTTGTACACCCAAACTCTGTGACAGACATTCCCAGGACCAATCCATGTCCACCTTGTACGTCTGAACAGCATCATATACCTGCTAATGTCACAACTCTGGAATGTCCAAATGAATATGACATAGTGAAGGGACCTCGCACAGACCAACACAGAGAGATTAGTTAAGAAAACATACATATAACACACATCACATTGTCAACTTCCAGAGAACACGGTCCAAAACAACATTTACAGCTGAACAAAGCTACACTTACAAAATGAATACCTTTTCCCAGATATTTCCAGAGCCATATATTCCTAGTATGTTGTATTAACATCCTTCTCACAACATGACTACAAGAGTTACAAGACTATTCAAAGTCATTGATGGAGCGAGGTGGCAAACGCAAAATTTTGTGTACCCCTCTCGAAATTAATGTCCCATAACATTAATATTAACTAATTGTATGTTTTTTTAAATTAACCAACCATAGAGTAAGATGCACACATTATTTTATCATTATACACGGGAAAACTAACTTTGCTTGCATGTTGCAATAAAAACTAGCTAATATGTATTGTTACTGTGTTGGGAATTAATGTGCAGTTTAATTATAAACAAAATGCAATTTGAATGTGCTTATTGTATTCGTTTGTGCTGTGGAGTGGTCGAAAAAGTAAGTATAAAATGCATTTATGTAGCTTATTCTGCTAGGTAACAACTAATGGGAAACATTAGAATGGTGGGAGGTAAACAGAATGGGTTTTAATTCAATAATTAACATGAATTTATGTTTGTTTCTGTGATAGTTCCAAAAGTGGCTTCTGAGGCCTAAGTTAAAATAAACGTTCGGGTAAACAGTGAGCAAGAGCTGGACAGCGCAGGCACGCCAAAACCTGCAAGTCAGAGTGAACTGCCTGTGCTCGAGGAGGTTCAAAGCTGCCTTAGCCCGGAACCTAGGATGAGTGCCAAACATGGACGCTTGGACGTTGTGATCATGGGAAAGAGTGCCGATGTATCTACTAGAAGAAATAGTTACGCTATGGACTGTCTTAAAACAAAGACCCTTTATTTTTCTGCTGAACCATCGAGAAAATGATGTTGTAATGGTGAGATGATGCTCACCCATCCCGAAATTGTCCAATCAGAGTATGACAAAGTAGTTATAGATACTTTTTAGATAGATTAGGTTAGAGAATTAGGGTATAAAAAACCCTAGATTTGACTAGAAGGTGTCGCTTTTTCGATTTCATCTGGAGGTGCTGTCCGACTGATGACCGATTTCTGGAAGTAAGACTCTAATGATTTTTTACTTGTTTGCTTTGCAGGATTGAAGGATAAGATGAGGGTGTTAGTTAGGGATGTTAGGAACAAATGAATTTGGAACTATCTGTTCTTTGCTAAACTTTAACTGTTTTCTAAAATAAAGCGATTCTTTCCCGAGCTCTAAATAAAATGATCATTTTTGAAATAAAGTTTAAGATTTTCTGAATAAAGAATTTACTAATGCATAAATGTCAGACATAATAAAGTTTTGCTGTTAATAAAATTGGGAAATGGAATTTTAAAAGCTAGTCTTGTGATTTTCCTACGCCTAATTTTCTTTCTAGCAGATCCATTGCCACAATGGTGGTGTGTCTGAATAAATTAAAAGTTTGACTAAAACCATGGTAAAGTGTAATAATCTGCAGGTGTAAATAATAAATAGCTAAATAGGTTTAGACGCTCCACCAAATGTTACAGCATTTCTCCATTGCGATTCACCAAAGCCTTGAAGCCAAGTGTAAGTGAACAGGGTAGAATGCACAGTGTTATGGGCCCCACTGGTGCATGATTTGTGAGTTTTAAGGTTTCAGGGAAATTGGTGAGTATTGATTAGAAATGGTTTCTGGGGCAGCACTGTAGGAGTTATTACTTGGTAGCAGAGTAGTGGTTGCTAAGGAAATTAGCTAGGGTTATGTATAAAGTACTATATACAAGTTGATCCATAGATTTATGACTAACATCTGTTGAGTTTCTATTATGTTATATGAAGTCCTGAAAAGGCTTCCAAGTGTTGGGTGAAGCCAGTGACTCTGTCTGCAGGTGGAGGAAGTGTGGCAAGGTAAAGTCGCACAGTGAATTAGTCTGTTTAAAAAAAAAATAAGGAGTATCGCCGAATACTGCGGTGGTATCGTCGTACATCACTGTTTAGGGACCTTAGGTATGAAAGGATAAATGTATAGTGAGGACAGTCTATGAAATCTCAGCCTTCAAGTATAGGGATCATTCCATGCATCCTGATTAAAACTTACTGCTGGGAGAATAGTAGGACTCAACCGGAGCTTGAAAGAAGGGTAAAGGAGCGGCGTCTACTTTACTAACGATAGAGGAATTCTGTGGCAGGTTAGATGGACGCGCTGCCTACTGGTGATACAGAGTTCATGTATATATGAATAGGGTTTTCCGTATGAACGTGTGTGAATGATATTGCAATACGCGTTCAAGTGAAACTCTGGGATTGTCTCTAAGGAGGTGAAAAGGGTAAGGCCAGTAGTGTTGCTTTATCGACGAGTCTAAAGATTCTGAGGAGATAAGCGTCGTCTACTCTGGTTACAGAATACTTGTGTGATTGAAAATTCTATCACTTTATTAGCGAAACAGATTAGTGGAATTGTTTTGTGTAAGTCACTAACTGATTTTGTAAAATATCTTGTAAATATGGCTTCTTGAAAAACCCCTGTAAAGGAGGGGTCAGTCGGCGCTGCAGAAGCGGGAGCGCGGGTGATGTCAAAAGTGTCACGCTGGGATTGGTCCACGTGACCAAGACAGAGTAGGAGTTGATTGGTTCATCACAGAAAGCAGCAAAAGCTATTGGTTAAGCACTATAGTGACGTATCGTGTTCTAACTGGTGCATTAGTGCGAACCGCGCTGTGATAGGTTGGTGTTACGGAATCAGCAACAGAGTAGTACGCGATCTTTTGAAAGCAGGGAAAAGTTACCAAAAATTTCATACTACTATTATGATGATGACAAGAAGAAATCTTCATGGTTTAAAAAGTTGAAAAAAGTGTTCGTAAAAAACAAAGAGGTAGTTACGAGAGAGTGTAAAATACTTCCTTCACCGAAAACACCTGCTTCCTATGTGTTGACGAAATATGGTTACAATACGTGTGTTTGGTTGGAAAATTGGGTACACTATACTAAGGATGATGGTGTGTTAGCCTTTCCAGAAGGAGGATCATTTGATTTGGCTATTTTGAGGAATTTGAGAGAGAACATGATGAAACTTGAACCGAGACCCAGACCAACTCAATTTGAAGCATTGGTTGAGTGGGAAGATGAGATGCATGAGATGGAGAGTGAGAGGTTAAGTAGCCATCTCAGACCGAGAGGTAGAGGTTGAGATTTGTAGAGAGAAACACATGAAACTAGAATGCGAAGATGGAGGGATGGAAGTATGTGCGATGGCATGTATCCTGTCAGATTGGTAGAAGAACATGAGGGACGAAAAAGTACAGAAAAGAAAAAGAATACTGAATTAGGAAATCAAAGCTATGGTGAAAGTGAATCAGAGGATGCTGTTTTAGAAGAAATATTAAATAGGAGACCACCCCCGTATCAATCAAGTTCTTTATGGACTACACCAAATGCCCAGATGACAGAAGAAAGAATAAATGAAACGCCAAGACAACCATCAAGTTTCAGAGATTTTCCTGAAAGAGTAGAAACAAGATATGTCCCGAGTGCACCGATAGGAGAAGCTAGAATTACAGGAACTCCTGTACAAAGTAATGATTCACATAGAATTGTGCTAAGTGCGGAAAGACAAAGTAATGAACAGCCAAGCATGTCCAATTATGAGCGTTCTGCACAAGAATTGATCCAAAACCTTACTAAAAACATGGAAGCTGTAACTCAATAGGACCTGTGATACCAGTATTTGAAGATCAGAAAATAAAAGAGCAGAGATTAACCATTCCATTACAGCAAAGTCTACAGAGAACAAAAGAGAGTACTTATCCTGATGTATCAGAAATAAGGCAGAATATAAGTGTAAATCCACCAGAATTAACTTTTAATAAAAATTTGTCATGTGGATTCCCGACAGGAGCAGAATCTGACTCTGCCACTCCAGAGAGGAGTGCAGACAAAATAGATTTAACGCAAACACCTATGGGACCATCAGAAAGAGAGTTGAGTGAATGGATAAAAATGTTAAAATTAAAAGAGCAGGAATTAAAAGTATTGGATGTAGCTACATTTAAAATAGATATGGAAGAATTAATATTTGGAACAATTGGGACAGACAGATTAAAAGCTTACCAGGATGATGAGCTCATGTTTTTATGTAAAAGTATAACATGGAGAGCTAAGACAATGTATGACCAACTAGAAGAAGTGGCAAGTGAATGTGGAATAGATTTTTCCAAAATAAAGTAATTGCAGAAAACCTATCGAGTGGATTTTGCAGAAAGAGACATTGAAAATATGAACACTGCAGGAAGACAAGCACAGATAAAAGATTTGATTGTGTTGTTGCGCAAATGGGGTGATGTAGGTAAATGGAGAGTCAAGTGGGCAAAGAAGAAAATAGTGATAAATCTACCTTGGCTTTCCCCATTAGAGAAAAGGGAAAGGTGGCAACTGAATTCCTTATGAGAGAAATTCCTGGAGGAGGATATGTACATGTTCCTTGGAGCAGACAAGATATATTATCATTTACGGATGATTTCCCTAGACTGAGAGAAAAACCAGTAGAGTGGTATCGGCAAGTTGACAGATTTGTAAAGGTGTCAAAGGTATTGTGGATTGATCTGGATGGATTGTTTGACATAGTAGTGCCAACAGATTTATGGACAGAATGTAAAATATCTTTAGATTGGCCAAGAGAGGAGTATCCCAGAGATGAGAAAACAGGAGCTACATCGCCAGATGTGATGAGAAAATACGAACAAGTGATTGTGTGGTTGAAAAACAAAATACCTCTAAAAGAAACTGATTGGGTAAAGATAGACAGGACCACTCAAGAGCCGAAAGAAACTGTGCATTCATCTTATGAAAGGTTGTTGTTGGTTTTCAAACAATATGGTGGTTATGAGGAATTAAATGGAAAGGATATGAGCCATTTTGTGTATAGGTTTGTATATGGATTAAGACCAGAAATTTCCGATATGATTAGACACAGTATGTTGGATTGGCAATTGAGCTCAATAGATAAGGTACTGAGACAAGCACAATATTGTAGTGAGGAGATTGATGCAAAACAAAAGAAGTTGAAAGAGAAAGCCATGTGGGCACAAGTAAAAGTAGCAGAACAACAAGTAGCACAGATGGAGAATAAGAATGCAGATGATCAAGGTGGATTTAAAGGCAAACCTAAATTGGTAGGGAAT
This sequence comes from Lissotriton helveticus, assembly GCF_964261635.1. Lineage (NCBI taxonomy): Eukaryota > Metazoa > Chordata > Amphibia > Caudata > Salamandridae > Lissotriton > Lissotriton helveticus. Next base: position 1,507,448,665 of record NC_136069.1, on the reverse strand, counting down.
ATTGATGAATTGAAAAAGAAAATGCCATGTTTCAATTGCGGCAAGATAGGGCATTGGAAACGTGAGTGTAAATGTCCGGCTAGAGTTAATGGGGAACATACATCATTGAATCCGCAGGTGCAGTTTGAGGTAAATCAGCAACAACCGCAGCAACAACAGATAGCAAATCAGCAAAGTCAGGTGCCACAACCGCCACTGCCATACAGTGGGAATCAGCAGAGATACAGTGCAGAGACAGGATTCAGCGGAGGTGAGCAGGTAAAAAGACCGCAAAGAGTAAATGCGTGTCCTCAATATTGGTTGCAAGAAGAGAATGGCAGTGAGCTGGATGAAAGTTTCTGACGGTGCCTGAGGGAGGAAGAAGAGTGTATGCTTGGAGCCACTCTTGAGGTAGATCAGTCAGGTCCATTTGTGAGTGGAAAAGTGAATGATATGGAAATAACCTTCCTAGTGGACACTGGTGCCACCCGTTCTACTGTTAGATCAGTGGAAATTCAAAATCTTCCTCTCCCGGGTGAGACAATCCAGGTTGTAGGTGTAGCTAATAGACAAATAAATACTCCTTTGACAAAACCAGTTGAAATAGAGATTGGAACATACAAAGATATGCATCGGTTCGTGGTATGCGACAGCAGTCCTGTTAATTTGCTAGGCAGGGATATATTGTGTAAAATGAACTGTGCCGTATATTGTTCACCAGATGGCATAGAATTGCAAACTCCAGATGAAGATAGTTTGTATATATTGACAATGCTCATGATTGAAGCAGAACAGGATAAACTGTTTCCTGTTTTTGATAAAGAGAAAATCCCTATTGAACTGAAAGAGGCAGTGAAAGAAAGCGTGTGGGATTTCACTGGAAAAGATATAGGTTTGCTGAAAGGGGTAGATCCTGTGAAAGTGTCTATAAAATAAGGTGCAAGCTACCCAAATATACCTCAATATAAAATGACTGCAGAGGTAATTGAAGGAATTACTCCAGTAATTGACAAAATGATTTAGCAGGGAATTCTAAGAGAAATTGAGAGTAGTCCTTGTAATTCACCAATTATGGGATTGAAAAAGCCAAATGGAACATTTAGAATTGTGCAGGACCTGAGAAAGGTTAATAAAATTGCTGTCCCATGTTTTCCAATTGTTCCAGATCCAGCAGTGATTTTGTACCAAATACCTCATGATGCAGAATGGTACACAGTGATTGATTTGTGCAATGCGTTCTTTACTGTTCCATTGCATCCAGAAAGCCAACCAATTTTTGCGTATCGTTTCCAAAATTGTATCCCAGCATGGTGTAGAATTCCACAAGGGTACACTGAGAGTCCATCGATTTTTAATCAGCTGCTAAAGAAATCATTAGAAAATTTGAGCATGCCTGGAGAATCTGTGTTAGTGCAGTATAATGATGATCCTTTGGTTGCATCAAAAACAAAGGATGCCTGTATAACTGATATAGGAACATTGTTGAATCATCTGAGGATTGCGCTCGTGAAAGTCAAGGATGCAAAGGCCTCTGTCCAGCATCACAGCCGATTTTCGATGGTATATTTGGGAAGAGGGCACAGCTGCCTGGCCTGTTAACTATTTTAGGATGGCGCCGGCAAGCTGCCAGCGCCATCCTAAAATAGTTACTAAATTAGCTTCAACAGGAAGCTCGAATAGATAAAATAAAGCAGATGCACGAGCGCCTGCTTGATTTTATCTATTAGTGCTTCCTGTTGAAGCTAATTTAGTAACTATTTTACGATGGCTCTGGCAGCTTGCCGGCGCCATCGTAAAATAGTTACAACAACAGGCCAGCAAGGCTTGAACTTTTGGCCTCGGAATCCGCCGCTCGCGGATTGCGAATTTTCGGTAAATTCGCGAGAGTTCGCGGATCGCGGATTTACCGAAAATTCGCAAAATCCGCGAGCGTAGCGGATTTTGCGCTCATGCTTAGGCTAAATCCTCACATCTAGGGAACTGGATGTAGCAGACCACATGCTTCAACATTGCTGTAAGCACCTCTGAAATTACCCGACTGAACATTGTTTGTGACATTCCACCACAACTAGCAACAGTGAACTTAAATCAGTCAGTGGCCAAAAATTGCAAAACTGACATGAGTTTTACTAGGGGGGGGTATTAATGTAGGATTATTTATGTGAGGTGGGAGGTCAGGCTCCAACTGATGACATAGATCCAAGTTTATTTGCCTATTTCAATGAAATTTGGTGATGATGTGACGTTCTTCCATGGTGCTTATTTCTGGAAATGGGTGGTACACAGGTGGCTGGCATCTCCTCCCTCTCCCAGTTTACCTATGTAAGCAGTAGCACAAACATGTATTTTGGTCATAGTGTGCAGAGTGACATATGTTAGAGTAAGGCATAAGTCATGTGTCTGCACAACAATGCTTCATGAAGCAATACACTTTTTGAATTAACATTGTAAAATCTTCAACATCCACCTGTCATCCCCAAAGTGTCCTGTAACTGAACAATGCTCATCATCAAATGAGAACATTGCAAATTTCCAATATAGTGAGGGTAGCAGAACATGTATTGCGATAATCCTGCCAACCGCGGTGTGCAATGCGCAGTACACATTTGGCCTAAGTACAGTTTTCCCAACAGCTTACATGGCGGCTGCCTGATCTCGCTAATAGGGCATGTTGAACTGTGTCCATCGGTGGTAGTCGACCTTGCAGTGGGCTGTCGCATGCACAGCGATCACAGACATTGGCTAACGTTGGGGATAGTGACGGTCTGGGGCCAATGGCTGTGTGCCGACGCTGATGACCGTTTAAGTGACGTACATGTACACAGCAGTTGGGTAATAGCTCCCTTGCCTCTTGACACTGCTGCTATTAAGACCTCTTCCATTTTAGCTCCTGTTTTCACCTCTGGGAGCATGGCATGCACTACAAGGGATAGGACCTGTCCCTTCACTCCAGAGGAGCTGGAGGCCTTGGTAAATGAGCTCCTTCTCCTGTATTCTCAGCTTGGTGGGTCACCAGAGAAACAGGTAAATATTTCAAATACAATTATTCACTCTGTTCTACATCTTCCTTTCTGTTCCCCTAGGCTACAATGTGGCTCTGAGTACAGTATATACAATGAGTCCAGAAGTAACAACATGGCATATGTGATTGTGTAATGTATAGGTTCACACCATAAGCCATGTCTGTATATTGCTAGAAACATTTGAGGATGATGTTAGCGAAGTGTACCATCACACTTCTCACTCAGCCCACATCAAACTTTGTGAAACAGTTGTCTAGGGGTTGCTATACCTCACACACCCCTTCAGAGGGTCAAAGAAACATATGTTCACATATGGAGTGGGCAGAAGTTTGAATTGTATGCATTAAATTGGATAGAAATATGAAGTTTTCGTGGAATAAATAGCCTCCGCCTGCAGACAGCAAGGCCTCACATTTATATTTGAGCAGTCTGGGCCATTGCCCAGCATGGACCAGAGTTATTGTTGCAGGAGGAAAACTGATACGCAGAATAATGCCCCTGTAGACCTTGTGATACAGTGATCTGTCCCACTCATAGCCCTGATAGCTGTTACATGGATATTATGAGGCATGGGGACTGACATGATACCCTGACCTGATACTTCTTTCCATTGTACTACACTTTCAAAGTGTGTCTGTCAACAATGACTTTCCCTTTACTAATACAAGTCTGTACTTTTCTGGTAAGGCCTATTGCACATCTGAGACATAAACAGTATAGATAGAGGGTTACTGCTGAAGGGATCACTGAAATAATATCGAGGGAAAGAATATCGACCATCAAAAATATCGTTGAGACAATATCGACAGTCAAAATATCGAGTTTCTATCTACAAACAGGTAAGTACAAAAATATCGAGTTAAAAATATCGTTTACAAAAATATCGTTGTAAAAAATATCGTATTTACTAAAAACAGTGTTAAATTAAATAAATATTAATAATTAATTACTAAAATATACTTAAAATTACGTACATTAACTTATAATAATTAAATAATTAATGAAAGTTAAATAAATATTTTTTTATTTAATATTTATTAAAACATATATATATAGTAACAAAATATAACAAAATAATACCCAAAAACTGAAAACTGACCCTGAACCCTAAAAATACCCCTTTACCCAAAAACCCAAAACTGACCCTGAACCCTAAAAATACCCCTTTACCCAAAAACTGAAAACTGACCCTAAACCCTAAAAATACCCCTTTACCCAAAAACTGAAAACTGACCCTGAACCCTAAAAATACCCCTTTACCCAAAAACTGAAAACTGACCCTGAACCCTAAAAATACCCCTTTCCCCAAAAACTGAAAACTGACCCTAAACCCCAAAAATACCCCTTTACCCAAAAACTGAAAACTGACCCTGAACCCTAAAAATACCCCTTTACCCAAAAACTGAAAACTGACCCTGAACCCTAAAAATACCCCTTTACCCAAAAACTGAAAACTGACCCTGAACCCTAAAAATACCCCTTTACCCAAAAACCCAAAACTGACCCTGAACCCTAAAAATACCCCTTTACCCAAAAACCCCAAACTGACCCTGAACCCTAAAAATAAAAACCAATGTTTTAACTATCTATATTATATACTTACATATTTTTCACTTTCTATATTATTTACAGTCGATATTACTTCACTTACCTTAAAAACGATATTTTGACTGTCGATATTCTGTCCTGTCGATATTTTGTCCAAACGATATTTAAAACTCGATATTCTGTCCAAACGATATTTTGGAGTCGATATTATGTCTGTGCACCCTGCTGAAGATATTTAGAAATGTAAATCATCTGCTTAGGCTACAATCTTCCCTATCACACAACATATACAGTGATATGTTGATTGTCATCCCTTTTACAGTGCCTCGTGGGAAAGGGGTTGTCCTGTGATGGGAGTATATATCACGCAAACATATGTTAACTTACTATGATGCTCAAATAAGTAATCCACATGTCCACACAGCCCCCAGAGAGGTAGCCTTCAGTGTCACACATACCAGCCCTAACCTTGTGACCTTAGTTTTAGGATGTTGTGTATACTTTGGTCCTATCCTCTATGGACCATATGCATCAATGCAATGGGCCTGGCAAGAAATGGGTCTTGACAGTCATGAACAGGTAGTTTACCCTTCAGAAGGCCAGCATCTCCGAAAAGTTCACACCCAGACACCTTTTGGGGACAGCTCTGTAGTTCTCCCTCAAAGCTGGTGGCAAGGCTTCAGGGGTAGCATTAATCAATCAACCCTATGGGCCTGATTCACAAAGGGCAACTTACACTTTGGTGTAAGGTCCCCACATGTTGGTATTCAGAAAGGTAAACTTAGACCAAAAGTTTAACTTTACTTTTTTTTGGTATTCACATAGGTAAACTTAGACCAAAAGTCTAACTTTACTACTCATTATTCACAAAGGTTAACTTAGACCAAAAGTGTAACTTTACTAGAAGTAACTTACCTCTGTGAATACCCCAAAATAGTATTAGACTTTTGGTCTAATTTTACCTTTGTGAATATTGAAAAGTAGTAACACTAAACTTTTGGTCCAAGTTTACCTTTGTGAATCCCAAAAATAGTAAACTTACACAAAAGTGTAAGTTTACCTTTGTGACTCTGACCTCTGGCTTTGCTTCATTAGTTTTATAAGCTGCCAGGTCCAATAAGGTTTTAAATCAGCTGCAAAGCCAAAGCAATATTAGACATATTGCAAATTAAAATAATGCAATGTCATCTGCATACAATTTTATTTTGGATATGAAGGGCAGTGGTGATGTAATGTTTCTGTGCTGCCAAAGATACTGTGCCAGGGGTCCAAGGAAAATGGCAAATATTAATGAATAGGGGGCATCCTTGTCGGGTTAGATGATTCAGAATGACCTGCCCTGCCAGGAAATTAATAACAATTAGCCCCCTATATAGCTGGCTACCCCATTTAATATTTTTTAGCAAAACCCCTTTTCGAAAAGAGTCAAGAACCCGACCACTACGTACAAGATAAAATGAAAAAAGGTAGTCAGAGGTACAATCAGAGTGGTGGCAAAAAATATATAAAACTCTGAGCTGAAGCCGCCCTCTCCTGGGGCCAGTCCATTAGGGAGTGGAATAATTATTTCCTGTATCTCCCTCTCAGAAACTGGACTGGTTAAGAAATGTATCAATTTTCTGCTCCTGCCCTGGGTGCCTTGTTTGCTCATTTAAATACAAGCTGGTGTAATTATCAAAAAAACTTGATTCATTTCCTCCAGCTCGTCTGTATATTGATTAGTCCTGGGATTCTTGACCCGTGATTAGGTTCTGATTATCCTTTTCTACGCCAAGCCAGAAACCAAACTATTTACTCCCTTTCTTCATAAACTTGCCGTTAGAATGTCTTATTTTAACCAGCTATGTTTAAGTCACTTATGTTTTCCTTCATCTCCATCCACCTATCTACTGACATGCCCATGCTTTCTGAGACGAGGGCTTGGTAAACTCTCTCCACACAATCCTGTAAAGGATGGATTTCTTCTCTCTACTTCTTCTCCCAAAATTCTTTTATATAGATAAAGACTCCCCCCGGTTGTCCTTTTAAAGGCCTCCCACATAAAGAACACATTGTGTTTTTCCACCTCCGAATGTTGCTCACTCCTAAGCGGCTACAGATATCCTTAAAAACTTTTTCATGATGTCTTTTCCACTGTATTCTAGCCAGATTAGATGAGTTTATAACAGCATTTGTTTCAAAATTATAGTCCCCACCTTGAAGATGTCTTGGGTCTTGAGTCAATGGGCCATAATACAAGGCAAAATAAAGTTTCTGATCTCCATTCCCCAATTGGAGTAAGTTCCAGTGCCCCTCAAGGTCCGCAATAAGCGCGTACTATTGGCTCACAGGTCATTCCTAAAGCACCCCCTTTTGGGCTGTTTTAGTTGAGGAGAAGAAGCAGTCCCATTATTTTAGAGCTTCAACTTTATTATTCTCCTTTCATTTTATTCAATGTGTCTCCTGCAATAGTATTATATTAGGATTAAATTGCATTAACCAAGCAAGAATAGACTCTCTTTTCAATCTTTTATTAAAACTATAGGCATTAAAGCTGATGACCATTAATGTATTCATAGATTAGGGCAAGAATCCTTCATGGACACTCTCCAGAGTACAAACGGTTTAAGAACCTCGTCCTAGCTTTGCCAAACTTGTATCTTCACTGTCTCCTTATAGAAAAAACCCAGGTACCTTTCCTTTCTTTCCCCAGTTCCTTCGCATCTCCCACCCTTTCCACTCCACATGCATATGTCAGTGCCCGCAGTACACTGTAACTGCTATCCCCCTGTGGCCCCCTTGAGCACCTAACCCAAAGCCCTGATGGCTAAGTTCTTCCCCACCCAACATACTATAGATGTATTGGTCGTGCACCTGAAATGACTCGGCGTATGCCCACTCCTTGGTCCCCTATCTTTAAAGCTTAAGCTAATCCATCAGGTGCTGCCTATTTTAGAGAGAAACACTCTGGCCTCTTGTATTTCTGAGAAAACATGAAAACTTCCTGACCATAAAACTTTCATCTTTTCAGATTAAATAATCTGGGCCTGTGCCACCTCAACCCTGAACTCATTGATCATCAGTTGAAACACCCACCTACAGTGGAACATTACAAAGGACATATCTGGAAACATTTGAAATGAAAAATCATTCTTTACATTGTTGGATTTGTGCTGTATTGCCTTTTTAAGAACTTTCTCCCAGACCCTGAAAACTTAAAAATACGCCAATATTTTCAGGGTTTTTGCCATTCATAAACAATACTGCAAAGGGTACCCTATGGGCTCTCGCGATGAAAAGATCAGCCAGAAGTTAAGTAGATATGTGGAAATCAACTTAGAAACAGCTTATGTGATCAATTTTTGAGGTCGTCCATTTTTCCACTCATTTCTCTCTGTAGTAGTTGAACAACTTTGAACTGGACGGTTATCGTTTCTTTCAGTGTATACGCTGTCTTTTCTACTTCTTCACAGCAAGCACTCAGGTACTGCAATTTTCTATCTATCACATCAAGTTTGGCCTCTAATTTGCTCGGCATTTTCTACTTGGGTGCTTTTTATCGTTTGCATTTCTGTTAGAAGAAGCTGGAACATCACAAGTATTTTATCCCCTAATTCTGACACAGTAGTCGCCTGTCCTAGTGGTGACCTCTGCTCCAATTGAACCACAGTCTGAACATTCGTGGACAGCAGCCGCCACAGGTAAAAATAAAATTGCCTGCTCCTCTCCTCCAAGGTTTTAGTACCTGGCCCGAGGGATTTGCTGAGGGTTTCGGCCTGGGAAGCGGTAGCTCCTTTCACCCTGACATTACCTTCCCATTTCTGAGATCTTGCCTTTGCTGCAGTTCCTGCTGCACCCCTTTCCCAGTTCTGCAATAAATTGGGGACTGTGGTCTAGTAAGAAAATCACTACTGTTAAAACTGGAAAAATCACAGAGAAAAGAGCTGGGCTGCACATAGGACTTTATTGTGCCCTTCCCCCTCACTTGATCCCCTTTCTCCCATTGCAGTCTGCAGCAGTTCTGACCGCTTTCTCTTCAGAATTTCCCTTCATCCCCTCACTGGTTTATGGCACCTCTGGATGTTGAATTGGATGAAGGGTATGATCACTCATAGCTCCCCAATCTTTGGTAGTCAGTGTTGTTCCTCTTTACAGCATGAGAGCTGCTACATTCCTTGGGATCCAGCAGAAGATTTATTGAGGAGAACTGACCATCTAGTGTACGAGGCTGTCTTGGGGCCTGAATACGACTTTGGCGGACCGACAGCAGACAGTGCACCTCTCCGTCCTCTGTATGACTGTCAAAACTGTGGTGTTGCAACCTGCCAGATTAGGAGTTGAATCCTAGTCTGGTGGATGGTGTTGCAGCGGTCCCAAAGTGACCCGTCTGTCAGGCTCAAAGAAAAGCCTAACATGCAGACCTCCGCTGCCAGAGCATTGACTGTACCTTTCTGCACGGTGTGGCATACAGTTTCCCCAACAAATCTTTCCACCTCAACATCCATTCCATGCCACTAATACGTCATTCTTAATCTCTCCTTCTGCTTAGACATGCCTCGATGACCATCATGGGCTATATTTAGGGCTCCAGGTATTCCATTGACAGCAATTTTTCCTTTGTCTGTATTTATATTTAGAAGCAGGAAAATACTACAAATTTTGCAGCACTGCCATGATCCAGTCGAGTTGACTTACCACGCTCCTCACCTGCAGGGCCTTACAGCTTGTGACTTGCTGGAAATTCCTTCTAGTTAGGGTCTTTCTGACCTGCTGCCGTGCCCCTGAGCCAATTGTGGTTGGATCCAGGAGTCACTGTGTGGGTATGTCAACAGTTATCCGGCCTGTGCTCATACTTTTGCCCTTTATTTTTGAGGGTCACCCCCCTACTTCCTCCTTTTTTAACTGCACTGTGACCGCCCTGATTTCAGAAAGAGCATTGCCGTTGCCATTTTTGTTGCTGCCCCAACCATTCTCTAGCCATCTCCAGGGATCCACCACTGGAGTTAGCTCTGCACAAGCCTGCCACCATTTCAATACAATGTTTAGTGTATTTTCCCAACGTATGTACTCTTGGGGGGACAGATGAATGGCAGCTTCACAGTCTACTCACAGGGGCTGGAGTGTTTGGAGAGTTTGTGGCCGGGTTGTTCTTGAAGGCAGTAAACTGTGTATGTGTCACTTAGTCTACCCATGCCTACCAAAAATTAATGTGTCCTTGCCTCTCGAGGCCGGGTCACCCCCTTACCCCCTCACCTGCTCGCCTGCTGATCCTGCCTGCCGCCTCGCCTGCTGATCCTGCCTGCCGCCTCGCCTGCTGCTCCTGCCTGCCGATTCCGTCGCCCCCCAGCACCCCCGAGCGGCCCAGCCACAGCTGAGCCGGCCGCTCGCCACTTTTTCCCGCTGCTGGCCCCCAGCGGCCCCGCCCACCACCGGCCCATTGGCCCAGCCGCTCGCCCAGCCCAGCAGACCCGCCCTCCCGTCCCCCTTCTTAAGGGGAGAGCCTGGTAGCCGCGGGAGTGACCACTGTGCCTCTCGAGGCCGGGTCACCCCCTTACCCCCTCACCTGCTCGCCTGCTGATCCTGCCTGCCGCCTCGCCTGCTGATCCTGCCTGCCGCCTCGCCTGCTGCTCCTGCCTGCCGATTCCGTCGCCCCCCAGCACCCCCTAGAGGCCCAGCCACAGCTGAGCCGGCCGCTCGCCACTTTTTCCCGCCGCTGGCCCCCTGCGGCCCCGCCCACCACCGGCCCATTGGCCCAGCCGCTCGCCCAGCCCAGCAGACCCGCCCTCCCGTCCCCCTTCTTATGACGCCCCCTGAGCGACCGCGCAGCGGACGCGCGCAGCGGGAGCACCGATTGAGCGCCGAAGGTGCGCCAAAGGAAAGCCCGTCTACGCCCGTCCGCGCCTGGACCGCGCCCAGTGCCAGGACCCCTGGCCCCCACCGACGGAAGCCGACCCGCCGGACCTACGACGCCACCGAACTCAACGCACTCAACACCGGCCGAACCCCGGGCTGCTACCGAGCCACACCGAGACGCACCCACGGATCCTTCAGCTGCCACTCCTGTAAGTTCACCTGCAACCGGACCCACGCCACACCAGCACCCACCAAGCCGAACACCAGCACCACCCATCTGAAGTGCATCCTGATCAACACCCGCTCCGTCCACAGACACGCCGTCGAGCTCTGGAACCTGCTCGACACCACAGCCCCTGACGTCGCCTTCCTCACGGAAACCTGGATGAACGACTCCTCAGCGCCCGACATCGCCATCGCCATCTCAGAGGGTTACAAGATCACCCGAAGAGACTGCGACAACCAGACTGGAGGAGGCCTCGCCATCATCTACAGGGACACCATCCGCATCAAGACCAACACCGACGACACCCTGACAACCGCCGAACACCTGCACTTCCAGATCCACACGAACCCCAAAACCACCCTCAGAGGCACCCTGATCTACCGACCCCCGGGACCACGCACACAATTCAGCGAGGACATCGCCGACTTCATCAGCCCGCACGCCCTCCCCTCCGCCGACTACATCCTCCTGGGGGACATCAACTTCCACCTGGAGAACAACAACGACCGCAACACCATCACCCTGCTCGACAACCTCAGCCACACCACCGGACTCCACTGGACGGACCACAGCTGCGTCCACTTCACCTTCAGAAGAACGACGATCCACCACCACCAGCAACAGGTTGCTTGAAGAAGCTGGAACAAGATCACAGCCAACCAGCTCGCCGCTTCCCTGAGCCAGCACCCTCCCGCCAGCTCAGCGAACCCCAGCCAGGCCGCCGACAACCTCACGAAGTGGATCAGCAACTGCGCGGACGAACTCGCCCCACTGAGGACCCCGCCCAACAGACCCGGCAGCAAGAAGGCCCCATGGTTCACCGACGAACTCATGAGTTCCAAGAAGAACTGCCGAGCCCTCGAGAAAGACTGGAGAAGGGTACCAACTCCGGACAACATGACCACCCTCAAGCTTGCCACCCGGAAGCACCACCAACTGATCCGCGCCACCAAGAAAACTGCATTCAAGGACCGGCTGGACAACAACGCACACAACTGCAAGGAACTCTTCAACATCGTGAAAGAGCTCTCCAACCCCAACGCCGGAAACAACGACATCACCCCTTCGCAAGACCTCTGCAATTCCCTCGCCTCCTACTTCCACAACAAGATCGCGGACATACACAACAGCTTCAGCACTCAACCGACGCACGCCACGACCGAACCACCGCCCCCCACCACCACCCTCCGCGCCTGGACTCCGATCAGCACCGAAGACACCGTCCGCATGATGAACTCCATCCACTCCGGATCTCCAACCGACCCCTGCCCTCACCACGTCTTCAACAAGGGCGACGCTGTCATCGCACCCCACCTGCGGGACATCATCAACACCTCCTTCGACACCGCCACCTTCCCGGAGAGCTGGAAGCACGCCGAACTCAGCGCCCTACTCAAGAAACCTACAGCGGACCCCACCGAACTCAAGAATTACCGCCCCATCTCGCTCCTCCCGTTTCCAGCCAAAGTCATCGAGAAGATCGTCAACAAACAGCTGGCCACCTTCCTCGAGACGAATGGATCCCTCGACCCCTCACAGTCTGGCTTCCGAGCCAACCACAGCACCGAGACCGCCCTCATCGCTGCCACTGATGACATCCGAGCCCTGATGGACAACGGAGAAACAGCGGCCCTCATCCTCCTAGACCTCTCCGCGGCTTTCGACACTGTCTGCCACCGCACCCTAGTGCAGCGCCTCAGCAACGTCGGAATCCATGAGAAGGCACTGGAATGGATCATCTCCTTCCTCGACGGAAGAACACAGAGAGTCCGTCTACCACCGTACAAGTCAGAGGCCACCGGAGTCATCTGCGGCGTCCCTCAAGGATCCTCGCTGAGCCCCACCCTCTTCAACGTCTACATGAGCCCCCTCGCGGCCATCGCACGCCAACACAACCTCAACATCATCTCCTACGCCGACGACACCCAGCTGATTCTCTCCCTCACCAACGACCCCGCCAGAGCCAGCCTTCACGAAGGGATGAAAGACGTAGCCGAGTGGATGACAACCAGCCGCCTGAAACTGAACTCAGACAAGACGGAAGTCCTCATCCTGGGCTCCTCGCCCTCCGCCTGGGACGACTCCTGGTGGCCCCCCGCCCTGGGCACCGCACCCAAACCGACAGACCGCGCACGCAACCTGGGCTTCATCCTGGACTCCTCCCTCTCCATGACCAGACAAGTCAACGCCGTCTCCTCGTCCTGTTTCAACATCCTGCGCATGCTACGTAAGATCTTCCGGTGGATCCCCACCGAGACCAGGAAGGCGGTCACCCAGGCCCTCGTCACCAGCCGTCTGGACTACGGCAACGCCCTCTACGCAGGAACCACCGCCAAGCTCCAAAAGAGACTCCAACGTATCCAGAACGCCTCGGCGAGACTCATCCTCGACGTCCCCAGACAAAGCCACATCTCCAGACACCTGAGAGACCTGCACTGGCTCCCGATCAACAAAAGAATCACCTTCCGGCTCCTCACCCACGCACACAAAGCCCTACACAACCAAGGCCCAGGATACCTCAACAGCCGCCTCAACTTCTACGCTCCCAAACGCCACCTCCAATCGACCAACCACGCCCTCGCCACCGTCCCCCGCATCCGAAGAGCGACAACAGGAGGAAGATCCTTCTCCTACCTGGCCGCCAAGACCTGGAACTCCCTTCCGACCCACCTCCGCCTGACCCAGGACCACCTCTCCTTCAGGAAGAAGCTCAAGACCTGGCTGTTCGAGCAGTAGCAGCACCCCCCCCCTAGCGCCTTGAGACCCTTCGGGTGAGTAGTGCGCTCTATAAATGTCTTTGATTGATTGCATTACATAATTGGTGCTTGGGTGAAGCACTCGAATACCTATAAATATGCAACAACAACGTGCGGCTGCAAGAACAATCCAGCCACAAAATCAGCAAACACTCTAGCCACTGTGTCTTCACAGCCAAACAAAGCTTTATGGCGGCTTCACAGTCTACTCTCAGGGGCTGAAGTGTTAGCCGAGTTTGCGGCTGGGTTGTTCTTGCAGTGCAGTACACTCTGTACACTGTTTATGTGTGACTTAATCTCTCCGTGCCTACCAAACATTAATGTGCCCTTGTGTTACATAATTGATGCACATGCTTGTTTTTTACATGTGTAGTGAAGAAGAGAGTTACGCTTTGATCTCAAGCACCCTGATCGCATTCTTTGTTTCTTGAGTAGATAGCTGGTGACTCTTCTGAAAAGGAGTTATATAAAATATTTTAATTGATATAGATAAGTTGAGAATTATGGTTTGTATTGCCTTCAATGTGGATGCACTGTATAATGCTTTCAGTTGTGTGTTCATCCCACCAGAGGTTAGGCCAGATTCATTTTGGTCACACATTAAGGGCTCAATTCCAATGTCGTTCAGAAGGGCTCCGAATCGGATTTGGGTTTTGTGAATCTGATCCGGAGCCCTTGTTTCTGACCAACTCATTCCCAGTTCTGAACGATCAGGTAAGATTCCTGGAAACCATTTGCGCTGGCCGAATCCATTCCGGAAGGAATTTGGACATGACAAGCATTTCAGATGCAGCACAGGGTGCACATTTTTCCTCAACTACCCCTTTTTTCAATGGGAGCCCATGTTCGCATTCAGAACACAGGTTCCCATTGAAGTCAATAGGAGCCCGACCGAACCGTATCCAGAAGCATCAGAATATATCATACTTTCTCGGTCGGACTCCTCCGATCCGAGTTGTCCAGAAAGCATTCCCGGAACCGATTCTGTCGCAATGCTTTCCGTACGAGAACGGAATCGGGATATAAATGTTAATATTATTTTGAATGAAGAAGGTCAGTTATACTGACAGATTTATATGGTCGCAATTGGATTCTGAGTTGAGTGAACACTGATTTGAAAATTTCCCAATGCACGAGTGGACGCCAACTATAGTGTTTAGTGAGTTATAGATTTCCTCAAAGTAAGCTACCCAAGAATCTTCAGGGATGGAGCTACCTCTGGGCCGAAAGAGGACCGTTAATAATATCCCAGATTTTTTAACTATATTTTAGGGAGTCTCCTTAGTCAGATTGGTCCAGGCCTCCTTCCTTAAATAATGTTTACGCATGGCCTGCTCTCATTTATAAAAAATTGCGACAAGACTTGACTTGGAGAGGGTCCCTGGGCTTATTACTCAAGGCTTTCCTAAGATCCCTCACCACTTTAGAACAACCAGAAGCAAACTAGGTGACTTGTTGTGCAACCAGAACACAGGTACTTCTAATAAGCTAGATACTGCATTGGAAATCTCTGTTAAGGCGCCCAGATTATCACATGGGCTACATGTGTTTCATGCACAAATATCCAACCCCTTTTTATAGAAGTCATCTGGTATAACCTGAGATCACCTAAGTCTCCTACCACCACTTATCAACTTCATTGCCCCATTAGCACATTCCCTGTAGTTTTGAGTCACTGGGGACATTTTGATTGAGATGCATACTGGGTTAGGATCACTGAAGATGCTCATTTGTATCCCAAAGTCAGGGATATAAGAGAGCAAAGGTGTGGAAACAAATACAAATTCTATAAAAGACTCACAACCTCTCTCTACAAAAGTTGGAATAATATCTTCTCTGATCAGGAACATATTGTCCAATGTATGAACTAAATTATATTTGTTTAGTAATGTGTTTAGGTTTGAGCCCTGTTAGGTGTGTTCTAGATTTATATCAGACATTATAGGGCAGCCGGTATTTCGGTCCCCACTTACCCTTGGATCCCCACACAAGTGAACAGTAAACTCCCCTGCTACCACAATGTGTACAGCTGACACTTTAAAGCATTTTTGGTTCCTAACAAATGTGCCCAAACTTTGAATGTTACAGACCTCTTGCACGAGAGGTTTAGCATTATAAAAAGTTATCAATAACAACTTGTTTGCAACTGAAGAGAATGTTATGGCCTACTGAGTAGTTGCTCCAGGGGATAACACTTTAAAAATTCCTTTAATTGCCAGTGAGACAAAAATGATCAGTCCCTCCCTTTGTTCTGCCTTCCCTGGATTCTGATGCTGGAAGAAAAAACATTTTATAACCCACTAAGAAGTAGCTGTTCACTGAAGCCAAAATCTCCTGGAGGCACATTACAGCAAATCCTCTAATAAAGGTCAGCCATTTTAAATCATTGAACTTAACTGCAATACCAGCAATGTTCAAGCTGATACATTTACAGTTCTTCCCATTACTGGTGTCCATCAAGCCTTTGCTTGGCTGAACAGAGGGGGGCAGTCCCACTTCCACCCACTGAGAGCTCAATTGTTCCTCCCCAGTCAGTCAATCACATGCATCCAATAAAGATAAATGGGAAAATCTATTCGAAACAGCCCGTACCAGAGGATCCAAGATCTGACCGTCCCTGGCCGGAGCGAACTGGTTCCGAATTTGTCATTGATTGTATGGAGAACATCAGCCAGTGATTTGTAAAAAAAAAACAATGGGAACGCCAGAATAGAAGAAACAGGCCTTTCAAAAGGGAGTGCCAGTTGGCGGCTAAAATCCTGCCTGCCACATGCAGTCTCCTAAAAAGTTATAATCCCACAGTCACCATCCAGGGTCTTCTCGATTTTACCTAGCCAGTTAAAGTAGCCTCCAACTTGTGTCCCAAAAACAGTGTTCATGTCCAACCAATGGACAACGTTGTTCCTTAGCTAATAAAAGCTTTATGAACTATTAGCTGCAAGGAGAGGCATGTTGCCTAATATTACAACATAAGGCATAGCTTCAGGGGGAAAGTCAATTATTACAGATTTTGATGAGGGGGGACTTTCTTCCTGTGTCCGATGTATGGCTACATAGCCCCTAGGAATAGCGATGAGCTAGTGTCCCTTGATATTTGACTCAAATTAGCCCTGGTCCGCTTAGATTTGCCATCGGGCTCCACTCTCTTCCTCTTCCCTGCCGCTCTGGTGCCCCTTCCCAAGTCTTTGGTAGAAGCCGGCACCATTATATAACTGAGTTCAGCTGGCCCAGCCAAGGAGGGGGCTTCCAGGGCTGGAGACACAAATGAGGAATCCTCCAAGGTTATGCTCATAGGAGGTGAAGTGATTGTTGACCCAAGTCCCAGATCGATTGAAACATGCACAGATGCATTGTGTAGCTCAGAAGGCAGGGAAGCAATGGGAGAACGGGAGAACCCCCGAGTAGCCAGATCGATTTATTTGTCAATACTGCCCACCGCGCTTGTCAAAAAAGCATCCATAGTGGTGACCTTACTGGTGGGGGCATTAGCAACACTGGCCGGTTGCTTAAGTTTCCTCATATCAACCCCCAAAGTCTTTTCTTACGGGGACTAAGAAAATACCAAATCTCCCAATATGTGCCCCTGGCCTGATAAAAAAAATTAAGTTACTTATGCTACACCCCACTGCAGTCGCTCCTTTTTTAACCAGGGTGATTGCATGGGCTGTGCAAATTCCAGTAACCCATGAGGATTCGCTTGCAAGCCAGTTAGTAGTGGGGAAAGTCCAGCTGATCAGCTCGAGCAAAATCATCATCACCTGAACTCTGAGACCAAGAGGGGTGGGGAGGGCTCCTCCTCCTCTCAGGCAACTGACAGCTGCTCGTGGGACAGAGAGTCCCAGGAGGAACACACAGATGCCCCGTGCTGCGGTAGGTGGGGGGCACTTTTCACCATGGGGGAACTGGTCATAGGCCCCTCCACCTCCTCGCAGGCAACAAACATCAGCTTGTGGGACAGAGAGTCCCTAGAGAAACACACAGAGTGCATCAAAAGAATAAAAATAAACTCAAAGTAATACTCCAGCAGGTGTGCCTATCACCGTAGTAATAGGGTAAAGACACTTATGTTGTTTTAAGTCTTTCAAGGCGACACTCCAATAGGTGCATCTATCACCGATCGAGTAGAGTGAAGGCACTGTTTTTGCAGAGTCCGCCCCCGAAGGAAGCCTCGAGGGCCGGCACCATAACAGACGCCGGAGCCCTGCAAGGAACCGCTTTTCGCCACCTGGAAGCGCCCCGGAGCAGAGGGGGCACATCCCGCATGGCAAGCTTGCACCAGAAAGGCGCCAGGTCATCTGGCCAATGGGTGGGGGGGCAGGTGATATTTTGAATCCCCCCCAATCAGGAAGCACCTTTTTGGAATGGGCCATACATAACTAGCACCCAGCAGGGGGCAAATTGTACTACCTCAACAACTTCTCGTTCGTAGGCCCTGCAAGGTCGGCGGAATGTGGTGATACCCGGCAGCATTTCAAGAGCTAGCGGGGGAGCTGGAAGTCCCTTTGGCAGCAGACAAAACAGTAGGTCCCTCCAGCCAGCACACATTTTAGGGGTTGAGCTTGACTAAGTTGCAGGAACTTCCAGACTCCCAGAGGCAAAAGTAAGGGATGACCCTCCATGAGGTACAGCAGCTTATGGAAAGCTGAACTTCGGGTCTCTGCAAGACGCCTAACTCAGTTAACTGCAGGGCTCACGCACAAACACCACCATGTTAGGTTGGGGCAGGGGTCACGCATGACCTCATCAAGTGGGACACATTTCTAATGGAATTTAATAGCCGTTTAATTTGGAGAGCCGGTTGGGTGATGGCCAGACAGATCGCCTTGTTCACGGACTCATCAGGCAGCACAAGTTTTGGGGCAATTCTAGAGGACAAGTGGTGAGCAAAGCTATGGCAGGACAGCTGGCATAAACAGGGCGTCACCAGCAACATCACATTCCTAGAACTGTTTCCCATTATAGTTTCCCTGGCAGTCTGGAAGAAAAAATTAAGGGACATGAAGCTGACGCTCTGGTCCAATAACAAAGGTGTAGTGCAGGAAATCAACAGAGGGACAGCCAAGTTCCCTGACACGTTAAGGCTAACGCGTTGCGTGGTTCAAGTACAGTTGGAAGGGAACATAGAGCTGAAAGCACACCGGGGGTGGAGAATGAAGTGGAGGATGCATTCTCCTGCACACAGATGAGCCAATTCAGGGAGCTGGAACCGGGGGCGGAGAGGGACTTGACCCCCTTCCCAGAAGACTTATGGTCTCTGGTGAAAGTGACCTGCTGATACTAGTGTACCAAGCCCTTAACCACGGTCCGGCCAAGCGCTACAAGAGATACGCAGGGACAGTGCAGTGATGCTCATAGGAAATATCCAGACGCTGGGCGATGCAGGCAAGACAAGGGGGGCTTTGGAGCAATTCATTCAATGGGCATTTATGAAAAGAAGGACCAGATCCTGGGACCAGGCCCACCTATCAGTGATAGCACACTTCTCCAAGTTAATCACAGGTCAGGACCCCACCACCTCCTCTTACATCAAAGCAGCAATGAAGTGTTGGAAGTGGACAATCGTAGGCCCATAGACTTCAATAGATTGGTTTTACTCCGGCATGCACTGGGGGAAATAGCAAAAGACACATATGAGCTGAATCTGTTAAAAGCAGCCTTCGCGACCGTTTTCTTTTTGGGCATTTAGGCTGAGCGAGCTAGTGGTCCTGGCTAGGACAGGCTTTGCAGAGCATTCCCTATAGGCAGCGGACGGCAGGCTTGGTGGGGCAGAGGTAGAACTGCAACTGAGAAGGTCAAAAACTGACCAGGCTGAAAAAGGTGCGGTAATAAGGGTGGAGTGCATCAGGGACCCCAAATACTATGCAGCATGCTGCCTACTAACCTACATGGCATCATAGCCAGTGAGGGAGGGCCCCCTGTTCAAGTATAGGGATGGTAACCTCTTAAGTAAATTCCAGTTCTCAGCAAAGGATGAAGAGGATATTGAGCTACACGAGGAGAAGTGCAGGAAGACGTGAGCCTCCCTGGTGGTGTGGCTGATACGAAGGGTACATTTGGTTGGTTATGGAAGCACACCAACAGGGCAGTGTGTAGAAGGAGGGTCGCTCACTTTCGGATGCCTTACGGCAGGGTGAGTGACCTGAAAAAAGGGGGTAGCAAACAGAGGTGGCGCTCACAGCCCAGACCCTGCCAGACAGCAGGGCAAAAAAGAGACTAGCAAGGTAGCGAGTTGAGGCCTAACTCTGGGGAGAGGCTACTCCCCACACGCAAAGGGGCGTGGAAACCAACAGAAGAATGTACGAACTGTCAGGGTGATTTACGACTCCATGGTATGCAAATGAGTTGTGGCAAGCAAGTTATTTATACCCAACAAATGATTTAGGGCTGTGATTTAGGACAATATTGCAGAATGATTTATGACAGCAAATGTATGACCACTTCTGACGATATGATTTACGAAACCCCAATGATTTATGACACCTGATTTATGATGAGCAACAAAATGATGTATGACAGCCGAATTTATGATGGTTCATGATGATGATTTATGACCATGGCCATAAAACTATGTCCAAGGGAAGTACAAAATGTGTAGGTATGG
This sequence comes from Lissotriton helveticus, assembly GCF_964261635.1. Taxonomy (NCBI): domain Eukaryota; kingdom Metazoa; phylum Chordata; class Amphibia; order Caudata; family Salamandridae; genus Lissotriton; species Lissotriton helveticus. Next base: position 1,507,428,700 of record NC_136069.1, on the reverse strand, counting down.
GAATGTAATAAAACTGCGGACAACAACAACCACAAAACTACGAGTGTTGGCTGTCTTTTGGTAATATGTATATGTAAGATTTGCATGCCATCCTTGAATGGGCACCCTCTGGGTGTTATAGTTTTTTATTTTTCTCTTGAATCTTCTTGTTGAATCTTCTTTTTTACCCTGCTTGACCCCGGAATCCAGTCTTGAACATATTAATTTCACCTATTTAAGGTTTTTAACTGCTTCAGCTTTTTCTTCTAATTTGGAATACATTTCTGCAGGCACCTAACTCGTACACCGTCAAAGCAGGTCAATGAAATAAGGGCTGTTGCTGCTTCTAGCTGTTGACATACTCTTCCTTCTTGACAACAACCGCGAACAAACCGCGAACAATCTTCTTCACTTCAACTGCATACTCTAATTTTCTAACCATGGTTTATTGGACCGCTGCAGGCACCCCATGCGCCTTCTGCAGTTGCTAAAGCCATGACAATTTGTGTTAATGCAGATCAACCAGTCATACTGTGATGACAATTTGTGTTAATGCAAATCAACCAGTGATGTGCAGTGTCTGGAATATAAATCAGCCGAAAGAGACAGTAGGAAGGAGGCGTGTGGCAATTCATAACTAAATCACATATTGGTCCCTTACTGTAAATTAAAATGTAAAAGCTACCAATAATCCGACAGACTTATTTTCTCATCCCAACATCTGTGGATACCTCATGTTTTAGAGTGTAAAGAGTTAATGCATCTTTTGTCATTTTAAATAAGTAGTTTTTAATGTGTTACAGAGGAGTGGGGTTCTAATTGACTGGTTAAGAGAAGCCCAGCATTAGTATTTATTCATCAGTTACCTTTTCATTTATTTCAGATTCTTGTATTTGTGTTTTTATGCTAAGCAAAACATACATGGGTGCAGGCCTCGATTGATCATAAGTAAAGAAGTTAATGACCCACAAACAACATACCAACATGAAAGAGGCCAGCAGTTTCCACTAGTTTCAAGGAAAGCACGTTGGAGCTATTGGCTTGAATGTTGTACAAGGCATCGTTACAGTAGTAGGGATGAAAGTAGTGGTATTGCGTGTAGAAAATAGGGTGCTATGTCGCAGTTTGAACTTCTAGAAATCCCTGAACTGGGTACTGGTTGTGCTAAAGCTCAGCTTAAATCTCAAGATGTTCAGAATTTTTCTGGATTACAGTTCATGCTAAATGAGACTAAAAGGGATTACTGGTCTCTTTTGAAACACCTAAGTTCCCACTTCAAAACAAACTTAGGGCTGATTAAATTTTCAGTGGTACATTGCCAAGTTGGCGGCATCCTGACTGCCTTATTATGATTACACCACCGGGCTGGTGGTGTAGTGTCAGTGGTGCTACGGCGGCAGCATGCTTTGGCTCATAGAGAGCCTCCACGACATTGGCACTGCTGTGGCACAGCAACTTGCATGTTAGTGCTCTGTGTACCAGGCACTGTGTTGTGCATGACACACATGCGTGCACAACAGTGCAATAAGAGGAGGCACAACATATGCCCTCATACACTTTGCCTCAGGGTCAAAATCGCCCTGGAGGCCCTGTTTGGGGCCCCTCCCCTGCCTTTCTGCCAACCTTTTCATGGCTGGGACCCCGCCATGAAAAGGTCGGGGGAAAGCTAGGTTGTGATTGGGACAGCAGTGTCGGCATCGACACTGCCTCTAATCCCCACTGCTTTCCCCACCACCGCGGGATCCAGGATCCTGGAGGTGGCGGCGGTCTTGTAGTGGTCCAACCACCATGGTTGTAATTGGGCAGTCAGACCGTAGAGGAGGCGGTGGTCGGACCACCACTATGGGTACCGCGGTCTTGGGACTGCCGAAATCATAATGAGGCCCCTAGTCTGAAATGTAAGAGTTCACAGTGGCTCAGTGGGGGACTTTCCTCAGCCCAAGAAAAATTACAAAGAATGCAGCCTTGAATCAATGAATAACAACGTCACTGCACCTCACTGCTGTTTTGCTGATCATTTTGGGGCAGCATCAATTCACATCCAGATTCTAGATTATCATGCTGTGCTTCTGAGTCTAATCAACACTCAAACTTCAGACAGTGCTGCATGCTTCTTTTTTCGAGTTTAGTTACAGTGCAAAGCACTGACCACACCATGAGTGTGGCCTTTATAAATCATACCTACCCAAGATGGCTGCACTCTGAGATGTCACACCTGCCACTATCACAATCAGAAGTGGATGATGACTCTCTTGACATTGGGTTTTTTCTCAATATGTAATTGAGTGAAGAACTTAGCACTGCAGTATCATCTGTCTATCACCTGACAAATTGATATGCTAGCCCCTGCACATCTCATGTTTGCCAGATGTTGGTTTCTGCTCAAAAGGATTGAGGGTTGCATTAACCATATTCATTTGAGGCAGAGGAAAAACATAACAATGTACCCCCTGAGTACACGTCCATATGTTAATTCCCCTAATGTCTAGCTCCCTGACGAGCAATAGCTAGCGACATATACAACTTGTCCATTGATGGAGTGCTAGAAATGTTGATTATGATAAAGATGTGCCGCTCGCAGTCGAGGCGTGAGGGCAGAGGCGAGAGACTGTTTCCCTGGCTTTTCCGTGTGACCTGACCGGCGCTTTGGGGGAAACTCATCTTGGACAGCGCTGAAAGCGGGACTGTGAGTCTCAGAGGACAGTGCGGCGCACAACCGGCCGCACCTGGAGACTCTTCCCGCCCCGCCTACTTCTTTATAGTTCCTCCACACACTGTGCACGCGGGACGCGTGCGGGTCGGCGCCGGACGAAGCCCGGGCCAAGGGCGGGCCCGTTTGTGCCCGTTCGTGACCGGTCTTGACCGGACCGGGCCCCCCCTCCTGTAATTGTTGTGCCCCACCTTTGCAAGTTGCTGGACACGAAATGAGGAGTAAGACCCCGCTAGCCGGAGGGTCAACTGTTGGGGGCATGGAAAAATTCCTTATTAGAGCCAATACAGTCCTAGACATTGAAAAACGCCTGTCCAAAGAACTGTCGGCTTTCAGGAGATCTTCCTTGGGAACACTAGCCAATGCTAAAAGCCCTGAAAGGCCCGTCGATTCTGTTCACAGCGATGTGGCCGATCATGCTACTATTTCGGAAGTCGACATTCAGACTTCATTGGACATGGACTTGTTGGTTAATGTAATATCCCCCGAACCTACCTTAGTCCCCAATGATATTGTTCCCTCCTCTCCTGAACTTGAAGTGACTACTCATAATACTCTGTCATTGGGGGTCAACGAAGGGGCTACTGTAAAACGCAAGCGGACTTATAACAGGAAATCTGGTAGAAAGTCTAAATCAGCTAAGCTAAAACATGATACTCCCCTCCCTCCAATTAGTCCAACCCAACCTTTGATTAGCAATGACACATTATACGAAAGGTTGGGTGCCTTATTTAAATCGACTCTATTCCCCTTAGTGGCTAAAATGGAGCAGATAGAACTCAGACTGACAAATATTGAGAAAGTCACAACCGCTATATTGGCTAACTCCGTCAAGCCCAGTAACCTGAGCACCCGCCCAATTACCCATACAATCCCTGGTCCCCTACCAGCTAAAGAGGCTTCAACTCTAACCTGCCCCTTAGTAGGCCCTCAGGACTCTACCCAGGTTAACTATATTATCCCCACGCAACAAATCTCTGGACTACAACCAATTAATACTAATGCAACTGGATTAATCGGTAAAGGTCAAATCGATCCCCCGGCAAATGAACTTAGAGCTCCTAGACCCCGCTTGCCAGATCTTCCACCTGAAGCAAACCGCCTTATGGTAGTCCTAGCAGGAGCCCCTGTGTTGGAAGCTGGAGAAGCAGAAACCTTCAAGTCCCTAAAAAGCAAAGTTGTTAGGTGGCTCAATTGAAATAGACCGCTTCCGGCTCACCTCCACAATGAAATCATTATGGTCAGGAGGGTGCCCTGGCTGGGTAAAACTGCCAAAACCATAAACGGCGACTGCATAACGGTTAGTTTTAGAGACCCTAGAACCGTTTTGCATATCTGTAGAGGTTTTAATAGGTCTTTTGACTCTACTATCCAGACCCTCCCAGTGTCCTTCTTCTTTCCACCCAATCGTATGAACTTTGGTAGAGGTAGAGATGATTGGACCAGAGTCGAGAGGAGGGGTAGATATAGACGTCATGATGTAAGCTCGGCCATGCTGCCCCAGTTTGCCCCCTTTTGTGACTTCAATCGGTTCAGCTGTCTAGATGGTCTAGACGGAGTGGACTGACTACTTTCCCCTGCCCACGACCCAAGATTTCCCCCCCCTTATACTGGTAGTGGCTTAATGGCTGGAGAGGCTAAGTTATTCGAATCACCCCCTGCAGAGCACCGGCCAATGGCTGTAGCCCACATAAAGTCACCTCCCCTCATCACTATTAATCCTCTAGAGCTTCCCCCGGAAACAGATCCAGCTGATGACTCCCACCCATTAATCCCTTTGGATTTATATGAGGAGCCGCTAACTACTCTAGTGCCCCCAAGTGTCCTTGGGTTTGATGAGTCTACTTTTTGTCCCCCTGGCTTCAAAATAGTGAGCTGGAATATCGCCGGTTGGCGACAAAGGATGTCGTCTTTGGGCTGGAGGGAATCCATCTCCAAGTTTGACATCCTCTGCTTTCAGGAGACCTGGTCTACGACAGACATCCACTTTGATGGCTTTGTGGCCTACAATTGTTTAGCACAAGAGTCCAACATGGGTAGGGCAAAGGGTGGCCTTGTAATTTTATTGTCTGTGAACTTTCCAGTATGTGTAAGATCCCACACTATTGTGGGATCTCACTCGCAAATTCTAAGGTTAGAACAAAGAGGGGGCCGTGATGCTCTGTTAATCAACCACTACAACAATTTGTTTGATCCCACTAGTACCCATGTTGTAGATAAACTTGAGACAGCTGTAAAAAAAATCAGTAGAGATATTCACAAGCCTTATGATATTATTTGGGGAGGGGACTTTAATATCCGGACCTGCCCCAATTCTTTTACAAATGTATGTGGGTTTGATGGCGATAATGGGGAGAATCGGGCTCATTTTACTCACTCTCCTTATGGCGACTCCCTTAATACCCTTTTGTTAAATTTTGATCTGTTAATCCACCAACCTGCTACGGACAAAGACGGTAATATTGTACCGACTTTTGTTGGGAGGAATTCAACCTCTGTTATTGACCACTTGTTGTTATCGGTGCATATTGCCCCACTATGTACGGTCCCCATCATTGTTGATTTTGGCATTAGTGATCACAATGCCATTACAATGTCGATTTCCATCTGGGGGACTATGTCTAGCTCTAAGCGCAGGATTGTTGATGATATTACCCCTTGCAGGCAAAATGGTATTAGGATAAAATGGTGTGGGGACAACTCTGATAAACTGCTCCAGAAAATAGTGGGAGCAGGTTCAGAAGAGCTATTGAGTTGCCTTGATGTTGATGCAACCCCCTGGTGTATTATTACTAATTTTGAGACACTTGGCGATATAATCAAACGGCCCCTTACTATTGCTAAGGGTATATCTAAGAGGGCTGCTGTAGGATGGTTCGACAGAGCCTGCACGAATTCATTACAAGAACTAAAGAGTGCTTTGTCGAGTCACCCTAGAGACAGGGATGCCGTTACACTCCTTAGGGCGTCCTATAAAAACCAGTTGACGCGTAGAAAACAGGAACTTAGGGAGCAAGCCTGGGACAACTTGACCAAAGCGGCAGAGCTGCGTGACAGTAAGTTATTTTGGAGTACTGTCAACAGCCGATTCCTCCTAAAGGAGGAATTTCCTGTTCTGACAGCCCAGGTTAGTGAGGATGGCTGGGTTCAATACTTTACAGGAATTTTTTATCCTGCTGGAGAGGGTCAGGCTGGCATTAGTGCCGATATTTCCGGACCTAAACAACCCCTGGGGATAACATTACAAGAGGTAGATAATGCCATCCGCAACAGCAAGGGAGGGAAGGCCCCGGGACCGGACGGAGTTCCGGTTGATATGTATAAAACAGATCTGGCACTATAGTGCCCCCTCCTGACCCAGGTGTTTAATGCCTGCGTTATGGATAGTACCCCCTCTACCTGGAGCGAATCAATAATTTTGCCGATTTATAAGAAGGGAGATAGAGGAGAGGCTAAGAACTACCGCCCTATCTCCCTTCTGGATTCCTCGCTAAAAATTATGAGCAGGGTCTTATTGTTACGATTGGAGGATTGGGCAGAAGCAAATAATATCCTCGCGGCCTCCCAATATGGTTTCCGGAAGGGTCTCAGCACAATTGAGCAGTGTATTAATTTAGACCTCATTATAGGGAAATACACTAAAGCTAAACAGGGCTCTTTATTTCTTTGCTTTGCAGACCTTTCCAGTGCTTTTGACCTGGTGGATCATACTCTCCTGTGGTCCACCCTCCTTGGAATGGGAGCCCCGGCAGCAATAATCCATTTTTTAGCTAGACTTTACGATAAGCTGTCAGCCCAGATCCGCTTTGGGCATGCGGGGGAATGCACGAAGAAGATTAATGTTAAATCTGGCATCAGGCAAGGCTGTGTCTTGGCCCCGTTACTTTTCTCCCTTTTTATAAATTCAATGGAGTCCGACTTGAAGATGGTCCAAGCCGACACTCCCCAAGTCGAGGGTCAATCTATACAGGTACTGCTTTATGCAGACGATACTGTCCTACTTTCGGGAACTCCAATAGGTCTACAAAAACTTATGAACCACTTTTATGATTTTATCCAAGGGAGGAAACTAAAAATTAATAACTCCAAGACTTTTATTATGGCATGGGGGAAAAAGGTGAACCACCTTAAACCATTTCAGTTCAAGGAACATCGAATCGAGGTAGTGGACAAATTTTGTTACTTAGGCATAACGTTTAGTAATAGTGGGTCATGGGCACTGGAGTTACTCAATGTCAAGGCCAAGATGGGTAAGGGATCCTCAGGAGTTTTCTGCTTCGCTTCTAAATTAGGCAGTCATCGCATCCCTGACATGTTGATCGTCTACCGGCACAGATGCGCTTCGATTGCCCTTTATGGATCAGGAGTGTGGGGTCATTGGAACCAAGGTGACCTGCAAATAGCCGAAAACCTATTCCTAAAGAGACTCCTCTGTCTCCCCCCCTCGGCATCCACTGAACTGATCCATAAAGAGGTGGGGTTGGAATACTTGACGGACCTAACAGGTTTAAGACCCCTTATGACATGGAGGTCCATCTGGGCTAAGGACGAAACTGGGTTTACCAGGCGCATAATCCGAGATTGTCTGCGCCTGGACAAAGCCCGCAAGATCCCATGGTTAAATTATGTTTTAACTTCCTTCAAAGAAATTTTTGACCTGGACATTTTTAGTGTCCCCTTATGTGCCATCAATATACCTAAACAGGTGGTTAAAGGTGTTTTTTTGGAGAAGAAATCCAACAGGCGTAAAGAACAATGTAGCCTTTTTACTACCCATGTCTTTTATTTCTCCAATCATGAGGAAGGTTATGGCATGCCTGAGTATCTAAAAGTAATTACCAAACAATCTCACCAGTTTCTTCTTACTAGGTTAAGATTAGGCATTGTCCATAACCTGGTGGCATTCCCAAAGATGAAAATCTATACCTCAACACCTTGCCCCTGTGATGGTATCACTAAACAAAGCACGTTGCACTTTATGCTAATTTGTCCACTGTACATGCACTGTCGTATCTGTTATCTCAAACCTCTTTTTAAGAAATATTGTGTGTCCACTATTGCTACTGCCATGAGATTACTTTTCACACTTGCTACCCCGGATATCTGTTTTTTTACTGCAACTTTTATTTTAAAATCAGTGTCCATTAGAAAAAGCCTGGAATTTTAACATTGTCTTTGTATAATTAGTTGCTGCTAGCCCTATAAAACTGTATTTACTCGAGTTGCCCTTATTGTCTGTAATATATTGTAATTCTTTTAACCTGTCACAATTTTAATATGTCTTTTTGATTCTGTGTGCTTTTATGATTGTTTTTGGAATAATCGAATAAAGCTTATGAAACGAAACGATAAAGATGTGCATTATGTTAAGCACTGAAGTGACATGTGTGCAGTTGATGGTACCTATCTCACAGGAAAAATGGCAATGATCCTAGTAGTTCTGTGCCAGCATTGCCTGTCCTTCAGCGACAGTGGCATGGTGATGTAGAGTTGTTGCATATCAATACCTTTTGAAAGCAATTGAACTGACTTTCCTGTGAGAAGCTAGCCATGGCTCCACTGGTTGTTTTTTAATGATCCAATGGCTAATATGTTGAGGGTCCACAGACACTTCAACAGACCCTTGAGGTTAGCTCTGATGGCATGAGAGCGAAGATGGTGGTGAAGAAAGTTCCCGCTCCTATTCTGCCCTCCATGTTCATCGTAATGCATGAATTTAAGTATTACCTCACTAGTGATAAATGTTTTATTGATTGATTATTTAAAATCTTTACCAAAAACGAATACACAATATAACATTTCAATTAGAATACAGTAAAAGGGCGGTAATTTTAAAAATAAGCAATCATTTCATAATGTTAAAATTTCAGAAATATAAACAGTATAATAGTTAATGTTTTAAAAATTCCAGTTTTCTCCATGCACTTGTTAAGAATTTTGAGAGGGCAGAGTTAATATATATATCTTCCAAGCAAAGACACTGGATTAGTGCTTGTCTACATGTCCTTATTGATCTTTTGTTAAAGTGCCTTTTTAAAAGTGTTAATCTTTCATTTTTTAGTTCTGGGCAGAGGCATAATAGATGTATGATATTTTCTTCTCCTGTATTACACAGCCGACATGATATGTTGTTTTCAAGCTTTTTCCATGGCAGTGCATGAGATTCTCCAGGCAGGATTCCGAACCGGGCTTTCATGAATATATTTTTATATTTCCAGGTCCAGGCTGTATTCAAATATTCAAATATTGTTGCGGACTCTTTTTTTTATAACTATTTATTATAGACCAAGCATGTTTCCTTTTGACCAGGGACTCTTTGTCACTTATTTTGAAAGATTCCTGAGGAATAGTGGTCATCCAAATCTCCTTCAGCCCAAATTCATCCAAAGCCTTCTCGAGATACTTCCAAACAGATAGTTTATTATTGCCCTCTACTTCTTTCCATAAAAGCTCCGAGATTAAATTGTCCTTGTCATTTTTTACCCTATACCATACTTTAATTGTGTTACCCATCCGAGCATGTAGTTGGTTATTCAAGCCAAATTCTAGTCTAATTTGGGACTGTGAGGCATTTTTTGGTAAACAGAAAAGAGATCGAAAAGTTTTCGAGATTTCTTTGTTTATTGTTATTGCGTCCTTTCCGTTCAATGCTTCGCTGCCGTAGGTTAGGGAGGGTAGCAATTTTGCAGATATGACCTTGAGTAGCGGCTGGTAGGTTAAGTAACTGGCGGATTTTTTTATCATACCAAATGCACCTGTTAGGGAGTTCGCCTTCCGGGTGATGTCCAATATCTGGGGTTTAAAGCTACCATTGTCATCAAAAACCAGTCCTAGGTATCTAGAGGTTTTTGTTTGCTCCAATTTTTCCTTACCTAAGAACCATTTCATATTGTATTTCCTTCTTAGATTTTTTGAGACAACCATAACTTTAGATTTGGATTCATTTATTACCATTTTATTTTTTATTGCGTACTCCTGTATACGTGTAATTAACCTTTGCAGGACCCTCCTCAGATATCCCAAAGACAGTAATTCTCTGTCAGGTACATCTCTATCCTCCTCAAGTAGTTGTTCCTCAGGACGAGAGGCAGAGCAACAAACACCAAACACCAATGCCGACATTGTGGAAAAGGTGTTGTGTTTGTGGTTGGCTTTTATATTGTGCTGATGGGTATGTTTGGTGTTACAAGAGTTGCTTTAGGTGAAGGTTGTGGTGCACGTGTTGTCAATGACCTCCTCTGTGAAGAGCAAGTGTTTACATGTGGGTTTAGAATTTCGTTTACTGTATTTACATTTGTTAGAATTCTGCTGTGACAGTGCCCTATAATGGCAATTCATATTTATTTTCGTCATATATTCCTTTTTATGTGAAGTAGTAACAGTGCCAGCTCTGGATGTGCGAATTGTTGTTGCATTGAGCTTTATGTGTAGCATCCCTCTCTCTTAGTAGTTACTCCTGGCCTTTATTGGCTTATGTAGGATGTTTCTGCAGCTCCTGTGAACGGCCTAGTGTGTTGAATCGCTCACATCACGGTTGAGCTGGAGCAAAGTTGAGTCCGATTGGCCTGTAAGTAGTTTTTGGTGTAATCATAGTGATTTGGGAGTACATATTTATGTGTGTGTCAGTGGATTTGCAAAGTCCTCCCGGTGTCCCTCCTTGTTTTTCCCATTGACCCTCCCATTTTGTAGTGGGTATTCCCCAGTGTTGGGTGCATTCCATTGTCCACACCCACATTTATGCCTGAGCACCTCTTTTTTATGTGCAGAGTCCCCCTCGCTTATAGCATGATAATAATAACAAGCTTTGGGGTAGACTCCTGCTTTGCAAACTTTTCTGCACGGGCCTTTGTAAATTGAAATTATTCATATGCAAAGATCGTCTGCAGAGCACACTATTATTCGTGTAAGTCAGTAGTGCCCGAGTGGCTTCAAAAATGGGGATGGCACACATGCACACACTTAACTGTACTGTACAAAGAATGACATTTCAATTCTGAAAGTGTTTCCAAAATTGACCTCTTTAGTTTGATGTTTAATTTCCATTCTGTTTTAATTATTGGCTGATAATCCCGTGACAATGACGACAAAATTAATGCTTAATAACTTTTGAGTAATTATGGCGAAACATACAGTGTACAGTGAATCAACAGTTCATCATGGCTGCCCATGGAGAAAAATATAGAGCTTTGAGCTACAAAGATGTTGCTGTGTTTTGCTCTTGCCTGAATACCAGGAGTAAATCAAGAGTAAGCCAGGACGTCTTTGATTTACATCTGGAATGCATGAATAAGTCAGGAGTACTACAAAAGTAAGTCACGCCTAGTCATACACCAATCTTTGTGAATCTGGCCCAGAATTTATAACAGTAATTAGGGACCCTCCTCTCTCTTTCATAAGCCATCTCCTGCCATAGACCACTTGCAGGCTGAAAAATAAGATTATAAAGGCAAATCTGTGCATTTCACTTTTGCGAATTTTTAATGCATAGGTATTTGCGATTTCAAAATTTTCGCAATTTAGGAATCGCAAATACCAACAATGATGCATGTGCGCCTTAGAGTCCAGGCACAGATTGTGCATGAGATAAATACATCATTAGCTATACTTGACTGTAACCAATCAAACCCTGTGTCAGAAAAGCACATCACGAGCCTTTCACGTGTTTTTATGAAAAACTAAAAACATACTAAGTTGCTTAGCATTTTTTTGCTGGATTATAAGAACACATTTTATATACTTTATATTTTTGGGTGAATTTATTTGGACAGTTTGACTGTGTAGCCAACGTATGAATATATTATCTTTCTACGCTTTGGACTTTGCCTTAGAAAATCAACTTACTACTAAAATATGCTTCAGCACGTCTACAAACTATGAGAGAAACCAGTCAACTAACCAGATGTTTAGCTGCACAGCCAGGCCTCGGCAACTGGATCATGCTCTCTAAAGCATTACTCGAATATCTACTGGAATGGCATAAAACTGAAATTATACGTAAATAAATCTTATGTGCAAAACACTTCAGGCTAGTAACAAAAGCAGCTTCAAGCAGCTAGCAGGACACAGGAGCCTAAAGCACTCAGAAAATGTTTACTGTCCTTGCATTCTTTGTCCTGAAATTATAAAAGCAGAAAGTAGGTGGGATTGAGAGACCTTCGCGTGTATTAAATAGACATATTTAACTGCACTCGTGCTAAAGAACAAAATGCTAATTTTACATTTTTGAAAATAATTCTCGCTATGCCATTGAAATGTTGGAGACCATTGCAGTCAAGGACGCCTTAAAGGGCAAAGATGCCTGGCACGTGCCCTTTAGCCAACATCCTAGTATTCTGGTGTGGTGTTGACTTCTCCGCAGATAAAGTTGCAGGTATTTCAAAACTCATTCTCAGTATTATTCTTGCTGATATAGAGTTAAAGTGTTTGGATAAAGTTAAATCGATATCAAAAGTGACACCCAGGTAGGAATAAGCAACCACTTGCTCTGGAACAGAGGTGTGTAACATAATTCCAGGTGGGCCAGACCCATGACAGAATTTTAGGATAACCAGTCACTATATAAATAGCTTCTATTTAGAATAATGGTAAGTGCATTTATTTTAGCTGGGATTCCCAAAAACCAGGCATGGAGCTAGCCCTGCTGGACCTATGTGGGAGACACCTGCTCTAGGGCAGGCCCACTTATGTGTTGATCTTTCTATAAAGAGCAACTTAAGTGCATCTCTTTGTTAATCTCATAGTTGATAACTACTGTTGTATACTCTTATAAGATAGATAAAAGACATAGAAGACAAAATGAATGAAATGCTAATATTATAGAGTCACCAGCATAGATAAGTAAGCCATGCTAAAGCATAATGAAAATGAGTGTTTTACCCAACTTCTAGATGTATGCAGTGCTCAAGGATTTTGCCCAATTGTGCTAATAATGCAGTGGTGATGGATGCTTCCCGCTTCCACCAATAATTGCACTCAGTTATGCCCCTGGCACCGCCCACGCCCTGCAGGGACACCACCCAGAGCCTTTGGTGCCCTCACTACCCAGCTGGCAATTTGCTCAGTTGGAGGCGAGGGTGATCAGGGAGTGTATGAGGGGGTGTTTGTATTTGTATCTAACGGGTAGATGCATCAACGTTTTTTTTGCGATTCCTTATTTGCGGAAAATAAGGAATTGCAAATAAGGAATCGCAAATGTCAATGCATAATTTTTTTCACAATTTTTTGCGATTCAGTAAGAATCGCATAATTTACCGAATCGCAAGAAAATTGCGAATTCTTATTTGCGAATTCGCAAAATGCGAATTCGCAAAAGGCGAATATACACACATGATGAATCTAATTGAATCAACTGCCTGAAAGCCAGTACAGCAATTAGCCACAGCTGCTCCCTTTTTTGAAGGAGAGGTTTGGCAGTTTGCTTTGTGAGCTTTCCCTGGAGGTTGCTGCTGCTGTCTGTGCCTGACAAATCTGTGGAAAAATGGCAAATGAAAATCCTGTTGAAGGGGGGACAGCCAGGAAAAGGAAAATTAAATTTTCTGATCAAGAGTTGGAAATTCTTATTGAGGAGGTGATTGCGAGACAGGAACAGCTTTTTGGGAAGCTGTCTCTGAAGGTACCTGAAGCTGTAAAAAGAAATCTATGGATTGCCATTCAAGCAAAGGTAAACGCAGTGGGTGTAGCACATCGTGACATAAAGAAATTTACAAAAAAGATGGTATGACCTGCGCAGTCTTGCAAAAGAGAAGTTAGCAAACAAGATGAAAGCAGCAAAAAAAACTGGTGGTGGAACACCCAGGGATAGACCCAACACTTCCCTGGAAGACATGGTGGAAGGCACACTGTTGACTGAGGCTGTAGTTGGAGTGATAGACATTGATACTTCTGAGATTCCAACCCCTTCTGAAGGTAAGTGTTTTGTGAATGGTTTTGGTTTTCTGAATGGAGCCTAGACATTGCAAGAGTATTGTGAAAGTAGTTGTAATTGCAGATTTGAATTTCAGTAGTGTAGGATATCTTTTCCTCATTTTTCCAATAAAAGTTATTTACTTTTTGGAAATTGAAAGCAGTGCATCATGGGAGTTGTAGTTTTTATCAGTCCTTCATTTACACAAACAAGATTTTTAAATGTTATATTTTTTTACAAAGTAGAAATATAAAGAAATAGACTGGGATCATGTTATTGTACAGAATCTCAAATTTTATTAATTATTTTTTTGAAAGGGCAAACTTTAAATAACATCATGTTTGCATTTTTTTTAACCATAGAAGCACTCCAGGAATTAATTGAGCGGGATTTGAGGGATTTCCACACCCAAGATGGTCAAGAAACAGATTAGGGAAATGCCCCTACCACATCAGCATTCCATTCTCAAACAAATGAAAGACAGAGAGTGCGTCAACTGCTGCAAACTGATTCTGAAGCAGAGCACAATGATAATGTTGCTGAAAGGCAACCTCAAACTACCCCAACAGTCTCAAACAGAGGGCTGAGTAGGCGAAGGAGGCTTCAGCAGTTTTCTTTACGCCGTGGTCACATAACAGATAGTGGTCGATTTGGAGAGGGTCCCACCACTGGCAGTCTTGTTGAAGACAAAATTCTCAAGGTACTGCGCCTGCAAGGCAAAGACATTAGAATAATGAAAGGTAAACTTGGACATATCAGCAAACAAATAGGTTCTTTAACCAACAGTATGAATAAAATGATAAATGTAATAAAGACAGGCCATGAAACATCCTCATTGAAGCTTGACCGCATTGCCACATCTTTAGAAACCATGTGCACATTGATGCAAAATCAGCAAATTATAAGTGAAAAAAGGCAGCTGCGACTAATGAACAACATGCAGGCTCATAACAGGCAAATGTCTCGCCTTGCAAATTGTACAACTAGGCTCTGTAAACAGACCCTTTGCACCCAGGTACTTTTGAAGGAAACTTTTGAACACAGTCCCAAGGGATTGGGGACTATCCATGACCCTTTGGAAAAATCACATAGCAATGGATCACCAGAAAAACAACTACCAATGGTGGAAATTGGATCCGGCAGTGCTGTGAGTGGCACACTTGAGCATTGCTTAACTGGCACACGCCGTAGCCATAGAAAGCAGAATAATGCAAGTAACATGGCCATGCACAGTGTGAAAAATGCAGGCAAGGCATTAGGAGTGCGTGGTCGTAAAAAATGACACTATGTCTGTGATGCCTCTTGCTTGTTATTGATAATGTCCAAGTGGTATATGGTTTCATGATTTTCATTTTATCATTTCTGACTTAAACAAAAGTAAAATCTTGGTGGTACATTTAAAGTCCATTAAGTGAATGCATTTATTTTGACTTTGAAATAAAAAGTTCTTTTTCTTAAAACAAAATAAATCAGTGTGTCCATCCTACCTTATTCAGAAGTAATGTTGTGTGATCTCTGCCCTTCTCCTTCTCCCCTCTGCTGCCTCTGGTCCATGTGCTCTGGCTTGGGGTTGTGGAGGCTGATTGTCATTTTGAGGTAAAACATCTTCTTCATCAAGTTCTATGCCTCTCTCATTTGCAAAGTTGTGCAGCAGGCTTCCTGAAGCTAGGTTTTTATGGTTGTGATGGGCAGAAGCAGAGCATCAGAAGTAAGGTATAGCTTCCCATCGGTCTAGTGTTACATGTGACACATCTAGCAAGCCTTGGATATTTAACCCAGAAGAATTTGTATGCTGGGATTTTAGATCCTGCATATTGATTGGCAAAAGTGAAACTACCAATTCCTTGAATGTAATGTGATGTCTGCTAGAAGACAGGTGTCACACATGACATGGGGTGACGTGGCTACGGACAGGGTTTGTCTTTGGAGTGGCCAGTCCAGGCTCACTGAGCTGTGGGTTTGGCGTTAGGGAAGGTACCAGAAAAGGAAAGGAACCCCTGATCCCTAGTGTGTGTTTCTCGCTTCAGAAATCACGAAGACTTTGCGAAGGGTGCCCTTTAGAAAGGGTTGGATCAGGGTCGAAACACAAGGTAGATGTTAAATTATCTAATTTCGCTCTACACCCAGCGAATAATTAAAATACAACTTAACTATGCATCAATTATTGCTCAGGTTTATTTTTTTAACTCTACTAATGACTGGGATGTAATCAAATTAGTTGTAAGTATGTTTTTTAATTTATGTTGAAATCTAATCGATTACGGTATTTAAAGCATGCTACACGTGGTGCGCCTAGCTGAGTGTATTTAGATTATAAAACTGTATTTCCATATGTATTGTTGCAATTGATATTGCTAAGGAAATAAACTATTAAATAGTCAGATTTCACCAAGATGTGTGTGGGAAGTTCACCAACCTGGTATGTACGTTACACAGATGGAGCAGGACTGCCCATCCATGCAGAGAAGGCGTATCAACGGTTAGGCCATTCTGGTTGTCCATGTCTGACGCTGAGGCGCATCCTCCTGTCCAACGCAGCCGACCATGTCAGACCCCAGGATTGGAAGAGTGCACCAAGATGCCCCAGCTATGCCCTACTCCGAGGGGATGCCAATGTTGGTCCGCCTGGGTCTGGACTAAGAGGTGTGATGGGAACTCAGAAGGGTAATGGCCACAATTGGTCAAGCAGAGATGAAAGTGAGCTTTCCTTTTCTCCTCTCTGACCTCCCAACCCCAGCAGACTGCATCATCAGCCAATAGGAAGCAGGTGTAGGTGGGTCACTATGCTGCAGACAATGGTACTTCCTCGTCCTTGGCAGCCGTGAATCATAGTGTGATGTGGTGAATCTGACAACACCATGGCGTCACTTACCAGCAGTGAGTGGGACTGCCTCTGCCCTGTTGGCTAGTTGTTTTTATATAAACACGATTAGAACTGCTAATGATTATCTTGATTGGCAGGTCCTAAACTCAATATCAGAAAGATCTGATCTTCAAGAATAAACCCTACGTTGATGAATGATCAGCTCTCTTATTTGCACTCATGTCCATTTTGCTTTCATGTTCTTTCACTTATCATTTTAATAAATGTGTTGACAGCCTTATAAACCTTGGCATGTGTTCTATTTACCACCTGAGGTTTGGTCCTGCACTTTATTGTCAGGCATGCCAGGAGCTAGGTGGTTAACCTAGGAGGCGGACACCACATCCTTGCATGGTAAGTGAAAAAACATGGAGTAAGCAGAGCAGACAAAGCTGATCACAGTCTTGGCCAACTCAAATGAGATCCCAAGGCTTTCCTTCGAGCACACTTTGGAAACAAGCTGTCAAAAGAAATGGTCAGAAAAAAACAGAAATCGGCTTCTGGGAACCGCACTTTAGTCCTAACAGGAAAACACGTCCAGCCAACCAAGAAGGACACCCAGTTAGACCAGTTATAACTAGCTAAGTGGAAAAATAAGGCTTCAAATGCATTCACAAGGGCACAGATGCAAAGATAAGTAGCAAAGCAATCGGTAATGGGGCCCATCAATTGTGATGCCGCCATCTTAAATATTCTCGGGTAATGGAGGATATGGTTTCTTATTTGCAGATGGTCAATATGTCAGACTCTGGAGGATGATAAAAAGAGGAATTATTAGAAAAAAACTTAACGTTTGAAAAATGGCCTTAAAATTGTAATTGGTTCATTGCAAGGACAAACTTTTGAGGCAAGGATTGGAGGACCAGGTTAGGATATTTGTGGTCATCAGAAAAAAGAGGAGTAATTTGATGTAATGATCTCAAAGTTTTCAAACAGCAATAACAAAGCACTGTTGGAAGCTAGGAAATATCTGCTCATGGAAAAAAATTAGCAAAAACATATTTTATATCTCTATAAATGACTATTGATGCCAGACCTGGAATATTATGTCCTCTTCTGAAGGCCACATATCTCAAATAGACAGTGAGCAAGAATGTAAAATGCATTGTATGCAAGCAGTGCCCCAAAAATCATTTTATTAGAACCAATTCTGACTCTGTAAAACGTCCTGTTAAAATACTAATACTAGAGGGTGCAGATTTTCCCTCTGTAGGTATTGCCAGCTGATTCTGAGTTGGAGAGGTCAGAATGAGGCATGACATGCAGTATCAGAATTTATTTATTTATTTATTTAATGCCATTTATAGAGCGCGTACAAATACCCTTAGGCGTCTCGGCGCTGAAATTGCATTGAGGTTTCACCCTGGAACAGAAATGCGGAGATGGAAATCACTGATTGAACAGCCAAGTCTTCAGGTTTTTTCTGAACTGTAGAAGAGTGGAACTAGTTCTTATGTGGATAGGCAGAGTGTTCCAGAGTCTAGGGGCCGCAGTTGAAAAGCGGCGATCGCCCCAGGAGACTGTTCGACTGCGTTGTATCACCAATTGATTAAGAGAGGTGGATCTGAGCGTTCTCGGGGGGTTGTAGGGGATCAGTTGCTCTCTAAGGAATCTGGGTCCTAGTTCCTGGAGCGATTTAAAGACAATACACAGCGCTTTAAATTTGACCCGGTTGTGAATGGACAACCAGTGATATTGTTTTAGCGTGTCCGAGATGGGAGCAAATCTGGGTTTTTTTGAAAGCACTCGGGCAGCGGCATTCTGCACTGTCTGTAGTCTTTTTATGACTCTGTTCTGGGCATTGAGCAGCAGACCATTACAATAGTCCAATGAAGACAACACTAATGAAGAAACCAGTGTTTTTGCTGCTGATTCTGGCAAGTAAGGCGTGATTTTTCTTACCATTCGCAGCTTAAAGTGAGCATTGGCAGCCACCTTATTCGCATGGGCCATAAAGTTGAGCTGGTTGTCAAAGGTGACACCTAAGTTTCTAACTTTGGCCGTGGGACAGGGAGGAGTGCCCATGGCCGCTGGCCACCAAGTTGCCGACCAGGTTGGGGAGAGATTGCCGAAGATAACCACCTCCGTTTTCTCGGAGTTGAGTTTCAGGCAATTTCTTGCCATCCACTCACCTATGGCAATCATCCCGTCTTGAAATCTCTCCGCCATTTCCTGTCCGTCTCCCTTTATGGCCAGAACCAACTGGGTGTCGTCTGCGTATGAGGTCAGGCCCATCCCGTATGCTTTGATGACACTAGCAAGGTCCGACACATATATATTAAATAGTGTCGGACTCAGGGATGAGCCTTGTGGGACCCCACACGGTAAGGACAGGTCAGCCGACTGGAAGGAGCCCATTGTAACCGCCTGGGTTCTGTTGATCAAGAAGGAGGCCAGAAGGTCTCTGGCAGTGGACTGAATGCCCATCCTCTCGACACGGTCGACCAAGATCTTGTGGTCGACCGTGTCGAAAGCAGCCGACAAGTCAAGGAGGACTAGTACAGCAGTACCTCCTTGGTCACGAATGATTCTTATATCGTCAGCTGCTTTGATGAGGGCGGTTTCCGTGCCGTGGTATTTGCGGAAGCCGAACTGGGTATCATCCAGCAGGTGGTTATTCTCAATATAGGCTGATAACTGCTGGTTCATAGCCTTTTCTATGACCTTTGCTAAAAAAGGGAGACTAGCAATGGGACGGTAGTTCTTCAGTTCACTTTTATCTAACCCAGGTTTTTTAAGCAGGGGTTTGATAAGAGTATTTTTCAGGGAATCAGGGTAAGTACCGGATGCTAGAATAATATTACAGAGGGTGGTTATGATGGGAACAACTGTGTCTGGTACTGTGGCTAGTACAGAAGAGGGGCAAGGATCCAAGGCTGATCCTGCTTTAATCGTGTTAAAAATACTCGTGACTTGATCAGTGGTGAGGGCATTGAAAGAGGTCATGGTAGTACTAGTTGGATTAGTCAAAGAAGTGATCAGAGAGGTGGAAGCACTACTATGAGCCTGGTCCAGGTTAAATGCTTGATAGATATCATTGACTTTAGTAAAGAAAAAGTCTGACAAGGCATCACATAATGTTTGTGATGGTGGTGGGTTGAGGTCTGGAGCATTTCCCGCAAGGGTTTTTGCGACATTATAGAGCTGTTTGCTAGAGTTTTTGGCAGCTTCTATATGGCGAGTGTAATAATCCTTTTTTGCAGTTATGATCATTAATTTATAAGTGGCAAGGGCTTTCTTATAAATGTCCTTGCTTTCAGTGTCATATGTTCTACGCCATTGTCGTTCCTTGTTCCTGGTGAGTTGTTTTTGGTTTTTTAATTCTTTCGTGTACCACTGAGCTTTGGGCGTGTTTCTGTTTTTAGAAATTGATTTGGTGGGTGCCAACTGAGTGGAAGCTTCACCCAGCCATTTTTGAAATTGATTGGTAGCAGTCGCTGGGTCGGTGGATAGTTTCGGGATTGACGCATCGAGAAGCGACCTTAAATCGTTAGGATCAATATCCTTCCAAACTCTAAAAGTGCCTTCTGTTGCAGGGTTCACTGTTTTCCTCTGCGGGCCTTTAATGGTAAGTTCGCTAAAAATGACAGAATGGTCTGTCCAGGTCATAGGGAGAGCCGAAGTGACGGACAGTCCTTCCACATTGGTGAAAATTCCATCCAGCGTGTGGCCTGCCAGGTGGGTAGGGGTAGTAACCAGCTGTTTAAGGCCCATCAAGTCAAGATCAGATATGAGGGTTGTGGTGTCCCTGTCGCTGTGAAGCTCCAGGTGAAAGTTAAAATCACCTAGTATTGTGGTGGATACTTCTGATGCTATAGATTCGGTAATATTGGTAAGATCAGCGAGAAACGCAGATCTGGTGCCAGGGGGTCTATATATCAAAGTTCCCTTAAAATTGTACGTGGGGGCCATTTTGATGTCAAAGTGCATGGCTTCGCATGCTTTGATGGGTATAGGTGCACAACGGGTTTGGTATTGGTCTCTTACAATGACGGCTATTCCACCACCTTTTCCCTTGGGCCTATCCTGCCGATAGGCACTGTACCCTGGAGGAACTGCCGTAACATAATCGGGCGCAGATGCTTCGTCGGACCAGGTTTCTGTAATATAAAGTACATCTAAATTAAAATCGCTGATCAGATCGGCTATGTCCTGGCAGTGCTTGCTCAGTGATCGCGCATTGACAAGAGCCATGAAAATATGTGTGTCTACCTCCGTAGCTCGACTTTTACTATACAGCGAGGGGGTAACGAGCATGGGCAGGGAATTGCAGTGAGGACACCGTGTGTGGGATGCCGATAATGTAAGCGAGACATCAAATTTGGTGCATAGTGGAGCGTAGGAAGGGCACAGCTCCCTAAGCTCACTGCGAGAGTAAGAAATGCGAGAGGCAGGGGTCGTGGCCCTGGGCCCGGTCCCGGCGCGGACGGGCGCAGACGGGCCCGCCTTTGGCGCGCCATCGGCGCGCCGCCGGCGCGCCCGCTGCGCCCGCCCGCTGCGCGGACGGGCGATGGTGTTGCTTTTGTACATAAGTTGGGCGGGGCGTGAGGAGGGTGGGAGGGGCGCCGAGCTCTCGGCCAGCCTTCCCAAAGCAAGATGGCGGCCAAGTTCGATTCCCAGCTTCCCTGCGCCTGACTACAGCGGCGCTCAGGGAGGGCAGTTCGAAACTAGGCAAGGGGATCTAGTCTGAAAGCGACAATATCTTAAAAACGAGCAGTTTAAAATATTCACAAGCCTTAAAATCAATAAATTGTCACAATCGTTTTTGCCAGTCAAATATGCATGCAAGGTGCAAGGGAGCACAATGAGACCTCCGGCTTCCGCCTCAGAGGGAAACTAGTAGCAATTACCAGCGTTGCTGCAGGGACGAGATTTAAATACCCTGGGAGGGCGGGAGGGGCGCCGAGCTCTCGGCCAGCCTTCCCAAAGCAAGATGGCGGCCAAGTTCGATTCCCAGCTTCCCTGCGCCTGACTACAGCGGCGCTAAGGGAGGGCAGTTCGAAACTAGGCAAGGGGATCTAGTCTGAAAGCGACAATATCTTAAAAACGAGCAGTTTAAAATATTCACAAGCCTTAAAATCAATAAATTGTCACAATCGTTTTTGCCAGTCAAATATGCATGCAAGGTGCAAGGGAGCACAATGAGACCTCCGGCTTCCGCCTCAGAGGGAAACTAGTAGCAATTACCCAGAATACACCAGATCACTAACTGGCCTATCTATGTCGAGGTTTGTGTCGCATTTGCACAGTGCAAGATGGTACATGCACAACGTAAACCTTAAGTTAGATTTATCAAGCCATGTAAAGCGACTCTGTATAACCCTGAGAGGTTTCATAAATCTGGAATAACACAACGCAGCGCAAATCGCTGCATTGTGTTACTGTGTCCTGGGAATGCATTCCATAGTCACTGCTTGGCTGCTCCTACGCAACTCCTTTGTTTTTTTTTGTACCAGTACTTGTAAACCAGGGAATGCGCCAAAATATTATGCCTTCTCAGGGGAGGCGTAACGAAGACAAATGTCTCTATTTCTCCCTGTTTCGTCCTCTTTCTATGTGTGTTGCACTCTATGGCACACATAGAAATAGGAATGTGCCTCCCAGGATTGTTTTTGTGCAGGAAGGGGCCCCTTCCTGCAGAAAACCAATCCTGCATGCAACTCAGGCAACCTTGCATCATGGTGCAAGAGTTCCTGTATTGGCGCTAGGCTGCCAAAAGGGCAACAGTGCATGGGAAAGGACAGGAATGAAATTCGAAATTTGACCACAGCCCCTAATGGACATTGTTGGACTTGGCCCTTTTGGCTGGTTCACCCCAAAACTATTTGCATTTGCCTAGCCTGTTTCTGTAACCTGGTGTTGGTGATTTTAGGCCTCTGCGCACTTTTTCACTGTGATCCAGTGTAAAGTGCATGCGCTCTCTGTGTATGTGTGGTGAGAGTGGCCTGCCCTCCCATAGGAATGCATATGGATATGTGTGACCATGGTGACGCCACTACTGTTCTGAGTCAGGCAGACTGTCGCACGACACATTAGTCAATCAATCAATCAATCAAACAAAGCATTTATATAGCGCACTACTCACCCGGAGGGTCTCAAGGTGCTAGGGGAGGGGGGGCTCCGCTACTGCTCGAACAGCCAGTCTTGAGCTGCTTCCTGAAGGCGAGGTGGTCCTGGGTCAGGCGGAGGTGGGTCGGGAGGGAGTTCCAAGTCTTGGCGGCCAGGTAGGAGAAGGACCTTCCCCCTCTGGTGGCTCTTCGGAAGCGGGGGACGGTGGCGAGAGCGTGGCTGGTCGATCAAAGCTGGCGTGTGGGAGCGTAGAAGTTGAGGCGGCTGTTGAGGTATCCTGGGCCTTGGTTGTGTAGGGCTTTGTGTGCGTGGGTGAGGAGACGGAAGGTGATTCTCTTGTTGACCGGGAGCCAGTGCAGGTCTCTCAGGTGTCCGGAGATGTGGCTGCGACGGGGGATGTCCAGGATGAGTCGTGCTGAGGCGTTCTGGATCCGCTGGAGTCTCTTCTGGAGTTTGGCGGTGGTACCGGCGTCGAGGGAGTTGCCGTAGTCCAGACGGCTGGTGATGAGGGCCTGGGTGACCGTCTTCCTGGTCTTGGTGGGGATCCACCGGAAGATCTTACGTAGCATGCGCAGGATGTTGAAGCATGACGAGGAGACGGCGTTGATTTGCCTGGTCATGGAGAGGGAGGAGTCCAGGATGAAGCCTAGGTTGCGTGCGTGGTCTGTTGGTTTGGGAGCGCTGCCCAGGGCGGGGGGCCACCAGGAGTCGTCCCAGGCGGAGGGTGCGGATCCCAGGATGAGGACTTCCGTCTTGTCCGAGTTCAGTTTCAGGCGGCTGTTCATCATCCACTTGGCTACGTCTGTCATCCCTTCGTGTAGGTTGGCTCTACCGGCGGCGGGGTCGTTGGTGAGGGAGAGGATCAGCTGGGTGTCGTCGGCGTAGGAGATGATGTTGAGGTTGTGTTGGCGTGCGATGGCTGCGAGGGGGCTCATGCAGACGTTGAAGAGGGTTGGGCTAAGCGAGGAGCCTTGAGGGACGCCGCAGATGACTTCGGTGGCTTCTGACCTGAACAGGGGGAGGCGGACTCTCTGCGTCCTTCCGGCGAGGAAGGAGATGATCCACTCCAGTGCCTTCTCCTGGATTCCGACGTTGTTGAGGCGCTGCACTAGGGTGCGGTGGCAGACAGTGTCGAAAGCCGCGAGAGGTCTAGGAGGATGAGGGCCGCTGTTTCTCCGTTGTCGAGCAGGGCTCGGATGTCATCGGTGGCTGCGATCAGGGCAGTCTCGGTGCTGTGGTTGGCCCGGAATCCAGACTGCGAGAGGTCGAGGGATCCGTTCGTCTCGAGGAAGGCGGCCAGCTGCTTGTTGACAGTCTTCTTGATGACTTTTGCAGGAAACGGGAGCAGCGAGATGGGGCGGTAGTTCTTGAGGTCGGTGGGGTCGGCTGAAGGCTTCTTAAGTAGAGCGCTGAGTTCGGCGTGCTTCCAGCTCTCCGGGAAGGTAGCGGTGTCGAAGGAGGTGTTGATGATGTCCCGCAGGTGGGGTGCGATGACAGCGTCGGCCTTGTTGAAGACGTGGTGAGGGCAGGGGTCGGTCGGAGATCCGGAGTGGATGGAGTTCATCGTGCGAACGGTGTCTTCGGTGCTGATCGGGGTCCAGGCGCGGAGGGCGGTGGTGGGGGGTGGTGGTTCGGTCGAGGCATGCGTCGGTTGAGTGCTGAAGCTGTTGTGTATGTCCGCGATCTTGTTGTAGAAGTAGGAGGCGAGGGAGTAGCAGAGGTCTTGTGAAGGGGTGATGTCGTTGTTTCCGGCGTTGGGGTTGGAGAGCTCTTTGACGATGTTGAAGAGTTCCTTGCTGTTGTGTGCGTTGTTGTCCAGTCGTTCCTTGAATGCAGTTTTCTTGGTGGCGTGAATCAGTTGGTGGTGTTTTCGGGTGGCGAGCTTGAGGGCAGTCATGTTGTCTGGTGTTGGGTCTCTGCGCCAGGCTTTCTCGAGGGCTCTGCAGTTCATCTTGGAGCTCTTGAGTTCGTCGGTGAACCATGGGGCTTTCTTGCTGCCGGGTCTGCTCGGCGGGGTCCTCAGAGGGGCGAGGTCATCTGCGCAGTTGCTGATCCACTTTGTGAGGTTGGTGGCCGCCTGGCTGGGGTTCGTTGCGCCGGCGGGAAGGTTCTTGCCCAGGGAAGTCGCGAGCTGGTCGGCTGTGATCTTGTTCCAGCTTCTGCGTGCAACCTGTTGCTGGTGGTGGTGGATCGTGGACATTCTGAAGCTGAAGTGGACACAGCTGTGGTCCGTCCAGTGGAGTCCGGTGGCATGGCTGAAGGTGATGTCCTTGCTGGATGAGAACACGGGGTCGAGTGTGTGTCCGGCGTAGTGGGTGGGGGTGGTCACCAGCTGCTTGAGTCCGAGGTTTGCGAGGTTGTCCAGCAGGGTGGCGGAGTTGCGGTCGTTGTTGTTTTCCAGGTGGAAGTTGAGGTCCCCGAGGAGGATGTAGTCAGCGGAGGGGAGGGCGTGCGGGCTGATGAAGTCGGCGATGTGCTCGTTGAATTGTGTGCGTGGTCCCGGGGGTCTGTAGATGAGGGTGCCTCTGAGGGTGGTCTTGGGGTGGTGTGGATCTGGAAGTGCAGGTGTTCGGCGGGTGCGAGGGTGTTGTCGGTGTTGGTCGTGATGTGGATGGTGTTGCTGTGGATGATGGCGATGCCTCCTCCTGTCTGGTTGACGCGGTCCATCCGGATGATCTTGTAGCTGTCCGGGATGGCGATGGCGATGTCGGGCGCTGAGGAGGCGTTCATCCAGGTTTCCGTGAGGAAGGCGACGTCAGGGGCTGAGGTGTCGAGCAGGTTCCAGAGTTCGACGGCGTGTCTGTGGACGGAGCGGGTGTTGAGCAGGATGCACTTCAGGTGGCTGCTGCTGGTGCTCGTCTTGCACAGGAAGGACCCTTCTGAAAGGAGAGGGAACCTGTGTTTCCCAGAAGGGGTGGTGCAGGCCTTGCCGGGATCCTTAGTGTCCCTGCCTGACATTGGTAGTACTACCCTGAGAGCAGGTGCGGCCTATCTTAAAGGAGGGGCCCTTGCTCTACAGTGGGAGGGTGAAGAACTCTGGAAGGGGGTGCAGAGGGAGGGAGTCCTCACCTCTGACCCTAGTGCATCCGGTGGTTGTAGATCCCAGGCAGTAGACCAGTGATGGAGAGAGGTCCAGAACTGGTGGGAGAGTTGTGTTCTGGAGGGTGCTTCCCTGGGAGGGTGTAGAACCCCAGAAGTAGAGGTAGGGTGGGGCATACTTGCCCGTGACCTCTGGTCAGCCTGAGGGTGCGGGCCCTAGGTTGAAGGATCAGTGGTAGTTGTAGCTACACTGAGAGGGAGAGTGGAGAATGGCTATTGTGTGCCAGGGGTTACTACCCCCACTCTGTGGATTGGCTGAGACCTGTGACATCTGGATGGCCTAGGGCCAGGTCCTGGCCGTGGACAACTAGAGAGTACCAGTGGGGTATCCTAGTTGGGCCAGAGAGTTCTTGTTTAGAGGAAACCATGTGGGTTCAGAATGGCGTAGAACCGGAGGGTGTCCCTGCCTTGCGGGCCCGCGTCCGAAACAGGGAAGCCCATCAAGGAGTGATTGGTCTACCCTGCTTTTTGGCTGGAAGGGGGTTGTGTTGGGCATGGCCCTTTTGGCAGGTTCACCCCGAAACTTTTTGCATTTGCCTAGCCTGTTTCTGTAACCTGGTGTTGGTGATTTTAGGCCTCTGCGCACTTTTTCACTGTTGTCCCGTGCGCTCTCTGTATATGTGTGGTGAGAGTGGCCTGCCCTCCCATAGGAATGCATGGGGATATGTGTGTCCATGGTAGTTCCTGATGTGTGAGGAGTGGAGGTTCGAGTTTTGTATGTGCAAAATCGTGAGATTAAATGCTGTGCGATGATGTGCGCGGATTTATTGTGTCTAGTGTGAAAGTGCTACTTTTAGAAGTTGGCATTTCTGTGTGCAGTGAATGTGAATTGGTCTTTCTGGCTTGTGATTGACAGGAGCTGGTTGGTGTGCTTGGCTCCAGGAGTCAGGGTGGGTCTGCCAGGTGGTGAATGGGGAGATCTGCATGTTGATGGAAAGGAGGAGTGCACCTGGGACCTGAATAGGGCTGGGCCTTCCCTCCACAATGCTGGCTCCACCCCCTGTGGTGTGTCTGATGTCCCTGACCCACCCTGTGAATAGGCAGAGGGGCTGAGCAAAACAAAGTGCTCCAGAACCAGTTGCATCTAGTTCGCCCCTTGCCTGCACCTTTGGAAACAAAGGATTTGGTGTATAAAAAGGGGCTGTGACCCCATGAAAAATGTTCTTGTTCCTACTTGAATCTACCAGGGACGTGCTGTTGCTGGGGCCCAGGGGAAAGCTTGCCTCCCTGGGCCCTGCCAGCCCCTGGATGCCTAAGGGACTTTTTGGGACCCTCTGCCTGGCTTTCTCCTGTCGCCCAGGCAAGATGCTGCCTTTTGCGCCCTTGGTGCGCTAAGATTTGACTCCCAGGGGAGCCCTGGAGCTTGGCAGCGCTGTGCTGCACTTTTGCACTGAGAGAATCCCCCCGTGTAGGGATTCCCCCAAAATTGCTAAATGCGGGTGCCCACCCCGCTTATGGCCGCCTAGTCATGTGTGCTTATTTATAGCAGGTGCCCACCCTGCATTATGTCCTGCATAACCAAGGTCTGCAGGTAGGTAAGTAGGTGTCTCCCAAATAAAGGACCCTCATACACGTGTTTTTATAGATTCGTGAAGCGGTATATGATGTGTCCCCTCTCTTTTTTACACGTGTTCGTGCGTAATCCTTGGGTCAGTTTTTTGTTTGTACCCTCCGCCAGGAGGTTTTACCTTTGGTTAAAACAGCAGTGATAGTGAATAGTGAAAAGTGAGGTAGGACGTTAAAAATACCCGGACAGCCAGAGATTAAACTTTAATATATCTGGATTCGGGTAAGAAGTTGTAGTTGTGCAGCTGTGGAATTATTTAGGAATTCTAGCGCACTAGTTAGGTGAGGTTAAAAGTGGTCGACATGTTTCAGCCTTGGTTGCCAAATGGTCAGTAGGCTTTCTTCAGGACCATAAAGTGATAAGGTGAAAGTGAAGAAAAAGGTAAATTTATAACCTGATTCGTTTTACAGTAGTAGTGCCCACCCCGCTGTTTATTTTCATTCTCGAGGGAGCCTACCCCTCGTTTTGGGCCAAGGATGATCACCGTGGCGGCCCGAGTCCCGATCAATGCGGAAGTCAGGCGGCGAGGTGCCTGACGCAGGGGAGACTTCCGGTTTTTAGAAGGAAGTCCCGCGCATGCCACCGCCGCCGGCAGAGAAGCCCGCATGAATGGTGACGTTGGCGGAGGGGACCTGAGGCACATTGCCGGTGCCGGGCCCCCGCCACGGATGAGGACAAACCAGAATGCGTCCAAGGTCCTCTGGGGCTCCCGGTGCGAGGAGGGAGCCCCGCACGCCAATCTGGATCAGAGCCCTGCGTTGGGAGAACACGAGGGAGGAGTCCGACCGGAGCATGGACAACTCCCCGGGCCGAGTCTCCCACCCGCAAGGGAAAGAGGAGCCTCCCCGATGAGAGCCCAGTGAGTGTGGTGCGTGAGGGGAGAGACAGAGTCAGAGATGCCCTGTCTAGCAGTGGGCCGCTCCAATGGTGTAATCTACCTCCTGGGAGCCTCCATGGGCCCCACAGTTCCTCGAGGGGCATTTTTGGTATGTAGAGGGCCCAGGGGCAGTTTCAGGCCACAGGTGTTTCCTTAGTCCAAGGGCACATAGTCAGAGCGGCCCTGTGTGCTCAGTGGGCTGCTCCAATGGTTGGGGACATAGTTAATTATCTAAGGAGCCAGAGTTCTCCAGGGGCCATGTGTGTATTTCAGAGCCCAGGTGGCTCCAAGGTTTAGCCCAATTATTTTCAGAGCCTTGGTGGCTCCAACAAGTGGCCTAAGTTATTTCAGAGCCGAGAGGGCTCCAGTGTGCGCAGTATTTGTTCTAGAGCCTAGAGGGCTTCACCCTGCGGCGCAGTTGTTCCTGAGGGCCAGTGAGAGCCCTTGCCGCAGTTTACAGATCCCAGCTGCCCAGCAAGTAGTGGGCAGCTGCCCCGTTTAGGCATTTATTTCAGGGGGCATATGCTTTTGGACTCAGGAGTGGGACGCACTCCTTCACCCTTACCTTGGCCTTTCACAGCTGCGCAGCATTTAGTGCCAGCCGCAGAGTTTAGGCCCCAGTTCATTGTCCTCAGCTGCCCAGCAAGTAGTTGGCAGCTTCAATGTTTAGGTCTGCGCAGATGGCACACCCCTGACTGGAGCTGCCTTAGCAGCGTGCCCTGACATTCTGGACACAGGGCATTTGAGACCCTTCTTGAGATGGCCAGTTGGCCAGGGGGACGGGTATATGGATAGGGCGCAAGGCCTTAATGTGATTTATGTGCTAAATGTGGTGCTAGGAAATGTAATGCGTTTAGAATGCGTTACACACCCTGTTTGATACCTCTAGATATGGTTTATGATTATGAGGTTGTCTTACCTATTGAGGTTTGTGCTAGTGAGATTGTACTTCACTGTGTGATTTATGCCCCTAAATGTGAGTTATACTTAGGAGGTAGGGTCTAATGTGTTTAGCCTGGTGAGGTTGGCGCAGGATGTAATTCGGGCCTGAGATGACTGTACATATTGTAGTTTATGTTACAGGTTGAGGTGGAATATGGTGATTACCAGTGGCTATTGGTTGTAGGTTGATGATCTATTTTTACTTGTACCAATTTCTGCCATGTGTTGATCCTGACAGTGGCCCACGTGGCCTTGTCCTGTGTAAATAATCCCTTGTGAATATTGCCTGTGCCAGTTGGCACAATGTATATTGTGTGATTATTATCTGATGTGTTATGAGAATACAAAAGCTATTCTTATATAAACTTGTGTGGAGTTCTTTTTGTAGTGTGCCTGGGATGTTGTTGCTGTGTGCGTGCGCAAATGCTTTACAGATTGCCTACGGGATAAGCCTGTCTGCTCGTGCCAACCTACCAAGGGGGTGAGCAGGGGTTATCTTTGCCATGTAACTCCCTTGCCCTGACTAGAGTGGTGGTTTCTGCCTGGCTTTGGCGCAAGCCTTAGCCAACAAGAAATCCCAGTTCTAACAGACATCACCTTCATAATTCCATCACTATGCAATTATAGCATCATACCCTTTTAGAAACATTCAGCATAAAATATTGCATTTCAAATATAGCCCCAAAAGGACATCTCTGGTGTAAATACACACAAGTGC
This sequence comes from Lissotriton helveticus, assembly GCF_964261635.1. Taxonomy (NCBI): domain Eukaryota; kingdom Metazoa; phylum Chordata; class Amphibia; order Caudata; family Salamandridae; genus Lissotriton; species Lissotriton helveticus. The sequence continues at coordinate 1,507,398,973 of NC_136069.1, read as the reverse complement.
AGTTACCACCTTTCACTCCTGGAGAGTTTTTGCCAGTATGCTCACTCATATTATTCACTTGCAAGCCACAACTGGTTGCAGCTGTACTCTTTGTCTCCAGAGAGCTTAGCATTCCCCACTGCAAAACAAAAGTTCCAGACAGGGGAAAGCTTATAAAACTCTTGAAACCATTGAGGGGATATTCTTTTTTTTTTGCAGTTTTATATAGCGCAAACTCGACCCAAAGGTATTGGAGTGCTTTACATAAGCACCAGTTACGTTTCACCAGGGCACATTAATTTTTTGCAGGCTTGGGGAGATTTAGTGATTTACCCAGAATCACAGGATGTTGAGCCGATGCTGAGACTCGACCCTGGTCCCCCGGCTCCAAACTCAGCATCTCTGGCTATTATGCCACAAACATTGAGTAGGAACTCTGGCACTTTCTTTGGGGGGAGGCTGAGCTGCTCCTACAGCTCCCCCTGCACTTTGAGAACATTTTGGTGGTGACCCTGCACTTCTGGGGTCACCACAAGTCACAAACAAGTGGTTTTCCATTTGGAATGCCTCCAAAACTGATGAGCCCCACAGGGTATTATGGGGTGCACCTCGGGCAGGTTTCAGTAAATATTTGAACAGCACCTCTCCTGCTGCACTGGGGAGGGCCACGTCGGTTTTCCTTTGTTTGCTTTGCCTGTGTGTGGGGCCTCGCGCCAAGCTTTGCTTGTTATTGGGATGCCTGGTCCTACCCACACGCCCTGTGGCCCTTCTACACATTGGAAAGCAGATCAGGGAGCCCCCCCCCGCAGCTGCTCTCACCGGCTCCCCACCCATCCAGCAGCTTTACATGCTGCCAGGGGAGTTGACACTTCTCTTTGGTCTTCCCGCTCCTGCGGGCAGACGCATGTGGTGCTGCAGCCTTCCGGGTCGCCCAGGAGAGTGTGACGGCACTCCCCCTCCTTACTTTGGCCATCTGCACCCAGGGATAGGGTCCTGGGCCCCCTTTCAGCTTCAAGGGGGTGTGACAATGCTCACCCATTCTTGAGTCTTTTTGGTGCCCAGGCATGGGATCCCGGACCCCCGGGCAACTTTGCGGGGGAGTAATGGCGCTTCCTGACTTCTCTTCCTGGTCGGCCCCAGGGAAAGGGTCCTTGTCTACTTTGATTTTGGCTGGGGGAATACGACGGTGCACCCCTTGTCTTTAACTTCTCGAGGCCCAGGGGCCCAGGGATAAGGTCCTGGGCCCCTCCTCCTCGCTGAGGCAAGTGAGATGGCACTTTCCCTTTAACTTCTGCATTCTTGGGGCAGCCCCAGGGCCCTGGCCCACCCCGGGAGTACAGCTGCATATGGCAGCAGAGCCACTGCTTCATTGATGGTGCTTCACAAAAGGTCAAGGGTTGCCCAAATTCACAAGAGCATATCTCGATCCCCTTCGAGCTGATTGTTATGATGTTGGTCTCCTTTTTCTCCCTATGTCAAGCCCTTGCCACCTGGAGCACTTTGTTCAGGCCTCCTGGCCTTAAGGATGCCTAAAGTTGCAGGGAACAGGTTCCACTGGCTCCCTGCACCTGCCTTTCACTTCGTTGTCTCTCTGTGCAGCGCTCCCTGGTTGCTCAGAAGCCTAGTCTTCCCCCAACTGATTCTCAGGGGATGTAAGGGGAACAGTTTCGCTTGTACTGGGGTGTGCCCTGCTGGTCCTGGGGTGAGTCAGATGTGCAGTCCTTGATCCAGTGGGCAGTCAGAGGGATTTTCCTTCCAGTTGTCAATGGCACCGGCCTCCAGGCCCAGTGTTCCACAGAAAGGCACAACCAACAGCTCCCCCCAGCGCAAGACCTTTTAAGTGGGGGCAGAAGGAATCAGCAGGGTTGCATCTCTGGCCTATCCTGATGTGTCACGCCATCTTTCCACCCCTGTTCCAACCTCCCTGCACAGTCTTCTGGGATAGCTCAAAATGGTGTCAACCAAGAGTCACTTGCCACATGTGCTCTGGGGTCTCAGCTCCACCCCCTCACTGACATCACTGCCAGGGCCTGCCTCAGCAAAACTTCAAGGGAACCCTCCTGCTGGTTTGGCTCCAGAGTCTGGCCTTATCCATTTGTTCAGGGGTCTTGGGCAGGCCCTCTTCCTTGCACAGAATGATAGCTGGCTGATTGATGCAGAGCAATCCACCCTACCCATTCCTTCTCAGGAGCTGACATAATCAAAGGCAATTGCTCCCTTTACAGGGTGAGGCCTTTGTTCCTGCTGCTGGAGAGAAAAGTAATTAACCCAGACCAGCAGGGTGACAAAAGACATGGGCTCTATCCTGAGCTGAGTCAGAGAAATATGACATTCCTGGATGACCCATAAACTGTACAAATATGCTTTTGAACTTAACAGAATTGTTCTTTTTACACCGGTTGCAGTGTACATTGGTGCGACTATGGAATTTCTACCCCAAAGGGAACTGAAGCTGCTCCCTAAGGCCGTCTTTCCAATAGGGGTATAATGGAGTGCCACTACAGTCAAACAGTAAAGCACAATAGCTAACTATCCCTTACATGTGTACAACCACATTATATGGCCTGTTCCAGGTCACTACCTAACTCTGCATAGTCTCTTCTACGCCAGGCTACCTGCGCACAGTTCCTAGGTTGCGCACGACAGGAGTCTCCCATGTTCAGACCTCACATGTGTGCTCATGCATGTGCACACATTTTCACATATAACCAGACAAGTGTCCCTTACCCTAGTTGCATCACAGTGTCCTTATCTTAAAAGGTGTAGACTGGCAGTAAACATGTGCAGTCCATTTTACCATGAGTTTACTGATTGTGAATCATAGGTTATGAGGCTCTCCCATAGTAAAAGGTAAAAAACCAGGTGAACAAAAAGCTAAAAATCCAGGCGGATCAGATGGTCAGAATCACCTCCTCACAAACTGCCCTTGGGTTTTTCTTTTATGTCCGAACAAACTCTATTTCTCTTATTCCTTTCAACATGTGGGCTCACAATTATATGACTTCTCAGAAATTAGTTTCTGTTATGTTTTGTATGAATTTATATACTATTGTAAATGCTGTCATGTTTTATAGTACTCATGATGCTTTTCAAGGCACACTAATGTTTTTCTGACTTTTATTTAGTTTAATGGAATGACTTGTCACACGTTGAAGCAAACGCAAGGAGATGATGGCCGGAGAGCTGAAACTTTTCAGGCTCCTAGCCCTAGTCACAGATCTGGGTTGAATCCATCATCGTTCTTTAGCTCACTTCTCCACCCCAGTTCAGACACAGCTATATGAAAATCAGTCTTGACCCATTTGAACAATCCAGCCCGAACTGCCAAGCAATGTCTTCCCTGGACCAGAAACAAGCATACTGGGACCTGTTTCTGGGTAACACCCTTCATCAGCCAGGCTACCTTGAATCCAGTGGCAAAGTGAGCAAGGGACCCACGTCTAGGCATTCCCTGCCAGCTTAGCGCAAACAAAGCAAGCACAAGGAGACGATGGACGGAGCGCTGGGTTGTCAGTTCCGGCTGGACTATTCCCATTAGCCACAGGGTCAAGACTGATCTGCATATAGCTGGGTCTGAACTGAGGTGGCAAATTGAGCTAAAGAATGATGATGGATTCAACTCAGATCTGTGACTAGGGGTGAGTGTCTGAAAAGTTTCTGCGCTCCGTCCATCATCTCCTTGTGTTTGCTTTGTCAAAGGTTGAGTCATCTGAGAGGACAGGGTCATAGCTGAGCTCAGAGTCAGAAACCCTTGAAAAATAATAGTCAATAATCTAATGAAAAGTTCTATGACCTCTTAATTTGTATTCTGTTATATGTTATTGTGCTTACATGAACAACATGTATTTAACTGAAGAAATACTTTTATTTGATTTGTTAAAATCATAAAAGGGTGGAACATACCACCATCTGGTAAACACCAACATATTGAATAAAATAAAACATGCCCCATGTTCTGGGCAGAAGGAATCAAGTATACATGATGAATAAAAACAGGAGTAGCACTTTATAAGGCAATGGCCCTCTCATTAGAAGATTGGGGCCTGCAAAGGACTGTTATAACAAGGGACGCAGCACACGTTAGGGCTTATATTTGATTAAATGTGTCTGTCCCCCCTGTTTCAAGTAAAGTGCTTGCAGTGTCTTAGAATAAAAGAGAAGAGGAGGGGGAGGAGAGTAGGCTGTGAAGTGCATCAAGGAGGATCTGGTTCCGGCTGCAACGTGTCCATATGTCCCAGTTCCTGTTTTGCTGCTGCCTTTTTTTCGAGCTCTTGAGCTGCAAATGTCAGGAATGTTATCGTTTTGCAGGAAGGTTGTATCGAAGACCCACTGAGGCATGTATTTAACTGAGTCTATTATCCTCGATATATCAGCCAGATAACTGGGGTCATCTGCTACCTGAGCCCCCACCTCAGTATGGTAGTAGATGTAAACAAAAGATAAAGACACTAAAAGGACATTGCTTGGAGAGAGGAGCAATCCCAGGCCAAAGTGTACTCTGTGTAACCATCTCATCGATTATACTTTAGCCTCCTTATGGCACAACCAAAAAAGTAATTTAAAGGGGAGAACTGTGTTCTGGGAGCAAGAGGCTCAAAGGGGCATTAATTCTGTTGAAGACATAGGCACATACCTGCAACCCTTGTCTTTTGCATGCTTCAGTTCACATTACGGTCTCCCACCCACCGAAATTTATAATTTTTTAAAACTAAAAAGTATCATTAGGAAACCACCAGAACTACATTCCAGGACCTTCCAGATTGTGAAGGCAAGCTCAAAAGCGCGGTCACCCGGCGTCGCATATCTATAAATTACTCAATCCTCTTAGGCTACACCTTCCTAAAAGTCTGAAAAAGAAATGGTCCTATTATATCTCAGGAGAACTGACATCACATTTCACGGATGCTATCTGGAATAGAATACGGCATTCTCATGTCCTTGCTAAAATTACACCTGGAATCGTGCAGTCGAGATTCTGGGCAAAGCACAAATAATACTGGACCCCGTCCAGAATGTAAAAACTTGGTATTTACAATCAGACAACTGCTGGCACTGTGGGCAATCTATTAGTTCACTTTAGCATATGTTGTTCACATATACATTCGTCAATCCTCTTTGGAACAAAATACACCAGACGTTTTGCGATGTTTTTAGGATCCTGTTCACACAATCCTTTCTAACCACAACTTTAGGACCTGAGGTCCATTCTCAGAAATTTGATCTCCCTACACATGATTTACTCTTAATAGATTGAATGCTACACCTGGGTACCAAAACAATTCTACTAGAGTGGAAGTCTACGACAGAAATACCCTTCAACAAGTTGTGTAACTTTCTGTGATTCAACAGAAGCACAGACAACATAATGTATAAGAAACTACACAATACAGCACTGGCGTGCTTTCTCTGGAACGCACTTGACTTGTTCTTTAAAAAAGTGGGTTCTCCATATCTTCTTCGCTCTTCTTGCTTCTACAACCCCATTTACCTGTAAGGACGCCCATTGGTCATCTGTATATGCCTAGTAAACCTGCCCTCACCACCAGTCTCTGCTGATCCCCCCTTCTACTCCTTCCCCCCTCTTTGCTTTCGGGTCTTATGCTCTGTTTCAGCGTCTTTCTTTTTTTATTTTATTCTCATATACCATGTTTGCGCTCAGGGACCTCATTTATTATCTTATACGGAGTACCTTTGATCAACTTCCTATCACATTAAGAATATTTGTTCTCTATGTAATTGGGCAATTTACTGTACTGATCTTTCAACATGTATGTCAGCCGCTATACTAACTGATATTGTATTATCATCCTTACTTTGCTTGTGTTACAACGCACGATACCTTTGTTTGGTATGATTATCTAAAATGTACCCTATAGCATGTAATCACGATTTAATCTACAATTGCTTATTTATTCAATAAACCTGGTTGAATTAAAAAACAAAATCTAATGAAAAGACATTGGTGCCATAAGTTTAACAATGCTCTCGTTTCAGTTGCCAGGCTAGCATAAGTCTCTACTTTGGGCGAGACAGTGTTGGAAAATGCATTGAACACAAACCAGACCGTTAAAGAATAAAGCGAAGACTACCAAGAAATATATAGTTAACAATGAAATAATGTATTAGGGTAAAACAACTTGTGTTAGGATACAAGCAAGATCGACAAATAGTGAAAAATGTACTAAAGGAAACTATTTTGTTGAAAATAATGCCATGGACTCAGAGAAGCATTATCTGACAAGGACACACTGTCTCTTGGTCAACTGTTCTTCATTGCCATCTAGGCATTTCAACAAGAAATCTTTAGACTGGGTTCTTTCATCTTTTATACTAGTCTGTCTGAATTTTCCTACATAAGATCCGAAGGATTAAAAAGGTTTCCATAATGGAGGAGGCAGATGAGAGTAAACAGGAAAAAAAGTATTTGCTCATCTAAGCCAGGATCTTCGAGGGTCAGTAAGAAGGCATTGTGCCTCAGTTGTGTAAGGAATGGCACGGGAATATCAAGATTAGGCATAATGAAGATGAATCCCATAGTATAAACTTTAACCCTTTACCTTGTCTCCCACCTTTAGCTTACTAGACAGTGGCTTTCTTAGACACGGCCTCAAAGGAATTATTGCACATCAGGCCATTGTTTGGTAACTGGTAACTTTATGTCAAACCCCTCCCAGGGGCCAGTCCCCCCCCTTCCTCTTAGCGCCCTGCCCCAAACTGTGTCCCTTTCCCCATCAATCATTCCAGTGACAACATGATATGGTGCAAAGAAAGGCCGCAGTTTATTAAACATGGTTTGTACATCTCGCAACATTTGGGTTGGTCAATCATAAACATCCATATCCACTTTACCTCTTGCATTGTCCTCTCAAACTTGTTGTTGTTCCTTCTATGACAGCTTTATCTTTGGTCGAGGTGCCCCTTTAAGTGAGGCCTCTGCGTTTGCGGTTCCAGGCTTCTCTTGCTACAGAATTTGTGGGCATCCATTAGAACCGGGCCGGGCTGCAAGTGCCGTTCCGCTTGCCCTGGACCCTTACAGGCCACTCACCCGCTCCTCAGTGCCCCGGCCATGAGGCATCCCAATGACACTGTGTGAGAAGCTCATCTACCTATAGAAATTTCCACTTTTGGATATTTTTCTCGCTTTCTTCCACCCTTCCCTCTCCCTTCGACCTTGTGTCTGCAACACCCACTTCCTTGTTGGCGTGGGTGGGTGCGATTCTGCTTCAGGCTGGGGGGGTCTGTCTTCAAGTGCCCAATTGGGGACCTACATCTACTTATGAACCCCATGGCCGCTTAACACCTACCTCTGTGATTGAATGAATGAATGAAATGAAAAAGGATTTATAAAGCGCATGGCTGCCCAGGAGCGTCCCAGCGCTGGGGTGCAGAGGAAATCTGAGGGGGACTAGTGGGAGTGACAGGTGATATTATGGATCTTGTGGGAACAGGTGTGTCTTCAGGAGTTTACGAAACTTCAAGTAGGTCGGTTCGGATCGAAGACTGATCGGTAGGGAGTTCCACAGGGTTGCAGCGGTGACCGAAAAACGCCGCCCTCCAGTTCGGGCCTTCCTAACTCTTTGAACCGTGGCCAGGTTACAGGTGGCTAGTGGCTGTCTTGGGAGTGCCCAGTCTGGTGCGCCCCCCTTTTCGTGGGCTTTTCAGGGATAGGTTCCCGCCTCCAGGGGGGGCATTCGATATGGGCCCCTTTTAAACTTTAGAAACCACTGCACATCGCTCGGCGCCCTTACATACTCTGCAGTTGTAATCATTGCTGGTTATGCAAAATCATTGCAGGGTTTGCAAGGGCGCCTAATGGTATGTGCAGTGGTTTCTAAACTTTAGCAACCACTGCATAAGTTTTCATTCTGCTAGCAGAGCGGCAAATTTTAATGTATCAGTATGCTGCATTACTATAGTATTACCAAAATACTTCTGATTCCGCCAGCGAAATTGATAACTCCGCCCAGGCCTAGTTTTCTTATGCTTCCCATTTTTTATTTAACATTCTAACATGGTGGATGCTCAGCCATTCATGAGCAAGAAATGACCATGAGCCCACTATATTTATATTGAAAACAATAGGTCTGTTCAAGAAACAGGTAAAACTGGCTATAGCTGAGACTTAAAAGGGGGTTCTTTGTATTTTAATGTGCTACTGGGCGACTTCTGTAAAAGACTCCCATCAAAAAGGTGGAAATGTGTTGGTGGTTAACTGTATATGACGGCATATTTCTCATTAATACGAAAATTAACTGTATAATTACATAAAATGCAAAATGTGCATGGAAAGCACAATAAAACACAAATGAGATGCTGGCACTCTGTAATCAAAAGTTGCATTTTTAACAATAAACTGAATTGTCTTCTGCAGGATTTACTTTGTTTCTGTTTAAGTCCCCATCTGCCCACGCAACATCTCCTCTGGCTTATGGTATGCTAAAAAATGCTAACTGTTTATGACACAACTAAGAAAATACTGCGGTCCCGCAGGGTATCACAACAAAACAAAAAAAAGCATGTAAACTTTTTATTCACCATATGCCTGAAAATGCATATTCATAAGGCTCTGGAAAAGATTCAGCTCAACTTACTATGGCACAACTATCCTTTGTTTCGGATAAATATTCTAAGCAGGGCAGAGAATATTGTGAAGAGGGTCGATAGAAAAACCTGCATCTGTTAGTAATAGTCAGAGCAGATGTTCTCTGGGTGAATAATTATCACTGTATTAGCAACTTGGGTTCCTTATTTAAAATGCATTCAACATGTAGGATGTGCCACTGAGTAATAATTTGGCTCTTCTGAGATATGTCCTCATCCATATGGGGTGCAGGTTTATTCGGAAGATGTGATGGGCAGTGAGAATTGTTGACAATTCTGCAGCATCACCACTACTTTGTTCAATGTGAGCTATGAGATGGTGCTCAGAGATGGTGTTAAACTCGGGGAAGTGGTCCACATGGGGAAGAACGGTATATTGAAAAGTTAGTAACTTGAATATCTACTCATTCTACCTTTCCTCCTATTATTTGACTAGGTTTCTGGTTGTTTGGGGATTCACATAAAAAGAGAGGGCACTTGTAGACCGTTACAACCTGTAAATTCTCATATATTTACATATTTTTCTGCATTTATTCATGAGGATTGGCCACAGAGCGGACAGCCTAGAGGAAGAAAAAGTGGTGTGTACTTGTTTCCTCTCCACAGGGAAATTATTTTGCTACCAGTTCTCTTTCCACATAATTTAAGTACATACGTGGCCCTGTACTCCTACAGTCAACAGTGCCCTCGTTATCAATGTCTGACTCCGCCCAGTGCTAAGCTAGTGTAGTGCCATGGTGTTTAATGCCATATACTTATGACCATTCCAAGTGATTTCCACTAGAGAAATGTGTGCAAGATTTTACTCATGGAAAAAGGCGCTTCAAGGAAATGAATTGCACCTTTTTATTTTATTTTCTCTTTGGGGAAAATACTTTTCACTATGCAGAGACCCCTGCCACTGCACCCCTGCTAATTTATGTGGTGTTGCCTGCCCCTTCCAACTCCTGAAAGAGATACCTCCTGCTCTTGATATGATAATCTCTACTCCCTTTGCAGAGTTGCAATGGGTTGACAAAGGAGTATGTGAATACCCACACACAAGTAACACAGTGGTTGTTCCCAAACTTTCGGGTTTTCCAGCCCGGGGGCACCCACCCACCTTCCCTTCTAGGAAAGCCACACTTTTTAATTGAAAAAGGGGTTTAGCATTTTAAAGAAATACTATATGTATGAGTAGTTGAATTTACATGTGGAAATAACTTTATGAGCTAAACTATCATATGCAAAAAGCAAAAATTTGGAAGACTTACAATAAACAGGTTCATATTTTTATGTTCATCAAACCTTTGAATCTCACATCCCAAATTGACAACCTACTATAATAGTGAAGTTATCTTGGTTTTACCTATTCAACATTGTCACACATTCATTCTCTGTGGGTATAATCCTTGTTTTTTACTCAATTAAGAGTTCTCCTGATTTCTCTTGCCGCTGTATATGCTCGTTTGTCATATTATCATTACTAACACACACTAGCTCTTCAGACCCTTTTCCTTTTTTGGTGTGACACCTTGGGGGCATGCTATAAATTAACTTTACATGGCCTTCCCACCAAACTTGCTTTCCTGATATTTTACCTCCTTCAGGTAATTGCTCTACTGTTGTCAAGGTGGATTCAGAATGATTAGCAGTGGGTCCTTCTACTAATATGTTGATTTATTTGCAGTTTTATATAGCATAAATCATACCCACCAGGGCAGCAGACCGCTGTACATAAACAGTGGCTGGAAAACAAAAGGTTTAAATTATGGATATAAATTATATAATTAGAGAGCAATAAATGGGGAGAGGATTTGACTGTCAGGTATCTAAAGGGCAGTGCGAATATGGGAGGCAGCTACAGAGTCTAAAAATGCAACTTCTGAAATAGTACCACCAGTGTAAATGGATCATCGCAAATAAAACGCCTCATTGGTGGGTGATTAGCACCAGATCAAATCTAGAAGGGATGCTTTAAAATAGGGACTCTAAATGTGTTCCTGGAAACAAAGTATGAGAGCTTGCTTCTTAAAACTGGTCGGATATAATTTCTGACTTGGATAACAGTGCTGGATAAATATTAATTCATTGCTCATACTTATTTGAAGAACAGCATTCACAGTCGACAGTGCTGTGATGTCCATAGGATCCACTTGAGATGGTAAGTGTGTCTGCCAATTGGCTCATTTATCTTCCATACAGGGCCTTGTGTGTTATATTGGTCAACTTGAATAGATTTGCAGCCTCTATGAGGAATCAGGTAAGAGTGATTAGAAATGCAGAGTTGTTGATGGAGCAAGAATTCAAGAAAATGAAACTTGCCCCCGGATCAATCTCTCATTAACAAGAACTAATCACTAGAAATAGAAAAGAAGTGAAAAATAACATACGCACGACATTCACATATGGGGAAAGAGCTTTATGCATGCTTAAATAACAAAGAATAATTTGCAACACGACCGAATCCGGCTTGAAACCGAAAAATGCTTTTGCGCATGTGCAAACCAGAACTACCTAGATAACTATGTGACTAAATTGTTTCAGAGGGAAAACTCTCACGCATGCGCAAGTGTTACTAATCTTAGGTCTTGAGGCTCCGCATGCCTGGCATATGCTTGCCAGAATTTTAAAACAAGCTGTTGCTGCTAATGCTTTTGCTTAAAGAAAGAGAATTTAACATGGGATACAGTAGAAGTGGGTGGTGAACAGTGACAAACACATATTTGAGAAATTAACATCTGTTTATGATTCTTTTATTAGTAGTGTACGTTTGGGCCTAATGTGATAGGCCAAGGGAAAAGCTAGCGGTGGAGACGGAAGCAAGCTGAGCCTGTGCATTAGAATCAGGATATGACCCATTGACCGTGTCGTTGACAGGCTGCCAAGAGCCAAAGACAAGTCGCTGTGTGAACGCGTTCATCAACTGTAGAATCCTATAGAAAAATTGTTTAAATTGATACACCACCTCCATGAGAAATAAATAAGGCAGAATAATAAATGAGCTAAAGGGGAAGGGTTTGTTAAACAAAAGAATTAGTTAAGAAATTGAGCATGACAATATGAGGTGATGACAACTCCCCTGCCCCTGTCCAATCACAGTCCATGAGCCACTGATATTTGCAACTTTTAAGGGTGGGACATGCAGAAATAAAGACTATCAATAGGGTGACTAAAAAGATTAAGTAGGCAATGAAAGCTGATAGTGGATGTTGATGCTGAGTGAGGTGTAGGCGAGAGCTACTGATGAAAAGAAGATAACAGACTCAGAAGATTAATTCCTTAAAGACAGCCTGTCTAGTTTGAAAATTCCAGAAGAATATCGAGGAGGGAGAGAGTGTAAGAGAGGGATGCCTTCCAGTGCGTCGTGATTCTAGAGAAGTTTAGTAAGTATTATCCTGTCTTGATCCTGTCCTATAGTCTTTGTCTCCTGATTATTAATCAGGAGATCTCCACCAGTCCTTTGGCCAGAGGGTTGGGTTTCCCATTTCACCATTGGGTAATTATTAATCTGTCTTAAATTTGCATATCTTTTGAAAATGTATGATTTATTATGCATTTTGCCTCTTCATCTATCCACTCCTAATGCATTGAATTGTTGAATGAGTCTGTGAATTGAATGTATTTGATAAATACATTTTTCTCTCCCATGAAAGTTGATGGAGTTTGCACTGTGAATTTGTACAAATGAGAGTTCACTTTTGACTGAGATTTAGTTACAATTCATTGAATCTTATCCATAGTCTGTGGTTATTTCATTAAGATTTGTTAGTTAGTTAGTTAATTGTTAATATCACCATCAACTAATCAACTAATGGTCCATTGACCAAAGGAAGAGTGTTGATCTGTGAAGATTAGTTAGACATTGGCTAATCAAGATCAAAGTGAAATAAAACTTGACCCCCAGCGAAACAGCCAGAAAAACGTGAATGTGTATAGGGACTCATTTGGAAAATGTTGTTGAATGTGAAATTTTCAACCTGGCCCTCAGCTGGATCATTGTGATCACATCTTTTGGAGGCAGATACCAGCTGAACCACATCACTAGGCGCTCATCTTAGCGTCGGTTATGCGTATTGTGCTCAGTGTGGTGTTTCCTTCCTCAAGTTTGGGTAGAAAAAGTTACTGCACCCAGCCAATCTTGTACAGGCATGTGACTGTGCTGATACATTTTCAGTAGAGCTTCAGTTTTATGAAGATTCATTTTGAGATGAACTAGTGTCATCCTTGGCTGGAAGATCATAGCAAGAACTGTTACTTTTTTGAAAGAGGATACTTTAATGTATAGTTGTATGTCATTAGCATAAATGTGAGATGTTTTATTTGTTCAGGAGGTTAGGGATTCCATTGTATACGTTGCAGAGCATCAGAGAAAGGATTGATCCTTGTGGGACTCCTTGTTGAAGGGGTGCAGAGCTCAGTAGAGTGTGAACAAGTTATATTTGCTGTGAACAGTTGACAAAGTATGATCCAAACATTACAGAATGGTTCTCCCATCTCTATCCAGTCTTCCAAATAGTTTTAGCAGATTTGTATGGTTTACCATGACAAATACTGCAAGAAATACGAGAGGGCAAAATCCACCCTTGTCTAAAATGTGCAATACATAATCAAGCCTGATTACTAGTCTTTACTAAGTTGTTTATGAAGTTTTAAAGTTGCTTTGCAACATAACTTTCCAAAACTTTGGCGATGAAGGTAAAGTTAGCAATGGGGCAGGATTTTTAAGTAGAGATGCTTGCCCAATTTTAAGACAGTTGTGGTATACTACTGTTGACAAGGAGTTGTAAATCAGATTTGTCAGATAATCATGAGTAAGAGACTTATGACTTTTACTATTTTTGTTAGATTGGGGTAAGCAAAATAGCTTGAAGTCTTTTGTCTGCGTCTATGTTCAACAGATCAGTTTAAGTTATTGCCTTGAGGGATGACCATTCCTTTGAAGTTTTCAATATATGTGTTTGTTAGGTAACTTAAAGGGTCTTTTCGTGAGTGAAAACATGAACTTTGTTGTCTTCTAATTTCTCAAAGGTCTCTTTGGTGTTATAAATATCAAGATCAGGTGGTGTATGAGTTAATTGTTTGACCTTGGATCACATCATACCTGCAGCCAGAATGTCATCAGAATGGAGATAAAGAAGTGTAAAGTAGAACAAATAGGGAGCAGGCCTTCTTCAACTCTGTATCAAAAATCTGGAATGCCATTTCCAAAACCATTAGGACTGCCCTGATCATGCTCAGATTTAGGAAAGAGCTGAAGAAACACCACTTAAAAAAAACATCACGATGCATTAACAGTTCACTTTCTCTTGTAGAATCTAGAGACCGTGAAATCAACCCTTGCTGTATGTTAGACTCTATGTACTTACCCACTACCAATCTCAAAAATGTTAATAGAAAAGTGAAATAGCTCGGTGAGTTTTTTCTAAGTTGATTTCTGATCTGATTAAGGTTGTTTAGCCTCTATGATGTGTTTCTGCACTCTTTGCATTCATTATTTTTATTTGCTGCATACAATTCTAAGATTCTGTTACCCAGAAACCGGTCCCAGGATGCTTGTTTCCGGTTCAGGGAAGATCTGGCTTGGCAGATCGGGCCGGACCGTTCCCATGAAGCACAGGATCAAGACTGATTTGCATAAAGCTGGGTCTGAACTGAGGTGGCGAAGTGAGCTAAAGAATGATGATGGATTCAACCCAGATCTGTGACGGGGGGTGAGTGTCTGAAACGTTTCAGCGCTCGGTCCATCATCTCCTTGTGTTTGCTTTGTTCACCCTAAGTTAGCATGGTATGCCCAGACGTGGGTCCCTTGCTCACTTTGCCACTGGATTCAGCTAGCCTGGCTGATGAAGGGTGTTACCCAGAAACCGGTCCCAGGATGCTTGTTTCCGGTTCAGGGAAGACCTGCCTTGACAATTGGGCTGGACTATTCCCATGAGGCACAGGGTCAAGACTGATTTGCATAAAGCTGGGTCTGAACTGAGGTGGCGAAGTGAGCTAAAGAATGATGATGGATTCAACCCAGATTTGTGACTTGGGGTGAGTGTCTGAAATGTTTCAGCGCTCCATCCATCATCTCCTTGTGTTTGTTTTGTTCGCCCTAAGTTGGCAGGGTATGCCCAGACGTGATTCTCTTGCTCACTTTGCCACTGGATTCAAGCTAGCCTGGCAGATGAAGGGTGTTACCCAGAAACCGGTCCCAGGATGCTTGTTTACGGTTCAGGGAAGACCTGGCTTGGCAGTTCGGACTGGACTGTTCCCATGAGGCACAGGGTCAAGACTGATTTGCATAAAGCTGGGTCTGAACTGAGGTGGAGAAAGGGAGCTAAAGAATGATGGTGGATTCAACCCAGATCTGTGACTAGGGGTGAGTGTCTGAAAAGTTTCAGCGCTCCATCAATCATCTCCATGTGTTTGCTTTATTTAAAAAGATGACATGCACTTTTAAGTTTTACATGTCTTAGCGATGGAAAACTGCCAAATTTGTTTCCACTACTATGAGGCCTACCACTCATATATGATAACATTGGGAAATTTATTACATTTAATAGGTCATAACTTGTGTTTAGGAACATATTGAAATGTCATGTTTGGTTTCTAAAGAATTGTAACTTTTCTGAAAATTCCACTTTTAGAAAGTGGTCATCTTCTTGTCCTAACCATTTGGTGCCTGCAGCCTGTGACAGGGGGGTCACATGACTGTAATTAGAGTGACAGTTGGCCTTTGTGTACACCTCCCAGACAGTGAGTCACAGGGGTTAGGTGTGGACAGGATGGGCCATCCTGCCAGCATGGGAGGGACTGAGCAGGATGGGAGGGACTGAGCTGGTTCCCGTCCTATTTACCTTTAAAATAAGTTGTTTCAACACAGATACAAAGAACTTCACACCAGTCTTTACTCTAGACCTCTTGGAGCCTGTGCAGTGGGGACGGAAATTCCAGAACCATTTGTGGGCGGAAAACTCCAGAAGTTTCTTCCATGTAAAAACTTACACCAGGTATCAAAATGAGATCTGAAGACCCACTCTTTAGTTCACTCCAGGACCTGCGGAGGCCCCCAGAAGGGCTTCCTTGTTTATCAGGGGACTGTACTGCAGCTTGAACCTTGTCATGTACCCTCAGAGGTCTGCCTTGCTGCTTGAGGCCTGCCTTGTTGTTTAACTCCAAGACTACCAGAGCGACTCTAAGGGTCAGGTGGCTGATCTCATGTCTGAGCTACAGGGACACACTAAGCTCCAGAGGCTTCCCTGCAAATGACCAGATCACCCTTGGCACAGGACCTGTCTGGACCTGCAACTAGACCTGCCTGAGCCCTGCTGGCCCCTGCTGGAGTGAGTTCTTCATCCTCAAGAGGTACCTCCCTAGGTCCTAGACCATTGGCTGGCATCAGTTGTGCGCCTCCTGCTAAGAAAGGAAGAAATCCTGAGGTTTGGGGCTCTTCGCAACAGCACACAAGCCTGTTCGCACCGAGATCTTGCTGTCCATGACAACCACCAACCGAAGCTCCAGTGAACCCAACTCTTTGAGCTACAGCAACCACCAGTGATACTCGACAATGCAAGATCTAAACTGAAGCTACAGTCTGAGACACCCAACAGGATCTTCACGCTACAGCGATGACCATCCTCAATACTCTCCTTGCTTTTTACGGCCTCCTCCACTGCAAATTGGCCTCTTGAGAAGGCTGGACTAACCTGGGCCCAGTATGTGGCCCACACTCCATTTCCCGTGATCAGTTGATCGCGAGTGGCTCTTTGTGCTTTTAGGTGCTATGCCTACCTAAAACTTTGAAATTGTATATCTCCGGTTCTACTGATTGGATTTTTGTTGTTTTGGTGTCATTTTATTTATTAAAGTTTACTCTATTGTTTTGAAGTGGTGTGGAATTTTTCTTGTGTTGTGTTTCCACTTTATTGCTGTTTGGGTGCTGCATAAATACTTGACATATTGCCTTTAAGTTAAGCCTGATTGCTTTTGTGCCAATCTACCAGAGGGTTAAGCACAGGTTAATTTAGTGACTTTTGTGGGTCACCCTGACAGTGATTGTTGTCGTTGCTTGAAAAGTGTCTTCACCCCCCTCAATCAGTTTCCTACAATTTGATTACAACATTTCAATGCAATGGGCGACTATTTATAACACAATCACTCCATTTTGTATCTGTCTTTGTCTGTACCCTATGTTATTTGCCAATTGGTTGCTTTCTAGTGTTGTTTTTGGATAAATCAACATCTCTTGCAGAGCGAGCATTTAACTCATCCCTGAGTGAGAAGATAAATGGGTTTGTGGGGATATGAGGTCTTGGCTAGACAACATTAAATATTTATAATATCTTCAATCACAAATTGCTTGGGAACTCAGTCTCTGTACCAGTGTTTCCAAAATGTTCTTCTTCCTGGGCATATAGAATTGACCTCTGCCACATTGGGAACCTCCTAATCAGTTCACCCCTGGATGTGCTCTGCTTCAAAATTGAAATCCATTTTGTGTTTCAATAGGCATAATTGACACTATGGTTAGTCAGAGGTATCGCCCAGCCGCACAAAATTGAACACTTATTAAAACTATTTTTATGACAATATTATTGGACATTAGTTTTATATATTTATTTTAAATATGTAAATAAATAAACAATGCCACAGCTCCAGTAACTTAATTACATCTTCAATTAATGTAAATATATTAAACTCAATTTAAATTATTTTTCAGAGCTTTAAATTAAAATATAAATGACCTTTTAAGGTTAAAAAAAGAAAAGAAATGGCATTAATAATTATTAAAAGTGATATATAGACTATAAAGTCAATGTATTTATATTTTAATACGTTATTTTTATATCAATTTTTAAATGCAAATTAGCTCATTAAAATATGTTATAATTAAATTCAAAATAAGCACTATTTGTATGTATATTTGTAACATTCAATTATATGTATTTATATTTTTAACTATTTGAATTAATTTGATTTAAATTAACATTGTTTCATAGGGGTTTACATTTAAGTCCCTTCCTCCATTATTATATTATTTTCTATGGGAGGGTGTTAGGCTACCAGTGGTTGGCCGTATGTGGTGTTAATCTTACTGTAGATTTTTAGGTGGTAACTTACACATTTAAGTTAGGCTCCAACCTCTTTTCAGGGGTGAAGATGGTTAAGTCTACACTGTTGAGTTACTTCATGATCGGATTTTTGTGAATATCCAAAAGTAGTAAAGTTACTCAAAAGTTTAACAGTTATTTTTACACATATAAATTCCTCACAACAGTGATTAACCTTTGTGAATAACCCTGAACCCTTGTTTTGCAGCCTGTTCTGTTCACAGGCCGTAAAACAAGGGTTTTAATGTGCAATGTTTGGAAGTTTGCTACCTCCAGAGCCACTTAATTCCTTCCACTGCCCCCAGGCTGCGCACAGGGTGGGGCGCTGACACCTACATGTCCCCCTACTCTACTTCCACCAGAGGCGTGCCAATACTCATATGTAAAGTTCTGCCATGTTAGCTGTGTCACGCTCTACATGATGACCTGGAAACATATGTTCTCCTGGCTGGCACACTAGACAAACACCCCTTTATACTGACCTAATATATGACCCTAATATAGATAGATTGATAACTAGCCTGGGCCCAGGAGGTGACTCCAGCATGCTACTCAATGTGTCAGTGGACAGTTCCGGCGCTCCTCAGTCTCCCAACCCTAACACAGCGGCATAGCTTCACACATTTATGCATGATAATTACTTAAATGACATCTGCAAGCTCAGGCAAACAGCTAGCGTAGAGGGCACATGTGTCACTGCTTCCCTCAGTGTGTGGTTGAGCACTGATTACTGACTCTCTACCGGGATGCCCTGAGGTTCCCTCTCCAACCATGCCCCCATACTGCTGAAGCTTTCATTACTGCAGGCGATCTCTCATGTCTTCACATGGCAAATGCCCCCAGAGGTGCTTTGAGACGCTGTGTTCCACGATGCAGTACGCATTGCGATTATTGACTACTCGAGTAATAATAATGAAAGCTCTGTGTCATCTCCATCCACTCTCTGAGAGGCCTTTATAGTAGTGATCCGAGATATGTGCAATGTGAAACAATAGGGCATTTTCCGTGCAATACACAGGCCACTAACTATGCTAGAACGGGTCCTGTGGTCCCTGGAGCTGGAATGCTACACCAATAAAAGTGCTGCACCAAAGCAGAGATTTGGGCTAAAATTACTGAATTCGATGAAGAAGCCACTGAGAGACCAAATATCTCGCAGTGAGATTATACTGCGCACAGGTATAGGGAGGGGGACCACCCAGGAAAGACACAGGCCAGGATGATGCACAAACCTTGGGCTTCTGCCTATATGGTGGAGCCCCTGAAAGAGAGGCATAACGACACTTATGCAAACAATGTCCGGATTTTATTCCAAACTACATGAAGCAACTCCGGTACCAGACACGGAGTCACAAGTGGTCTACCTCAACCCAAACCAGCAGCTGTGGCTGGACCAAGCTAACTGTCTGTTCCTAAATTCCCCGTTCCCAGTAAAAGAAGTTACACAGGCCATTCAGAGCCTTTCAGTCAACATGGCTCTTGGGCTGGATGGTCTCACCGCCTCCGTTTACAAAGAATTTGCAGCACTATTAGCTCCCTACTTATTTGCAATGTATGATGAGGATTCTGTGGTGTTCAGGTCACTGCCACTGTCCCTACAAGAAGCAGTTATAGTGGCACTTCTAAAGCCTCGCATGCCGGCAGATCGATGCGATTCATACAGGCTGCTCTCTATGATAAACATAGATAGCAAAATTCTAGAGAAACTGCTTGCAAACTGACTGCTCCCACTTCTGCCCCTTATTGTGTGGCTGAACCAATCTGGGTTTGTGCCAGGCCGATCCAATTCACATATACTCTGCACAATATTCACCCTCATGCATACTATTGACCACAGCTCACCACCGCTGCCACATTATTGGTTGCCACACAGACAATTGATTCCCTGGAATGGCCATACCTCTTCCAGCTCTTAGCATGGCTTGATTTTATCCCCAGCTGCATCTGTTGGATTTGCCTTCTAAACACCTCCCCCACTCCTCGTATCCAATTTTACGGTATGCTGTTTGAGCCCTTCCCGATCACTCAGGGGACCCGTCAGGGTTACCCCCTGTCGATAATTCTATTCGCTGTTGTGATGGAGCCACTTGCAGCACAGCTATGGCGTCACCAGACTCGCAGAGGCTACAGCTTCATGGCTAGATGGCTGGTGGTATCCATGTACGTGGACTACATGACACTATACATCTGAGAGCACCAGGAAAAATGAGCAGCCATCATCTGAGAGGTGATACGCATTGGGAGATACTCCTGGATCCATGTCAACTGTGCCAAATCCACACTATTCCCCCTCACAGACTATGCACAGAAGTTTACCTCTGACTATCCACTCCAATTGGCCACTGACCCAGTCTGCTATTTAGGCATCTGGCTTAACCAGGACCCAGATGAGCTCTGGTGGTTCAACGGCAGCCACACCATGATGTGGCTGGAGGAAAGGATCCCGCTGTGGACCCACCGGCCTTTATCTGTGATGGGGCGCTTAGCCATCGCACAAATGGTGGTCGTACCTAAGTTCTTGTACCTCTTCATAAACATTCCAATCCCACTCACTGCACAATTCCTGCAGCAGCAGGTCTCCAACCTCGTCTCCTTGATTTGGGCTGGCAAGCAGCCACGTATCTCCTGGGAGATACTTACTCTACCTCTTCAACAGGGGGGCTTGGGCACGCCCAATATGTCTCTCTATGTGGCCAGTGGCCAGGCACAATACATTCACTTTTGGATATAGCCCATGCAATTCCAAACACACACACAGCTTTTGAGGCAGACCATGTGGCACCCTGTCCTCTCACTGCAACTGTATTCGAGCCATACAAACAGCCACAGACTGAGATCGACACAGTGAAATGGTGAGATGGGCATGTGATGACATGCCAGACTACCCTGCCTGTATGCGCTGTCCGTTCCCATTGCACGGATCTCCTAGAGCCACCTTTGCTAGATGAGGGTGCCAGGACAAGTGCACAAGGACGTGGACCACCTTCACAGACTTATACCCAGATGACTACTTTTTACCCCCATTTGCACCCTACGGACCATCACAGCCGACAGCACTTGAGATCCTTCTTTACCACCAACACAGGGCCACCTGTCACGTGATCCATGGCACCTTTCCCACCCTCCGCCCACACTGCAAGCCATGGAACACATACTTACCAACCAGTCTCCACACACACTGGTCACACTCCTCTACTCCATCATACAAGAGTCAGCACCCATCTTGAACCTTATGGAAGTCAGACATAATTCCCCTGATCACTGATGCACAATGGGCCTTCTGCTGTGGCCAAACAGTGGCACTTTCCCACCAAGTACTGACTGCATTCACTTCAAGTTCCTCCACAGACTTTGTTGCACCCTGGTGCAACTCCACCGCATGTGATTGGTGGAAGACGTGCACTGCCAATGATGCACTGCCCTTCAGACCACCTTCCTCCACCTTGCATGGGGGTGCTAGCGGGTTGAGGAGTTTTGGAGAGGGGTTTTCTCTACTGTGTTCACTGTCAAGGGACACTCTCTTCCTCATACCCCCTGGTCGGCATCCTGGGATATGTCAAGGACATCACTCCAGGTGTCTGCTGCCTCACTGCCGTGCTCCTAATCATTGCCAAACGCTGAGTGGCCATGCAGTGGGGGCAACAGCCCACCCCCACAGTAAATGCTACTTACTGTCCGGAGCAACTCGCCAACTTCTGGGACCTCATGCCACCATGATCATGCCCTAAAGACATTTAGGACCCTCTGATACATTCCTGAGACAGAGAGACACTCCCCCTGGATCAGCCATAGGTGTCCTACCACTGGATGATGCCTCGCACCCCCAACATATCCAACACTAGAAGCCTAGACATCGGGCCCCCACTCGCACAACCGCCCCTTGATCTCCAAATACAGGTGATTTGGGGATTTCATGCTTCTTGAGCCCTTAGTCCCGGGTCATGCTATGAACTGCACTCAACGTTGTCAATGCCGGGCTGCAACTTCTGTATATGTGTATCTCCACTGATGGGACAAAGTGGTGATTATCTTTATACTTAATTTTCTCCCAAACCATGCCGCCCCCCACTTTACCCCCTCCAATCAATCAAATTAATCAATCATAGCATTTGTAAAGCGCACTACATACCCGTGAGGGTCTCAGGGGCTGAGGGGTGGGGAATGCTGCTACTGCTACTGCTCAAAGAGCCAGGTCTTGAGGAGTCTTCTGAAAGTCAGCAGGTCTTGGGTCTGCCATAGGTGGATGGGGAGGGTGTCTTGGCGGCGAGGTGGGAGAATGATCTGACACCGTAGGTCATTCTTTGAATGCGGGGGACTGTGGCGAGGGTGAGGTCGACGGAGCGAAGCTGGTGGGTGGGGGTGTAGAAGCTGAGTCTGCTGTTGACGTACCCTGGTCCGGTGTTGTGGAGTGCTTTGTGTGTGTGGGTGAGGAGCTTGAAGGTTATCCTCTTGTTGACAGGGAGCCAGTGCAGGTCTCTCAGGTGGGGTGTGATGTGGCTGCGGCAAAGGATGTGGAGAACCAGGCGTGCAGAGGTGTTCTGTATGCGTTGAAGCCATTTCAGGAGTTTGGCCGAAGCTCCTGCATAGAGGGAGTTTCCGTTGTCCAACCTACTGCTGACGAGGGCCTGGGTGACCGTTCTTCTCGTTTAGTTGGGGATCCACTTGTAGATCTGGCCGAGCACGCGGAGGGTTTTGAAGCAGGAGGAAGAGACAGCGTTGACCTGCTTAGTCATGGAGAGGGTGGAGTCAAGGATGAACCCTAGGTTGCTTGCGTGGTCGATGGGTGTTGGAGCTGTTCCCAGTGTGGTCGGCCACCAGGAGTCGTTCCAGGCTGAGGGGGTGGATCCAAGGATGAGGACCTCCGTCTTGCCGAGTTCAGCTTCAGTCGGCTGTTCCTCATCCATTCAGCGACAGCCTTCATTCCTTCATGAAGGTTGGTTTTGGTGGTGTTGGGGTCCTTGGTGAGTGAATGGATCAGCTGAGTGTCATCTGTGTAGGAGATGATGTTGAGGTCGTGCAGTAGGGCAACGTGGGCGAGTGGTGCCATGTAAATGTTGAACAGCGTTGGGCTAGGGGATGAGCTCTGGGGTACGCCGCAGATGATCTTGGTGGCTTCAGGGCGGTAGGGGGGATGGTAGAGGGGATGTGTTCTGCCGGAGAGAAAGGAGGTGGTCCAGTCAAGGGCCTTCTCTAGGATCACGTCATCGTGGAGGCGTGTTCGTAGTGTGCGGTGGCAGACCCTTGATGTTGTTGCATTGTTGTCTTTTCTAATAAATGCACACACCTAAAAGGATCTAGAGATTGAGCCTTAGCTAACTCTCCTAAATAGACTCTTGAATTCACTAAACAAGAAGGACTAAAAATATACCCTACTTCTGGGGCAGACAAAAAGGGGAAGAAAAGAAGGGAAACGTTACTGGGAAGCCCATAGGGTTATTAAAATTGCCCTCACCCACTGAAGAGTAGCATGCTTCATAATAGGGCTATTGACACCCTGGTGCAGGCCTTCCTCAGGATACAGATCCTTTATAATTTTAATGATCCCTCCTAGTTAGTGGCTAAATGGTAGGGATAGGTATGTGACAATGCTTTCATTTAGCACACACACTCAGAAGGCGTACCTACAGAGATAAAGTACATCCCATTATTACTGGCTTAACTTCCCTCAGTAAGGATCTCCCCCTTTACAATATTATCTATTCACATATTGAATTTAAAATCCAGTTCCATACTGAGCTCTCAACAATGAATGGCACTCAACACCCAGTGAAATGTGATACACTCATATAAAACCAATTGAATTATTTTTAAATATATCAATGCTATATTCCTTACCCAAGACTCACACTCATCATTGGTAATCCAAACCCGGGGACAGAAGGAAGTCATTTCAATAATAATGGGATGTATTTTATCTTTGTAGGTAGGCCTTCTGAGTGTGTCTACTCAAGGCAAGTTTCGCCACAAACCTTTCCCTACTATTTAGTCACTAACTATGAAAGTCTCAAGAAAAAAAAAGTATGAAGGGCAAAAATATATTCCTTTTTGCCAGTTATTCATTCTTAGTATCATTAGCTTTTCGATTGTTTGTTACAAAGCTACAGGAAACACAGAACGTAAAGTCTGTTACATTTTGGATGATAAACGTAGAATATGGTGGTGTTTATACAAGCATATGATAATTAAGAGACAATACAGTGACATACAAAAGAAAAGCGAAACTTAGGGTTGATAGTCAAGAGGAGAAATGTAGTCACAGCAGCGGTATAGTTGAAAAGGTGGGAAGAAACGAAAAACCATAGAAATATTGGACCATCTGTGTTACACTCTGACTACACACTGGTTTCATGAGGGGTTCTTCGAAGCTATCTTGTGCAAAATCCTCTATAATAAAACACTACAGAAACTACATTCATTTTCATGAAAAACTGAATTATGCCATTTTCAGTGAATGTTGTTTTATTAGAACCATTTGACCAAATTTAGCAGATTACTTAAAAATGCTCCTTCTTAATTACATCTTCTTTGAAGCCCTTTAACAACTTTCCCTGTGTTTACAGTGCACCAAGAATGACATTTATTTATAGGTCAGCAGTCTTTGCAAAGTTAAGATATGTGGAGAGGCTTGCTTTCAAGCTGTTACACTCCACGTTTCACACAAGTTGGCTTAATTTGTGACTACTGGGCTGCGCACATTCGAAAATGTTGTATAATGCAAATTTGAGCACACGAACAAAAAACTCCATGAAGTCCGTAAATTGTAGAATAACAGTATTTGCCAGCTTCCAGGAGAATGTGCCTTGAATATAAATCAACATATTCAGAAAGAATTTGAATATTATTTTCCTATATCTCATCCCTATGTTTCTTTGCTAGAAATCGCCGCAGGAAAGTCAGTGGCAAATTATGGTTGCCATGGGGCTGGTAATAAAAGGAAGTCATAATTGTGGTGCAGATGCCCCTCACACCTCTGGGCACAGTGCCTGCTGCTCTAGTGATAGCTGCGCCCCCGAGGAAAGGCTAATCTAAGCCGGACAGACTCGAATTAAGCCTACAACAAAGAGCACAGTTGTATGTATGCGAATGCAGAACGAGCACCTACCCACAAATGTTGCTCCTGGGCCAAACGACTTTTGTGCATCTTTCTAAACACCCATCACAAAGCTACAGTGCGACTTTACATGATAGCCAGATTCTCCTTAGAGGATTGCAATGAAAGTCTTGATGGCGTGTAAAAAAATATGTTTTAGAAATTTAGCAATTCAGGCAAAATATGATTTTGCCCTCTGGAGTGTTCCTTACACACAGAAAAACCAGAATGTCTTCAGGTGTTTTGTTGAAATTTGATGCCACAATTGAGTCAGGAGCCACCCCTGCATGTAATACTCCTGGGGCCGTAGGGCGGGGGAGTCGACAGACGACATCGAGATACAAAAAAAAGAAAACCACTTCCCTTGCCCTCGTGAGGGCAAGGGAAGTGGTTTTCTTTTTCTTTTTTCTTTTACCTCATTGTCGTCTTATGACTCCACCCCACCCTACTGCTTTTACCTGCCCCGGCTGCTCCTGAGTCTGAACTGTAAAGTAGGTGATCCTCGGGGTAATGAGAAGAGGAAGGTGCATTACCAGCGAGTATCATTGGGAGCACTGCTTGTCAACTGAACAATAATTGTGTCACCTCCGACTGCACCTGAAGACACAGAACAAGAGAGACAAAAAGTTACTCATGTATGGAACGCACCCTTTTTTCTGTTTAGGAATCTAGCCCAGTGAGATTACCTGACATCTAAATCCATGTGCCCTGACTGTGAGTTGTCTGTAGTGTGGCTGACACCACTCTGATTTAATCAGGATCTGGTGTGCATCAAAAAAAGAAGGAAGTCTTGTTCACACCTTAACCTTTTCTGTGTTACCTCCCCCACCAGAAGCATTCTGTATTGGGCTCAGTATAAAATGTGGACTTTTTTTGGGGTGCAGAGTTACCTTTTGTTATCAAGGTGTATTTAAACTCCTTTCCTCCCCTTTTCTCTGCCCTTTGGGCACTGTATTTCTGAATAACATTAACGACTTATTTAATGTACAGTGCTCCGTACTGAACTTCTGCCAGTGATACACACTGTAAATAACAGGTGTTACTAAAGCTCAAGGTAATTGTACTCAGTTTACGCAGCTCATAAACTTAGGAGCCTATGTACAACAGAATGACGAAGCGTGGCGTTAAGCAAAGCGTGCTAACACCACGCTCTGCCATTCTCAAAAACGCAGGAATGCCCTGTATTTAAAAAGATACTGTGCATCCCTGCATTTCCCCTAGTGCTGCTGCTAAATTAAGCTGTGTAGTGCCAAGGCAGACACCTTGCACCATAGCACAAGAGTACCTCCTTTGGGGGAAATTATTGTTTATGTGTAGGAAGGTGTCCCTTGCTGCACATAAACAATCCTTCATTGTGTTTTGCTGTTTCTATGTGTGCTGCACAATGTAGCCCACAAAGAAACCGCAAAAATGAGGCGAAATAAAGCATTTCTCCTCATTTTGCCATGTTAAGACCAGTTTTTCCTTGGTCTTAATTTTGGCGCTGTCCCATATTTACGACACCTTTGTAATCATGGGGCAGTGTCAAAATTAATGGGTGTTGCGGTGGAATGCCCACCACAACACCCATTGCTGAGTTTTTTATATAGAAAGGACAGAAAATCGAATTTCAAAAATATAGTGGTGCAGAATATCGAAATTCAGGTAAGAAATATCGATTTTCATAATATCGAAGTTAGTAATATCGACAGTCATAATATAGTTGTTAAAAATATTGAATTTTTTATAGTGTTTTAAATATTAGTATATGGGTTAAAAGTATGTTTTATTTTTGTAATGTATATTTGAATGTTTTTTAAAGTAATGAATTTTATGTTATTTAATTTATGCCTAATTTAATTCGGTAGCGGGTTGTGGGTTTATAGGAGAATAGGGTGGGAAGTAATTTAATTATAGTAAATTAAATATGAATTATTAGGAAATATTAATTATTTTTAATTAAATGTTGCGTTTTCGTTTAGTAGCAGGTTGTGGGTTTATAGGGGAATAGGGTGGGAAGTAATTTAATTGTTATTAAGTAATTATTTATTTTCATTTATTGGTATTGACAATTTATTGTTAATTAATTATTATTTGATAATACATTTTTATTAATTGGTAAATATGTTTTATTATTTGGTAATTAATTTGTATTAATTGATCATTTTAATAATTGTATTCATTTTTTATTTGCAGCGGGTTGGGGGTTTATAGGGGAATAGGGTGGGAAGTAATGTATTTGTAATTAAGTAATGATTGAAATTGTTTTTGTGCATTGATAATTAATTTACTGTTAATTAATTATTAATTGCCATTTTTTTATTACGTATTTATTTTTGGTATTTGAAATTAATTGGTTGTGAATTAATTATTAATAGGTAGTTTATTTTTCCTAAATAATATTTATTGGTATTTATAATTAATTAATTATTAAATATGTTGTAATTGGTAATTAATTGTAATTAATTTTTTAATTGGTATTGATAATTAATTAATTTTTATTTAAATAATAAATCATTACTTTCCCTACTGTTGCACTCACTGAGTGGGAATAGTAATTTTTACCCCTATGCTATCCAACACTTTCCCCACTGTTGCACTCACTGGAGTGGGACTAGTAATTTTTACCCCTACGCTAGCCAACGCTTTCCCTACTGTTGCACTCACTGAAGTGGGAAAGGTAATTTTTACCCATACGCTATCCAATGCTTTCCCTACTGTTGCACTCACTGGAGTGTGAATAGTAATTTTTACCCCTACGCTCTCCAATGCTTTCCCTACTGTTGCACTCACTGTAGTGGGAATAGTAATGTTTACCCCTACGCTATCCAACGCTTTCCCTACTGCTTGCACTCTCTGGAGTGGGAATAGTAATTTTTACCCCTACTCTATCCAACGCTTTCCCTACTGTTGCACTCACTAACTGGAGTGGGAATAGTCATTTTTACCCCTACGCTATCCAACGCTTTACCTACTGTTGCACTCACTGGAGTGGAAGTAGTGATTTTTACCCCTACGCTATCCAAAGCTTTCCCTACTGTTGCACTCACTGGAGTGGGAATAGTGATTTTTACCCTCCCGCTATCCAACGCTTTCCCTACTGTTGCACTCACTGGATTGGGAATAGTAATTTTCACCCTCCCGCTATCCAACGCTTTCCCTACTGTTGCACTCACTGGAGTGGGAATAGTAATTTTTACCCTCCCTCTATCGTACACTAAAAATATAAAAAAAAGTTGTTAATATTAATTTAATATATATATATATGTATTAAAAAATAAAAATGCATGTTTCTTTTTTACTTACATTAATTATTTATTATTTTTAAGGTTATTTAACTATTTTTAAGTATGTTTAGTTAATTATATTTAAAATGGCATTACTTTTACATTACTTTTAAGATGTTTAATAAATTCAATATTTTAACAAACTATATTATTTACAATGATATTTTGGAGTCGATATTTTTGTACTTACCTGTTTGTAAATAGGAATTAGATATTCTGGCATTCTATATTTTTTCCTCAATATTTTCGCAGGTCGATGTTTTGCTCCTCGCTATTCTGTCAGTGATCCCCATTTCTCATCCCTTTCAATCTAAGTATGGCGGCAAACGGTGCCTTATTTACAAGGCGTCATTAAGCCATGTTAAGTGGCTTAGCGTCACCTTGTAAATAAGGCAAAGTCCCTATCACCACAGAAATGTCATAAAAAGCAACATCTTGTGGAGATAGGGGCTTGAAAATATGCCCCTTAGTCGGCTAGGATCTGAATCAGTGACTTGATGATCACTGCAATTGCAGCAGTGAGTGGTTAGTTCACTGAGCCATTTTGCTCTGTCCCTTTTTGAAGTCATTATAACATAAGTTAAGAAGTGCGTTATACTTTTTTCCCATTATATGTGTGTGTTGCATAGTTATTTCATGGCAAAGTCAGAAAGACCACTATACAGCTACAGTCAGCACTTCCATATGGCCAGGTAGGACATCCAATGGTGGCATCAAATTCAAACAAAACACCTGTAGACATTCGTGTTTTTCTGTGTGTAAGGAACACTCCAGCAGGCAAAATGATATTTTGCCTGAATTGCTAAATTTCTAAAACTGTTTTTTTACATGCCATCAAGACTTTCATTACAATCCTCTAAGGAGAATCTGACTATCATTTAAAGTTGCACTGCAACTTTGCGATGGTTGTTTAGAAAGATGCACAAAAAACGTTTGGCCCAAGAGCAACATTTGTGGGTAGGTGCTCGTTCTGCATTCGCATACATACAACTGTGCTCTTTGTGGTCGGCTTAATTCGAGTCTGCCCAGCTTAGATTAGCCTTCTCCCGGGGGCGCAGCTATCACTAGAGAAGCAGGCACTGTGGCCCAGAGGTGTGAGGGGCATCTGCACCTCAATTAGGACAGTCTTTCATTACCAGCCCCATGGCAACCATAATTTGCCACTGACTTTCCTGCGACTATTTCTAGCAAAGAATCATAAGGATGAGATATAGGAAAATAATATTTAAATTCTTTCTGAATATGTTGATGTATATTCAAGACACATTCTCTTGGATGCTGGCAAATACTGTTATTCTACAATTTACGGACTTCATGGAGTTTTTCGTCCGAGTGCTCAAAGTTGCAATATAAAACATTTTCGAATATGCACAGCCCTGTAGTCACAAATTAAGCCACCTTGTGAAACGTGGAGTGTAACAGCTTGAAACCAAGCCTCGCCACATATCTTAACTTTGCAAAGACTGCTGAACTATAAATAAACTAGCAGCCCGTCCCGACGTTGTCCGGGTATGAAATAGAATGTGTGCAATGTGTGTATTTGACAAGGGCAATTTATTTAAAATCTCGCGGTAGACAACATTTTTTGTTTCATTTGAATCTGGATGGAGAATAAATTAGTTTTGAACATTGCCGGACCTAGAGAGTGCGACATATAACTGTCCATGAGTGAAGCAGTCTTCTCGTAAGTCAATGCCCATGACTTTGTACGTTTGACCTTGAGATTTGTTAATGGTGGATGCAAATGCAATGTTAATAGGGAACTGTAAGCGTTTACATTGAAATGGCAGATCGGTAGGTATCATGGGTATGCGTGAAATGTGAGCTAACTGTCCAGCAGCTGGGCCTGAGAGAAGTGTTGCTGTAATGATATATGGTAAAAGAGTTTTGACCTGTAGGCGCGTACCATTGCATAGATTGGGCGGATGTAGGTTTCGTAATCACATGATAGGTATTCCTACTTTAAGTTGGAGTAAATGAGGTGGAAGTCCGGAAGGGTTTAGGGAGTTTAGGAATTCTTGAGGATAATGCACGGCGTAGTCAGTATCTAATACTGTATCAATGGATTTGTAGCATTTGGCCTCACCTGGGATTTGTAGAAGTCTGTGTTCATTGATATGGTTGACACTGGAGTAAGTTTTTCCCCCGTCTTATTATGTGTTTAGGACCCACACCGACAGTCTTCGGCCCGAGTATTTTTGATACACACCCAGGGCAAGGCCCACACTGCATTCGGCCCTTTCAGACGCACCCAGTCCAAGGCACACACTACATTCTGCCCTTTGAGACACACCCAGGCCAAGGCACACACTGCATTCGTCCCCAGTATGTGTGAGACAACGGGCAGTCCCCCAAGGGAGTCGAGCGAATGGTTACTTACCACGCCTCCAGGTGAACGCAGACGCCGATTGAAGGCATACACCCAGGTGCGCGATTGGTATCCTATTTTTAGAATGTGTGGCGATTGGTGGCTGCCGATTGCCGCGCACATTGTGTACGCCCCTTGCTCTTGAGCAATCCGCGATTGCCTTGCCCACTATTGTTTGTGACGCCCATTGATGCGGCGCAATTGCGCAATCGGCGCGCCTCCAGCTGAATGCAGACGCCCATTGAACGCTCTTGCTCCCGTGCATTTTTTGGTCGCTGTGTGTAAATTAATTTATGCACACAGTTGAGTGACAGCGCGCCGGAGACGCTGCAGTAATTTTCCCCGCAGACACGCTCATTTGCATGTGGTCTCGCTTGAGGCCCGGCGCAAGCTGCGAATGTGAGCCTTGTATTATTTTTCCGATATGATTATTTTGTATGTACGACCCACATGGCATGAAGGGCGGAACTTAGCACACGCCTCCAGCATTTGTCACGCCCCCAGCAGACGCCCACAGCGCACGATATGATTATTTTGTATGTACGACCCACATAGCATGAAGGGCAGAACATAGCACACGCCCCCAGCGTTTGTCACGCCCCCAGTGTTTGTCACGCCCACAGCATACAATATGATTATTTTGTATGTACAGCCCACATGGCAAAAAGGGCGGAACATAGCACACGCCCCCAGCGTTTGTCACGCCCCCAGTATTTGTCACGCCCCCAGCACACGCCCACAGCACAACGCAGACACGCCCACAACGGACTACTTTGCTGGCACGGTTCTTTTACCTTTTAAATGTATATGGTGGGCGTCTGCATAGCCTATGTCCTTCTGCTGAAACTGCCCTTTCCAATGCTGTATTGGGTGTTGTGATTGGGGTTGTGGTTACTGAGATTACCCGCCTCAAAGGTTTGGGCTGTCTCTTTATAATATTAGTATGGATGTAATTCTGAGTGCAATGTAAACACAGGGAGTGTTGTTAAAGGGCTACAGAGCAGATGCAATTAAGAAGGAGCATTGTTAGGTAATCTGCTGTGCTTGGTCAGATGGTTCTTACAAAACCACAGCCACTGAAAATGCCATAATTCAGTTTTTCGTGAAAATGAAAATGAATGTAGTTTCTGTATTGTTTTATTATAGAGGATTTTACAGAAGATTGCATTGAAGAACCCATCATGAAACTAATCAGGGGCTGGTCGTAACTGTTGGAAGTGGTAAGGAGAGCAAAGAGCCTCACCACTTCAAAGAAAACTAAATTACACATCCCCTCCCTCCAAAAGTCCAAAATAAAACAACCCCTCCCTCCAAAAGCCCAAAATAAAACATAAACACAAACTAAATCACTACACTGACATGTATTACCCTGACATTTGAAATAAATAAAATAAAATTAAATGGTATTTACGCATGGGCTGCACATCCTCCTCAGTGTTCTTGTGCAGTCTGAAAGAGCTCCCCAAACCAATGCAGACTCTGCTATCATGCTATTAACCAGCATGAGAGAAGTGCCAGCATTGGATGGAGTGGGTTGACTAGACGCTTCTTCAGGCCCAGGAGGCCTGTGCTTGCTGTCCAACCCAGCTGTCCAAGACAGCTGTGTTAGAGAGCTTCAAAGTGCGCATGTCAGGCTGGCCATCGTAAGGCAGTGTCTTCATGGGAGTGGGTGAGTGCCACCCCCCAGCTGCTGCGAGCCACCATATATGTGAAAAATAAAATGGCAATGAACAATTTCATCGCCAATTTATTTTTCACCGAGGTGTGCCGCAGCTACTAACCTGCCCCCAAGCTGGGAGAAATGTGCATTGTGTCCTCTGCTGCCAATTGGAAGCATGGAGAACTGGAGCAGTGGCTGGCCAGACACTCCAAAGAGCGTGTTTCAGTTTGGCCAGATTTCTTACGATGGACAGCCTGACATGCACACTTTGAAGCTCTCCAACCCGATCTGTCTTAAACAGCTGAGTGGAGACCAAACACAGGCTTCCAGGGCCTGAAGGAGCGCCCAGTCAACCCACTCCATTCAATCTTGGTGCTTCTCCCATGCTTGTTAATAACATGAGAGCAGCGTCTGGATTGGTCAGGAAAGTTATTCATGCCACAGACTGCAGAAGAGCACAAAGGAGGACGTGCAGCCGTTGACAAGTACCATGAAATTTTATTTTATTTATTACAAATGTTAGAGCAATACCTGTCAAAGTAGGGATTTAGTTTGTGTTCATGTATTATTTCGGGCTTTGTTTTATTTTGGGGTTTTGGAGGGAAGGGTTATTTAATTTTATTGTTTGGGAAGCTGTGGGACGCTTTTCTTGCCCCACCACTTTCAAAGATTACCAGCCTTCCCTGAGCTTCATATGGCTTTTCCCTTTTTTGGCTGAGACCAAGTTGCAACCCAAATTGCAGATTTAATACTGCAATAGGAAATCATAGATTTACCTTAAGTTTGGGAGACCCAATATTTGTCTCCATACCTTATAGTCTGGAGGGGGTAGCCCCCACAACTCTTGTGCCTAGTTTATGCCTGATGGTAGTGTTTTTTAACATTTAGGGTTCTGAAACAACACTTAGGGAAAAACTTCCTAAAGTAACTCAATCAATCAGGGGTTGGAAAAGTACATCAACTCACCCGTGAGGGTCTCAAGGCACTGGTGGGAAAGTGGGGAGGCTTCATTGAGTGCTGGGGTCTTCTGAAAAGCCAAGTCTTGAGGTCCTTCCTGAACTGGGGCAGTGTGGGAGATTGCCGGATGTGGAGGGAGAGGGTGTTCCAGGCTTTCGCTGCGAGTAGGAGAAGGACTTCCCTTTCGTTTTAGTCTTGATGATACATGGGACATGGAAGAGGGTCGAAAATCCTACCCATAGTGCACATTTAGCGACCATCAGCAGCTGCTTTTGGTGCTATTTGTGTTCGGTTGCATTTAGCACTATTTCTTAGTATGAAATGCATCCTCCCATCCAGAAATATATATGTGTGTGATTTTGTTATAGTGAAAGAAGAACTTGTTTTTGAAAGGTTCTGGATAAGAATCAGTTTTAAATAGAAAATGACTATCCTCACACACCTACGCTGAAAACTAAAGCATTCATAGATAAACTGCTGCCTCTCGTTTAGTAATGCAAATTTATTTTCAAGGTTACATTTTAAATAGCAATATGCAACAGCTCACATTTGACAGTGCTGTTGAAAATTAGTACGGTTTGGTGAACATTATCTGCGCCATCTTGCCTCTTCCCCTGATGCCACACTTTTGTCGTGCGCACCCGCCATTTTAAGATGCCCTGATCAGAACGAACCCTCTTGCATGCCGCTGGCCCCTGACATAGCCCTTCACCCTCACCAAGCCCGCACGCTGACCAACCCTCCCTGCTTGCACCTGCCTTGAATCATAAAACCCTCTTCAGCGCTGCTCTGCCCCAGGCCCTCATCCTGTTCCCAGCGCGACACCTCCCTTCTTCCCTTTCATGATCCCCGGCCCTTAGATGCAAACCCCCTTTTCCCCGTGTGCCCGTTTGTCTTCCTCGTTCCCAGGCCGACCCCCAGCTCTGCCGATACTGTTCCTTGCCCCTCCCCGTACAATAGAAAGCTTCCCCCATCAAGGGATCCCCTGGTTGATCAAAGCCCCCACCCCATGAGATCCGATCGAACCCCGCATTCCATGAATTGACGGAATATCCAGCTGCGCGATACTCATCACCTGTTGTGACCAGGATGGGGACCTCTACTGTAAATATGTGTGGGAACGGGCCCGGAGGGGGGTTTCCGGGAATGTCTTTCCGTACATCAAAGCTTTATCATGAGTATGTAAACTGTAATAAAAACCGCAAACACTGTATATAAGGGGCCAGGCCTCAAACATAAGTTAGAGCACCTCAGAACGATACCTGCTGTCCGTTTTGCTGTGTTCTCCTCCGGAGAGAATAAAAACCTTGTTTCCTGCTTTCCAGTCTCCAGCGCCTGCCTCTTCATTTATTAAATAATTCGAGGGTCACAGAGGCAATACCGCCGGGCAAATATCGATTGTCCCCGACCCAAACCTCTAAATTAACAATTGGCGTCCCAAGCGTGGGGCCCATCAGCGACTCGTGGATCCAGTGGGAGAGGTCCCGACGACAGAGTGAATGACTGCAACGATCGGGAGAGCTCTTGCCCAATAGACCCTCGTCTGGCAGCCGATCATCCGAACTTCACTAGTTCCGAACAGACCTCTCTCGAGTGATCTACGGTCCTGACTGGGGACCATTAGGAGTGCCGTGAGAAATACGAGAAAAAGAGGACGAACGGGCGCTGGATTCGGAAGACAAGAAACTGTCCATACGGTCCGGGTAAGGTCGTGTAAACACGACGGATTGCGAAAATAATTGATTGCTTGATTGTTTACAAGAAAATATACTAGTATTACTCTTTGTTTGACCTATTTGGAGATTCACTGTCTGCACACGGAGAAACAGTAGGCTCCTTCTCTTTTGCAAACAGTGAAGGATAGGTAACGTAACCGTCGCGCCTATTTTTTTCTCCCCCACTGACTCTATTATTTCTTAACGGTTTTTGGGAGACTCCCTCTCCCTCACTGATTAACTGGGTTCTTTGACCCCGAACTACTGTTCGCAGATTGTCTTCTGGAGATTCTCTGTCTGCAAACCGGAAACAACAGATTCCTCTTTGCGGATAGTGAAAGGGTAGAGGACGCAGACTTTTGCGCCCTACTTACTCTCCCCATTGATCTTACTCTATCTTATTTATTTATTGATTGTTTGATTGTTCCTCGTTATTTGTTACTTTTTGTTCATGAGGTATTCACTGCCTGCAAACAACGTAGAATAGGAATATTCTGTCTAGTCTTTGCACCTAGTGATAAGATAGGCAGTGCTGACTTTTTAGTCCCTCGTTACGAGCCGTCATGTCTGTCTTCTCCCCACTGATTGATAATTGGTTCAGCCCGGACCGTGTATTAGAGGTGGACCATATAGCTCCACTAGAAGGCACCCCTAATAAGGACATGTTCATAAACTATGGATTAGTTACCATAGCCTATAATAAATTGTGGCACAGGTATACCAAAGAAAGTCAAGACAAACAGTGGCCACTGGCAGGATCCTTTGACCTTGATAAAATAGAAACGTTGGAAATAGCCCTTCGCAATAATAAGACAACGCCTATTATGCTCGACAGTCTCGGTATGTGGCGCAGAGAGGCTATGCAACGACAGAGAAAAGACGAGGACAAACCAGGTAGAGAAATATACCGACAGGACAACCCCGGGACACCACGACCCAAAAGTTATCCCCCGACACAACGCAAAAGACGGCCAGACTTAGGGCAAGACCAATGCGCTTTTTGTAGATATGTCGGACACTGGAAAGCCCAATGCCCGACTCTACTGAGCGTGAGTAAGGGCAAAGGGCCGACAGGAATGACAGGCCAGCAGAATGAGAAAAAGCGCGAGACAAAGAAAAATCCGACTCGCACGGACAGACCAGACAGAACCACCGCGTTTGATTATGCCCGATGGCACAGGTTCCGCCAGAACGATTTCAGCGACATGTTCGAGTTTTCCTAGGTCGGACAATATAAAAACGGGAACCCAGCCTAGCTCTAAATTAACAGACGGAAAAAGATAATTTTGGCCAAATAATCACTGTTTTATGTTTGTCTTTGGATCTTGTGTGTCATACTTTTCTATTACCCCCCCGTCTGAGTTTATGTGTACGTAAATCTGCGTCATCCCCCTGCACGTGCTTCCATGTTACATAAACTATGTTAATAGAAATTTTAGCATAAAACAACCTGGAAAGAAAGAAATGGGAAACGAAATCAGTAAGCAACTGATAAACACGAACTTTTATTTTAACATAACAGGCAAAGAAAAACACAATAACGCTAGAAAAACAAGAACGGTAAACTGTAGAACTTGAAAATCAACAGAACATTCGTCCCCCCCCCACCTTCTGGAACCTTCCAAAGCAGGGTAGGGTTACGGCTACGCCCAACCGGCGGCAACCCATATAAGGCGGGCCTTGCTGCCAACTCTTGGTCAGGAAATCTTAACGTATTGGGGAGCCGGAGGAGAGGAAGGGGCCAGCGGCCTGGGCAGTTACAGGTAGTCCCGCCACATGTCTCCTCGGCCAGCCGCAACGGGCCTGGATAGTCTCAGGTAGTCCCGCCACATGTCCCGAGAAGAACGAGACACCTCTTTCTTTTCCCTTCCGTAACAGCCGCAGCAGCTCTGGACGGCGGGATGTCCTGCACGTACCTCCGCAACAATTTGTCCAAGTTGGGCTGGGAGGGAGAGGCGACGCGGACGAGCCTCTCCCACCTCCACGGATAGGAGGTCTCCCAGCCCCCGGCCCAACGCCGAACACCCCCAACCAGGCGATGGTGCCCCAATACTTGCGCAGCACCGAACGTGCAATGGTGCCCATATTTTCGGAACACCGAACCTGCAATGACTGCACCGATACTCGTGCCGCGCCGAATGCGCGCCACAGGTGGCCATACTCCCACAGCACTGAGACTTGGGGAGCACCGGATGGGGAGAGACCTTCGTGCGGGCCGATGAAAAAGAGCAGCATGGGGTGCACCGGAAGAAGGAGACGGCGCGAACGAGTCTCCCTCGCCCCCCCAGGTGGGGGCATCACAGCTGCACCCCAGCCGAACGTCCCGCTTTCACAAAACAGAGCCCTCTTCCTTTCACTCCGAAGGATCTCTTCCACTCTTGCAAACTCGACGAGAATGGCCCCTGTAGGGCCCCAAAATGGCGTCTGGGTCCGCTGGAAGGCGGGCCTCGGCCGCTAGAGTAACTTTGACCAGCAATATAACTCGGTGGCTCGCCCACCGGAGCACGAGCCCCCACCTCCGACAACATCTCCGCAGCCTTGAAGATTCTACAAAGGTCCCCGAAGGAGCCCTCGGCCACTGCAGGCCTCCGGTAAGGGGCAACTGCCTTGATCGCCAACGAAATAAACATGACATTACCACTCCTTCTGTTAGCATGAATTCTAGAACTGCCGAAAAGGACTCTGGTCCAACTGCCGGTTGTAGGAAACATTTTTCCCTGATGCTACTTCCGGACTAACCTGGCCCCGCCCAAAATGGCGCCGGTATCAATAGGAACTTACGAACACCTCGTGGTGTCCCTTTTCACTATACAAACTTAATGTTCTGATACATATATGACCCTTTGTACACTTGACGAGAAGAACGGAGAGCTCACTCGAGGAACATGTAAAAGGATCGCGTTAAAAATGATGATTATAAATGTACAATGTATTATATTTTTATAGCCGATGTATATCCTCGCTTATGATGCACGCGCACGGTATGCATATAGGAAATCTGATTGCAACTAGTATGACTATGCTTCTAAATTATGAAATAAACGCCCCCGAACCCCCCGGCCAACTGATAGACGTTCTGGTTTGCTACAAATGAATTGCTAAAACTTTCAGATGTTTTTTATTGCTGCCAAACAACACCCCCCACTGTACGCACTTTAGCCATTGCCGTGCCCGGCCAAATACGACTGCACCCTTATGAATCCACATACTATGATCTCGCAAAAATAAAGGTCCTTTTTTCAAAATGATGAACGGGTATTGCTTGCTTTATTTAAAATGTGGGATGGGCGGGAGAGTTCTTTTCTGTGCACCCTACTATGCTCTCTCTTTAAGGTTATTAAGAAGATGGCTGCCCAGCCCTGGAGGACGGATCGGATCGACAACGCGACACTCTGCCTTCAAAGTACGCGACTGACTCATGAACTCTCGCATGGAGGAAGACCTCGACTTCCAAGGATGGGTAAAACGAACGGTATAAATGAGGGAATGTAAAAGAAGGGTAAAATAAAACGATGTAAATGTTATAAAGTACGACGTTCAAAGGTATTAGGGAACAGAGCTGACCCAAGAACCGAAGAACCTTAGAACGTCACAGCGCTGAAGGAGGTTTAAGGATCCCGATAGTGAGATACATCTTTCGACTAGATACCTCGCACTAGACACCTCTGGTTCCCTTTTCACGTTTCCCCGCACACGATCTATAAGGACACACTGCCCCCCCCCCGACTCCAGAAACGATACCCCCGGGGATTCTACCCCGAGGAGGAAAGACGAGTATGAGGTAAGTAAATGACTTTCGAATCCATGTATTGGATGTGCGCGAATGTTGTCCCCCTCCCTTCCCCTCTTTTTCCCTCCCTCTACAGGGTACATCAGGGGCCGCAACCAAGGTATGGCGAAGATCTGAAGCCTTGCCATGTCTAATACACGAAACAGACCAGCGCTGCAAGGTGGCACCTAAGCACGCCTGCAAACTACTCACGTAGCAAACAAACCTGTAGAACTAGTATGAGCTGATGAAAAGTGATCACTCTTAACCCAGGCTGCGCGAATGAACCTATGTCACGGATGAATCAAAGCTATGAGAGAATGTGCATGTGTGACTGAAGCATTGACTCAACGGGTCGAAGGACCGAGAATGCAAGAAAGTGCGACACAATGGTACTTCCCTTTTCTTTTTCCTTTTTCTCGAAGCATGTCCCCTCTACCCTGTCTAATGCTCAAACTGCATGATTTCAAGATTCTAACGCAGACCCGTGAATGTCCTTTACTGTGTAATGCACTAAATAGCCTTCCTTAAATACACTGCCATTCTCTCTGTCGCACGTGTACTATTTAGCCTGCCGTTGCACTCTCTCTCTCTCTCTCTCTCTCTCTCTCTCTCTCTCTCTCTCTCTCTCACACTCTCTCTCTCTCTCTCTCTCTCTCTTTCACACTCCCACTCTGCCGAGCGATTAGCCCCGAAATTGACAGACTGCCACCCCTAGCACACCACCCAATTGGCTTCAAATACCGCCGGTATTTGCTCAAAACTTGTCTTTAATAAAATCACCCTAATACTGTGTCACCACCTCTCCTTTCCGGAAAAATTTTGATGAAATCGAGAATTGGCCATAAAGGAAAGGACAGGTAAGCTGACTGAGGTTCCCTAAATCTGACCCGAAATGAGGGAACTACATGTCAGCGGCTACTACTATGGAATAAAAGTGCCTCAGATAACGCGCCCCTCCCCGTCCCAAATTGTCGCGATACCCAAAACCATAAAGGTAACCGAAACCCCCCATCTTCTCAGGACGCTCCCAGTATTGCGTTCAGTTGCCCCCCCCCATCAACGTTTTCTATGTACCTAGGTGTCTTCCGATGAGACCCCTGTCTTCTCTAATTTAGTAATCCGGCCGCGAGAGGCTGCATAGGGACCAGAATGATGTTTTGCAAAGTTAAAGATTAGACCGGAGCAAAGAAAACCATTACACTGAGCCTTGTCGAAAGTGAAAATGTTTAGTTAAAGGGCAGGAGGCATTGATGATAGAAGCCTATTAGTACCATGCGGTTAGCTCACACCACTTTTTATTAGCATTGCCCGGCTTACATTACAGAGGTGGGCCCCCATCAGATGACCTGTCGTGACTATATTAAACAGTTGTGAAGGAAAGCCATAGTAAACCCAGCAGGTCCACCATCGATCATTTATATGTATAGCGAACGTTCCTATCTTCATTTGCCTGGAGCTGGGAGAGAAATAGACTTATGTGGTTACTTTCCTCTACCAAATCTCTAAAAACTGTCTTTTCAAACTCCTTCAAGGGTACGGCTGTTGGAGGAAAGAAGGACCGGATGTGGGAGCACGTGGCCTGACTACGGACTGTGGAACGTCTGTGACATGGGCCAAGGCGAGACCGCGACAGAACAGAGCTACAGGACGAGGCACTACCTCCAACAAAGTGAGAAGAAAGGGCTAACCTGATGCCCCCGCTCTATGTTCGAATGTGTGCCGAAAGGTCCCCGCTCTCTAGACTCGGTCATGAGCCCGCCTATCTGAAGTCTCTCGTTCCCCTAGTTTGTTCCTGATTTGGCCTTGCTCCATCCCCCTTTTTCTCCGACCTACCCTATGGACTATTTTGTACACTCTTCTTCCACCTGAACTTTTGACTATTGATCCCAAAGGACACCGGGCGAGAAAGACCCTTTTTCTGACCAGAAACGCGAGGAAAGGGTCGTGCCCTGCAACACGGAACTTAGAATAGAGCTGGACTCGTAGCTCCACCGCCGGTGCTCCACAGTGCCAACGGAAGACGAAGAATTGCTGAAAGCTTACTAAACCTCGAACATTCCGGATCATTTCTGCCACGTCTCGTTTCTCTCCCAGCCAACATTGTATTGATGATGTAACAATCCATCAGTTCGCCTTATGAAATGTACTCACTGCTCTGCATTGCATTACTATGACTTTCCTGCTAAACAAGTTTATCAAAGTTTATCCAATAGGTCCGCCTCCTGAAAACTAGAAATCTCAAAATGTATTGTTTACAACTCTTTCATCTAGGGTTCCTACCGTTTTCTTTCTCATGCCCACCACAATAGAACCGAGTAGAAAATGAACCAGCAAGATGTCTTGAATATGTTAAAGGGAGGACTGTTGAAAATTAGTACGGTTTGGTGAACATTATCTGCGCCATCTTGCCTCTTCCCCTGATGCCACACTTTTGTCGTGCGCACCCGCCATTTTAAGATGCCCTGATCAGAACGAACCCTCTTGCATGCCGCTGGCCCCTGACATAGCCCTTCACCCTCACCAAGCCCGCACGCTGACCAACCCTCCCTGCTTGCACCTGCCTTGAATCATAAACCCCTCTTCAGCGCTGCTCTGCCCCAGGCCCTCATCCTGTTCCCAGCGCGACACCTTCCTTCTTCCCTTTCATGATCCCCGGACCTTAGATGCAAACCCCCTTTTCCCCGTGTGCCCGTTTGTCTTCCTCGTTCCCAGGCCGACCCCCAGCTCTGCCGATACTGTTCCTTGCCCCTCCCCGTACAATAGAAAGCTTCCCCCATCAAGGGATCCCCTGGTTGATCAAAGCCCCCACCCCATGAGATCCGATCGAACCCCGCATTCCATGAATTGACGGAATATCCAGCTGCGCGATACCCATCACCTGTTGTGACCAGGATGGGGACCTCTACTGTAAATATGTGTGGGAACGGGCCCGGAGGGGGGTTTCCGGGAATGTCTTTCCGTACATCAAAGCTTTATCATGAGTATGTAAACTGTAATAAAAACCGCAAACACTGTATATAAGGGGCCAGGCCTCAAACATAAGTTAGAGCACCTCAGAACGATACCTGCTGTCCGTTTTGCTGTGTTCTCCTCCGGAGAGAATAAAAACCTTGTTTCCTGCTTTCCAGTCTCCAGCGCCTGCCTCTTCATTTATTAAATAATTCGAGGGTCACAGAGGCAATACCGCCGGGCAAATATCGATTGTCCCCGACCCAAACCTCTAAATTAACAGTGCTGCAAAGTACAAATGCCATGGACACTGGTCCAACTATAATGTAATGTAAACAAATAGATTATTTCTCAACTGGCTGCTCAGATTTTAAATAATAATACATAATTGTACAATAAATTAGGAGCAGTGGCTTCTCTGTTTTATAAGGGATGCTTTTCTGCATATTGAACTTCTTTAGCTTATGATTCATCGCAGTAGCTATTTATCAGACCCTTTGCAATTTTTTGCCCTAGATTGACTAGTAACTGCAGCTAGTCAGGCTAGCAGCCACAGTAGTGCTCAACAAATATTTGATAGTGTTTCTTTATTTCTATTAACTTTATTTCCTGACTTCTACTTCCAATTACCTTTGCTTTGCCCAGTTATCTATAACATTGAAATAACCTTAATGTTGCCCCTTTTACTTTGTCCTTCATGAATTTCTCCTATTCTCTAAATATCAGAATAATGCTGACGATTTCCTTTACTCTTATTATTAATGTAGTTATATTAAGGGGCCGATTCCGATTCGGTAAACTAATCAGTACGAAGAATCGAATTGTGCAATTCCGTCTGAATCGCGTAGTACGATTCGTAGGAAAAATATACGACCGAATCGTTGCGAACCGTATGTATCCTATGTAGAATGTCCAAGAAATGCCAAGAATGCACTGCTTTAAATATCCAAAAGCTGGCAGTGTTTCTTGTAAGCCCCAATGTATAGAATTTGAGCCAGCTTATCATACAGCCAGTGGGAGGTGAAGCACATCCCAGAACCAGTTGTGTATGTTTGAGAAGGAGGTGCCTATTTGTTTCCTAAACATTTGCCTGGCTGGAATGGCAGAAATCTCCAAAGGCTGAAGGGTGCTGCCTTGTTCTATTTTATTCAGTATGGGGTACTGTGGAATAGTTTAGAGTACTGTAAAGAGGATGTGGTGCAAAAGTGGGAAGAGTAGCCCCTGGGAACTTTTGGATCCTGCTGGAGTGAGTCAAAGGCTTTATTTGAATGTAAGGCTCCTGTGGCACAGGAGCCTTACATCAAGACATTAAGGACCAAGACAAGATGTAACAATAAATGTAAAACATTAACAATTTAGTAATATTAGAGCATAACATTTTTTAAGGACATTGAGCATTGGTGTCCATAGGCAGTCTAGCGATGGAATGTAAAAACTGCTCTAACTTGAGAGGATCTTCAAAAGAGAGGGAAACACCTTCATGGGTGATTTTGAAAAAACAAGGATGCAGGATGCCATAACGGATAATCATAGATCTCATTTGTGGTTGGAGGGCTAGGAATTCTTTACACTTAGCATTGGTAGCATTAGAAAGATCCAGTGAGATAAAGATGTTATGCCCTGACCAAACAAGACGACGTTTTTCTCTGGCAATTCTTCAAAAAAGAAAAGAGATCCGGACCTTCGATATTTTCGGGCAGACCATACAGACGAAGATTGTTCCTTCTGTTTTGTTTCTCTAAGTCCTCAGTGTGGAGTTTGAGTTTATTAATTTCTTGTTTTAACAAAGGTATTTTAGTAGTCGCATCTTGAAGATGACTTATGCGCTGCTCCATTTCGGACATTTTACCTTCCATGTCGATCCATCGGTCTTTAATCAGTTGTAATTTTTCATTGGTGCCGTTCATGAATGGTTTTAAAGCATGAAGTTCCTTCAAGTTAGAATCTAAGATTGGGTTGAAAGAAGATTGAATTGGCGATAGGGGATTTTAGTTTTACTCTTTTCGGTTTGGCACCAGACGAAGATGATTTTGTGAGAGAAATTGATTTTTTGGCCATCTTGACGAGATAAACTTGACGCCGAGGAGTAGGATGATTTTTAAGAGTAGAGATCCGTCCTATAGATATGTTTCACAGCTTTTAGAAAACAACAAAGATGAGCAGCTATTACACACACAGTATTGATGTGGTTAACGGGTAAAACAAAGGATGAATGCTGTTAAGTATAGCCAGAACATATACAGTGATGAACCATCCTCCACGACCTCCGAGAAGCAACTCACTTGTGCAATTGAAAGCAAATAGTAAAAGTGAGGATATCCTGCAGATATGATAGATGACACCAAGAAGTTACCAGAGTACCAAACGCTTGTTACATCAAAAAAAGGTAGGTTGGTGGCATCTTCAGCTTCTACACATCATAACAGTAGGCATACAGACCTATGTATGGAAGACCTCACAATCAAAGGTAATCATAAGCAGGAGAAATAGAGGCAGAAGCAGTTGACACTGAAGGGAAGAGGCTCTGCAGCATGAAAGATGCCAGCAAACATTCCCCTGAACAGCAAAGGACTTGACAATGGTGAAGATAAGGCATAAGAATGCCAGGGCTGAACTTGCTCAAAAATGTTCTTTGAACAGTAAGTCATCTCCTCCTCCACAAATATTGAGCAGCAGCAAAGAGAGATATGGTAATTAACACATAATTACCAAAGTGAAAAGACTGCAACAGCACCGGTGGCCACTCAGTGAAATTCTCCTCAGCAGTGACGGGCGCCGCGCACACAAAATGGCGGCCGCAGCGTCTGGAAAATTAAGTCACGGCAAATACAGCTGAAAACAGGCTCCCCGCTCTCAGGAATGACAGCAAACGCAAGCCGCCATGAAGAGGGAGGCTTACGCTGCCTGTTGACCTTGGGGCAGAGTCTAGAAGCGGTCAGAATCCTCTTCCGTTACTCAGCGATGTAGCAGAGCTAAAAGAGGAGCGGCCATCTTGCACAGTGTGGTAGACACGCCCCTACCATCCACAT
Organism: Lissotriton helveticus; assembly: GCF_964261635.1. NCBI lineage: Eukaryota > Metazoa > Chordata > Amphibia > Caudata > Salamandridae > Lissotriton > Lissotriton helveticus. The sequence continues at coordinate 1,507,354,510 of NC_136069.1, read as the reverse complement.
TGCTGAAAAAAACAAAAATGGCTTCAGACCTACCTGTACAGCCTGACTGCTGCAACTTTTCAACATGCAGGCAAACCTTTCAAAATAACTCTTTCTGACAGGAAACAACCCACTTTCAAATATTATGTGCCATCCCTAAGTAGGCTTTGTACCCACAATATAGGATGCCTTGTGTTTAAAAAATGGTACATGCAAGAATGTAGTGTTTGGAAGTACCTACAGCAACTAGCCCCCAAAAGCTATTTTCAGTGCAAAAACGGGATGTATCTGTTCTTGTGAAGAAGACTAAAGTTCAGAATGAACTATTGTTTCTGCTAACTCATGTTGGGGAGTAAGCTACAGGAATGATTCAACCTCTATTTGTATTATATAGTGACAATCCAACTTACAGGTGAAGTTAGATTTTTGATTTACTAAAAGTATATTTAAAAACATGAAACTTTACCTGAACCTCCACTATCCCTTGTCAGTTCTGCCCTCAGTGTGACATAAAAGCTGCTCTCAGAGAAGAAACAATGGATTAGCCCTTTTGGTTGGAAGACCTGCATGTGTGCTATGCAATTGCTCCCAGCTCAGGAGGGCAGCTGAGTAGAGTTCAGGAACTTCATTAACTTGAAAGCGATCATTCACAGAAAAATATAAAGTAAATATGAAGGGGGAAACATAGGGAAGCAAAGCCTTTAGTCCACGGTCCAACTGTAGCCAGTTTTGCACCAACCAAGTGGAAGAGGAGCAGGTCCCAGAACCAATGTGGTGGGTTTGAGGAAGAGGGCACTGTTCATTTAAACACGCTCCTGGCTAGGACCCCAGAAACCTACAAGTACAGAAGTGTACTTCCATGTTGGATTTTATGCAAAATGTGGGATAATTTGTGGGAAGGCAAACAGGATGTGCTGCAAAAGTGGGAAGGGTGCCCTCGGGCCCTCTTTGGTTAGGGAGTGTCGAGGAGTCACACCTAACCACTGGCAGTGAAACCTAAGAAAGTGCACCTCACTCACAGCTCATCCACATTTAGACCTGAGGAGGAACAGAAGAGAACTTGCTCTGCTATTTGTGACCTAGGTGGAGACCTGAAGGGCCAGCTCTCATTTGAACCCTGGACTAAGAAGTTGATTCAAAGCATCAGTTGACAGACCTACAATGTGGCTACAAAGACACAACAAGCTGCAGGAGGCAATTGAGAGTGATGAGTTCTGGGGTAATGTGATAGTAACTTTCCACTCCTGAGATGAGTCTTCCAGTGGAATTGAGGACTGTCTTCATTGGGACAGGGTGCAGCTTAGGAATGCCCAAGAAAATTGTGTCCCCCATCGTCGAGTCTTGAGATGACCAAGGATTGAACTGCAATTATAAAGTCTTATTCTTGGTTAAAAGCTTTCATGTTCATGGTATTTGGACACTCTTTGTTGTCGCATTTATCTGTGCTTGGAGATTGAAGCTTTTTTCCAAACTACTGTCGAGAAAGTAATCACCCTTGCCAGAACCTACATTGAATTTCTATCTGTTGCATACTTTTATTCCTTGATGGAACCACTGAATAAATTCTACCTATAAATCTGTTCACTTTTTGTGTCATTGATGCTCTATTATTGTATTACAGAATAAAGAACTATAGCAAAATAAATCCATGGTCCAATGCAGAACTCTTGCATATTTTATTAGGCAGTAAGATGGTAGTGGGCAAGCCAGAAAAGTAATCTGCAGAGCCGAGCCAATGCTGAACTGCGTCGCATAAGATTGCCCACAACAAAGGACCTACCTATCTAAGAAATCTTCTTACTATCCATCGCCCGACCAGAGATCTTAGATCCTCGGGAATGACACAATTCAAACTTCCCCGTATCTACAGAGCGAAAATAGGTGGCCGTTCCTTTCGCTACCTTGGAGTAAAGTACTGGAATGCCCTCCCTGTTCATTTGAGAATGGAACCTTCAGAAACTCTTTTTAGAGCCAAACTAAAAACTCACCTCTTTCCCCAATAATATTTTCTGCTCCTTTTCCGTCCTTTTTCCGCTGTGAGTTTTGTTGGCAGTCAGCGCGGGGATACACAGTTGTGCAGCCATGCGCTTTATAAATGTTTTATTATTATTATTATTATATTTATCAAAAATTAACACAATGCAACAAGTCACCTTGCTGCGCTGCATTACAAAGAAAGGGCAAGAATGCACCCTATTTATTGCAATAAAGTGCTTTCCAGCCTTTTCCCAATGTTGGCACACAATGAGCTGCCTAGCGCCAACGTAGTCACTTTCGCACCATGGTGCAAGGGTGCCTGCGTTGCATGCCAGATTGTTTTTCTGGTGGACGGGGAACCTTCCTTCACAAAAATAATCCCCTGAGGAATTTTCCTCTATGTATGTGTGCTGCAGAATTCAGTACACATAGAAGAGGAAGTAAAGAGAAGAAATAAGGATATTTATCCTCATTACTTTTTTGCAAAACAATATGTAGTGAGCTATATTAATAAGCCAATCAACCCAAGGAAAATGTCTAACTACCTACATAATTATCGTGACATGTAATAAGAACTAATAAAAACAACACTTATTGTTATAATATAAATTGATTTGTTTGTTTTATTTCAATCTTATTTATCATTTTTATTGAACATATTTTCTATATAAATATACATTTATTGGTTTAAAAGTCTGTAATAAACATATTTGTTTTCAAAAATAGAAAATAGAGAAATGAAAAGTAAACAACACAAATGACTCCGATGTTAAATGGGGCTAGTGGAGTTAGCAAGCGGTAGATGGAAACTCTACGCGCGTTTCGGCATTTGCCTTCTTCAGGAGTCCGTCATTTGCAGTGGGACATTTAGACACAACACTGAAAAAACAATTAAAAACATGTCACACACTAAAGTTCTAGTAGGCTTGTATACTCATTTTATACATAGTATATCAACCTTGGGTCTAGGTCAAGTATTTAATCATAACACATTTGATATAATGTTGCTATTTGGATTTGACACATAACATAGCAGCTGTATATACATAACATGAGTATTATATTGGATCACATATTTTTTTTAGATTGCCTCACTATTCTATACTTCTATACACTTTACATCAATTCATTCATCTATTATGCTAAAAAGGAAGAAGAAATTCAATAGTTATAAGAGATAGCAGTGATGGAGAAAGAGAGGAGAAAATGAAAAGGAAAAAAGAGAAGGTGAGATGAGTTGGGCATTGATGTCTCAGAGAGGCCATATTAAAGTATTTACATTTTGTTATGCCGTTCTTATCTCTAATTAAATGTAAATGAGCATATGAGCCTTCAAAAGGAAATTTAGGTCAAAAAGTACCGTTTGTGTTATCTACTTACATGGAGATGTGAAGGCACACTATTTACGTGGTGATATTCGAACTAGATTGTTCAATTAGGGGTTGTCATTTCCATTACTTTACATGTTTGAGAAAGAAAGGAAAACATTATTTTATTATTCCTTCTGGCTGTCTTTTATTATGTACATCTAAAACCACAAAAGAGTTTACAGTTTTTTAAAAAATATTTTGTATATACCTTATTATATTGTGATTATTGTTTATACGTTTCTTGGGAAGCTTGCTGACAAATCGACGTTGATAAATAGAAGCTGAGCGCTACAACGAACAGAAAATTATATATTTATATACTTCTTTATAAAAGAAGGAAAACAGAGAGAACAGGGGTGTCTACGCATAAAGATTATTGAGACGAACAAATTATTGTCCTATCATGATTACCTTATCTTTGGTTAGTTGAAGCTTGATATTAAGCGATCTATATAAAGAGTGAGGATTACACTTTGCTGGAGTATACAGCAACTAATATGTCCAATGATTGATATAGTATTGACAACTGTGAAAATAAAAATATCTATCATTAGACAAGGATCAATATATAAGTGGCGTTACTGTCAATACAGCCGGCTGAACCCTATTGCCATAAAAATAGTCAGATTGTATTTACCTATTATAAATGAAGGTAAAGCTTGATGGATACTTGAAGGGATCCAAACCTCCCCCGTTCTATAGATAACTATTGAGAACAAGCGAGAGAGAGAGCAAAAAATTAAATCTGCAATTTGAGTCAAAATTAGATGATGTAGTATATTGAGGCTAGATAACGATACGTACCTCAGCTACCAAAAACGGTGTTTATAATCAGGATGCTCGGTTTTGTTAATATATAGACCAGAAGCGCTGGTACTCTTTGGATTTAAATAAATACGAGACAAAGAAAACAAAGAAACAAAGGGGAAGAAGTATAAGTTTGATTGCGCTTAACTTTTGTCAGACTATATCAATACCAAAAGCTTCATTCGCTCGCACGACGTACCTTTAAGTCAGCAAGACGCCTTGTTGTAATGGGAGTCAGATCATGTCCGCCGTCGTGGCCGTGCTGAGGGAAAGGATGCCCTGTCTTCTTGTTGTTAATATATCCCCTGTAAAGCTAACTAGAACCCGGTGTGGTTGCTAATGGAGAGGGCGTATAGCTGGGCGCGGAATTCTTCCGCCTACAGAGGATGTCACAGTTTGTGGACAGAGCCAATGAGAGCGCGCTAGTAGTTCAACAATGGAACTACTGAGGGCGAGTAAGTTACTACAATAAACAATGAAAACATAATTGTGATCTTATGGTAGAACTGCTAAAAAACGTGAATCGAAAAATATTTGGTATTGCGGCTCTGTTCCCATGACAATAATGCAACACATTGTGTTTCTAGTGATCAATTGTCACCATAGAGCAATTTTAACTAGAGATTCAATGATTGGGTAAAACGATAAAGTAACCAAACCACTATCAAGGTTGCCCAGATAGATGGAAGATGCTCATTTTACAAATATGCAGTAATGCTCACCATTGTTATATGATGGCTAAGTAATATGGGGCACCTAAGTATTCAAACTAACTAGATATTTGTCAGTCTCAAAAAGAACAAGTATAGTGTATCATTTCTTAAACCATTACAACCCATTATTTCTCATGTGATACTCCCTCACTTATAAGTCACATGACAGGATTCTATATTAGATTATTGCCTGTTCCCAGGGAATATCTAAATTCAGGCCCTTAGTCGTTGTTTCCAGAGAGAAAATCCAGTATACTTCTCTCTTTCTACGGATCTTATCTGGGCATAAGCCTGTTCTGGGGTTTACATTTTCCAGGATATACCATCTTATATCCTCCGCTGAATGTCCATATTCCAAAAAATGCGCCACTAGTGGGGCATTGATTTTCTTTGTGCGCACTGCAGATTTGTGTTTTGTTATTCTTTTGTTAATTGCTCTAGAGGTTTCACCTACATATCCTTTCTGACATGGACATAGTATTAAATATACTACGTTTTGTGTTTTACAATTTGTCATAGTTTTACTTAGGATAGTTATGTTGTTAAATACAAAGTCTTTCCCTTCTATAGCTTGTGGGCAAATTTTGCAGTTTCCGCATTTTTAATTACCTGTAACTGGATTTTCACTGGTTATGCTTAAATTGTATTTATCCTCATTACTCCTTCCCTGGGAAGACGTAGACTTTTGGTGCATTCCCGGGTCTACCAGTAATGGTAAATCTGGGAAGGCATCAAAATCCATGGGTGTTGCGTGGGAGCACCCACACAACGCCTCCCTGGGGCACAGTAACACAACGCAGCAATTTGTGCTGCACTGCATTACTCTGGATTTATCAAGCCACTCAGGGCCTTACCTGGCTTGACAAATCGCATTTTGGGTTGCTTTGCAAGCAATGCAACCCTTACATAAATATGGCCGTTTGGCTCTAAAAGACACAGAAAATGACATGTAAAAATATGATGTGATATCAAATTGAAAATAGGTCATTTTTTTTAAGGAAGTGTTTTACTTCAGTACAGTAGATTTTGTCATTTGAAATTAGTTAAAAGTAATAATTGTTAAACATTAAGCAGCAGATTTACAAACCCCTTGCGCCACTTTTGCGTCGCTTTTCCCATGTTAAAAGTGACGCAAAAGTGGCGCAAGGGGCTTGTCAATCTGCCCCTAACCTTTTTTCTATCAAATGCCATGAGTGAACTAAGAGAAGTTAGTTTGTCATGTGCACTCTACAAATAAACAATACTGTTATTGTATGTGGAGACGGATTATCTTCACGAAAACATACACAAGTAATGTTTTCACGCGGTACATAACTTGAACTGAACTCCTTCAAGGTGCGCTCGAATTTGACGTTCTTTCAAAATATGCCACTGTGAAATAAAGTGATTTGTGTAGGAAGTGGAACACACAATTTGGTGAAGTGGAGAGCCGTTATTTGAACCCTGCTCTCTCCATATTACAACCACTGGATGAACCGTTAATTCTGACTCCTGTCTTTTAAACATCAAAGATCAATGGTTTGGTTTAATAATGTCACGATCCAAATTACATTATATTCAATAAATACAAGTATCACATGTTGAGTTTAATCTAATGTGATAAATGTTTGAAACGCCAAGATGTCCTTTTAGAAGAAAATGACAAAGTGAAAGGTAAGGATAAGAGAAGCTAGGATCCTTTTAATTTTAACATCACTGCCTTGCCCTGACTTAACAAATATTTTAGAAGGAGATAGTCAGCACCGCACCTTAACTACATCAAGGAAATTAAACTGATTATTAAAACAAAAGTGCCTGTGTTCTTCATATTCCGCAGCCGACAGACATTCATTGAAAAGCAAAGAAGTACAGTTTATTAGGTCTAGACATAATTTCCCATAAACCATTGTACTTTAACATAATTTCGGTAATTTCACAGTGTGAAAATTACACATTATGCCCAAAATTATAGTATAATGCCATCTCGCTTAAACGATCTGTGTATTTGGGGGGGAAATCTAAGAAGCATGAGAACAGGATTGATGCATGGCAACAACGTGACCCACCTAAATGTCAGCGGCATTCTTTTATGCAGCATTGCTACAATAACTATGAAAGTCATTTTACGTTAACTTTTTTTACCTAAGTGAGAAATTCAGGGAGATTTTGAGCAAAAAACACATTTTTTTTCTATTATTTTTTGGTTTACAGAGGAGAAATGATACTGAGTGCGCAACTGTACATACAGTGTCAACTTTCTCTACCTGTTCTGAAGACTCCCATCTGTACTTTGTTATGCCCGTAGTAATTTTGGACTTGAATTTTGGAGGAGAAGCGTCATTCTTTCTTTGCCTGCAATGTCCTCTGCCTCATTCACCCTTGGATCCTGGGATCTGTACTTTTTTGGAAAATCAAGTAATTTGAGTGCAGTTCTTTGCTAAATGTTTGTGTAAGCAAGCACCACTGTTTGCGTGTGTGTAACAGACAGTCATTTTGTCTTTGTTCTCTATTCCTCCGTCTTTGCTGGCCACAGCCATTTTTTGGAGCCAGTGTGCGTGTCACAGGCCCCATTTTGTATTCCTTTTCCATGCTTCCTTCTTTGCTGGCTATGAAGGAGTGACCATTTTGTAGATCCAGTGTGTGTGTGTGTGTGTGTGTGTGTGTGCGTGTGCGTGTGTGTGTGTGTGTGTGTGCCCTAGGCAGCCATTTTGTCTTTGTTCTTCATGCCTCTTTCCCTGCTGGCCAATGCCATGAGGTAAGCGACCACCATTTTATTGAGCTAGTGTGTGTTTCTGATTCTTAATCATCCTATTCCACTTTTAAATAATATTTACTAGGACCATTGATATTAGAAGCCCATGTAAGTTGTGTGGGTTTTTTTGTTTCTGTTTTATTCCCTAATATATTTTTCCAGATATATTTATTCGTACTTGAAGCTGATTGTCGTAGTCTGTAGCACATAGTTGATGTTTCAATTAATGTATTTGATTTTTATCTGTCTTGCTGTTGCTCACAGAGGGGCTACCTTGGAGGAAAACAAGGTATTTTTATATTGATTTAATCAATGTTTGCCTCTCCTCTGCCTCTTCTGGGCACTGCAATTGCCCTGAAGAGACATGAGATATTTTAATATTATTGTACTTTATTGTTTGCCTTCCCCCTCCCCCTGTAGGGGCTGCATGGCCCTGGAGGGCACCTTATGTTTATTAATTAATCTATTCAATTGTTGCCTGTCCCCTGAGTCCAATAGGGGGTCATGGGCCTTGAGGGACACCAGGTATTTTAAAAATATTTTAATACATTTTTGTAATATTGTTATGATAATGATGAAGATGATGATGTTTGTGGTGATGGTTACATGTATTACATTGACCAGAATTACAAAGTCTCAATGTTTTCATTTTTATTGACTGCAGGTGCATTAGAGGATATTACTAAAATGAAGAGCAGTCTGTGAATTAGCAGACACCAGAGTCCAGAGACCTCTCAGCTAAATGCTTCTGCTGTCTTTCATTAATGGAAGGTAGAAGACTGACTAGTGTAAGGGATGGCCAAGAAGAAAATAAAAATAAATTAAATTAAGAAAATGTTGTGGTAGAAATATGGGACAGGATTGGAAGTCGTGGGTAGGGGTGGTCCCTGGGCAGTAGGTAATGGGCATCACACCTCTTCTAGCTATTAATTTAAATTAACAGTGTTGGACTTTGTCCTCTCTACAGAGTCACCCCCAAACATTTTTGCCTTTTCCCCTCCTGTTTTGCTCAATTTGATTTTTGTCGGCTCTAGGACTCTGTGTTCTTTACTATGGTTAGCCAGTGCTAACGTGCTTGTGATCACTCCCTAAAACATGGTAAGTTGGCTTCCACCTGATTGGCATAGTAATTTACATATATATCCCACGGAAAGTGGCATAATATCTAGGGCTGGTAAATTAAATACTACTAGTGGGCCTGCAGCAGTTATTGTGCCACTCTTAAAATATGTCCTTGGCCTTCCATTGCAACCTGAGAGCATTTTAAACTGCCAATTCAACTTGCCAAAATAAACCATTTCCCTGGCCCTAAACCTCCATTTTAGTTAAAATAAGTTGCCTTTAAGATAGGCCCTAGGCAGCCCATGGGGCAGAGAACACTGTAATTGAAAGTTTGGGCACGTACATTTAAAGTTTTACATGTCCTGGTACTGAAAAACGTACAAATTAATTTTCACTACTGTGAGGCCTTTCTCTCCCATTGGATATCATTGGGTAACCTTATTACATTTAATAGGTGATAACTTTTGTTTGGGAACATGTATAAATATCATGTTTGGTTTCTAAAGAATTGTAATTTAAAATCTCCTGCAAGGGTACAGTTGGATTTTAAGTCACAATTCTGAAAATGCTACTTTATTAAGTTAGTGCTCCTACATTAGAGCTGGACCCTGTTCAGGAAAATGCAGGTAAGAGTGCTTTATCATTATACTAAAAACAAGGTAACCCTCACTGACCATATAATATTATTGATGATTAAAAATGGGATGGCGTGTCTTAGATGTTAGAAAACATCGATATGCTATGAAAAATAATTTTCCTTGTCTGCTATTTAGAGTGTATTTCCTGTTGCTTTGTATTTTGTTATACTAATTAACTAAATGTGTTTAATACAATTAACTCACCACTAATCAAATATTTTTTTACTGTGGACACCTGTTTGTTCCTCAAAAATACTTACCTAATTCCAAAATCAATGCTAGCCACATGTCGAAAAAAGTCTGTATGTCAAATATCCATTAGAAATTACATAAGCTATGGTCATTGAGGGTTAGTTGGCATTTTTGTGTCCTAACCAATTGCTGCCTGCAGCCTGTTCCTGGGTCTCATGACTATGTGTAGCTGGCCTTTGTATAGTCTTGCACAAAAGCAACACGGGAGGTCCCCTACTTAATCCAATACGGGTCGAGGGGGTAAGTTGCTAAAGGTAATGAAGTCTCAGTCACAAAGGTAGATTTTATATCAAACTAAACACAACAATGGTTGCTCAAATATGTATGCTAGTGCCCCAATATCAATATAAAAGTATAGACAACAATGGTTAATACAAATCACATTACAAACACTTAAAATTTCTCTTAAAAAAATAATCATTTTATTAGGTGTAGTACACAATGACATATATCAAATTCATAAAACTTAATTAAAATCACATATTAAAAAGACATTACATTTCTTGAAGTAATAACATTCGAGAAGTAGTTGTCGACGCAGAGTTTCGTTTTTTTATGATAAACACACCTTCTTCAGGACAATTCTAAATAGTAAAAAACATATAATTACACATATATACAGTATTGTACATGTTGTCACACATACCAAATGGCACTATTCCCACTTGTCAATCACAAGTTACTGCATAACATCTTAGTACTATCTGTGCAACTTTCATATTTTATGATCAAACCTTAAACTTCACAGAGAAAGGATGTATATGTGTCTCTTCATCATGTATTGTCAACAATGCATCGTTATTATTATTTAGGGAACAAATACCCCTCTTACTGATGCAAGGAACTCGATTCGATTTTCGGTTCTTTTTACATCAGAGCCCGACTCTCAGTGTGTGGGTACCGATCGTCACTTCATTAATAATGTCGTTGGTGAAACATAATGAGCATTTTTAACATTCACTGAAATTTCCTTAAAAACTACAAAATGTGTCTACAGGGAGGAGGTGTATAACACATGTACCTTAGGTCATCAGTTTAAGGATTTCCAATGTACATCGGAGCCACCGTTACTTTCAGGTAGTGTAGATGCAAGCCCTAGGAAGTAAATATTAAGATTTTGTTCGCACTTCTGAATCTATTCACAATTTTATTATAACCAAAGGATTACAATACAACGCCTACCGTTTTTTTGAAATCACGTAAGAGAGTATGTTGCCGCAGCCTCGAACAGGTGTTGTTTATATCGATGGCATGTAGTATTCAGGGGATGGCCTCCTGAGTGAAGGCAATGTAATTTACCACTCTGTAAATGTAAAAGGAGGCAGAGTTTTCTTAAAATACAATACCTCAATCATTAATTTAAGCGCCATTCGCAATATCTTGTCTTACATTGAAATCGATAATTATTCATCTTTTTATTTCTCTCTTTTAGAGATTCTTCATATGCCTTTTATTAACAAGTTCGGATACGTGTCCAGTTATCAGACCGTGTCATCTAGTTTTAATACATAGTTATAAGATCTATATCGGTGACAAGAAAATCCTGAAAGTTTTGTAAAAAAAACTACCAAGGTATTTTTCAGGTCAGAGGTTTGCTAATTGTTCCCACGTATAATCTGTTCTTGTCTAACTCATTGTGTGCATCACAACTAGTTTAATCGGCAAAAGAAGAACGAGGTACAGGGATTTTTAAATACCCTGGTCGGTTTTTAAATAAACTTTCGGGATTTTCTTCTCACCGATATAGATCTTATAACTATGTATTAAAACTAGATGATGCGGTCTGATACCTGGGAGCCTGCCTACCGCACACGGTGGAGTTTGGTTGCCTCTGAATTAGTTGCTGTACTCTGTTACTTGAGAAGATTATCATATTGTGTACGGTGAAAACTTGGACTTGTATGTAGAAAGGATTCGTGCACTGGACGGTCACTAGACCCCTTGGAACCCCTTTGTGGGTTGGAAATATCACCACATTGACAATCCCAACACTTGGATAAGTATAGCCTTGATGAAGTCGCGGGATCACGTCCCAATTGCGACGAAACACGTGTTGGCTGTGGCCGAAATCAACAGAATAAAGCCTGAAAAGAAAGAACCAAAAGAAACTGTTTACATTTTGTTTTGAAATTACTGTGTCTGTTTGCTAAACAGGGAAACTTTGTCATAATATAACGTGTGCTTGGGAGTAAAATTCAAGAACTTCATACTAGGCTATTGTGACTCCACACATCCTGGGATCAGGGCAGGAGGCAAGAAATTTCAGACACTTCTGTAGGGGTGAAAAATCCAGACGTTTCTTCCACTTCAAATTTGGCACCAGGTATATAGATAGGACTCTCAGACCCACTCTTCAGTTCACTTCTGGACCTGAAGAAGGACTTTCAGAGGACTGCTTTGCGGCACCAAGAGTACTGCCCTGTGGCCTGAAGCCTGCCCTGTGCCCTCAGAGGACAGGCCTGCTTCTCGAGTCCTGCTTTTCCGCCTAAACTCAGAACTTCCAGAGTGACTGCAAGGGCTAGTTGGCTGCCCCCTTGTCACAGCCTTATTGACAGAGAAGGCTCCAAACTGCTTGAACCTGCATCTGGACCCAGCCTGAAGGAGTCCTGACATTCTACGTGGCGCCACCACAGTCCTGGAACCTTAGAATTGGTGCTGAAGGTGCCCAGAGAGCCCATATCCAAAACTTTCTGTTAAAAAGTGATCTGTGAAATGAGAGGATACCCAGGACCAACCTGATCACATCTAATTATTCTTTTTAGGATTATATTTAAAAAAAATCCCACCTAAATTATGATTTCATTGCTCTACACTTTGTAATGTAAATAATTATTTAGACGTAATTTACTCATATATAATAACATGCACTGTTACATTACTTTTGACATTCAATTAAGTTATTAAAATGTTTTACAATTGAAAAAATATGCACTATTTTTATAAGTTGTACATACAAATATTATTATTTATAATTGTAACTATTTTAAGTATTTTAATTTAATTTAACATTATTTCCTATGGGATTTCAAGTTTATACTTTCATTCATTTCTTTGGGAGGGTGCCGTAGTACTAGTGGCTGGCCATGTGTAGTGCTGGACTTTCTCCATCTCTGAGCTGAAATTATTCACTGCTGTTTTTGATCCCTTTTTGGCTGTAGTAACTTTAGAAGGGCAGTTTGTGAATAGCAAGCGGTTTACTTTTGTTTAAAGGTACCCATCCCTCTCTAAAGCCCAATAGCAGTTTGTATTCCCCATTTTCCAGCCATTTCACTTATATAAACTTACATCCATGGAGACTCCTCAGTTGGGTGGGAATCTCTGTACATTAAAACATAGGAGAGGCGGAGTCAGAAACTTTGCAGGCACGTTTTTGGATATTATTTGTAGTTTTTTGTAGTGCTATTGTAATACTATAAAATGTACAAAAATGTCAGTTTCCGAATAGGCCTCCTAATGTGCTGGGCACTGCAGATAAGATAACTCAACTGTAGCGGTAGGAAGGAGAATGCCAAGAAGAATTGGTGTACAGCCTCACTGTTTAACACAACTTAGGGGCCTGATTCACAAAGGTAAACTTAGACCTGAAGCCTAAAGGAACAACTCACAAAGGTAAACTTAGACCTGAATCTAAGTTTAAGACTTGAAGTCTAAGTTTACCTTTGGGAATTGGGTTATTGGACTTCAGGTCGAAACTTAGGGACTGATTCACAGAGGATTGTTTGATGTTCACAGAGGGATTTACGAGTAGTATTTTTACAATTGCTGAGACTCGGCACATTAAAAGCTAGATCTTGTTATGTGCTGAGATTCCACTCTAATAAAGATACACTCCATCAATTTGTAAATACCAAGCAATCTTAAACTTACACAAAAGTGTACGTTTACGACTGTGAACAGGCCCACAGACTTCAGGTCTGCATTTAATTTTCAGGTCTAAACTTAGACCTCAGGTCTAAAGTTAGACAGTAGGCCTAAACTTAGACTTCAGGTTTAAAGTTAGATTTCAGGTTTAAAGTTAGATTTCAGGTCCAAACACTAGACTTCAGGTCTAAACTTAGACTTCAGTTTGACACAGTAGATCACAAATTTCTCCTCAAGGCCCTCAAAGAGAGGTCTGGTCTAGACGAGGTGGTCCTCAAATGGTTCTCCTCATTCCTTCACAACTGCTTCCAGAGAATCAAAATCAAAAGCTTTGAGTCCGACCTCCATCCCGTCAACAGGGGAGTTCCCCAAGGATCAGTGCTCTCCCCTCAACACTTCAACATCTACATGGAACCCCTCGCCACCCTTCTCAGAAAAGCTAACATCCCTTTCCACTTATATGCTGAGGATACTCAAATTTACTTGGAAATCTCGTCAGCCAAAGACATTCAAAGACTCAACGAGTCACTAAGAGAAGTTCAACTGTGGCTGTCCAATAATCACTTAAAACTGAATCTGGACAAAACCGAACTCCTCCTCATTTCGAACAAAGAAGAAAACCCACAAATGGTCGAGTGGATAAAAGGGTTGTATGCCATTAAAACGCTTGCATTTACCCCGCATGCCATTACAATGCGGGGATTACAACGAAAGTCGTTACAACGACTTTTGCTGTGGGGTGCTGGATAGTGGAATAGTTTAATTTTCTATTCCAACTCCAGCCCACGTTGCCAGTAGGGAAGGTGTTGGATAGAAAATTAAACTATTCCCTATCCAACAGTGCCCTCCAGCGAAAGTCGTTGTTACGACTTTCGTTGTAATCCCCGCATTGTAATGGTAGTGCGGGGTAATCCCGCGTTGTAATGGCTGGTCTCCGGATAAAAGCTATTGATGCGCTCAACGGGAACTTCACCCTGGCTGATTCTGTTAAATCTCTAGGCATTACACTAGACTCAAAACGGGACATGACCAAGCACATTAAGATCTCAGCGAAGAGCACCTTCCTCAACCTGAAACTTCTAAACAAAATAAAACCTTTTATCCCGCCCAAAGATCTTAAGCAAGCCACCCAAGCATTGGTGCTGTCAGGACTGGACTATGGAAACGCAGTCCTCTCTGGAATAGCTAAAACACATCTTGCTCCCCTGGAACCAACTCTCAATGCGGCTGCCAGAATGGTCACTGGAATAATGAAATTTGATCATATCTCTCCTGCTCTCAAAGAACTCAAGTGGCTTCCAATAGAACTGCGAGCGAACTTCAGAACAGCCTGCCTCACCCACAAAGCCCTTCACACAGGCAAACCCGAATATCTGGTGGCCAAACTCAAAAAAGCTGGCCAGAACAGGACTCTCAGAAGCTCCAACACCTTACTTCTCATCCCGCAAAAATCACGAAAACAGAAAACCGCCGCCAGGCCCTTCGCCTGCAAGGCGCCCGAAATCTGGAACTCTATTCCCCCTCACATCAGAACTACTCTGTCCTTCGCTAAATTCAAAAGTCAGTTCAAAATCCTTTTCCTTGATCGATCCCTAATGAACAAATAGGAGCAGCTGGAGCCTTGAGATTCACACTTCCCTCTTCCCGGATTTGATGTTAATCAGGATCTTGATATGGACCCCCCACCGCATTTTCACTGTGATTGTTATTGCTGAACTGTCTCGCCCTACTGTATTTTGTGCTGCCAGCTTTTCCGCTGATATGTAATCGTTGTGAAGCGCTCCGATACCCTCCGGTCAGGCTAGCGCTATATAAAACTTCTTAAATAAATAAAGTTAGGCTTCAGGTCTAAACTTAGGCTTCACTTAGTTCTGCAGTGTGATTAAAGGACTTACTTTAGTTATAAAAAAATAGTACTGAGCTATGTGCTCATTATTGGGTCTTAAGCCTGTCACTATTCTCCCTCAGTCCCATGGGAGTTAAGTACAAGTACAAGTTGTACTTGTCCCAGTTTGCAGAGCCTAGCAGAATAGGCCCCAGGACACTACTTTCAAATGACCTCTACCCCTACGGCTGGTACCAAGTAACCACTGTCTGATCTATAGCCACCGGAGCAGGGTCTGACATTAGCCCTTTTGACTATTGGAATATTTTAATACTTATATTATTTGTTATTGTATATATCGAGATGCACATATTTGCTAAACTTAGAACTTTTTAGTCTTCATTGCTTCATGAAGTTCTAAGCTGAAGTTTTTTTTTCTTTAAAAAAAAAAGAAATAAAAAGCATATGACAAGAGACCTTGTGTGGCAGCAGATACACGCCCACTAGTCCACTTCCAGACAGGTCTACGAGTGTGCTGTGCCTTTCCAGTTATCGACAAGCCATGTTCCTTGTCTTCTCTGATTTCGTAAGTGGGATTTCTGAGAGCAATAAAGTTGACAGCGAAGCACACAATCTTCTGCAGCCAGATGCATACATGCCAACCCTCCCAATTCATGCGGGAGACTAACTAATTTGAGGCTTGCCTCCTGATTCCTTCATGCAAAAACCCGATTCCTCTACAGGCTTCAGATAGAAGGGGTTCTCCTTGTGTGACTCAGATTATGCACTGCCAGTAACCTGCTCCTGCAAGCAAATGCACAACATTTTTGTCATGCTTTCTCTTCCCGCCATAGCGATTTCTCTGATCTCCTGACAGGTATGGAAGAAAAGTATATTTACATTTCAGATTTCCACTCCTGCAGCAGCATACTTGCAAGTCCCATACACGCAGATAGACCCGATGCAGGACGTAATAGAAGTCAATAGGAGAAATACATTCTCACGATAATTTTTTTTTTTATTTCCCAGTTTCCTGTTCCAAAATGTTGGCATGTATGCAGATTCCTCAATGAATTTCCAACTTCATAGAATATGATGAAAATAAAAACATCAGAACTCTATAACATGTCTATGTTATGTTTTCAATAAATTATGAATTAAGTAGGAAAATGTGTATGAAAAACAGTACTGCATATTACTGCTGAGCCCATGTCTTGTGCCCATTACCCCTGCTCACAGTATACTTTGGCAAATGAGCAGAGGTCATGGCCAGTGGTGCTATCCATTAGATCGAGCCATGGGCACTGATTGGGGGTCTCCAGGGGTCGCTACTTAGAACAGTAGGCCACCCATTGCGACCCCTTGTACTTTGCTAGCGGCCCCTGGCTCCATTGTCAAGACACAGCAGTTAAATATTTTGGCACTTACATGAAAAAATATACTCTTTCTATGTTGATCATTCAGAAAATGTGACATATTTTCTCACAGATCGTACATTTCTAGAATTCTGTCATGGATACATAATGCCAGCTGCGCCATGGCATTTGCTTTCAACATGTTCTTGTCAAAATCATGAACGCCATCCACTCTGCTCTCCGTCATACCCATGCCCACACAACATCTTCAACAAAGCCAGCTCCACCATTGCACCCCATCTCCACAAGGCCATCAACATCTCCTTCAAGACTGAGACGTTCCCGGACAGCTGGAAGCACGCCGAGATCAACGTCTTACTCAAAAAACCCAAGGCGGATTCCAAGGACCTCAAGAACTTCCGACCCATCTCCCTGCTCCCGTTCCCAGCGAAGGTCATCGAGAAGACCGTCAGCTGACAACTGATCAGCTACCTCAAGGAGAAGAGCATCCTGGATCCGTCCCAGTCCGGGTTCCGCAGCAACCACAGCACCGAAACTGCCCTCATCGCTGCCACTGATGACATCAGGATCCTACTGGACAACGGCAAAACTGTGGCCCTCATCCTCCTGGACCTGTCTGCCACCTTCGACACGGTCATCCACCGTACCCTACACACATGCCTCCACAACGCTGGGATCCAAGACAAAGCACGGACTGGATCACCTCCTTCCTCTCCTGCAGAACTCAGAGCGTCCGCCTCCCCTCTTTCCGATCCGAAGCAACTGAGAACATCTGCGGTGTACCCCAAGGATCATCCCTGAGCCCAACATTCTTCAACATCTACATGGCACCACTCGCCCATGTCGCCTGACTGAACAACCTCAACAGGGGGTGGCATTGCTGCCGCTGTCAAAACCAGGTATCCTTGTACTTGGAAGGCAATGGATATTGTGGGGTGTGAAAGCGCTTATTTTTCAGTTTCAGTTAATCCGCATTTTTCCTTTTCTGGCTTACTCAGTTACCGACCCCCGGGCCCTGATGCTGCCTTCAGGGCCGCCTTTCCTGATGTAGTTAGCTCTTTGGCTCTGAAAACTGCCAATTTTAATATAATCTGGGATTTGAATTTGCATTTTGACTCTCCTTGTCCTTCGGCAGCCAGTAGCATCTGTGCTGATTTGGAGGCTCTCCAACTCTCTCAATTAGTACATCATGACACACATATTGGTGGCCACATTTTAGACCCTTTTTTCACTTCCCTTACATCGGCCAAAGTCCTGCTCCCTAGACCTATGGCCTGGACTGACCACCACCTAATTGAATGCCATCTTTTACTTGAAGACCCTCCTGTTGTCGCTCCTACTCCTGCCACTCTCAGGCGCCTGTGGAAAAAGCTGAATCTTAATGATTTCCATCAGCTTTTAAGTGAGGTTCCCTTGGCCCCTCTCACAGATGTGGAGTCTGGTTACCATTCATACTGCAGCTGGCTCACTAATGCATTGGACAAGCTTATTCCTCCTACCCTGACTAAACAACAGCGCAGCCATTCCAGTCCCTGGTATGACGATGCTCTTCGGCTGTTAAAAAAATCGTGTAAACAAGCCGAACGAGCTTGGCGCAAGTCATATGACCCGATCAGGAAAGCTTTGTACCTTGCCACTATTAAGACATACCATAGAGCCATCTGCAGGGCCCGGGCTTCTTACTTCTCTCGTGAGTTCAGTGCTAGTACCAACCCTAGTAAACTTATTTTTAAAGCACTGAAAGACCTTTCTGCCTGTAGAACCTCTCCTGCTGCGATTTGCTCTGCCTCCCACTGTGAGGAGTTGGCCGCCTTTTTTATCAATAAGGTGGATGATATCTACTTAGCCTTTCCTAGCCCCACAGGCTCCCGGCAGTGTAACAGTCATTCCTAAAACCACCATCTTGTTATCCCATCTTCCGGAGCTTTCTACGGAGGAGTTTGACAATCTCGTGATTAGGGTGAAATCAGGCTCCCCGAAAGATCCTCTGCGGCCTTCACAATTCAGGGAATCCCCCTCTATTTGCCTTCCCCCGCTCTGTGAGCTCATCAATTTGTCTCTGTCCTCGGGCTTTGTACCTTGTCCTTGGAAACAGGCGCAGGTAATTCCTGTCCTGAAAAAAACTGCTCTCGACCCCAATAAAGCAGAAAACTATCGCCCCATTTCTCTCCTCCCGTGGGCCGCTAAACTGACTGAGGCTCATGTTAATAACATTCTAGCAAAACACCTCCATTCTGCGAATATCTTAGACCCCTCGCAGAATGGCTTCAGGCCCGGTCACAGCACCGAGACTGCGCTCTTGTATATGGCGGAACACCTTCGCATGTTGGTGGATTCAGGTCACACGGCGGCACTTGTGCTCCTTGACCTAAGTGCCGCTTTCGACACTGTCTCCCATGACATCTTATTACAACGTCTGGTTGAGGCTGGGGTTGATAAGCTGGCTCTTAAATGGTTCAGATCTTTTCTATCTGATCGCTCCTTCCGGGCCATCACTCCCCCCTTCGAATCCACCCCACATGCGATTGCCCAGGGAGTTCCACAGGGTTCGGCTTTGAGCCCCACCCTATTTAATCTCTATGTCCAGCCTCTAGCTGCTGTCGCCATGCGTGGGAACCTCTCCATCGTGTCCTACGCAGACGACACGCAGCTGGCGGTTGCGATCAGTGGAGCTTCCGATCTCGAGGCAGCTAAGTTCCGTGAGGGACTTATATCTGTGGCCCACTGGATGAATGATAATTTCCTGCAATTGAACGCTAAGAAAACCGAGGTGCTCATTGTGGGGAAACAAACTCATTTGTGGGGCGATAGCTGGTGGCCACCTGAACTCGGCCCTACCCCTACCCCCGTTACTGAAGTGAAAAACCTTGGGGTCTGGTTTGACTCCCAACTGAGTTTTTGCACTCATACTAAAAAGACTGCTGCATCCTGCTTTGGGATTCTGCGTCAGCTTCGGTCCACTTTTAAATATTTTGACGCTCCCACCCGACAACTGATTGTGCAGGCCATGATCTTGTCTAAACTAGATTATGCTAGCTCTCTTTTTCTTGGAGTCAACCAGGCTGAGCTTTCCCGTCTCCAACGCGTCCAAAACGCTGCCGCCAGGGCCCTGGTTGGTTTGCCCAGATTTTGCTCAGCTAGAAAAACCATCTCCAATCTCCATTGGCTTCCGGTGGCTCAGAGAATAAAGTTTAAATCCCTGATTTTGACATTCAAAATCTTAAAGCTTTCTTCCCCTCAGATTTTACAGCGACTTATCTCCCCTTACGTTCCTGCTCGTTCTCTGAGGTCCTCTGCTCTCCACCTAGCCATAGTTCCTCGTTTCAAGAGAGCCAGGACCGGCGGTCGATCTTTCCGAGTTCTCGCCGCCAAGCTGTGGAATTCCTTACCTGTCCACATTCGGGCCATTGATGAGCTTTTCGCCTTCAGGAAGGCTGTTAAAACCTTTCTCTTTCCCTTGGATCCTTAGTTTTGTTGTTGTGTTGTGTCTTCCACCTCCTGTCCGGTTTCTGTTCTGTACTAGCGCCGGGACGCCCCTTTGCTGGGGCATCTGTGCGCTCTATAAATCCGGATAACATAACATAACATCATCTCCTACGCCGACGACACCCAGCTGATCCTCTCCCTCACCAAGGACCGCCTCACCGCCAAAACCAACCTCCACGAAGGAATGAAAGCCGTCGCCGACTGGATGAAGATCAGCTGCCTGAAGCTGAACTCAAACAAGATGGAAGTCTTCATCTTCGGATCCACTCCCTCGGCGTGGGACGACTCCATGTGGCCGACTGCACTGGGAGCCGCACCGAGACCCATCGACCACGCACTCAACCTAGGGTTCATACTCGACTCAACACTCTCCATGACCAAGCAAGTCAACGTCGCCACGTCCTCATGCTTCAAAACCCTCCGTATGCTCAACAAGATCTACAGCTGGATGCCCATTGAAACAAGAAGAATGGTCACCCAGGCTCTCGTCAGCAGCAGACTGGACTACAGTAATGCCCTCTATGCAGGAGCCTCAGCCAAACTCCTGAAACTACTCCAACGCATACAGAATGCCTCTGCACGCTTGATCCTCGACATCACTCGCCGCAGCCACATCACACCCCTCCTAAAAAACCTGCACTGGCTTCCCGTCAACAAGAGGATCACCTTCAAGATCCTCACCCACGAACACAAAGCACTCCACAACACTGGACCGACATACCTCAACAGACGACTCACCTTCTACACCCCGAACCGCCAGCTCCGCTTCGCCGGCCTCGCCCTTGCCACCCTCCCCCACATCCGAAGAGCGACCACCGGCAGCAGATCGTGTTCCCACCCCGCCGCCAAAACATGGAACACCCTCTACATCCTCCTACGGCAGGCCCAGGACCTACTTACTTTCAGGAAGCTACTCAAGACCTGGCTATTTGAGCAGTAGCAGCACCCCTCCCCCCAGCACCTTGAGACCCTCACGGGTGAGTAGCGCGCTATACAAATTTATTGAATGATTATCTTCTGCGCATGGGCATATATGGTGTAGTGTAGTTCCTATTTGCCTAATAGACTCTGCGCATTGGAATAATATACACTATAGTTTTGGCATAGAACTGAGGTCCGTATGCCCCTATCGAGTATATTAAACTTAACTACTTTGTGTGCCAGCTAACTCAGAGGCCACTAGAAACTCCTTGTAAACAAGAAGGGAGTAGTTTCTGGCAACCGCATAAACATGACAACTGAGAGATTTCCCTTCCTGTACAAAAATAATCATACCCGCAAGGCAGGCACCCTTGCACCATTGTGCAAAGGTGCCTGCGATGGCGCACGGCAGCCCACTGTGCGCCGGCGCTGGGGGAAAGGACATGAATGAGCTGTATCTTATAGATACGGCGCATTCCTGCCCTTTTCTTTTGCCGTAGGGAAGAGCAGCAGGAAGGCCTGCTGCGCTTCCCTACGGCAAAACCTCATAAATGATGAGGCCCCCAGGGGCAGATTTACAAGCCCCTGCGCCACTTTTGCGTCACTTTTCCCATGTTAAAAATTACTCAAAAGTGGCACAAGGGGCTTGAAAATCTTCCCCCCAGTGTTTTGGTTTTTCTGCAAGGCAATGACCCAAACACCACATTCACAATGCAATTAACTCAGCTAAAACTATGGGGCATATTACCAACAACTAGCGATAATTATCACTATGTTGGTTTAGCGGCGATATTTTTATCGCCGAGCTGCGGCGATTTTTATCGCTTAGGAACCTTGATATTATCAAGGTTTATCTCCTAAGCGATAAAAATCGGCCGAAATGCATGAATATCGCTGTAAAGTCAGCGATATTCATGCATTACCGAGCTAATGCTCTTAGCCATGTTATCCACCTACCATTGGATAACATGGCTAAGAACTGCTCAGGGGCAGGTGTTAGCTTTTGGAGATATTCGCGCTTAGCGCGAATATCTCCAAAAGTTGGTAATAGGAGATAGCAATGTTAGCGACTGTTTCCAGACGCTAACATCTTGGCACACCCACTTTGCATGTCATTAGTGATAAATATCACTGACATGCAAAACGGGGCCCAAGATGGTCGCTATCTCCTACTAGCTGTCGCTAACTGGTGTTAGCGACAGCTAGGTAATAGGGAGATAATTTTATCTCCGCTTTCTTGGCTTTTAAAGCCAAAAAAGCGGAGATAAACCCCCTTGATAATATGCCCCTATATCTTTTGCATGCAGGTTTCAAACTCCGCACACTATCTCCTTAGCAATATTAAGCACTTTTCTCATTTGGAAATCATCAACAAATCATGTATTTAATCAAAAAGCAGAAATAAAAGTCAGTTAAGACCACTGGAATGTCGCAAATATGTTTTTTAAGGGTTAAGGATTGACATTAAAAACTGGTGATTCCACCTCTCACTGAATCCATGAAACAGTTAAATTAAAGCTATGACTATCACCCCCATAAATCTTATTTGGAGTGAAATACTATCTTAAAATAATTTGTGGTTCGATTTGTAGGGTTGAAATCTGATCTTTAAATTCATCACGATGGATTAAATTCTTCAGACAAGTTTAATCTTGGCAGCCAATGCGCCTACACGAAGAGAACAATTTCGACACATAATTTAGATAAACACGTTAGTATAATGTAAGCTTGTTCCTCTAATGTGAAAGGCGGCAGTGCATTTTAGAGGAAATGGTTGTTTTGTATTGGGGGGTTTTCATACGTGATAAAATGTCCTCATAAAACTATAAAAACACAGAAATTAGCATTGAACTATGTGAACGGATAATCATTTTTTATTCGGTTAGCGCCCATTTGTCATCCCTGTCGCTCTTAAAATCCGCACACATTTTATACAAGATACTGCTAGCAACATTCAAGATTCCCCAGGGGAGATGATTTCGTGAATGTCAATATTAAATTAATAAAATTAATATTTTTTTAGCCTGGAAAATCTAATGTTGCTTAATGAATGTAGATTCACACTCAAACCAGTCTTTTTTGCAAATATTATTTTATCATTAAAGGGAAAGGTATAGTTTTCAGAGGAGAGACTGAAAACTTCAGAACTGCCTTGGGAACAGATCCCTTAATAGCTGTTCTCCATTCAGCCAAAAACAATGAATACATGTGTGAATGTGCTAATAAATGCATATTCCATTGTGTTACTGAGCCAGAACAATATGTATTCTGTTACAGACCTCGTTCTTTGAATGGTGGAGAATTGGCCAATTCCTCGGCATTTTGCCACTGTCGATTCTTGTGGGCAAAATTAAACCTGCGAGCGATTGTATCGTAGCATTCATCTAGGGCTTACCACGCCAATGTGGGGCACTGAAGTGAGTGTATACATGACTAGTAGACAAGACAATGTGGGTGCATAGTTGGAATGGTGTTGTGTTTTATTTGTTCTTATGTATGAAGTGTTTCCATGTCATAAATGATGACCACCGAGTTGCGTATACTGGGTTATGGGATGCCGCTCTTAGTGGTGTGATGGGTAAAGAAGTCAGAAACAGAGGCCTACAGGGCCTTATTTACAAGCCCATTGCATCGCAGTGCGCCACTTTTCTTGACGCACCGGTGGCACAGTGTTTCTGCCCATATTCACAAGGCCACATAAAGTCACCCTGCCTGACTTTTCATGGCCTTGTAAATATGGGTGCCATTTGACGCATTACTCTGCGGGAAAGGGCGTTCCATGGTTGTTGCTGTGGGTGTTCCCATGCAATATCCATTGAACTTGACACATCCCCAGATTAACAAAGTGTTGTAAAACTGGGAAAGCGTCAGAATCCTATGGGCACAATGATGAGAAATACTTGTATTTCTCTTTGTTTTTCCTCTTTCTATGCGTGATAGAAAGAAGAAAATGCCATCAATTATTGTTTTTGTGCAGTAAGGTGTCCCTTCCTGCACAAAAAAAATGATCCCCGCAACGCAGTACCCTTGCAACATGACGCAAGGATACCTGCGCTGGAGCACGGCAGCCAATCGTGTTCCAATGCAGGAGAAAGCACATAGATGCATCGTATTGTTGTTATTATGACCGATCCCTGTGCTTTTAAAATGACATGGCTCGGAGCAGCAAAATGGCTTGCACCACCCTGGTGCATCATTTTGTAGTAAATAGGCCCATAGTTTTTAGCAAACTGGCAGCTCTCTTTATGGTATTTGGTATAATCATAGTTCACTAAGCTGGTTAAAGCACATGGAATTCTGAGATTGTTGCTTACTTTTATGAACAAAACCAAACTGAGGGGTGGAGGGAGATATAGGAGTCTGTTTGGATAGATTCTGTTCTAATCATCCCTAATTTGAATGTAATTGTGAGATGTCAAGGATCGGTCATAGTATGTAGGTAGTTAGGATGGGACATGCAGCGGTGAACTAAATTTGAGACTTCGAGTGGTATGTAGCAGATCTCTGTAGGTATTCCATGCCTGTTCAAATGATAGTGGGTGTAATGGTGCTGTGGGCTGATTCAGTACTGGGCGAAAGATATGACCATTAGTGGTTCTGTTTTAAGACTTTTACAGAGAGAAGTATAAGGGAATTGTTTTGCAGCCTTCCTGAACAACATTTGGCAGCAAAACCAATAAGTGTTACAAGATTAGTTTTAGTGGGCCCAGGATAATTATCTATGTTTTTCAAATATTATATAACGTTCAGGCTAGATACAGGTCCCCTCGACAGACACGTCCTTGTCAAGTTCAGCATCCAGGTCCCATCCAATGCACACACACCACTGCCAGTGGCGGCTCCTCCGCTATGGTAGAGCAGCATTGTCCCATCTACCAGCAACCAAACAATGAAAAATAAAATGATAATAAACCTTTGTTTAATATTGTTTTATTTCTTTTCTCTCAGAGCCGAGGTTTGGGGTCAGGGCCAATGTGATGACATGCTGGTGGAGGAGGGGCTGCACTGCTATTCAGTGCACATGATGTTCTGGCCGGCCATCTCAGGACGGCTAAACCATCATGCGCACTGAAGCTCTCTCCGGTCCGAGCTGTATTGCCGGGTTGGAGAGTGCAGACACAGGGTTCCAGTCTAACTGGGAACGTAAATCATCGGCGCTCAGGCCAATCCTGATGCTGCTTTCAGCAGCATGAAAGCAGCTTCAGGATTGTCTGCAGTTCACTCTGGGAGCTTGCGACAGCAGAAGAGAACGGCATGATATGGCAATGCAAGTAAGTTTTTTAAAATTATTTGTTTATTTGTCTTGTCTCTCTTTCCCCCTGTAAATCCCTGCTCCCCCACTCTATCAACACACTGGCCGCTACTGACCACTGCCAGCCTATCGAAACCGGAACAGCATCACTGACAAGAACTGAAACTCCGCTCTCAACACCCACCGACCCAAACACAGCAACAGCCCCTCCCCCCCAAAGCCATCAAGAATTTTAACAATTGTAACACCTCCTGCACCGACTCCCTGGCCCTCCTCAAACACAGCAATACAACAAGATCAAGACCCCAGGCCAGTTGGTACATGGAAGATCTCAGACTAATGAAATGCCAATGCAAACAACTGGAGCACAAATGCAGAAAGGAGCACATTCAGATCCAACCTAGGACTCTACTACCAAATGATCTGGACCACCAAATGTACCGCACTGGCAGGCCGCATTGATGCCAGCACCAACAGAAACAAAGAAATCTTCACCATTGGGAAGGATTTCACCTCACCGTTGGCTGCCTCCAACTTGAACACCACCATGCTATACCTCTACAACAATCTCTCTCGATTCTTCAGCTATTTACAGCAACTTCAGTCCAGAACCGAACCAGAAAGACCTTGCCAATCACCTCCCTATCTTATCCAATGAACCAATGCTAACCACATAAACCATCCTCACCACAGAAGAAACCGCCACCACCATGAAGTCCCCTCCATTCAGGGGCTCCATCGGGACCCTGCCCCCACCATGCCTACACCGGAGGCCTGCAACCCATCAGAGCCCTGTTCACACCCATTCTGAATGCCTCCACCTCTTCAGCGACCTTCCCAGATGCTTGGAAGCATGCAACTGCCCTTGCATTGCTGACAAAACTCTCTGCAGACCCTTCAATGCTCACCAGATACAGATCGATCCCACTGCTACCATTCCCGGCCAAAGTCTTAGAGAAAATCACAAACAGACTCCTGACTGAGTTCCTCAATGACCACCACCCAGTCTGGTTTACTCCCTAACCACAGCGTGGATTCTGTCCTCATCAATGCCATGGATGACAGCCACATAGCTCTGGACAGGGCAGACATGGCAGCCCTCATTCTCCTGGACATCTCCACAGCATTTGGCTAAGTATGGGTGATTTTTGCGTATCTGTGGTCTGCGAATTCCACAAAATCGCAAAAAAGTCAGCGAATTCACGGATTTTCCCACGAAATCGCAGATTTTTGTGCGATTTCCATCTACTCAACTGGACTACTTTCTACTGGCTAATCAGTAAGTGCTACCTTGTTGGGTAAATGTATAGTGCTTTTCCTACACTGCAGCTGCGTAAAGGGCCAGAAGATTTGTCTCCACTGACCATGTGTGCCTGTAACTCTGCCATCGCGCCAAAAGGCGCCGAGGTCCCTTGAGTGAGCTGTCCATCATAGTTGGGAAAGGGCGGGAAGACGTTTGATACCGCTAGTGTGTGGTGCGGGGCTTATATGCGTGTTCACATGCCTCTTGTGTATCAAGGGTCAGAGAGCAAGCAGGGCAGCAGGTGAGGAGAAAGCAGCCTCCTGGTGACAGGAACGGGGATTGCGCTTGAGAAACTCAGGGATTCAAAGACCTCCCTCGGGTATTACAGTTAATTTTCGACGGCAGATATGGGGTTAAAGCACACTTGCCCAGCCTCGACTGTGCTCACTAATGATTTTGGACTGATTAAAACGTTAATGAATTTGAGCTTCAACTCAGGCACCTGCTTCATTTATATCTGTAAGTGCTTCCTGTTGAGGTTTAATTTTTGTGACAGGAGCCTCGTGCCAGAATGAATCTTGCCCTGCATAGTTATCCATGAAGATGCCACCGTTTTGTGCAATACCTCTACTCAACTGGAGTACTACTGGCTAATCCAGTAAGTGATACCTCGTTGGGTAAATGATAGTGCTTTTCCTACACTGCAGCTGTGTAGGGCCAGAAGATTTGTCTCCACTGACCAAGTGTGCCTGTAACTTTGCCACAGCGCCAAAAGGCGCCGAGGTCCCTTGAGTGAGATGTCCATCATAGTTGGGAAAGGGCGGGAAGACGTTTGATACCGCTAGTGTGTGGTGCGGGGCTTATATGCGTGTTCACATGCCTCTTGTGTATCAAGGGTCAGAGAGCGAGCAGGGCAGCAGGTGAGGAGAAAGCAGCCTCCTGGTGACAGGAACGGGGATTGCGCTCGAGAAACTCAGGGATTCAAAGACCTCCCTCGGGTATTACAGTTAATTTTCGACGGCAGATATGGGGTTAAAGCACACTTGCCCAGCCTCGACTGTGCTCACTAATGCTTTTGGGCTGATTAAAACGTTAATGAATTTGAGCTTCAACTCGGGCACCTGCTTCATTTATGTCTGTAAGTGCTTCCTGTTGAGGTTTAATTTTTGTGACAGGAGCCTCGTGCCAGAATGAATCTTGCCCTGCATAGTTATCCATGAAGATGCCACCGTTTTGTGCAATACCTCTACTCAACTGGAGTACTACTGGCTAATCCAGTAAGTGATACCTCGTTGGGTAAATGATAGTGCTTTTCCTACACTGCAGCTGTGTAGGGCCAGAAGATTTGTCTCCACTGACCAAGTGTGCCTGTAACTTTGCCACAGCGCCAAAAGGCGCCGAGGTCCCTTGAGTGAGCTGTCCATCATAGTTGGGAAAGGGCGGGAAGACGTTTGAAACCACTAGTGTGTGGTGCGGGACTTCTATGCGTGTCAACATGCCTCGTGTATAAAGCGTCAGAGAGCGAGCAGGGAAGCAGGTGAGGAGAAAGCAGCCTCCTGGGCACAGGAATGGGGATTGCGCTTGAGAAACTCAGGGATGCAAAGACCTTCCTCGGGTATTACAGATAATTTTCGACGGCAGATATGGGGTTAAAGCACACTTGCCCAGCCTCGACCGTGCTCACTAATGTTTTGGCTGATTAAAACGTTACTGAATTTGAGCTTTAACTTGGGCAGCTGCTTTATTTATATCTGTAAGTGCTTCAAGTTGAGGTTTCATTTTTGTCCCACAGGAAGCACTTACGGAGTTAAGGCAGGTGCCCAAGTTGAAGCTAACTTTGTAACCATTTTAGAATGGCGCCAGCAAGCACTCTGGCAGCTTGCCGGCGCCATTCTAAAATGGTTACAAAGTTAGCTTCAACTCGAGCACCTGCCTTAACTGTGCTTCCTGGGGCCAAAAAAACAATCCGCCTGCTCGCAAATGCACGAATTTTCGGGCAATTTTGTGAGATTCGCGGATCGCGAAATTGCCGAAAATTCGCAAATTTCACGAGCGGAGCGGATTTTGTGCCCATACTTACATTTGGAACAGTCTCCTACCCCATCCTCATCCAACATCAAAACAACATTGGATTCCAAGGACACACACTTCTATGGATCTGATCCTCCATGGACCCAGTCTGTCAGCCTGGTATCGTACACCTCAGACACCCATGATCTAAGTGGAGTTCGGCAAGGATCTTCCCTGAGGCTGATCCTCTTTAATACATTCATGATCCCTCTGACCATTATCATCCACTCTCAGAATATCAACCTCCTTTTCTATGCAGATGACATGCAACTCATTCCCTCACTCAGGGACAAGTTACCCCATACCTGGATCAAGTTCAATGCCTGCATGACTGAAATCGCCCACTGGATGAAGACCAACTGTCCAAAGATGAACAGCGATAAGACTGAAATCATGATCTTCAGGAAAAACACGTCACTGTAAGACTCCACCTGGTGGCCGACAGAGCTAGGACCGACACCCACACCTTCACAACCCTTGCCAAGAACCTCGGGATCATCATCACCAGGAAACGCTACATGACTACCCAAGTCAATGCCGTCATTGCCACACGCTCCATACCCTGAAGATACTGAGAAAGATTTTCAAATGGTTCACAGTGAGCACCCGGGAAA
The DNA here is from genome assembly GCF_964261635.1 of Lissotriton helveticus. Taxonomy (NCBI): domain Eukaryota; kingdom Metazoa; phylum Chordata; class Amphibia; order Caudata; family Salamandridae; genus Lissotriton; species Lissotriton helveticus. The sequence goes on along the minus strand of NC_136069.1, from coordinate 1,507,325,333 downwards.
ATAGTCACACCCACCCTGGTCACAAGTAAGCTGGACCATGGCGATCAGAGTGATCAGAACATCTGCACCGCCTTTGAGGTCGCAGACTGCTCACACTCTTATTTAGCCCTGCTGATATTGGGGCGAGTTCTAGTTAAGGGGGCTAACTTGCTCAAGCACTTTATCAGAAGGGAACAGACAGGTGTTGGGAGACTCCCCTTGTGCCACCTGGAGCTGCCATTTTGAGGCAGCAGCACTCTAGTTGTTTACAGGGTGATGTCCCTAGACTTCTTAAAACAAGCCATTGCCAAATGCACGCCAAAGGCAATCTCATCTGCACCCATCCATGCTCCAACTGTCCTCAGCACCAGCCATGCTGCCCATTCTCAGTCACATCAGAGGTAGAGTATGGTTTATTCTTTACCTGAACTTCTTTCACTAGGCACTAGCAATGGTTGTGCCGGCATGGGGGTCAATCCCAAAGCTGGCCTTACCCCGTAATGTGTTAGCTGTTCTAGGTCCTTAGCTATTTGTAGCAAGATTAAGAATGCTACTCATGGGTCCAAGGCCTCCACATATTTTTGTTTTGAGGCAATTAGAGATACGGGCTGCTCTAATCAATGTACGGTCCGTGCATAACAATGCACTTTACATTAGCGAACTTCTCATGGATAAGCAATTAGATGTGCTGTTCCTAATGGACACTTGGCTATTAGAGAGCACTGCCTTGTACAGCGGTATGGTGATTCCACAGGCTATGGTATGCTCCATAGTGACAGGGTGGACAAGAGAAGAGGAGGTACAGTGATTGTTATCAAACAGTCCCGTAGATGCTCTTCGTTTGAGGGCACAGCGCTACAGGGGGCAGAACCACTTGGCTTTTGTCTCTCACTGTTTGCTAATAAAACATTAGCCTGGATTTTATTTTATCGACCACCTAATTATGCTGGAGAATTCTTGGCATCCGTAGACAAATGCTTATCCAAGTATCTTTTGAAATATACCAGCTTTACCCTGTTGAGAGATTTGAACCTTCATTTGGATAATACTTGTGATCCACACAGTTGGTTACTCCTTGAGAGTATGAAACAATAAATGAATTGACCCACCCATTCTGCAGGCCATATTCTTGACTTTATTTTCACTAACTGCCAGATAAAGGTCTTAGACATTCTTATGAATGATTGGTCGGACCATACCATGATCCATTTTGCATGGAAGGTTGAACAGGGATCGTTTGGCAGAAGAATCATTCCTTCTCTTCCCGACAGAAATTGATTTAAAATATTGACCGAAATGATAACATCCACTCTATTCTCTAGTATCCCGAAAGGATGCAGGGATATTGCGGCCGACTCTCATGCGGTTAATGATTGACTTCTACAAATGGCAAATACTGTGGCACCACTGAGAGAGAGTTCTGGCACAGCTAAGAGCGGACGCTTGCTTGTTTCATCATTCAATGATGAACTTAGAAATCACTGTAAGCTGTGTAAGAGACTGGAAAGAAGCTGTAGGCAAGACTACCTACCGGCAGACAACGAACGCTACAAAAGCGCACTGAAAGACTATTATTGTCAAGCTATTAAAGGGGCTCAAGTTGACCTCTTTGCTAGAAATGTGTCAGACTCTGGTTGCAGGTCCAGAGATGTTTTTAAAATAGTTAGAAAATTCACTCATCTGGATGCACTTCAATTACCATTAGAACCTGACACAAAGCTGTTCTCACAATTATCAGACTTTTTTGATAATAAAATCAGTGGTATTTTGGAGTCACTCACGGAACCAATGGCCCCCTGGAAATGGTTGGAGTGGAAGAGTTGCCTTCAACAACCTCACAAGCTTTGGCTTGTTCTCTTCGTGAGTTTAGGCCCATTTTGCTGTCCAAGTCGGAACAAGCATTAAGAGCCTGCAAAAATGATCGATGCCCACCATATTCTCTTGTGGTTAACTGCAAAGCGATTACCCCACCCTCAATCTTCTCCTAAATAGCTCACTAAGCTCAGTCATAGTCCCCAGCTGTTGGAAACAGGCAAAACTAATTCTGTTGCTAAAGAAACCAACATTGGTGTTAGTGGGCCCACTTTGGACTGGCTTCATTCTTTCCTACTGGACTGTAGCCAAGTGCCTTGGATGGTACCCTACTCTTCATAACATAAGCCACTAGAGTTTTGTGTTCCCCAAGGTTCAGGCTTGAGCCCAACACTGTTTAACATGTATATGGCACCGCTTGCAGTGCTAATTGAAGTCTTTGCCATGTAAGTGGTGTCTTATTCTAATGATACACAGATTGCCCTCACATTAGACAAGAATGCTAACAATTCCTTAATCAACGTATAGCCATGCCTTTTAGCTGTGTTCCAGTGGATGTGTATTACCAATTTGCAGGAAAACGCTGATAAAACTGAGATTGTTTGGCTCACCTCCCCCTGCATGGGATGGCCACTGCTGACCCAGTTACGTTCCACCTCCACCCGCAACTACTGCTTTAGTGCATAATCTTGGGGTAAAATTCATCAATAAAACTTCTTTCAACACACAGGTGAGTGCTGGTGTAGGTATTTGATAATGCCTCTTAAAATGCCTGAAGACATTTCTGTACCTTTTACCTAGGCAATATCAGAAAATGATAGTTCACACCCTTGTCACTTCTTGACTGTACTATGCGAAAACCCTTTATTGCATACCAACTGAGAAGATTGCAGGCAGTTCAGTATGAAGCCGCTTGGCCTGTTCTAAAAGTGCCTAAAGGAGTCACATTCAGCATCATCTCAAGGAGCTACACTGGCTCCCAATCAAGGAAAGAGTGAGGTGTAAAGGATTCATCTGGACTCGCAGAGCCTTTTACCATTCTTGGCCTCGGTACCTGATGAAAATTATTAGGCCGTATCATCCAGCCCATCCTCTGCCATCTTCAGATGTGCTGTTGGCAGTGGTCCCGAGAGCGAAGCGGAAAAAGTGAGGTGGCTCATCCTTTCCTTTCCTCGTGGCTACCATCTGGAACTCACTCCCTTTGCAGCTTCACACGATAAAGGACAAACTCACCTTTAAATGCCATTGGAAGACCTGGCTATTTGAAAAGGCATTTAGATAACCTGTTTGGGAATGAATAGTCTACAAGCCTAGTTAGCAATGGGACACTAATTGAGTAGTTGTGCACTCTCTAAGACCGATGATTGATTGATTGATATTGGAACACACTCTATTCCGGGATCATCAAAAAACTCACTGAAGGCTGCAGACCATTCAGAACTCAGTGACCTTAATCACTCTTAACCTCCCACTCTGTACTCACATCAAACCACACCTGACAGAGCTCTCCTGGCTCCCCATTCACAAACAAGCACAATTCAATCTCCTCACCCACACTTTCAAGGCACTACATAACACTGGCCCAGCATACCTCACCAATCGGATCTGCTTTTACAAATCTTCCAGACGCCTCTGTTCATCTAGACTTCTACTTGCGCAAATCCCACCCTTATGGAAAACCAGATCTGGCAGTTGAGCCTTCTCCTACATTGTTCCTGCCGCTACACATAAGAGCCTCCTTCTCTCTTCTGAAATTCCGCAAGAAGCTGAAGACATGGCTTTCAAAATTGTTGCTCTAGGGCCTAGGTCTACCTATACACAAACCTGCTCAACGCCAGGATACCATCCCGGATGATAGTGAGCTATACAAATCTGCATACCATGTCACCCCTTCATAATTTATTTGTCCATAGAAAGTTATTAGAGCATTTGCCAATATGAGGAGAGTGTGCTGGCTATCTGTTGAGCTTCTACGGACTGTAGATTGTACTTGAAGGAGAGACCATTGTTCTCGGTTCAATATCAGGGATATGGATTGGTATAGTGGTGGACATACTTAAATAAGAGTCTCTGTCTTGCTAGAACATTGAAACTAGTGCCATCGTGAGACAATTACTCATGTTGGCATCCACTTGGCCCGAATTTTATTCACAGGGCGGGATCATGTGATTGGCGAAAGGTATCGTATGTGACATTGAGCTTTATTACTCAACGTTATTTAGATGCATGCAGTAATGCCAGAAATGGTGCATAATTCTAACTAGCACATTAGTGCACTAGTCCAGTGTGAGAACATTATTGCATAGTCGAAATCCTTTAGGATTGAAACTGGGAGTCGAAATAAGCCCTGTTACTGTAAACAGTGAACAAACTCATCAAATGTTCTTGATCACAAACAGAAACCTATGGTAAACTACTCAGTAGCAAGGATATTGTTCAGACTATTAATGAGGGATATCATGCCACTGCACTTTTATTTTGAGCAATCAGATCATAGAGGGGATGGACGGTGCCTGTTGTAAATCTGCAAATTCACTTTAGCATGACTAATAAGTGTTGCTTGTTTTTAAATATCTCACGATGAGCTATGAGCTATGATGGTGAAAGACATTAATGGGATTCTGAGTGCATTTCCTTTATTATTTTGAAGACCATGATGTTAATTTGTTATACCTCTATCTTGTATATACAAAGTAACTGCATTTTTGCTGTTTCCTTTATTGTGCATGGCAGTAGCCACCAGTGTAGGCGAGCAGGGGAAATGTATGATGGCCGTGTATGGGTGAGTCAGCAGCTTGAGACACTGAAAGAGAGAGGGGCGGAAATAGACCCATCAGGGAAGAGAGCTATGGAAATGAAAGTCAAAGATAGCTGTGTAGAAAGCAAAAAAAAGATGGGCCACGCAGTCCCTTTGAGCGTCTAAAGGCAACTCATACATGCATACAGAAAAGGAAACATTGTACCCTGACACAAGCAGTAGAAGGATACAGCCCATCCAAGCAATCCACAGTGATCAAAAACCTGAAGTAGGGCAAGCAAAAGAAATGGAGGGAAAGCCATCAAATAAGGGAGCAGGGACCTGAGATAGACAAGAAAGGCATCCTATCATGAGTATGGGGTATGCCAAAATCCCACTCTAAGTATATGTTAAAGTTTTGATAACAGTAGGTCTTCAGGCAGCTGAATATCTCTGTAGAGCGACCTAAGACGGTCTGTAGAAGGATCTATAAATTGTACTTGAAATGGCAACTTTTGCGTTTGAATTATTGTGACAGTTATATAGATTAGTAGATTCATCCTGTGCTTAATTTGTACCAGTGACCAGTTTGTATCATATTTTCCAGCCATCCTGCCTACCAGTTTCACACAGTCTTCCTAGCCTATGCTTTCAACAAGGCCTGGTATAAGATGCAGTCAATGTAAACATTAAAACAAAGAGAGCTTTGGTATCTGAGATTGATAGCAGCTCATGCCGCCATTCAGCTACTACATGGGTCCATCACAGCCAATTAAAAGTGCAAGAAGGTGGGGATGGGCATCTCATTGAGTCTTTGGGTTACATCCAGACAATACAGACTCACCACAGTGTCCTCATAATTATTCTGTGCTGCTCCACTTCACCTTGAAGTGCACCAGCAACATGTTGCCCAACTTTGCTGGTGGTGCGAGAGTGCCACTGACTGAACCCACTCATCAGCATTGCCCTCCTGCTGCATGGTAAATCCTGACTGGAGGTTTGAGAGGCCACAACTTGACGGCATGGTAGATAGGTGCATGGTTGATAGGGTGAGGAGGAAGGTGGCACTGTAATGGTCCCTTTCAGTAAGTGGTGCAGGTAGTATAAAAGACTTGAAAAGTATGGGGCACCATGAATGATTTTTCTTTCAGCAAGTGGTGTAAGGGGCAGGGGTGGTTCCTCCACTAAGGTGGAAGAGCATCGCCCCACTGCTTTTCACAGTGTAAAAAAGGACAAATAATATGATAAAAACTTAACGTTATTATAATTTTATTGTTTCCTGCTGCAGCAGCTTTGTGGGGCGGGGTTGCTCTGCTCACAGAGCCGGGGGAGGAGTGATGGGCACACTCTGTAAGTGTGCAAGAATGTTTGGCCAACCCTCTATGGCCGGCCAAACAGTCATGCACACTGTGCATGTTCTCCACCCAGGCTGTAGGTGGAGAACATGCCCAGGCTCCCATTCCCTGGCTGAGCATTGAATCATGGTGCTCAGACCAATCACTACGCTGCATTGCAGCCTTGTGATTGGCTAAGAAGAGCCTGGGTGCTTCCTGCTTCCTGTCCAAAGCGAGAGTTGACAGAGAAGAGACGTGGTGATAAGGTAAGTTGATTTTATTTTTACACCTACCCGCCTAGCCACCCCAAATCCATACCGGACGCCACTGGTAAGGGGCATGTGGCAGAAATCAGTGTTGGGACAACTGATGACAGTATAGGTGCTCTGACAAGTGTGGGGTGCATATTTTGTCTTTCCCTAGAACAATGATGGCTAACCCTTGGCATATTGGGCACTCTTGGCAACTGTCTATTTCTGGCATAATGGAGGCACGTGCTTTACCTATTGAGCATTCTTGGCAACAGTCTTGCTATCCCTGGCAAAATAATGTCCCATTCCTGACATATTGTGGGTGTTGACTTGATTGTGGCTATATATTGTTTAATGGTGGCAGGCTCAAAATCGTGCTCACCCTCAATTTATTGCGGCCATTTTTAACATAATCCTGGCTGTCCCTGGTGCAAGGGCAGTGACTATCTCTGCCACTAAATAAACATCAATAGTATTTGAAGATGGTGATGAATAGGCATGACAGGTACACTTGGTGCCTTTGTAAGAGAGGTGCATGTGAGTGCTTGTTCAAAATTATAAGCTCTTGTTTACGGACCAACCATACTAAAATAAGTCACGGTCTTTTCGCAACAGAAATCCTGTATTTTATAGGGATTAGAGGGCTAGAGCTTATTTCTGCAAAAGAAAACTTTTGTTTTTCTCAATAGAATGTCTTTATTTTCATAAGCTGGCAAGCTGATGTTTCAAACAAAATGACTAGCATACTATTTGAAGGATACTTCCTGCAGTGATCAGGAGGCCGATTGCTGATTTTGGTTGAATAGTATCATTTACTGCTGTGGCATTTGTTACAAGACTTGTTTGAAGGCAATCTTCTAGGTTAGGAAAACCTTTGAATGATATCACTATTGCTGTTTGGGGCCTGAGAATGTAAGATTAGTGCAACCTGTCTGCTGGCTGGTCCTGTAACTTATATGTAATTGAGATTGCCATTGCAGTATGAGCCCGTAGAAATTGTCTGTCACTACTTTCTATGGTATGTGATAGTAGAGATCTGTATAACTTTGGATTTTTCCATCTTGCCACTTTCAGGGAAATTCTAAAAAATCTGATTGGAAAGGCCAAGGTGGAACAATGAACTGAAGGAAGATGCTATGTAAATTTTGATAAATGACAGGCCATGTAAAACGGTGTAATCAGATTGTTCATCTGCCTCTAATACATATAGTCCTCTAATAAATAAAACTCCTTAGCCACAGGTATGAAAATTGTGCAAAAAAAAATCCACTGTGTTGACTTCTTGGGGAGTAATGATTACATGGTACACCACATATAACGATTGGCACATTTTAATAATGCCTATTGAGAAGTTCAGGAGTATTGTATCCTGTTTATGTGAAGATTGGGCTACAAAATTCACAGTTTAAAGCTATTTTTTTGGGGGGGGGGAATGTCTCGGAGGAGAACTACCCAAGCTCCCAGAAAAGAGAAGGGACACTCCCTTCACTTGCTTACACGTCACTATTCAGTGAGATATTTACACAATTCAACTATAAAAGCTTCCCAATTGTTACTAATTGAAAACAGGCTTAGTGATAGCACCGAAGATGGAGAGCAGTGCTCTAGGTGGCAAAAGGCAGCTCCAGTAAAAGGTGGCAGCCCAGCCCCAGCAGTGGTAGTGAACATCACCCTCAATTATGAAAAGGTTTGGGATATTGAACTCGTTTTTAATTTATTGCAAATAAAAGACTAGCGTTTCAATGTATACAAAATGCTCATTTGCTTGGAGCCATTTAAAGAGTTGATGTTTTGCTTGGAGCCATTTAAAGAGTTGATGTTTTGCTTGGAGCCATTTAAAGAGTTGATGTTGTGATCATGGTAACAGTGACAAAAGTGTACAGGAATGAGTCATGACTGTCAGACAAACAGAGTTAAATCTCACACATCTTGATTTCAGATTGAGTGCAAAATCATGGTACATCAGGTATGACAGCTAGTTGCCTTTGCATGAACAAATGATGAAACCAGGACAATTGTCAAGAAGGACACAAAGGGCCGTGTTACAGAAAGTGCCTCGGGGGCATAATGGCATGTGCATCCGCTTTGTGCACCCTGGGGCACTTTGGCATTACAGAAGGGGCCACAGACACTTGTGCGGCCCCTGCTGAAATACAGATAGTGCTGGAGCACATGTAGCACTAGCGGTATCTCGAGAGGGTGTTACCTTATTTGCATGGGGCTAATGAGGGAATCACTGTTTCTACACCCACGCCATATTATGGACACACGTGCAAAAGTAAATATGCTGTCAGAAGGCACACTGCAAGTGCGCCACAAAAAGGTGACACACTGTCAGAGCCCCCCTGATGGCAGCCCTCTGGAGGGGGGAAATTGAGTTCCAGTGCCTGCACAGACATCGCCTTGCAGGCGGGTGCAGTCACACACGGCACCCTCCTGCTGGGGGATCTCTCTCTCTTTCTTCTTCATAGTGCAGAAGGCCTGCACTGTGAAAGATGTAGCGGCTTTCAAACAGCAGCTCCATATTTCACTTGAAGGCACTGCCCCCAGGGCAGACCAGGTTTGTGGCTGCTCCGGGGGCTGCACATTCACTGTAATAGGGCACACTTTCCCTATTTGCACAAGGCGCACCTATTTACATGTGCGCCAAACTACAAACAGGAAAAATATTCCCTATGTGTCATAGGCCCCCTGGAACATACAGCAATACAAGAGTACTATAGATAGTGTATTTTCAGTTCATTATGTCATGAAGCTTTGCCTACCATGGGAATATTCAGGGTATATGGGAGCGACATGATATCTTCACACAACACTCCACATGTATAAGATCCCAGAACATGACTGCATAGGTTATAAAATAGCTACTTAGATGCCTGTGTCTCATCAAGGCAAGATGTGGACAATCTACACACCTCAAATGGATGATGTTGGCCTCACCTAACTTGATGTTACTGATACATTGCATTGAGCAGCAACCGTGTCTGTCACATATTGCAATGTGGAGACAACTTAGCATGCACCTGTCAGTCATAGCGTATGCTATGTTTGAGGAAGATGAAATCAGGAGATTGGTAGACCAATCAAGAAAGAGCATTCAAGTTCTGGAAATCAATGTATGGACTTTACTGTTCTAAGAGCTCCATCAACTGTTCTTTTAAAAAAAAATGTTTATTTTTACTGAAGTTTTTATACCAAATGTATGATATTTTATGGGTATAGTATTGTAAGTTCAAAATATTGGGTTCACCAATTGCTTCCTTTATGTTTGTCAGAATTATGTACGTTTGAGAGAAAACCTATCAGAGGAACAATGTTACCTGTTAGGCCCTGTTAAATGGCAAGTAGTTAACTAGAACATTAGGGCACTGAGCAAGGAGCTTCCCACTAAATCAGTAGGTTGCATCACTAAGCTGCATTGAAGAATAACAGAAGGATTTCTGTTTGTCACCATTAATTCATAGTGGATTGTTCGGCATCCATCTTTGGAAATGAGAGAAGCAAGGGGCGAAGATGGCGGCTGCTAGTCAGCCGTGTGAGAGGTGAGCTCCTCACTGGGCTCCCCTTCTTCGTCGTTGGAAGTTGTTTCAAGAAGCCGAGCAGGGGCTCAGTACATGTAAAGCCTAAAGAAACACTTTTGTAGGGGAAAACTCTTACAGCAAAAAACCTTCTGAGATGCGGCAACATTGTTTCCCTGCTTCATTGGTGTCTCAGTCTATCAGGGCCGGTCTGGGAACCAAAACCGGCCCTGGCAAAGTGCTCGGCCGTCTCCCCCCTCCCCCACGAGGGGGTTGGGGGTACTGCCGAGCTCTTTGCCAGGGCCGGTTTGCAGCAAACCGGTTTTTGCAGCGGTTTGCTGCAAAAACGGCCCTGTAACAAATACGGCCCCCCACCTGTGCGGCGCACCGGGGGATAGCCGGGTGCCCTCTACGGCCAGTCCGGCCCTGCAGTCTATCTGGAAGGAGAAGAGGAGGAGGCGGCGGGCTGTTGCTCTGGCCGGAGCATGCCCGGGCAGAGCAGCTGTTTGCTCGTATTGAATACGCAGCCTGTAACTGGTCAAGAGGCAGGGTGAGAAGGTGTCTGGCTGTTTGGCTGCCGGTCGACATATCGAAGCTGCTGCAAGGTTGCTGGAAGGGTCGCGGAGTCCATGGAGTAAAATAGTACGAGCAGTACGAAACTTGAGACGGGACAAAGGACAAACAAATATACTGCCGGTAAGCGCAAGGAATGCCTGCTGGTTGGGGGTATATCTAAATCTTCTGGAAATGCTGTGAAAACATTGTGAAAGCGCTGTGACCGGATTAACATAGGCGGCTAAAAGACTCTTGTCAGGAGGGGGAAAGAAAAAAAACATCGCCGGTAAGCGTGAGGGCTGTCTGTCTGTTCGGGGAATATGTAAATTGGCTAAAACGCTTTGAAATGTGAAATGCTGTGATCGGACTGGACTAATACATGGACTGACAAAAGGAGAAAACAGTAAAAACGCTGGCATTCAGGGTTAAAGATTCAGGAATTATATAAAGTGTTGAGAGCTCTGTGACTCTAGGAGGTAAATTACATTTTACTTAATCGGTAGAGCGGGCATCAGTCTGTGGCGAGAAGTAGCGAGAAGCAGGCACTATGCCTCCAAAATCGGCCTGTGGTGGTAAAAGTCGGGGTATGTCGGAACGTATGGATGAGAGCAGATTGCAAGCTTTATCTAAATTTGGTATCAATACTAAAGCAGCCTTAGAAGGTGCCGTTGGTGATTTAAGTGCACAGGCTGGGGATAATAAGCTGGGTGTGGAAAAAAAGTTCCTCAAACCGTTTACAAAAGCAAAAAAAGGACAGTGAAGAGAAAACAGCATGTGCTACAATTCCGGGTGGGATGGATGGCACAAACACTGGTATTGAACTGATTAAAACATGCTCTAATCAGGAAAAAGGATCTGTATCAAAGTCAGCGCAGGCTGCCTCAGAGGTGCCACCGGGGGCAGAGTCTGATTCTACAGTTAGAGACTCACAGTATTGTCAAGATACTCCCGCACACGACTCCACTTCGGGTGATGATGTAAAAAGTAGGAGTATGACAAAGTCCTTCAAAGAGGGTGATTCTGGGGAAAAATATTATTCCCTTTCAGAGTCCTCAGATCTATCGGAAGGGGATCAAGATGGGCAGGATGACGGGCAGAATGAGAAAGAGTGGGGACCAAGTTTGGGATCCCTGGAAGGGTCAGCAATAAGCTTATGGAACGAATCGACTACCTCAAACACGGAAGAGACAAATTTGGATACCACTATGTTGCAAATTGGTTTGATTAATGCAGCAAAGGTGTCCCATTCGGGGATGGCTAAAAGTTTTATGTGGAAGATCTCCCTGACCCCTCAGTCACGACCCCCTGCTACAGAACGGACAGATTTGGTTTTAGATAATGGTGGCACGGCGGGGGCCATGTGGTGGATCAGACGGGAGAAATATCACTGGCTGCGATCTATCAATTCATCGTGGATCACAGACTTGAAACCCGAACCGAAAATCTTAAGACCCATACCGCTTGCCGGAAACTCCAGAATACAGTCAGAAAAATTGCGAAAATCTGTAATGAATTTACGGACAGAATAAATGAGGCAGAGGTGAGAATATCAACCTTAGAGAATGAGGTAACAGCACAGAAAACCACCCTTAATGCTATGACCTTTAAGAGAGATGACACTGAGTTGAAAATTGTGGATTTGGAGAATCGCCTACGCCGTAATAACCTTAGAGTGCTAGGTATTCTGGAAGGCTCTGAAGGGTTAGATGTGCGTAAGTTTGTGATTGATCTCTTTACCGAAGATTTCCCTGAACTTACAACGTGGAACTGGTCTACTGAGATTCAAAAGGGCCCATAGATTCCCATTTAGGTTGATGCCAAACAGGGGATCTCAATCAGAGACTAAACCAAGGGCCATTTTGATCTTTTTAAATAACTTCCTAGCACGACAGGCCCTATACGATCTGGCGCAACCAGATAAGAAGTGATATGGTAAGGGTGCTCAGTTTTTTGTAAGGCCTGATTTTTGGCATTATACAGTGGAGAAGAGGTGGCTGTTACAACAACTCATAACACAATTTCAGAACAAGGGGGCACAGGCGTTTTTACTTAACCCTGCCACACTAAAAACTGTCAACAAGGGCCAAATGAGGGTTTTCACGTCAGAAGTCCAAGCCAAAGAATATCTGGACTCTATTGGAACCACGTCAGAAAAAAGAAAAGAAAATGGGACTGATAAGTCGTCAGGCGCCTGATGATTATATGGTTGGAGGACATATGCTTGAGACTATATAATGTGTAATCAAGCAGCAGCAGTAACATATAGGTATACACTATCGGGGGTCATTCCCCGTTACAAAGGAGAAGGGGAGACACCAAAACGCAAGTTTCTCTCCATCGTAAGGGCGATCAACCCTTTTGCCTATGTAGAGGGAAATGGTTGGGGGAGGGGGGTCTGGTTAGGTGGGGATAGTGGATTGGGGGGCACAGGGTTGGGTGAAGGGGGTCAGGGGGGTGAAGGTGAGATTGGTGTTAGGGGCAGGGGGGTCGAGGGAGGGAGGTGGTTTGTAGGGGGGCTCAGGGGCAAGATAAGCAAAATAAAAAACAGAAATCAGAGCTATCTATTTTTATTGGGAATTAACAAACTGTGATGCAGGAGCAACAATAGTCAGATAAGGGAACTAGCAGTATCAAATATGGATAAATATAGGATCTATTAATCTAATGTGGGGGGTTTAAATGATAGAAAAAATGGGGAAAAGTCTTTGAGATAATTAGAACACTGAATCCAAACTTAATATGCTTACAAGAAACGCATATACCATGGCGAAATAGGAACCTCTTAGAGATCAGGGGTTATTCCCTAGCGGCATGTTCTTTTCAGGATACGATTATTAGAGGGGTAGCTATATATCTGAGACAACAGGATGGACCGGTAATACGATCAGCCGCGGACAAGTGGGGGCGGTGGGGAATAGTAGAACTGCCCAACGGTTTTACAGTTGTGAATATCTATGGCTCTAACTTAGGTGACAATGGTATTTGGAGGGTATTGGAAGTGGAATTAACTAACTGGTCTCAGCGGCTGATAGTATGTGGTGATTTTAATATACACCAGGACGTGACGAATGTCCAGACACAAATATTTTTAGGAAGGAAACCGAGGGTAAATAGGGCAATCAGAGCATTTAAAGATACTCATGGTCTGTGTGATATCTGTGTGGAAAAACAGCAAGCAGATCCTGGATTTACATATTTTTTCCATCCGCATAGGAAATTTGTGCGGCTGGACAACTTCCTTGTCTCTCATTTATTGATAGGTAGCTTAGAAATCATAAAACTGCCTCAATTATAGTCTGATCATGACCCCTTGATATTAGAGTTCAAGGAGGTCATGAAAGTTAGACAAAGGGCTCAATGGTCCTTCGATATGAAGCTGCTCCCAGATGAGGAATTCAGTATTTTTATTATACAGTGGGCACAGGAATTTTTTGATTGCAACAGGTACAGCGCATCTCGGGAGTTAGTCTGGGATACATTTAAAGCTGCCCTGAGAGTTCAGATAATAGGATATGTAGCTCGCAGTCAGAAACAGCGTAAAAAGCAAATTGATCAACTAATTAACACATTATCTTAACTAGTGGCAGAACATATTCAGATAATAAATAAGGGAGGCCCGGAGGGTTCCATAGCTGAACCTATAACCAAACTAGCTATAGCTAAGCCAGAAATAAATTTATATTTTCGGACCGAAATCGCCCAGATGTTCCAAGCGTATCGTGGGGAGCTTTATGAATATGGGGAGGCTACTGGGCGACTCTTAGCATTAAGAACACGGCAGAAATCTGTTAGAAATATTATAGTCAAAATGAGGGATAGTAATAATCAGCGAGTATCCGGACCACAAGAAATAATTGGGGTATTTCAGGAATTCTATACTAAGCTTTATCGCTCAGACGAAAGTGTGTTGGAAGCTGATGAATATGATGAAAGAGCATATGAACATCCTCTCCTACCACAATTAGATTCTGAGGCTGCCATACAATTGGAAAGTGAAATAACCATAGAGGAAGTTCAGGAGGCACTGGCATCTCTTGCATTGGGGAAAGCTACAGGCCCTGATAAAAGCCCCCCTAGAAATGTATAGACTACTATCATCTCAAATACCTCCTATCATGCAAGATTTATTTGTTAGTATTCAATATAGAGGGATTCCACCCGTCTCGTGGCAGGATATGGATGTGGTTGTCTTTTTGAAAAAAGGAAAATCTCCAGAAGTGATGATCGTGTATCAAGAGGGAGAGAGAGGACCAGCTAGCTAGTCCGTATCCCCAATTTATATAGACTTTAATCAAAAGGAGACTAGCTAAAGTTTGAGGGAGGTTAAACAAGATTTAGTATTAAAATCTAAGTGACTCAGTCTTGTTTTGTCAAGGGATAGTGACACCTAGTAGGTGTGCTCATGAAGCCCTCACCCACCAACCTAGTTGGTGGCATGCTTCATCATCGGGCCCACCCAGTGACACCTAGCGTGTCCCGGGTGTGCTACGACGCCTGATTACAGCGGAGCAGGTATGTCGCTGTGTGTGCGGTGAGGGGTGCTTTGAATGTGAATTTAAAACGGCTTGGCGGAGGTCCCAGTACCCGAAGGTGAATAAACTTTAATACCTGGGCCACCGTCAGCGGTTAAAAATAAGGCTGTGGGACGTTAGAGGCGAGTTACGACCTCCCACGTCCTTGATGGGTCAACATGTTTCAGCCAGTGCCTTATGAATATGCTGGCTTTCTTCAGGACAGATAAAAGGTGTGTGCAATTAAAACTAGTGGATGTGAGATACAGACTATGTGTCTACACACCCTAAAGTGTATCGCCTCTAACGTCCCACAGCCTTATTTCTAACCGCTGACGGTGGCCCAGGTATTAAAGTTTATTCACCTTCGGGTACTGGGACCTCCGCCAAGCCGTTTTAAATTCACATTCAAAGCACCCCTCACCGCACACACAGCGACATACCTGCTCCGCTGTAATCAGGCGTCGTAGCACACCCGGGACACGCTAGGTGTCACTGGGTGGGCCCGATGATGAAGCATGCCACCAACTAGGTTGGTGGGTGAGGGCTTCATGAGCACACCTACTAGGTGTCACTATCCCTTGACAAAATAAGACTGAGTCACTTAGATTTTAATACTAAATCTTGTTTAACTTCCCTCAAACTTTAGCAAATCTCCAGAAGTACCATCATCGTATCGTCCAATATCGCTCATGAACGCGGACGCTAAAGTGTACTCAAAAATAATGGCCACCCGACTACAAAAGACCATTGTTGCTCTCATATCACCATGGCAACATGGCTTTGTCCCTGGCAGGGGGACCACAGACCATACAAGGCGGGTTATGTCAATTCTGGACAAAGCAGAGGTGGATGAGGTTGAAATGGCTGTGGGCCTCCTGGACACGGAGAAGGCCTTCAATCAAGTGGCCTGGGGATACTTATGGAGGTGCTTGGTAGATAGAGGATTTTATTCAGGAATTGTAAAGGTTCTCCAGGCAATGTATTTTAAACCACATGCCCAGATTCAAATTATGAGTCATACTTCTAGGAGGATAGGGATAGCCAGGGGGACGCGTCAAGGCTGCCTCTGTTCCCCTATTTTGTTTGCATATTATTTAGACCCTTTTATCAACTGTATTTTACATAATCAGCTGATAAAACCAGTCAAAATCCATGATTATGAAACAAAAATGTTAGCATACGCAGATGATATTTCAATTATTACAGCCGAACCCTGAACTGCTATTAAAGAAATTGAAAGCTTGGCAGCCCAATTTGGGGAGAAATCTGGATATCTTTTAAATAACACTAAAATACAATTTATCTGTTCCTCGAAGTGTTCTTTTCAAGATCCTCATGTAGTTAAGACTGCAACTTATTTAGGGGTTAAAATAACAGCAGACATTAGTGAACTTTGGGCGATTAACATTGATCCAGTACTGCAAATAATAAATAATGACCTAAGACGTATTAATAATTTACATCTCACAATAATTGGTCGGATAAATGCAATTAAGATGGAGATTTTCCCTAAAATTCTGTTTCTTATCCGGGCAATACCACTGGAGCTTGCTGCTACTAAAATACATTGAATTGAGGCAATGTTTTCTAAATTTATTTGGGGGTATCAAAAGGTACGTCGAGCCTACAAATACCTGACGCTACCAAGGGATCGGGGAGGATGGGGAGCCCCTAGCGTACAGCTGTACTACTGGGCTACGGCCCTGCAACAATTTGGGACACAATATCATCTTAAAAGGGATGAGGTGGAACGATCTCAAATCCCCACTATATACCAATTGGCGATGGGTGATAAGGCCATGGGTTTGTTACAACGACAATTAGACCCCGATACCAACATATCCAGATGGTGGTAAAGATTTGGAAAAAAGTGGCAAAAAATTGCAAAATTAGCAGATATAATAAATACACCTCACTCTGGCATTCTGACTTTTTTGCACCAATATTCTATGATGGAATGGCTAGGAAATAGGAACTGGCGGGGGTTACATTATTATCAGATCTATACTCAAATACTGAACTGAAATCTTTTCTAGAATGAATTAAAAAATGTGGTATACATAAATATTCCTATTTTAAATCTTTACAAATTCAAAATCGGATTAGAGGGCTTTCCACAGATCTTATCAATATGGATTCAGTTTCTATATTGACAATGGTGAAAAACCCAGACAGTAAAATTAAGGATTTCTACCAAGAACTAATAGCAAAGATATCAGATGATATAGATAAAATAGAATCTAACTGGGCCCGTAAGTTTGAGGATGGGGAAATAGATTTAGATATGGTATTAGAGACCGGGAACAGGGTACTTATGGCAGCTAACCTTAAAGCCCAGCAATATAAAACTGTATACTATCTCTATTACACTTCAGTGAAATTATTTGGGTGGGGGAAGAGGCAAGACGATAAGTGTCCAAGATGTCAGGTGGGCCCAGCGGATAGTATGCATATGTTTTTCTCATGTGAAAAGTTGAACTCGCTAAAAAAGGGTATTGAAAAATGTTGGTTTCAGCTATTTAATTGAGAAATCAAAATTACTTCAGTAGTGATGCTGCTGTGTCTGATGCTCGATTAAAATTTAAGTTTGAAGGAGCAGGAATTTGTGTTTTTAACAATGGTGGTAGCACACTTATTGATAGCCACAGTCTGGAAGGATTGTGAGCCACCTACATTTTTCCAATGGCTTTAGAGGTTATTATATCTTGGCCGCCAGGAAATTGCTTTGTATAAATGCAAAGGGAAAAGGGCCAGGAGGAAGGGCGAAATTATATGGGAACCCCTTATAACATGGATGGAAGAAAAGGGGGGGGGCAAGGGATCGGTTAGTCACGTTTATATATTTCTAGGAGGAATAGGATCTGGATCTCTGGGGACATACTGTGTATATACATGGATTTACAAAGAATTTTATGGATTCTGGCCTACAGGGATATTGTTAATGGTATGTAAAAGATGGGATAAGATCTGTATGATATCTCTGATTATAATTTTTTTTTAAAGGAAATGTGAGAAGCAATGGGCCTGGTTGGCCACGTTAGGGAGGTTGGCATTCCTCTGCGCACATATGTGGTTTCCTGAATTCAACTAATTCACTTTGTGAGTGGGCTGGGGCAAGCAGTGCATAACGTTGGTGCAAGGACAAATCAGTTTCCTCTAATTCCACAAATGAATTTTGGCCCAGGCAGTCAAGATCCGGAATCTGACCAAGATATACACCGGATGCTGGTGGATTATATTAGTGCATCTACCTGTAAACAGTTTTAATCAATTAAAGCCTGTTGATCAACCTGAAGAATATACGTTCCCCATTCCTCACCTGCTAACCATCATTCAATAAATGATTTGCTGCCATTAACAACGTACCATTTAAATTCCACATTCTTCTAATATCTCATCATTTAGGATCCACTGGATCTTTCCATGACTGTTCTCTAATTTTTTTGGTAACCCCAACCTTATTATGAAAATTAACCAAAAAGCAATTCCTTTTGATCAACTTTTCTCCAGCTGTTCTCTCTCCAACACTATTCTATCATCTTCCTTATCTTGTGGCAAAAGTCTGATTCTCATCTTCTTCTCTAGTAGAGGAGGTCTGAAACCAGCAAGTTATAAGAAGTTGCCAAATACCCTCAATAACCTTCCTATCGGTGGAAGCCGCCGCTCCATTAGAGCGGAGGAGTGCCCCCTGCCACCACCAGCAAGAAAAATGAGAATAAAACAGGCTTTAAACCCATTTTATTATCGTTTTATTTTAATATCCTGGACCCACCCCCAGGAGTCTGACGAGTCTTGGAGGTGGGGCCAGGGGATGACACTGCTGGTGGGGGAGTGGTGGGCACTCCCTTTACTGCATATGAGGCGTTTTGCATGCCATCTCAGGCCAGCCAAACCCTTATGCGCAGTGAAGGTCCCTCCAGCCCCAGATGTGTTACTGGGGCTGGAGAGAGCAGGCACAGACTTCCAATCTACCTGGGTGTGCAAGTTGCCTGTGCTCAGGCCAATCCCGACGCTGCTTTCATGAAGTGTCAAGATTAACTGCAGTGCATTCTGGGAGCCTGTGCCAAGAATCAGGAAGAGCGCAATGCGGCAGGAAACGGCTGCATCATTAAGGTATTTTTATTTTTCCCACACCCTCCTCCCCTTCCCTCCTCTCTCCTCCAGCCCACCAAGCCACTTTGGAAGGGGTTGGGCCGCAACTGCTTCCTACTGTCCTCAACTCCATAAAGTCAACCACTCTTCAATATTTCATCATCTTACTCTATCCTACTCCCAGTATCCAATTTGTATACTAAACTTTTATCTTTCATCTACCTCAACCAACCTATTTTTCGATCAAAATCTTCCTCATTTGACCACCCTCCTTATGGTCACCTGCGCCCTCCTGCTTTACACTCCCACTCAGTCTATCTTGTTTTGCCTCTCATGCCCATCACTGACCTTATTCTCACACACCTGTCTACTAATTCATTCTTGTCCATCTGATCTATTGGTCCTCAATCGTCAAACCTACTGCATGTGTCCTACCATTTTGACATCTAATTTTCCATCTCCTTGTGCTGTACTTATTCATGACCAACACCCTTTCAGTGTTTTTTTGGCTAATGCTGCTCTTTTTTACTCTGTGGCCTGGGACCCTGCTAACTAGCCCCCTGTGCATGTGCACAAACCACTAAAACATGTTGAAATTGCAGATAACCCGAATAGGCACATTTAACTTACCTATAAGTCCCTAATGTATGGTACAGTATGTACCCAGGGCCTTTGGTTAAATGTATCTCATGGGCTACAGTACATATTCTGCCACCATTAAAATGATAATGCAAAACGTTACTCTAGGCCAGCTACCTGTAATTTGGCTTTGAAGGTTACAACTGCACCTTCAACCTGTAAATATAACTCCTTTTAACAGGCCTAAACCCCCTCTTAAAAACTAATAAGTCACACGTAAGTAAGCCTTAAATGCCCATAAGTTATTTAACTCGCGCTGAGCACGCAGTCACTGGGCACGAAGTACCGGGGAAAGGGCTTCCCTACCGGTCTCTTAATCTCTGACTGCAAAATCACTTGGGCAAGCTCCTGCCCCACCAGAGGTAACATAAGCACCTTTTTCTCGCCGACGGAAGCGCCTGATTAAAAGGCCTCCCAGCGCTTTGAAAATTGTATTTTACTTGTACTGTATTTTAAAAGATCTTACATATCAGCTTTAATATTTTTAAACTTACCACCGCTTCCTGTGCCCTGGCGTGTTCCCCGGTCCAACACTGATCCTTCAGATTGAGTGAAGGGATAGATCACCAGAGCCGGAAGTGTCCCCCTCTCACTCCCCCTGGTCCTCTCGAATCATCACCAAACAGTAAAATCCTAACCTATTCCCCTACCCAGCTTTGGGACATCTACAATACTACCAAGAGCCTCCACTGTTCCCGCCTTATCTTCGACCCCAGTACCAATAAACATCTTACACATTGTCCCGTCTGCACTTTCAAACTGGCCCAGTCTTTCACACCCCCTTCCCCTCCCCCCCTCCACCCAGTTCGCCTCCATACATACATTACATCTGCTCTCATAAACGCACCTTCCCTTCCTAAGCACAAATATGAAATCCTAGAGCTACTCACGAGCCACAATCTAGTCCTGCTTTTCATTTCTGAAACCTGGGAGAATCCTTCCTCAGGACCCGACTTCTGTGCTGCTTTGCCAGAGGTCTATTGTGTACTCAGACTGGACAGACCTACCAGAAAGGGAGGTGGCCTAGCCATTATCCAAGGAGAACTCTATCCAACTAAAATAGAACCCTTAAACTCCCCAGTCTGTGAAGCGCTTAGCTTCTCTATTCTTCTTTCCAAAAAACAATTGTTTAAAGGCAACTTTCTCACAGCTCTAGCCAGCCTAATAGAACCCATTGCTGGAGCTCCCGACTGCACCATTCTAGGAGATTTCAATTTCAACTTAGAATCCCTCAATGATAAAGACACTTCCTCCCTCACAACTGGCCTACAAGCAGCAGGTCTCCTTCAGTTGGTGACTAAATCCACCCATCTGACGGGACACACCCTCGACGGTCTGTTCACCAGCAACAGCAATATCACCCTTGCCTCAGTCATCCCCCTTGCATGGACAGACCATGCGGCTGTTCTCTTCACTATACAAATCCGAAACTCTAACTTCCCTCATCCCACCGCCCATATTCCCAAACACACTAGAGCATGGAAGAATATCGACATCCACCTCCTCACAACTACCCTCTCCAATACTCAAGACACTCCCACCACTGACCCAGATCTAGCTTCCAATAATTACTCACAATGGTTACATAGAGCCTGCACCACCTTGGCTCCGCCTAAAACCATCTTTACTAATAGGATCAACCCCTCTGCACCCTGGTTTTCAGAGATGCTTAGACTCCAAAGGCAACACTGCAGAAATTTAGAAAGACACTGGCGCAAACACTACAACACCCTCGACAAAATAAAATACAAGGAAGCTCTAGCCAAATAGCTCATCATAACAGAAAAGAGCAACTTTTATCTGTCCCAAATAGAATCTGCCCAAAACTATTCCAAACAGCTGTTTGAGGTAGTAAAAAACCTTTCCAATCCTCCCATGTGTCTTAGTGTAGACACCTCTCAAACCCTCTGTAACTCCCTCGCCAACTTCTTCTCAGACAAAGTTACCTCCATCTACTCCAGCTTCATCTCGCAGGCCATCCCCGAACCCACCAATATCCTCCCACCCATTAACACCTCCTCCCCCACGTTTTCTAACTTTAACCAAGCCTCCCCGGAGAAGAATTCAGAACTAATCTGCACCATAAGATCAGGATCCCTTCTCGACCCTTGCCCACCGTCCATTTTAAAAAGCATCCCTCAATCCATAACCTCCTCTCTCACCAACATCTGTAACTCAATGATCAGTACAGGCAGTTATCCCTCAGTTTGGAAAAAAACTATCATAAAACCCCTGCTTAAAAAACCTACCCTCGAACCTGCAGCCTCTGAAAATTACAGACCCATTGCCTGCCTGCCTTTCCCTTCGAAAATGTTTGAAAAAATAATGAATAGACAATTATCGGAGTTTATCGATCACAACCACCTACTGGATGACACTCAATTTGGGTTCAGGAAGGGTCATGGAACCGAAACGGCTCTCATCAAGGCAACAGATGAGATCAGGATGATCTTGGATCAAGGTGGCGCGGCAGTCCTCATACTACTGGACTTGTCTGCCGCCTTTGACACGGTCGACCACGCCACTCTTATCGACCGTGGCTCTTCCCTTGGCATCAACCACACTGCAAGGGCCCTCCTAGCCTCATTCCTTGCTGATCGTACCCATTCAGTAAAAATAGGCAACTTCTACTCCCCAGTGTTCACGCTCCCATGTGGGGTTCCCCAAGGATCCTCGCTAAGTCCGACCTTATTTAACATCTATGTGTCGGACTTGGCCAGGATCATCAAAACACATGGGATGAGGCTAACTTTATATGCTGACGACACCCAATCGGTGTTAGCAATGCACAATGATGGTGAAACAGTGGCGGCGAGATTCCAGGAGGGAATACTAGCCATCAGCTCCTGGATGATGAGCAATTGTTTAAACCTAAACGCCAATAAGACGGAGGTAATAACCTTCGGATCCCTCACCCCAGGCTGGTCCCCCACCTGGTGGCCTAACGAGCTAGGTCCCCCTCCAGAACCCGTCACTAAAGCCAGAAACCTGGGGATTCTGTTTGATGATTAACTCTTGTTTATTCACCACGCCAATGCGGTCATCTCTTCCTCCTTCTACACCCTAAAAAAAATAAAGAAACTACTCTCTTTCCTCCCACTCTCCGCAGGCAAAACCCTGATATCCACATTAATACTCTCAAAAATAGACTACTGCAACGCACTTTTGCTGAATGCGCAACAGAAAGTCCTCAATAAGCTACAGTTGGTCCAAACTCGACAGCCAGAATCTTAGCAGGTATCCCCAAGTTCCAATCCATCTCACCCACCATCCGCCAACTTCATTGGTTGCCCATCAGAAGCTGGACCAAACTCAAGGCACTATGTATCGCATACAAGGCAATCAATAATACGGGACCACAGTTCCTAAAACAATCACTAAGTCTATACACCCCCAACAGACCACTACGCTCCTCCTTCGCACACCAAATTCCGGTCCCACGCACCAAGAGAGCCTCCTGGGGAGACCGACGTTTCCTAGTCACCACGGCTAGACTCTGGAACACCCTTCCACTCCCCATTAAAAGTAGCCCCACACTTATCATATTCAGGAACAATTAAAGACCTGGCTTTTAAGCCAGTAGTCTCCACTCTCAGCGATTATCCTCTGAATTACTCCTGAAGCGCCGAGACACCCCAGGGTATTTGCGCGCTATATAGGTGGCCTAAATATAAACATGAACATAAACATAAGACAGAATGCATGACATTTAAAAGTAGGAGTAAAAGTTTATTGTTAAATGTCCTTACAGTAACAATGCTCTTAATGCTATTTTCACTGTAGCAGGGTTAGCTGTTCCATAGGATATTTATTATTAAAAGTAAATAATGTTATCTCCTCCTAGGAACAAGAGAAAAAGTGAATTTCTGGACTTTCTCGAATATTTATTACAAATGCAATTAATTAATAAAGTTGGATTTGTACAAAATAGTTTATAAAAGGTACTTTAACCTGCCTAAAGCCTCTAGAAGCCCACTTATCTGAGCTTTCAAATGGCACTGAGAACTGAATAGTTCCTTGGCGAGGTGTGAATTGTCTCACAGAGTTAATAAAAGGCCTTCGGAGTGTGAAGACATTGACCTTCCCTTAACAGATGGCCTGTGGTTAGTCCTGGGAACTCTTTCCCTATTGGTTTAGGGAGGGGCCAGGAGTCACCCCTACCCATAAGTCGAGGGTCAGGCATAAATTCCCACTGGATACCTTCTGCAGGTCCTACCGGACCAGTGGAAGACAGAAGAGTGACTGCACCTGCTGTTGAGACCAGTGAGGAGAACTGTAAGGGTTGGACCCTCTCCCACATGTACCCAGGACAAAGAAGTAGAATCTAAGGGTCAGTTGGCTGACCCCGTTATAAGCTACAGGGACGCAAAAGATGCAAAAAGCCCACTTTCCTGAAGGAGCCCAGCTGACCAGTTCCAACTGGACCTGCCCTGAATCTTGCTGCTGGCTTCAGATGGAGGGAGTTCTAACCCCCAAGGGGGGCCACCCCAGGTCCTGGACCCTTGGGTGGTGTTAGAGTGAACATGGTATTTCAAAGCTTTTTGCCAATGTTCTGTCTGAAGAACCGACAGAGACACGGGTTACCATCGAAGCCACAGCTGTCGAATCATCAGTTAGCTTCAACTTGCCAGCCTATCCTGCTAAAGGAGATCCAACTTCCAGAAAAGTTTCTATGTCCGAATTAGAGGTGCACGAAATGTGCGTTCCGCCTTCGGGATTTGCGGAATTTTGGCCACTCCATTGTTACTGCTTAACACGGAGTTCTGACCAAATTCTGCCAATCACAGTGTGATGGAATCTTTCTCCCTTGAGGCTCCAGAATAGGCGAGTTAGCGAACGATATTTGGTGTGAACTTTCTAACGAGTGTAGTTACTGGCATTCGCAAACGTGGTCAGAAGGCTGCTGTTTGAGTAGATATGCTGCCGTTTGAGTAGATTTTCTACTCGAGCAACAGCAAAATTGACTCAAATGGCTGCACGCGTTTGTGCAATGCGTGGTGCTGTTTGCACTGATTTTCAGCGCTGCTTGCACTACCGGCACAGAGAGAGATGCATATTTTCCATCCGTTGGTGGAATCTCACTGAGTTTTTCTGTAACTCTGTTATTCCACCCACTCCTAGTCTGAATGTAGAGAGCTTCACCGGGAACAACGCTGAGCAGCATCCAATCGATGTCAAGGCCTTCCTGGGGACAAACTTTATGCACTTGGTGCTTTTGTCGACAACCACACTGGGACCTCATTCTTCAGCAACACGCCATCTTTGAGCCTTGTTTCAAACCCAGCTTGTAGCTTGCCCCGCTAACGAAACCTTTACTGGACCTAATAAGGTTAGTGGCATTATTACTTGTGCTAGACTATCATTCACCCCGACAAACAATCCACACTTTCTCACAGTACCATTCACCAAAACTGTAAGGGCCATCCCCTTTTATGTATTGACACCACATCCCTCAGTGATTGAATTATCCTATTTTGGCACCGTCTACTATCTCTTTCCTAAAAGCAAACAGATCACATCTTTAACATTCCTTACCACCCACCTTTGATTAGTAATCCCTAACAGTCTCACAACTGCTCCACACTGGATAGAAGATGGAAAGAATCTGCCTCTTTTTATCTTAAACCTGCAAATCTCTTTCAATCACACTCTTCTTACCAGCTGACATCCTTTCACTCTTTTCTACTGCTAGGAACCAGGGAAACAGTTTGACTCCAGTATGAAACTGGCATCATTCATTATATTCACAGTTTCTTCAGATTCCAATTACACTCTCACATTGACAAATCCCTTGTCATATACTGATTATCACCATGCTTAACTACTGAAAAAGACTATTTGTATCAGTTAAACAAGATCTACTCACATTCTTCCCACAAATCCTGGTGCTTGCTCAAGAGCACCTATCTTCAAATGTCGTTTCTAATACGTGATCTTGCTTCTTTTCACTTGCATTGGAAAACACTTTATAACTGTAGCACCAAAAAAAATAGATTATAGCAATACATGCTCACACTGATCAAGGGCAAAGCTCTGGTCTGTTGAAAAGACAATTGCCTTGTTTATTTTGAATGTTAACTGATTTTTCTTTTTACATTAAACGCATGATAGACTTCTAGGTGTTAACCTGAGTGTTGTGTTTTCTTTTACATAATAAGTGATTTGATTGTCAAATAGATACAAATGCAACTACAAATAGTGCTGAGGTTTTATCTGTGCTTTTGTGTCTGTTTCTCTATCGGTGTCTCCTACCATTAGTGTTAACATGTTGGTTTCTGTATCGTACACATACAAAATCTTTCCCTGCAACATGTGCCGCACTGTGTGTATGCACCCAGGGCATTAAAATTGCAGTGCCTCTTTTAAAGGCACCACCAACTTTGAAAGATGCACTGCAGCAGGACCGCCACGCCGTCCGCCTGCCAAACCAAAAAAAAAGTCATCGTAATCCGGCGGATGACATAGACCATCAGTGGAGCAGAGGTCTAGCAGTTAGCACCACTGCGCCACCGCTCTGCCTAAAGTTGTGATTTGGCCCAAGTGTTTTTCATGTATTTATGTTGATGGTTGTTTCATACTGTCACAATCTCTGTCATTATCTTTGCAGTGTGCATATCAGTGCTTCCTGTTCTTGTATTAGGTAATTTCATGTTAGTCTTAATGTTATTGTGCATGGACCTGTGTCTATATGTTCAGAATAGTTCCGTGGGTCGTGGTTGATGATAGTGCTAGACTCTAGCACTATCATCAACCACGACCCACGGAACTATTCTGTATTTGTCTCTGTTCTCTGTGTACGTATAGATTCAGACATTGTGTATAAGTTACTTTGTGATTTTCTGAATGCGGTTGGTCGGGAGCATTATTATAGCTGGTCAGGTCATAATAGACTAAGATTCCTCTATGTGCATAATATGAGAAACTTTTTCTAGGATGAATGGGAAGCCGATGATTCTGTTCCAAATAAATTCTGTAGGTGGCGGGCTTTATTTGTAACAGAGTTGGCAGGAACTGCTCAGTTATAGGGGGATCTTAATCAGACCACTCAAATATTAGACTGTATGTCAGGGTCACTCAAAAGAATCAGGTTTTGGTGTTGATGTTGGTCATGGATGTAGGAGTGCTTGCTTTATGCAACTACTAATCTTAGGAGAATGTGCAAGCCTTTTGCGATTGATACGTGGTGAGTATTTGAACAGAGATATCTCAGTACAGCATTTCAGTGTGAAGTGGGCAATACTGAGAATAAGCCTCCTTCTGCAAATGATTTTTGAAAGAAAGTATTTTTTAGGGTGGCTGGCAATTGTTATTTTCCATGTTTTCTTTTCATAAATACTAAATCATGTGTGTGGATGACTATGTATTACAGTAGACATTGAATACCATTTTTTAGTGAGTTAGCTGTCAGGTGAAGGATTGATATCTTGGACGAAAGTGAGAAAAAAGTATTGCTGCTGAGCTCTGTTCACTTTGATGCCATCATATGAAGTCCAAAGGCAGACCCAGGTACAGGCCATTGATGTAGTCTCAGCAAATCATGAGTAAGGACAATATGGCAGGTACTATCTTTATGAATGCATTATAGTGATATAATGTGACAGAAATATGATTTCATGACTGCATTGAAATGTGGTACAGTTATAGGTTTAGAGTTCATATGTGCATCAATTTTCTTTCACAGTTCTGGAAGGAGTAGGAGGTAAATATATATTTTTAAATTTCGCTTTATTTTGTCATAGGGAGACTCAAAATTAGAGATGGCGATCTCAGCATGGTAAAATATAGGGAAATAATAAAAAGTTTACTTAACTCAAAAATATATATAAAAAATATTTTTATGTTGAATACAAATGTAAATTCATTTTATATGTTGACTTTAAATGTAGAACAAAATAAAAAAACATCAGTATTACATTTATTTTGAATTTAAACATTAAATAATGGAAATTATTTTTTTTAATTTTAAATTAAAAAATAATTTCCGACCTACGGAAAATTATTCTATAATGTACATGAATAACTATTAAAAGTGATGTATTGAACTAAAATCAATGTAATTAATTTTAATAAAATGTATTGTTACGTTGTCTTTTAAATTAACAAAATGTTCTTAAAATATTATTAAAAATAAATACTATGTTTATATTTTTAACATTAATTTTTTTAAAAAATATTTTTAATTCTTTTAAATAATTAAATTGAATTTAACACTAAATCAAATCAAAATAACCTTTATTCGGATATTGCATTATCCATAAAGGTATACACATAATTACGTACATGGTCAAATTTGAAATAACTGTACTACATGTTCCTAGATAAAAGCAATAACAATAAAAAGTACATGGCATCTATTCATCAATTCTTATCTATTTCTAAAAACTCAATCTAATAAATATACATATGTGCAAAAATCAATGTTAAGCTAGCAGCAGAATGTACATAAAGCAAGCGGTTAGTAGCATTATTTTAATCATAAATTTCTAAAGTGCATAAGGCATATGTCCAAATTATTAGACTATCTGGATAAAGTGCATTGTGTAGTAGCAGCCATAAATCAAAGAGTGAATTGATATCTATATCTCTGTATTTACCAAATTACAGACAAAGAGAAGGTAATTCACACATTTACAAATAGCAGCATAAATTTAAAGTGCAAATGTGCAAAATACAAAAAGGCCTTCTTCCGATCTATTTAGGTGACATAGTGCATTAGAATAGATATTAGTTCATAGAAATACGAGAACGGGTGGCCATTTTTAAAAAAGTACACACACGATACATTAAGTCATCATCATTAAGCTGTAAAATGGATTTAAATGCAACATTAAAATCTTTTATGCCTTTAGCTCTAAAAAAAATGGTATCAAAAGGGACTTACTATATTTATGATAGTAAGAGCAAAAGAATAAAAAGTGCATTGTTGTTTGCTTCCCAGAATTCTGACATGGGCAAACCAGATTCTCAATATTACAGTGGTAGCCTAGGGGAAAACACAGTAAATACTTTATGGATCCTGCTCGTAGGCGAAACAGAAGGCTGCGCTCCCAACCAGTAATTTCTTTGAGGAGATAGCTAGCTGGTGTGGGCGTAGTAAATACAGTTTCGCCTTCTATTTGAGTGTACCCTTTCACAGAGGATTTTGCTGTCTCAACATTGTATCTGGACTCCCCATAATGCCTATAGAGGGTATTCCGTATTAACTTCTCATTAATCCCCTCTAGTCTATTTGGATTGTCAAATATGTGTTCGAGATTGATTGCTGCCAGGCTTTCCCGAACTTGGGCTTGCCATGGGATTTTAAGAACCTGATCACATTTTCCCTTGTTAATGATGCTTCTGGGTTTTTCCAAACTTTAATCCAGAATAAAACGGGGCATGCCTTGATGTAATCCTCCAGGTAAAACAATTTTAATTCATTATGGCTTATAAAAGTGGAGGATGAAATTGGAAGACCCAGAAGCCTTCTGCAAAATCTGTTCTCTTCTGCCTGGGCATTTTTTAAGTTTGAGTATCCCCAGATGTCAGCCCCATAAGTCATAACAGGGACGCATTGTGTCTTATATATTTTTAATAAAGACTGGACCACCATAAATCTCTTAGGCTTCGGAAGGGACAATACCGAATTTATGGACTTGATGAACTTAGACTGACCATAAGCCAAATGGGCGGTCCATGAGCCATTATCGGCAAATTGTAAGCCCAGGTATGGAAAAGTGCGAGTGCATAGCAGCGATCCCTGTTCTAAAACAATCCTATTAATGTGGTGTTTTTTAGGGCCAGAGCACATTAAAAAAGATTTTTTAAATTAGTGCAAAGGTCAAGGCTATACATAAAATCTACAAATCCCCTCACCATAATCCTCAGGGCATTCGGTGTGCGACCCATTAAAACTGCATCAGCTGCATAGAGTAGGGAGGGGAGTTTAGTGTCATTTATTATGGGGACATCGGAAGTTAAATTAGACAGGGCGTTATGAAGTTCGTTGATATATAAAATAAATAAAAGAGGGGCAAGGACGCACCCTTGTCTTACGCCCCTGCCAACCGTTATGTCACCTGACACTGCTCCATCCATGCTTAACCTCACTCTCGCTTTTAGATCTCTATGCAGATATGCCAGGAAGTATACCAGGTTATTATCCAGACCGTAGTCCAAAAGGCATTGCCAGAGCTTCGACCTGTTGATAAAATCGAAAGCGGACGAGATGTCCATAAAAGCCAGGTACAGTGGACTGTGTCGAGCGATGGTATATTTGCCTATAATTAGGTTCAAATTCAAGCACTGTTCCACTGTACCCAGATGGCTCCGGAAACCCGACGGGCATTTATTTAAGATATTTTCTTCCTCCACCCATGCCCTGATTTTATTAAATGAAACTCGTCCTAAAATTTTGAGGGTATTGTCGATTAATGAGATCAGCCTATAACAACTATGATCCGATCTCGATCCCTTTTTTAAAAATTGGTACAATTATAGAGGTTGACTATGTACTAGGGATGTCGGTAGTAATTAGAATATTAAAAACATTTAATAATATGGGAACCCAAAATTCATGTTCCACTTTTATAAGGTCTATCGGTAGACCATCAGGTCCAGGTGCTTTATTGCCCAAACTCTGCGATATTGCCTCTTCGACCTCACCTATATTTATTGTGATTTTAGTTGGGCACATATTAGACACAGAATTATCATAATGTAATGGGGGGAGTATATTTTAGAAAAATGAGCAACCCATGCTTCACTGGAGATATTGCAATCAAGGGGTGTAGAGGGATTCCTGAAAGTTCTTAAAGATTTGGTTGCAGACCAAAAGGCAGTTGTGCTTTTAGTGTTAACTGCACAATCCAAATTATCCCAGTGTTCTTTCAGAACGATGTCACACCTGGTTCTCAGGACCCTCTTATAATTAGATCTTAGTTTGCGGATAAGCATAGGATCTCTGGTGTTTGCAGATAAAGCCGCTCTCAGCTCCCTGTTAGCCTTTGAGCAAGTTTTATCGAACCATTTGGGGTCAGAGTTGCATGTACCCACTGGTCTAGAAATCAGAGTTTTTATGCCTGCGCATAGTTCGATGAATGCTGTGACGACTGCAGGATTCGGGTCTGCCAAGACCAGACATGTCTCCCATAAGGTTGGGCATGTTTTTACCATTTTCTCAAAGATCTCCTCATAATCCAAACCTCTCCATTTGACTCTCAAGGTGTCAGTGGAGAGCTGCAATTTGCTGGCACCAGGTTATTTTCTAAGATTAACAGGACGAGCCACCTTTAACAAAACAACTATGGGGTTATGGTCTCCAAAGGTAGACCGCTTTACCTCTGCCCTGAGGAGATAACTTTGTAGTGAGGGTGATAAGAACACATAATCAATAACTGACCCTCGTGCTGATCCTCTGTAGGTGGGTATTAAATTCCCATTAGTATTAATTGGGGCAATGTCCATTACATTCAGGAGGCTGGTGTTTACTAGCTGATCTATTAACTCGTACCCCTTTTTACATGGATTATGGGTATTACGATCGGAAGGGAGTCCATTGACGCCTCTTCCAATCTTTGCATTAAAATCACCCCCCAATTTAACACTATTTCCTAAGGGAATTGATTTTAAGTCTCTACCTTTATTATTGCCTTTGTGAGGGTGTTGCAGTACCAGTGATTGGCCATGTGTATTGCTGGACTTACTACTGTTTTTGTTTTTAGTGGTAACTTTACACTCAGAATTTGTGAATATCGAAAAGTGATTGACTTACTCAAAAGTGTAAACTTACTCAAGAGTGAGTGTAAGTTATCTTTGTGAATTAGACCCCGAATGTATCAATGTAATGTTTTTCATGAACAAACCCAATGTGTGCTATACTAATTTAACAAGGGCAAGAAAACTGTGAAACAAACAATGGGTGAAAGCATTAATATCCTGACATTTAATGATGCAGTGACCTTCTTCAGCTGTTGAATGGTTAAGCATTGTAACCTCATTCAACGCATACTGTTCATCTAGAATTGTGAGCTTGAGGAAACAAGAGAATAATTGAAATACCATTTGTAGTAGATAGGGGTCCGGAAAGAAAAACTGGTCAGACTCAATATCAATGACATTGTGTAGTCAAAACCAAGCTGGAGAAGATATTACTGAGAAAAGTTGAAGAGTCCACCCATTGGGTCTCGCACATTTTCATTCCATGCATAGCCATACAAGTAAAAGAATTGCCTGTATCATTAGACATGCGCCTGCCAAACATTGTAATATAGAGAGAAAGCTACCTGACACCACTGGTGAAATATCTGGTCTCTGAAGTGGATGGAATCTGGTGGTTTTAAATAAATGATCTGAACTCAGACTACCACCTCATGCTCAGTCCAGACTCTCAATATATTATCATCTTGAAGCACATCAGCCAGTGACAACATGAGTCCCTGAAGTTGTGCTATTAATGCTGCTGAGGTGTTTCAGAAATGTATTCAGGAAGCACCATCATGTCTGGCTATAAGGTCTGGAGGAGGTCATCAATATAAGCAATGACTTCTTGGTAAAAGTCATCCCCACAGACAAACCAAACCTCATTCTATGCCAATGCCAACATAACGGGACTCATGAATAATAGGCTATCAGTTCAGGGCAAATATGTGAGTTCCTCTGCTCACAAGTAGTTACTTGGGGCCATATGTACAGAACCATTGCAAATCTGTATTCTTTCGCAAACTGAATACTGGTCGCAAAATATGTAAAATGGAATGTATGAAACCCATTTGCAGCCCTAAATAAGGCATTGCGAATGGTAATTTACCTATTCCAAATAGCAGATTGCAAATAAGTAATTGTTATTTGTGCTTGGTTATTCATTTGTTCATCACAGTTGCAAATAGGGAATATTTGCAAAAACATCAATTAGCACATGCAACTTACCATCACCTCAACTCAGGTGGTACTCATGTGCAAACTATATAAAATTCCCCAAAATGCATCTGATTTTTCCAAAATTGGCTGCTCTATATCTCATTGCACAGAGAATTAGGATTTTGGCTGGTTTGCAGAGAAGGCAGGACCGGAGAAGATCCTCAGACTGTGGGACAGACTTTTTGAACACCAAGTATAGGCCAAGTGAAGCAGTAATCCTTGATCTAACTGCTTAATTTATGCCTCAGTTTGAGAGACACACCTTAAGCAGGAAGGCCATTGCTACCCATGTGCAGGTGTTATGCAGTTTGCATCTATTAACGTTTGGTAGCTATTAAGGTGTTGTGTCCCAGAGTTCACTTTCAGGATTTTTGTGTGACATTTTTTCATTCTTTGCTAATGGTAATCAATACCTACATATATTTCCCTAGAAAGGAACATAAAGTGCACACAACCAAGCTCCGATTTTACCTGATAGCCAACTTTCCAAATGCCATTAGATGTGCAGATAATACATGTATCAATATGCCCACCCTCCACCACTGAGTATCTATTACGCAACCGTAAAAATACTAATTCTATGAATATACAAGTGGTGTGTTATGCAAAACATGTGATTACAGACATAGTAGTGTGTTTCCCTGGGAACACCAATGATTCATTCATATTGCGACACAGGTGCATCTATGCAAGGCTACAAAGTGGAGAGTTTGATGACGCATACATTTTGGGTAATAAGCCTCTGTTATCTTTTGATTGCAATCTAACAGAGCAACAATTGTAACTGTGATGTGTAAAAATATACATTACTATTTTAGGTGATAGTGTGTAGTCCACACACCCATGGATAATGACTCCATATATTAATCCATCCACAGATAGTGAGTGTCAGTACAACATGGCACATAGGAAAACCAGAGGTGTGATTGAACACACATTTGGAATACCGAAAAGTAGATTTAGATGCCTGCACTAGAATGTGGTGCCCCACAGTGCCCCTCAGAAATCTGTTGCAAAATTGTAGCAACATGTGCAATTCTCCACAATGTAGCAACTCACGGAGGTTTAACAGTTACTTTATCTGTGACTGAAACTGATGAGGAAGAAGAACAGCTACCACCACGTCTGCAACATTATGCATTGGGAGCCGTGCTATCATTACTGAGAATTATTTTTCTGGGTGTGGGAACTATAGGCAAAATATTACTGAATGAACCTCAAAGACATTTTGTGCAGTTAAACATAAACCAACCTTTATTCCCATGTTTTGCTAGGAATGTAAGCATAGAAAATACCATTAAATCATGTCAAAAGTAGTCTTAAAACATAGTTTGACTTATAATAGGATATAGCATGATAATCATCATAAGTACAAGAATATCACACTATGACTTGTGTTTGGTATGACTTGAAGTGCTACACCTAGGTTTATACCTCCAGCAGTGCGACGCCTGGTTTTGTGCACACTTATGGTGTCACCTACAGGTATTCTACTGACACTTGAGCGGTCCTAATTTTCTGGACATACTACCTTACTCACACTTCCTATTAGAGTGGTTTCTGATGTTTCTACAGCAGTTGTGATATTTAGCAGTCCATGTGCCTTATCTCCGTTGTAGTGCCCCCTTTCAACTTGGAGGTTTACAGTATGCCTTGACAACGCAAATGTCGCATATACAATTCTGTTTATTGCTCTTGTCAATCCATCAATGCGGGCAGACTGTTGACGTTCCTGACATCTCTGTTGTACATGGTCAGCATTAATATCTATAAATACGGTCTCTACAGCTTCTGTATGATTATCAATCTTTGCATTCATATGCTGTTGATTATCAGCTAAAGTTATTGCATTGTTGTCTAATCCTGTTACCATCATTTTTTCAATATTGGTAAGTATATTATTAAGCAGCTTTATTTCCCTCTATTGTAGGTGCTGAACTTTAAGCACCAATGCTTCCAGGCCACCAAACACTTGCACATTTTGGGAGATGTCACCACTTTCAATTTTTTGTAAAGCATGGATTAGTGGAAACACGACGAGCGTGACATCTACATCTGCCCCATGGTTCTCTTGGCCTGACTACAGGTTCCTGGCTCAGACTCTGAGTGCTTCCTGCACACAATTCATTGGGTGACTGTGGAGGTATTTGCACTGTGGGGCTCTTTAGTGGCAACTGGGGAGTTGTGTTTTGATTGTCATTTTTAAGTGACTTATCCTGTTGCATTGGGATATCTTCAAGGCCCTCACCTTCATAAATGTTACTCCGATTGTCATGGATTTCTATTTGAAAATGAAATCATTATTATTTACTGTATTTTCTGTACTATGGCTGTGTAATATGGGTTTCATTTTATTGTGTTGAATTAATAAACTTTTAAAAAGTAATAGCAGCCTATTGTGAATGTTCTATATTTCTCATGATGCACTGTTATGTGCATGGCTAATTCACGCACACTGGCATTTCTGTGTATCCATATCTGATATGATTTTGATGTTTAATATACATAGGTTTACCCAAATAAATGTTAAATGTCATGTTTTTAAGAAATGATTAATATGTATTTGGTGTGTTTATTAGAATCTGGTAGTACACTTGGTTTGCGAGGTACCGGGGCCTCATATATGAGGCCGTGCGTCACTTTTACGCCGCCGGTGCCTCACTTTTTGTGACGCATCGGCGGCGTAAAACATGCCTCCTGTTGCGCACTATTTACAAAGTGACGCATCTAAGCAGATGCGTCACTTTGTAAACCCCTGCGCTACATTATACCTGCGTCAGGTATAATGTATGCAGAGGGGGCGTTTCCCCACAAAAAGCCTCGTAATAGTGATGCAGTGAAATCTATGAGATTTCACTGAGTCACTTTTAGGACGCTGTTGCGTCAAAATCTTGCGCCTGCCTCACAGCAGGCGTAAGAATGACGCAAGCCCTTTCACATGGGGCTTGCATAGTGAAAGGACACATTGCTGGAGTTGCGTCACTTTTGTGACACACTCCAGCAATGCGTCACTTTTGCGCTCACAGATACGTCAGAAATACTGACGTATCTGTGAGTCCTTGCGCAATGATGCGTCATATTGTAAATATGACGCATCATTGGGGTCGCAAGGAGGGCGCAATGAAAGTGACGCATCGCTGCTTTCACGCAGCGATGCGTCACTTTTCATAAATGAGGCCCCTGGAATCTAAGATGTGTGAATTGTGCCAAAGCTTTCCGCTGACTCTGGTTCCAATGTTGTTTCCACAAGTTCCTTAAGTGTAGTGGAGGGGTGACAGTGAGGAGACCTCCTCCAGTTATTCTGTCCTGAATTAGCTGGATTGCTACCTTCTCCTTTGTCCTGGACCTCAGGTCATACCATCTTTTCTGAATCTCCTCGATGGACCTCTGTGTGACTCCTGCTGCATATATTTTCTGGTGCATTGCCTTCCATAGTTTTTTGCTTGAATCCGGCACTGCAAGGGATGTTTTTCCAAACTATTTATCGTGGTGGGACACACACTCCTCTGTACCTCCAGTTCCTTTTCAGAAAACATTTGTTTTCATTTTCTGGCCCCAGCATCCTTGTATGTGTCCTTTTGTGACATTTTCACGTAATTTAGGAATGAATAGCAAACCCCTAGGGATATTAGGAATGGATTCTCACAGTCACTTCCATTCCACTCCTCCCCAGTGTTCACTGGTGATCTACTTCCTGCGTGTGATATCATCAAGGTAGAGAATATGTGTCATTCACTAGTTGTGAGCAGATTCTGTTTAGGGAATCGCTACTTGTGATTCCCTAAATAGCGATCCGAATGAATCCCGAATCACTAAGGCAACCCTGAATTTTCTTTCATTGATATTTAAAATAGCAATTACCAATTTTCAAATCACAAAAAAAATCGCAATTAGGTAATTACTCTTCTGATATTTCAGCCTAATCAACAGTGTCCCCCTCCTTCTTCATTTGCTTTCTCAGGATGAATTGGTTCTATTTGCATTAGCCAATCAGTCTTTGACTGAAATGAAGAAAGCGATATGTAAACATTTAGAACATGTGATATTGTACTACAGACAGCTGTTTAAAGCATTCTATAAACAATTTGGGGCCAATTTGAACTTTGGCGCATGGTGTTAATACGGTTATGGTTGAGTACTCTGCTCCTGCCATGGCGAGGGTACTCCTTCTGCCAAATTTAGAGAAGTCTGCTGGCCCAGAGACAGCTCTAGCATTTAGGTGAATTGCCATCATAGCTGTTCTTGTAAATACATTGAAAGTGGCCTGTGTGGGAAATGGCCTTAACAACAAATCCATAACAACTAGTGTGCTAAACAACGAATCCTCAACAACAACCTTTACCTGAACCACGACCTCATTAACCACTACTGTACACAAACAACGACCACCTTAACCACTACTGTATATGAACTATGACTTAATAAACCAGAGGTAAGTGTCAATAATTAAATAATTAATATTAAATGCAAGTTTAATTATTTATTAAAATGATTGCAATTAGGAATGGGACGTAAGATATTTAATTTTAATCACGCTGTTGATATATTAGTCGCAATAAACCAGCGGTATGTGTCAATATTTAAATAATGAATCATAAATGCAAGTGCAATTATATTAAAATAATTGCAGTTAGGAACAGGATGTAAGGTATTTAATTTTAATCACGGTGACGATGTATTAGTCTTCCTTTTAATTTATCGTGTTAGGTCAGTAGATGGCAATGTTTGTTTGCTTGTTTGACAGAGATATTTAGAAAGGGTGAGCAACCCAATAAACCCTTGCGGGCTTGGGCCAAGAGTATATTCAAAAAAATAGCGTGCGCGCAAGGGATTTTGTTTTACAAATTCAAATTCTTAAATTAATTACCCATGCAAAGGTAAATTCGAGGCTCAATATAAATTGATGTTCTAGAACAAACACAATATTGTTACCACACTAACAATAAACATGAATGCAAACAATGAATGTAAAAGATACACAAAAACCAGAATTTTTGGTCAAAAAGTTATTATTTTCTTTACAGTGAATAAAAAGGGTACTTATACATGCATTGGGGATAAACGAGAAGCATACTAAATACTCCTACTGAAAATCTCCAGAAATAAGTCAATACTGCTAAATAACATTGGTACAATGATTTCAAATCAAACGAATAAATGAAAATCACAGAAGATAAATAAAAATCAGGCAGAATTAGACTTAGTAGTCGACGTTTCGGTCTTTGGGAATGATTTCATAAGACCATCATCAGGACTTCATTGTTATGCAATAGAAGTGATGACCCTAAAGAAAAAAATGCATCAATACACTGCCTAATGGTCAGAGATGCTGGTCGAAGTAAATTCGAAACGAAAATGAGGAACAATTGAAGCCAGACCTTTGAGTTGTTTAAGGCACTTATGTGGCTTTTATTCGAGAATAATTGTTAGAATCCTAATGTCAACTGCAGGTGAGTTTCGTCTGCAGGATAGGTTCCAGACGATGTTAGAAATATTAACTCAATTTGGAAAGTTTGTGAAACACAGCACGACTCGCGTTCGGCAGCGTCAGGACATCAGCGGCACAAGATCTGCTGAGAGACATCAGCGGCACAAGATCAGCTGAGTATGCTTCTCGTTTATCCCCAATGCATGTATAAGTACCCTTTTTATTCACTGTAAAGAAAATAATAACTTTTTGACCAAAAATCCTGTTTTTTGTGTATCTTTTACATTCATTGTTTGCATTCATGTTTATTGTTAGTGTGGTAACAATATTGTGTTTGTTCTAGAACATAAATTTATATTGAGCCTCGAATTTACCTTTGCATGGGTAATTAATTTAAGAATTTCCCATTTTTGGCTTAGAATTTGAATTTGTAAAACAAAATCCCTTGCGCGCACACTATTTTTTTGTTTTACAGAGATGCAAACTTGATCTGTGCTGGATGCGATTGGTTGTCACATTTGAAGTGGTTAAAAAATGGAAAATTTACTTTTTAATATGTGTAAAATGAATCAAATCTTGTAACAAATGATTTTTTTTATGAGAGACGTGTAAAAAAGAAATGTAAGAACATGCCTATTTTAGTATAGTTTTAATCAGTGCATTTTGTAAAATAAAACATTTATTAAGTAAACATTCTAATCCAACTTGGGGAAAAAAGATAATGGATAAGTATTTTATTGTTTAGAAGTGTTTATTAGTGTCTTTTTGTAAGTTCATCAGAGTTTGAAAAAAAGGATTATTTGGTTGATAATTTAAAGATTATTTAATTGAAATTGTTTTTATTAAAAAGAAATGTTTAATTTAATTACATTTTTTAAACCGAGTTTCAAACATGCGTTTAAGAGAACGTAGTGGTAGACTTGGGTGATATTGAAATTGATTATTTTTGGTGGTTTAGAAAGTCGTTGTAAAGAACGTATTGGTCTGGCTTTGGTAGTGGTTTAGCCTTTGTGGTTTAGGCATTTATTGCTTAAGTGGTAGTTGTTCAGACATACATCCATCCTGTGGGCACCTTGACCATGACAGCGCCGCACTGCACATGTTTATTTTCTTTCGTATTTTCAAAAACAAAATCCCTAAGTGGGATGTTGTTATTGAAAATAAAAAAAAAAGCAATGCCCTGCTTGCCATGAGAGTTTTATCCCATGGTGTGGGGTGCATTGAAAGGTTTTTGCTTGTACTTACCGCCACATTTTGGGTAGCGGTTTGTAAAAGAAAAAACTGGCCAAGTGTCTGCCCACTCTTAATCAAGTAGGTCGTCACATGGCCAAACCTTTGATGACCCTTACTCTGTCGGAAGCGTTATCCCAACAGTGGGCAACGGACCTGGGTTGCACACAAATCAATAAAGTTCAATCCATTCAAGACAAGGTTATCTTTATTTCTCCTTTTATTATTCTTGTTTTCTTTATTCGAAATTCACATTGATGAATTAATGTTCAGATTATTTTCATCATAATCGTTAATTGGTAAGCCCAATGCATTTCGGGGCTTGCCCTTCATCAGGGATCTTAGGAATTGTGATCGGGTGTTTCCGAAAGTGCGCCAGGGGCACACTGGTACGGTACGGGTGTCCAAAATGGTCTGCGGTGTGGCCGTACCGTAACATATGGGGTCACAAAGATTATGATGAAAATAATCTGAACATGAATTCATCAATGTGAATTTCGAATAAAGAAAACAAGAATAATAAAAGGAGAAATAAAGATAACCTTGTGTTGAATGGATTGAACTTTATTGATTTGTGTGCAACCCAGGTCCGTTGCCCACTGTTGGGATAACGCTTCCATTGAATTTATCTTCACCCTTAAACTCAGGAGGGTTTACTGGATTGCACCTACCCACTATATTACCTGGATCATACCATAACCGACGTCAGGAGTGCGACTGTTCATTATTAACTTTTGCCTTACTCTGTCGGGCCACTGGAGTATTCTCCACCATCTATACTGAAGTTCCACTCATCTCTAAATCATGAACGTGGACTTTCAGTTTGGTGGAGAGGGTACTCTGTCCCCTTTGTGACAGAGAACTCTCTCTGCCAAAATTTATATCGGGCCCTGTGTTCTTTCAGGTCATATAAGTGTCAGGCGCCACCCCCCATTGCAAATACTTTTGAAGACATCCATGCCCAGCTATGCATTAAAAATCTCTCCAGGAAGAAGAGATGGAAGAGAACAGAAAGCTTGTTGTTGAAAAAGACTAGGCCTGGGTGGAGTCTGTGGAGATTCTCTCCATGGAATTTCACAGAGTTCCGCGAGCAGGCAGAGTATTTTTTCTACCACATTGACGTTATTATCTCATTTATCGATCGTGCAACTGCTTAATATCTTATAATTATTAACTCATATGCACATAGATTTACATAATTTGCTATATAAATTAACACATTAGTGTTTGATATGAACAGTACACCACGGGTGCATTTCTCCCAGCAGCGTGCAGTTGAGCTCTAACCTGCAGAGGTACAGCCTTTGGTGAGGGGCAACCTGGCCGCTGGAGCTCCACCAGCAAGAGTCATCAAACCAGGCACAAGTTGCAGATCCAGGTGAGCATCCCACCCGCGCCTGCGGGGCAGGCTCTGTCCTCATACATGCTGTTCTCTGCATTCTGCTATGCCCCGTCGAGAAGATATGCTATTCTGTTAAGGTGGGCACACAGTCTATAGAGCAGTGTGTGCAGAGGGGACCAGAGGTGTTCTACAGGTGACACTCACCGCCCCCGTAGTGGCCCCTGATGGCGACAGGCCTGAAACAGTAGAATGCTGATGGAAGGAACAGCCCAGTGCTGTGTATTCTGGTACTCTATATATATTGATGCTTCATAAAATGTAGAGGTGTGCTGTCAGCGCGGAGTGGCAAAACTCCTTGAATTCCATTCGTGGAGCGGAGTTTCCTGCCTAGGCCTAATCAAGACCACTGGTCATATGAAAAAGCAAGATCAGGAGTGCTACAATGAATAATGAATGCCTTTAAATATTTCTAGGTGCAGCTTTTTAGTACTTCTGGAAGAGATCACTTCATCAGCAGTCGAATTGCATGGACAATACCCAAAACACTAAAAGCCATTCAAAACACAAGCCAGGAACTCTCTGTGGCCAGGGTTAGACTGCTTATTAGATGTGCATGATTTATTATGCCAATGACACTGGAGCAGCACAATTTAGACTCCGCCCTCACACGTCACAGAAATGCAATTATATATGTGCATGACATTATATTAACTTTGTGCTTTAATTTTATTAACATGTGTGGAGCAATTAAATGCATTACCCAAATGTATTCACTGAATAGACTGGAGATTTAGATACGTGTGCACTTTAGTTTAAACCTGAAAGCATGTATTTCTTATTCACGTTTGACACTTACACTTCACGCTATATTTACATGTGTAAGCATGTACTCTTTTACTTGTATTCCTAAAGTAGCATATGCATGCATATTCATGTATTCGAAATGCACATTAAGGGTCACATTTATGAAACAATTTAGTATTCACAAACAGTGAGAATCGCAAAACTCTGCATTTGCGAATGCAAAATAGCCTTTCATGATGGATGAAAGGGTTTGTAGTCGCAATTTGAGGTAATCACAGTTTTTTGCAATTACCTAAAATTGCAAATGCAAACAGGGAATCACAATTTTCGATTCTGTAAGCACATGTGTGAAGCATTTACCAAATGCAAACTGTGCATTTAGGAAAATGCAATTAGCATGTGCAAATTTTGAAAAATGCTCAAAACTGCATTTTTCAAAGTGCCATGTGGCGCACACATGCCTCTAGGGAATGTGTACGCTTTACATGTGCACATTTATTTTTTGGGGGGTGCTCCAGGGTGGCCTTAGGACCCCGGGCAGCCTTGGCTTTGCATTTACTAATGTGTAATTACCAATTTTGTTACCGCAAATTAGCTCATGCAAAACCATTGGAACCTATGGGCCTTTCGGCCTATAGGAACGAATAGAGTAATATTACCGAATTGCTATTAGTTAATATTAAGGAATCACTAAATCTTTGGCGATTCCTTACCTACATAGTATTTTGCAGTTACCAAACAGTGATTCCCTAAAATCGCAATTTGATCATCGCTAAATGCTATTTTCATGCATGTGGCCCAATATGCTTAACTAAAGTTAGCCTGCCTAAAGGTTGCAGTAGCAAGCATGTTTTCTCCTTTCCATGCAGGTTTATTATAATGATTTTTGTCAGCTAAAGAAAGGCTTATTGTCTGCATTAGACTGCTGATAGAGAGGCCTAAAGGGAAAATTGGCAGCAAATGTGAAGTAGTGGTTGAAAAAAGCCTTCTGTTCATCATGTACCAGGAGGGCAAGATGTTCAAGGTTGAGAATTAAAGTTTCAATTTGATGGTATGTGAACCTGATGTGATGTTGCAGATGCACTCAAGAAGTGACTTGATTGGTCCCTGTGGTGTGAATGGAGATTATGGGCCTGAATTCACAAGGATAAAGTGAGACGAAAGTCTAAATTTATGACTTTCTGTATTCAAAAAGGTCATGTGTATTCACAAGGCATTTACTACTTGTAAATGCCCTTTGTGAATACTGAAAGTTGTAAAGTTTGACTTTCGTTATTCACAAAGGGCATTTATGAGTAGTAAATGCCCTTTGTGAATATCGAAAGTTGTAAAGTTAGACTTTAGTCTAACTTTAACTTTGTGAATCAGGCCCAAGATGTTTCTGAATCACCTGTTACTTTTAAAATAGGTGTTTTCAAATTGGAGTTAGGAGAGATACATTTTAGATTTCAAGAGGTATAGACCTCTCTGCTTGCCTTATTCTTGCAAGTGTGAAGCTTTATGCTAAATGCTTATTTATATTTCGTTAGCCTAAGGTCTTATCATTCTACCACCTCCTTTGTCTATGCTTCCAAACTAGGGACCCATTATGGATGACCCTATTGTGGAACTATGTTTAGGAGAGAGAAGGGAGGTTTCATTTGTGGAACACCTGTTTGCTTTAATTTGTGTATATGCAATCGTGGGTATTGTAATTTGATAAGTCATTATTTTGCACCTGAACCTACTGAGATACTTTAGCTTACATATTGTAGTTATTGAATTTCATAGTATTTATTGAACTTATTCTTGGTTTTCGTAGATACTGGATTGATTGGTAATGTAAAATAAAACCCTTTAACCATATTTAATGATTCATGGTCCTTAACGTGGGGTCAAATTGGCTTCACAAGGTAGATAAGTATTGTTGACTAAGAGATTACGGTTTAGGGCCCTGTGCTCCATCAGATGAGAGATTGTCGGATGGTTAGCCACCAAAGCAAAGGGAGTTAGTGTATCCCATTCTAGACTTGCCCAAACCCAGCCCTAGCCCTTAAAGCTCATGTCTCGATTCAGAGGATCAGCAGAGTTCCAGTAGTTCTTAAAAGAGTTGCTGCAGTGGAGGAGTGAGTATTATTAGGGTCCTGCATCTAATTGTCAATGTTAAGCTTGCAATATTTTGCTGAGATTGTGTGGTGTGACATGATGATGTTTTAGTTGTGGTACAGATGGGAATGTGCGTAATGCTGAGCAGTTGAAGTTGTTATTGGGCTGGATGTAGCCTAAGATCCCGGGATTGAAATATAAAGTGTGGAATATACTGCTTTGTAAATTGTCTGCTACGTTTTGTGGTGCTAGTTGTGAGGTAACATCAGCTGCACAACTGAGACAGGGACATATACCTTGGTGTGAGAGTAAGGTGTGGTTGGTATAGTGGATCCTGCTGTGCAAAGGAGAAGCTACACTGTTCCGGTTGATTCCTCCTGATCGAGGTTTCACTCAAGTGTGTGTCTGAGTAGGTGGGAAAGTGTCACACTGGACCATTTCTTGTGTGATCGAGAACTTTCTTTAGGGGAGCAGACAAACGTAATTTGTTGAAATTGTTTAGCATTTTTGTTTTTGCTTGCTAGTGTGGAGAATAAAACACGCTCATAAAAATTGTAAACGAGAGTGAGCTGCTTCGAGGAGTGAGAGAGCATTGTAGTGTGTTGTGTTTTTATTGGTCCGTTGGCATTTGTGCCATGCTGTTAT
The DNA here is from genome assembly GCF_964261635.1 of Lissotriton helveticus. Taxonomy (NCBI): domain Eukaryota; kingdom Metazoa; phylum Chordata; class Amphibia; order Caudata; family Salamandridae; genus Lissotriton; species Lissotriton helveticus. Next base: position 1,507,281,471 of record NC_136069.1, on the reverse strand, counting down.
TGGTGGATATGTCACTGAGTGTCTTGCTGCTTTTGGTTGTTAATGCTGAATGAAAACTGTGGGTGAAACCATTATTTCCTGGTTTGAAAAGAAAATTCTACCTGTGATTGTTGATATTGTTGGAAACTGATATTTTTCAAGGCTATCTGATTAGGCGAGATGTCAGAGTCCCTGTCAGAGAAGGAGAAGAGGCACAGTCATAAGGCATGGTAAGTCATTACATGACCATAAACTTGGGTCTCCGTGCATGCATTTGGTTGAGTCAGTGGCATAAGATCACTGAAAAAGAAGGTGCTTTAATGTTTCTACGAAATGGCACATTTAATTTAAGAATTACTTAAAATCGGAGAAGAGTATTGTACGAGAGGAAGTCTCCTCCTAGACCTGTGCAGTACGAGGCACATAGTGCTTGGGGCGTGTAGCTCATGCAAAAGAGAAAGAAAAATACCAGGGTAGAGTCAGAAAAGCAGTACGTACGTGTGCCAAAGATAGATGGGTTGCTAAACAACAAAAATGGAGAACTGATATGATTGAAGGAGCTAAGTTATACCCTGCATTGAGGAGGAACCTCTGAAAGGGAAAGAGAAAAAGAAAAAGATAAAGGAGGCTAAAGTAGAGCGAACAGCCGAAGATAGTGACTTTTTGTTTTTGTTGTTGTTAACCCATCCACCTCCTTGTAATGTGACCCAACATGAAGGAATGAGCAGCGTTGTTACCAGTGGAAGCTCAGAGGAAGCCACCACCCCAGTGAACACAAGTCAGAATCATATGGGAGAGAGTTCAGGGATCCTCTCTCCTGTTAAATCTATTGTTACTAATGTCCCTCATGCAATAACTAATCTGTTTACTATTGGTCTTGCAGTTCCTTCTTGAAGACCAGAGTGGGCAGGCACCTCAAAACATGCTTTGAGGGTTCCAACTGAAGTAAATATGTCAATACTGTTCCTGTTGTTCACGGATGGGGAGGCACAGGAAGAACTCCTTTGGTCCCGAATATAGTGGCTTCACCATACGTGGCTCCTGCATCATCAGTAATAAATCAGACCGGACATAACCCTTTAGAAGAACCAGCCCAGAGAACACAACATTCTCACATGCCATATGTAATTCACCACAGTGTATTACAAGCAGTAGCCCCCGGAAAGAGGGCTACAATATTTCTGGAGTCCAAAATGAAGTTAATTCACAGGAATTGGTTGATTTGATTAGGTTTATAAATTAGTCCCTATGAGAAGCTGAGAGTTCAGGATTGAACAAAGAACTCCAATATCCATGAAGGGAGAATGCAGCAGATGTGGTCAAATTAAAATTTGAATTGAATGAGATGATTTCGGGAAACCTTGATTTTTCCAGGTTAGATACCCACCAAGAGAATGAACTTATATAAATGTGCAAAGATGTTACAAAACATGCAGGGCAAGCTGATGATAAACTGTCTGAATTAGCTCTAGAGTATGATGTGGATTTAAATATGGCCAAATACTTGCAGAAGAGTTATCATGTATGTTTTGATGAAAATTACATAACAAGCATGAGAACTTCAGAAATGAAAATGCAAATTAGAGAATTAATTGATAGCATCCGTAAATGGAGTGAATTAGAAAGGTGGGAAGGCAGATGGACTAAGAAGAAAGACCCAAAGAAAGCAAAGGGAGAGCTGCCCCATCTCCGGTAGATGGAGAAGGTGCATAAAATTTCCGATTGAGAGAAGTGCCTGGCGGAGGTTATGTTAATGTACGGTGTAGTAGGAGTGACCTTGCATTATTCACAAATGATTTCCCCAAATTGAGATATAAGTCAGTGGAGTGGTACACCCAGGTTGATTAATTTGTGAAGATTTCATTTTTGCAAATCCAGAACTAGTTACCTCTCAAAGAAGTACTCCAGTCACATGGTCAAACCACCATTTGGTAGCTTTCCAACATAAAACACCACAAATTAACACACCTAATCCCACCTGACATGCATCCACCTATAGACCGTTGAACAAATTCAATTTTGAATACTTAGAAACACAACTAACATCCAACACAGCTCTAGACATAATAAATTATGTTCATATACGTTATGAGTGGCTACAGGAACCTTTTGATATCCAAATACCACTTAGAACAACAAAAGAGGACACAAGAAAACTAGCACCTTGGAGAAATACAGACCTAAAAAAGATAAAACAACAAGTTAAAATGCTGCAATGCACCTGGCTCAAAACAAACAGTAATCAAGACAAACATCACCTATGCAAACTTAATAGAATATACAAGTCAACAATCAAAAAAGTTTTTAAAAGATGCTATTCATCCTAAATGCAAACTGCTAAATGTGCAAATAAAGACTTTTATAACATTCACACTGCTGAATTTCATAAACCTAAATGCACAGAAGGACCTCATCATATTAATCAAAAGTTCACTGAAAAACTGGTAAATCATTACACAACTAAAGCAGAAATGTTGGACTCCCATTTACAACAAGGGAAACGGCGAGCACTAACCCATTTCCAAAAATCTCCTCCAAGAGTAGGCTAACCCAACCTCTGCATTCCTTCAAACTAATATCACAAAGTGAATTTATAGATCTGGTCAAAGCAAGCAGGCCATAAACAGCTGCATTCACCCAGATGTCACAATTCAGTGAAGATAGCTCAATGCTTTCAGATCACCAAACCGGATTCCACCTAGGAAGAGGCACGGAATCTGCCTTCATCGCCATATGGGATGACGGTGATGCTAAAAACACAGTAGACCGGAATAGGGTTGCTGCACTGCTTCTCTAGGACCTCTTATCTGCCGTCGACACAGTTAACCATGAAACTCTAATACAAAGACTCCACAAAGCCATCATAGAGAGGACTGCTCTCTACTGGATCACATCCTATGATAAACTATGAAAACTCTGCAACGCATCTTCCCCCACATAGGATTTCCACACAATGTCTCGGCTACTATCTCTCTTGAACTGTCTAAGCTTGATTACACCATTTGTCTCTACCATGGATCATCTTTTTCTACTATGAAAAGACTACAACAGATTCAGAACTCCCCTTCCAGGCTACTCCTACATGTAAACCAACAAGGCTGCTTTCCTGCCTTGAGGGTCCTACTGAGGGTGCTACATTCGTTACCAGAAGATCCACCTTCAAGCTGCTTTGTATCAACCACAAAGCAATGCATGGAATAGAACCACTTTTCATCAGCATTAAAATCACAAAATTCAACAAAAGGAACCTCCGTTCAAGATTGGCACTTTAAATCAAAATCCCACCATAAAAGTAAAAAACTAGATCTTTCTCTGTTCAAGCAGCCACACTAGAGGCCTAGGCAACCCAGTGCCCTGGGGACTTCCACCTCCCCAGGGCAAATGATGATTGAATACGGGGGTCCACGCAGCCCCCGCAATCCCAGGGACCCCCACCTCTGGAGGGCTAAATATGAGAAATGCGGGGGCCCTGATGCCCCTGCAGCCCTGGAGACCACCACCTCCCCGGGGCTAAATGAAATATTAATGCAGAGGAACTCTAGTCACCCCCGCAGCCTCAGGGACTGCCACCTCCCAGGGACAAATAGTTATAATTAAAGTGGGGGCCACGCGGCTCGCATAGCCCCAGGGACCACCACCTCCCTGGGGCTGTGTTCTGTAATAGAGAGGGGCCATGCGGCCTCCGCCTAGAGCCATAAATGGCCTTGGGGACCGCCACTCCCTGCAGGCTGGCCCAAGTGCCCATCCTCCAGAAGTAGCTGTTTGGTATGTCTTGGCAGGAGCTATTGTGCTCCCACGGAGCTATATCAAACTGTGCACACTTTTAACAAGGGAGAGCATTGAAATGCTTTGACAGAAAGGGAGATGCATGTTAGCAGCTCACTCTCTGTCAAAGAGATGCTGGCTCCCGAGCACTTCTGGTTGGGGAATGAAGTCCCCTTTTCTCCAGAGGGTCCTTGAGGGCCAACAAGCCCTCCTCCCTGGTGCTTCCATTAAGTCCCACAAAGTGTGATTGCTGCGAAATCTTCAGAGGCTACGCCCCTTTCTCCATCACTGTGCGAATGAGCCTCCTGATGCACTGTTGATTGGGGGATGAAGTGTCCTTGGCTCTAGAGTGTCCTTGGGGGCCAACAAGCCCTCCTGTTACCTGCAGTAAGTCCCACACAGCGAAATTGGTGACAGGTGTTTGGAGTGCACGCCCACTTTCTCCACCACTCTGCAAACACGCCTCCTGGTCTTTTGGATGCCGAGGGTTCCTGGGGGCCCACAAGCCCTCCTGTCACCTCCAGTAAGTCTGTCACAGGAGGACTCCGGAGAGCTGGTCCGAGGCCCCGCCCCTTCCTTCATCACTCAAATGCAACTACTAGTTTAACACAATATAGAAATTGACTTTAAAACCATAGGTTACAGGGATGTTATAATTAGGGAGTAGAATAGAAAACCCTTAGAAATTCACTTAAAAAACCAAAGGTTACCGGGACATTAAAGTTAGGAAATAGAATTTAAAAAACCTTGATGTCATCAGAGATGCCATCAGTGATGTCATTGACCATGTCATGAGTGATGGTATATGTGAGGTCATAAGCAGTGCATTGTGAGGGCGTAAGTTAGAGTTAACTCAGCTAACTATAACTGGTGAATTTCCCTGGTTTTGTACGAGTGAAATGTAAGCTTAAATATAACATCCCTGTAACCTTTGGTTTTTTCAATATATATATATATATATATGGGGTGAATACCTGCTCTGCTCATCACTTGGTCTAATGAACATATTAGTCAAGCATATTGAAATACCGCTACAAAAAACCAAAAATCAAGTCCAAGAAATGGAGAAAGAAATCGCAACACTTGCTCTAACACCTGATTTAAAAAAATGTAAAACGGATTTGGAAAAACAAATTGAGGCCCTGAAGACTCAGTACAAAATTGCAAATGCTTAAAGTTTATGAGAGACAAAAAGGATTATAGCTAAGGACGAATCTTCACATATGCGAGAAAATATGATCACTTACAGCAACAGAATTATAGCCCAAGTAATGCGAGCACTTCGGATTGTTTATCATCAGATGTATCTGTGGAACAAAGTGATGAAGAAATTACATCAGCCAGAAAGCAGTCTTTTTTGGTGGATATGCGGCTGGTTCTGCAGCAACGACAGTGGGAACAAACAAGAGGATTTCAGCCGCCAAATCGAGGACGTGGCCATGGAAAACCACGAGGCAACAAACAAGGAGAGGAAGAAGGGGCAACCGGTGAGGAAAGAGTATATACTACACGCAGTATGAGATTGAAAAAAACATTCTAGAGGAAGATCAAGAATTGACTGTCATCAACCTATCAAGTCGTCAATTAACGGTAAACAGTCAAAATATCGACTACAAAATATCGAATGGACATAATATCGAGTTTAAAATATAGAATGGACAAAATATCGAATGAACAGAATATAGACAGCAAAAATATCGTTTTAAGGTAAGGAATGTAATATCGAATGTTAAAAATATAGACAGTTAAAATATCGAAGTATATAATATAGGTTATTAAAATTATTGAATTTTTAACAATATCGAATTTTTTATAGTGTTTTTATGTTATTATATGTGTTGAAAGTGTGTATTTATGTTATACTTTATTTTAATAATGAATTTTGTTTTTTTAATTTTTGCGTAATTTAATTCTGTAGCGGGTTGTGGGTTTATAGGGGAGTAGGGTGGGAAGTATTTTAAATATAATTAATTAAATATGTAAATTTATTTATTGGTATTCATTTTTAATTAATTGTTAATTAATTTATATTTGGTAATTAATTAAATTGTAATAGGCAATTAATTTTAATTAATTGATTAATTGTTAATTATGTTAATTTTACTAATTTATTTTCTGTAGCGAGTTGTGGGTGTATAGGGGAATAGGGTGGGAAGTAATTTAATTATAATTAATTAAATATGTACATTTATTTATTGGTATTAATTTTTAATTAATTGTTAATTAATTTATATTTGGCAATTAATTAACATTTAATTGGCAATTAATTTTAATTAATTGATTAATTGCTAATTATGTTAATTTACTAATTTATTTTCTGTAGCGGGTTGTGGGTTTATAGGGGAATTGGGTGTGAAGTAATTTATTTATAATTAATTAAATATGTAAAATTATTTATTGGTATTTATTTAGAATTAATTGTAAATTAATTTTTTATGGGTAATTAATTAAATTTGAATTGCCAATTAATTTTATTTAATTGATTAATTGCTAATTATGTTAATTTTACTAATTTATTTTCTGTAGTGGGTTGTGGGTTTATAGGGGAATAGGGTGGGAAGTAATTTATTTATAATTAATTAAATAAATCAATTTATTTAATTGTATTTAATTTGAAATAATTGTTAATTAATTTTTAAATGTTAAGTTATTAATTGTTAATTTGTAATTAATTTTTATTAATAGGTAAATAATTGTAATAAATAATTTTAATTTGTATTTTTATTGCTTAATTATTATATTATATTAAATTGGTAAATACTTTTAATGAATTTTTTATAGATATTCATTTATATTTATTGAAATAATATATGAAGTATTTAATTTCCCTACTGTTGCACTCTCTGGAGTGGGAATAGTAATTTTTACCACTATGCTATCCAACGCTTTCCCTATCTGTTGCACTCTTTGGAGTGGGAATAGTAATTTTAACCCCTACGCTATCCAACGCTTTCCCTACTGTGGCAATATTTGGAGTGGGAATAGTAATTTTTACCCCTACGCTATCCAACGCTTTCCCTACTGTTGCACCCACTGGAGTGGGAATAGTAATTTTTACCCCTACGCTATCCAACGCTTTCCCTACTGTTGCACTCACTGGAGTGGGAATAGTAATTTTTACCCCTACGCTATCCAACGCTTTCCCTACTGTTGCACTCTTTGGAGTGGGAATAGTAATTTTAACCCCTACGCTATCCAACGCTTTCCCTACTGTTGCACTATTTGGAGTGGGAATAGTAATTTTTACCCCTACGCTATCCAACACTTTCCCTACTGTTGCACTCTTTGGAGTTGGAATAGTAATTTTTACCCCTACGCTATCCAACGCTTTCCCTACTGTTGCACCCACTGGAGTGGGAATAGTAATTTTTACCCCTACGCTATCCAACGGTGTCCCTACTGTTGCACCCACTGGAGTGGGAATAGTAATTTTAACCCCTTCGCTATCCAACGCTTTCCCTACTGTTGCACTATTTGGAGTGGGAATAGTCATTTTTACCCCTACGCTATCCAACGCTTTCTCTACTGTTGCACTCTTTGGAGTTGGAATAGTAATTTTTACCTCTACGCTATACAACGCTTTCCCTACTGTTGCACTCACTGGAGTGAGAATAGTACTTTTTACCCCTACGCAATCCAACGCTTTCCCCACTGTTGCACCCACTGGACTTGGAATAGTAATTTTTACCTCTACGCTATCCAACGCTTTCCCTACTGTTGCACTCACTGGAGTGGGAATAGTAATTTTTACCCCTACGCTATCCAACGCTTTCCCTACTGTTGCACTCTCTGGAGTGGGAATAGTATTTTTTACAGTTCTGCTAACGTACGGTAATAATGTTGGATATTATTTAATTATATTATGTTACTATATATATATGTTTTAACAAATATGATTGTAAAAATGTTTTTTTATAACTTTCATTAATTATTTAATTATTATAAGTTAATTTAAGTATTTGTAAGTATATTTTAGTAATACATTTTTTATATTAATTTAATTTAACACTGTTTTTAATAAAGTCGATATTTTTATAAACTATATTTTTCTAAACAATATTTTGTACTCAATATTTTTGTACTTACCTGTTTGTAGATACAAACTCGATATTCTGTCTGTCGATATTTTGTCATCGATATTTTTTCTACTCGATATTCTGTCCCTCGATATTATGTCAGTGCTCCCAATTAACAGAACCAGTAAGCACATTATTGAAGAAAGGCCTGAATTTCGGCCCGAAAGTGCATCTAGATATAGCATAAACGAGAATAGACTTATATAAATATGTGTGCAAGATCAAACTAGCCAAGCTCTATGAGGAGAAAGAGAATTACACCAAAAAAAACGCGCCATTACCCAAAGGTACAACGAGTAGTACTTTACTGGCCCAAGACGCTGAAAGTTATATGACATTGATGAATTTGAATACTGTTAGCGAATCCCAAGAATTGACATTAGAACAGACCTGTACACAACTTGGAGCTGGCTTGAGTCAAAAAAAGCGGAAATCACGTTTTTACCCGCAATTTCCACCGGGTAGCAAGGTGGATATCTTTCATGAAGCCGTGATACAGGACATTTATAAATTGAAAAAACGGTGCTATTTTGACAACTTAAAATTGAGGTACGTAAAGCGTTAACAACATTGAGTCAGGATAAAACCATTGAAATTAAAATGGCGGATAAAGGCGCAAATGTTATCATATGGGACAAATTGGAATATGCAAGAGTAGCCCATGATCAACTACAAGACAAAATGTACTATAAGAAATTAACAGCTGACCCTACCAAGCAAATGAAAGAGTCATTGGATAAGAAACTAAAAGAATGGCTAGACTTAGGTTTGATTGACTTTGATGAACATAAATATCTCACAGTGGATGACCCGGTGACTGCAACTATGTACTTTCTGCCGAAGGTACATAAGAATCGAACTAGACCACCAGGGCAACCAATAGTCTCCGCCATGGGTTCCCTGTTTGAACCAATAGCAAACTATATGGATTTTTTCTTGCTCCCATATGTTTCAAAGTTAAGTTCTTTCATAAAAGACACAACGGACATGTTAAAACAGCTGAATGGAATTCCCTGGAAATCTTCGTATAAATTAATATTGATGGATGTCTTATCCTTATATACGAATATAGATCATGAGGTGGGAATTGTAGCTTGTAAATTCTTTCTCCAGGGCAGGAATATGCATTATTCATGTCAAAACACCATGCTGGAAGAAATGATGAGACTGTACCTGAACCAAAACATCTTTTATTTTGGAGAAGAAATCTACGCCCAAACAAAAGGCACTGCTATGGGTTTTTCTTTTAGCCCAAGCTTTGCCTGTCTCACCGTGGGGTGGTGGGAACAGAAATGGGCGTGGCAAGCAGAAAACAACATTATGTTGAATAAAGTGATACTGTGGGTACGCTCTATCGACGATCTTCACATTGTATGGGACGGTTCAGAAAATGAATATAAGGAATATTTCCAAATCCTCAACTCATCACCTGCTAATTTCAAATTTACATATGAACTAAGTAACAACAAAATAATTTTCTTGGACACTGAAATTTACATCAAAGGCAATGAAGTACACACAACCTTACACAGGAAGAAAACCGCAACCAATGCGACACTGCATGCTAGTAGTTTTCATCAGCAGTGCTTGTTTGAAAATATTCCTTATGGAGAGTTCTTAAGAGTGCGGAGAATATGTTCGGAAGAATCAGAATGGGACAAACAAAGTATGTCCATGAGCAAAAGATTCAAAAAGAGAGGATATTCAAAAGGTCACATAAAGAAAGGTTGGGAAAGAGCAAGCCAAAAGGAAAGAAATAGCTTATTGCAAACAAGGAAAAAAGAAGAGAGTGACAAAGATGTAATAAGATTCATAACAACCTTTTCGAATGAATCTAAACAAATCAGGAATATTCTAAAGAAAATTTGGAAGATCTTAAAAATGGACGCAACCATTGGTCCTATTGTGGGTGATACACCACAAATAACATATCGCCGAGCACCAAATCTAAAAGATCGTTTAACGAAGAGCCATTTTTTCAAAGAGGAAAAGAAAGCATGGTTGAAAGGAAAAGGTTTTAAAAAATGCTTTAACTGCAAGGTTTGTCAAATATGTAAACCCATTCAAGAAATTATGTTGGCAAATGGAAAAATCTGGAAGATTGATGAGTTAATTACATGTACAACACCATGGGGCCGATTCTGATCCGGAAAAAAAATCCGCCGTACGATTTGTATTCGTAGCCGATTCCGTACGAATGGGAAACTACCGTCCGACCTCCGAATTCCGATCCATTTCCGTTGATTTCGGTACGAATATCAGCGACCCGTACGAACCACAGTCGTTGACCCGTACGAATAAGCCTCGTGAATCCTACCGTACGATTCGTAACCAGGCCGTACAAACTCACTATTACGATCCGGTACGAAAAGCCTGACCGCGATTCGTACGGCCCAAAGTATTCGCGCATGAAGATTGATTCGTATGGGATCATTCGCTTCACAGCAAGCGGCATCAATACATACCACACGTGTACCCCTCGCTCAAGCCTACGCGAACCCCCCCACCCGCCAACGGCCCTTACAAGTCAATCACACGCACAAGTACCGCATGCACACCCCCCAACAAGCCTACGCGAACCCCCCCTCCCGCCAACTGCCCGCACAAGTCAATCGCATGCACAAGTACCGCACGCACACCCCCCAACAAGCCTACGCGAACCCCCCCACCCGCCAACGGCCCGTACAAGTCAATCGCACGCACAAGTACCACACGCACCCCCCCAACAAGCCTACACGAACCCCCCCACCCGCCAACGGCCCGTACAAGTCAATCGCACGCACAAGTACCGCACGCACACCCCCCCAACAAGCCTACGCGAACCCCCCCACCAGCCAACGGCCCGTACAAGTCAATCGCACGCACAAGTACCGCACGCACACCCCCAAAAAGCCTACGCGAACCCCCCTACCCACCAACGGCCCGTACAAGTCAATCGCACGCACAAGTACCGCACGCACCCCCCCAACAAGCCTACGCGAACCCCCCCACCCGCCAACGGCCCGTACAAGTCAATCGCACGCACAAGTACCGCACGCACACCCCTCCAACAAGCCTACGTGAACCCCCCCACCCGCCAACGCCCCGTACAAGTCAATCGCACACACAAGTACCGCACGCACCCCACCAACAAGCCTACGCGAACCCCCCCACCTGCCAACGGCCCGTACAAGTCAATCACACGCACAAGTACCGCACACACCCCCCCAACAAGCCTACGCGAACCCCCCCACCCACCAACGGCCCGTACAACTCAATCGCGCGCACAAGTACCGCACGCACCCCCCCAACAAGCCTAAGCGAACCCCCCCACCCGCCAACAGCCCGTACAAGTCAATCGCACGCACAAGTACCGCACGCACCCCCCTAACAAGCCTACGCGAACCCCCCCCACCCGCCAATGGCCCGTACAAGTCAATCGCATACACAAGTACTGCACGCACACCCCCCCAACAAGCCTACGCGAACCCCCCCACCTGCCAATGGCCCGTACAAGTCAATCGCACGCACAAGTACCGCACGCACCCCCCAACAAGCCTACGCGAACCCCCCCACCCGCCAACGGCCCGTACAACTCAATCGCGCGCACAAGTACCGCACGCACCCCCCCAACAAGCCTAAGCGAACCCCCCCACCCGCCAACAGCCCGTACAAGTCAATCGCACACACAAGTACCGCACGCACCCCCCTAACAAGCCTACGCGAACCCCCCCCCACCCGCCAACGGCACGTACAAGTCAATCGCACGCACAAGTACCGCACGCACCCCCCAACAAGCCTACGCGAACCCCCCCACCCGGCAACAGCCCGTACAAGTCAATCGCACGCACATGTACCGCACGCACACCCCCCCAACAAGCCTACGCGAACCCCCCCACCCGCCAACGGCCCATACAAGTCAATCGCACACATAACGCCAACACCCAAACCAGCACAAGGACCTTCCAAACGAGTCGCACAACAACACTGAATATGTCTCCTGTGTACACACCATTGAGAATCAATGTCCTAGTCACAGCCAAACGGTCAAACAGAGGTCAACACCAACACCCACCCCATATAACACACATACCACCAATTCAAAATAAGCCACACCCACTATTTGACCAATAAAAGGGTCCACACATACAACCCATCATCCTTTGCAACATACCCATTATTGCGAAGACACAGAGAGCACACCAGCAATTGCAGCCACACACCTTCACACATACACCCTATCTCATCTACACCCACACCACCCCCTTCACAATCAGACCCACACACCCTCATTCATACACACCATCACCCCCTCAATCACATACACCCCACACCATGACCACACCCAAGAATCCAAAGTTCACTAACCCGGAGAATGAGATACTTACAGATGAAGTCATCAGAGTCGAGCCACAGCTGTTTGGCACATTGGTCAGACAGACCAGCATGGCAGAAAAAACACGCCTGTGGGAGAGGATCGTAGACCGGGTCAATGCTGTTGCACCCATCAGGCGCACCAGGGGGTAATGCCAGTCCAGGTGGAATGATCTGCGGAGGATGGTCAAGAAGAAAATGGACCAGGACTACGCCTTTGCACACCACACTGGAGGCGGTGGTCCCCGCAGACCTCCTGTATACCATCCCTGGGAGAAGGTCATGACCCTGCTGCCACCGGTGGGAGTACTTGGAATAGAAGGAGCCGTTGAGTCTGGTGAGTGTACAAAAAACACAAGGTACATGGGTAGACTAACAACAGTGCCCAGCAGCATGGGGTGGGTGGCCATGAGTCCCAGCAGTACACAACCAAATGGGGGTAGTTGCAAGAGGGAGGCACAAAGGGTGGAATGTGTAGGGTAGGAGGCTGCTCTCATCCCATATGTCCCAGGGACACACACAAGCACCATGCCCAATGCACAGGGATATGGAAATATCACACAGGATAGTAGACCACAGCTTCGAAACAATTTCATTTTGCAGCCACACCTTTCGGAGATGCATCATTTTGTGACTCAGTAAGGCAGTGTAGCAAGAGAGCAAGCACAAACAACCTGTCTCCATCCCTCTGTCGCCCTCTCCCTCTGTGTCCCTCCCTCCCTCTGTCTCCCTCCCTCCCTCTATCTCCCTCTCTCACTCTGTGTCCCTCCCTCCCTCCGTCTGACTCCCTCCATCCCTGTCTCCCTCTCCCTCTGTCTCCCTCCCTCCCTCTGTCACCCTCCCTCCCTCTGTGTCCCTCCCTCCCTCCCTCTGCATCCCTTCATCCCTGTCTCCCTCTCCCTCTGTCGCCCTCTCCTTCTGGCTCCCTCCCTCCCTCGGTCTCCCTCCCTCTGTCTCCCTCCCTCTGTCTCCCTCCCTCCCTCCGTGTCCCTCCCTCCCTCTGTCTCCCTCCCTCCCTCTGTCTCCCCTCTGTATCCCTCCCTCCCTCTGTCTCCCTCCCTCCCTCTGTGTCCCTCCCTCCCTCTGTCTCCCTCCCTCCCTCTGTGTCCCTCCCTCCCTCCCTCTGACTCCCTCCATCCCTGTCTCCCTCTCCCTCTGTCTCCCTCCCTCCCTCTGTCTCCCTCCCTCCCTCTGTCTCCCTCCCTCCCTCTGTGTCCCTCCCTCCCTCCCTATGTATCCCTCCATCCCTGTCTCCCTCTCCCTCTGTCGCCCTCTCCCTCTGTCTCCCTCCCTCCCTCTGTCTCCCTCCCTCCCTCTGTCTCCCTCCCTCTGTGTCCCTCCCTCCCTACCTCTGTCTCCCTCCATCTGTCTCCCTCCCTCTGTGTCCCTCCCTCCCACTGTGTCCCTCCCTCCCTCTGTCTCCCTCCCTCCCTCTGTGTCCCTCCCTCCCTCCCTCTGTCTCCCTCCCTCCCTCTGTCTCCCTCCCTCCCTCTGTATCCATCCCTCAGTGGTCCTCCCTCTGTCAGCTCACCCCAGCTCCCTGGCCACACACACAGTTGCACCCAAGCACTGCACAGGCCTTACAAAGACCATAGAGCATAATGTTTAGGGATGTCTCCTAATTACCAGCAGTCATCTACTAAGTGCCTGCAACACAACCACCAAATGCATGCGACACTGTACTGTGTCAGGACACACAGTTTGGAATGCTCTGTAGTGCACAATGGGCACAGGTGTAGGCAGCACAAGTCCCTCCTGTGATCATTGCAAACACAAACACCAGGAAAAGGTCACACATCCTGTGCAGGAACACACAACCACGATTATGCCAGCATGCTACTTGAGGGGACAGTAAAATAATGAAGGAAGGACGCTTGCTAATCACACGCAAACTACTAGCATGGCCTGTCATACACCCCCCTAACAGAAACTCAACCCCTGGGGACAGGCAATGGAGTGCAACACTGTCCCAATTGTCAGGTACCACATCTAAACACACACTCATATGAATACGCATACAACTTTGACATGCACATAGCAGATGTTCCAGTCCATTGTGCCTCTCACACAATGCACGTGCCCCATCTCATGAACGTTGTGGATGCACTTAAGTATCAACATGGACATGGGTATTGACAAGGTGATGCATCTTAGAGAAGTGCCACGTTCCAAAGCCATGATCTAGAAGTGGGTGTACAGGTCCAGGGGTGTTGCCAATGTTTGGCCATCACGGAACAGCAACACCTATCCAATGTAGAAGATTTCATGCAAATAAACTAGCATGCCGTCACGACGTTGTCCCTGTTCGAAAACTAAATAGTGTAATCTCGTTGGCCAAAGTTCCCTCAACTTAATGTCACTTGTGTTTCCATGTTTGTCCTCGCCCCCTCCCCCGTGAGAATGTTGATGCTTCTGACAAGACGATATTTTATGTAACACATGTTGATGTTGCCAAGTGAAAAATGAGTTTAAGCCCTGAAGTCAAGTTTTCTCCTTAGCGCCGCAATAAGTGGGAGTGTCACAGTGTTAAAACAGATAGCGGCTAGTCAATCCGGAGCTTTGTTCATAGGTTTAGGATGCAAGTACTGTGGTGAAAGCTGACTCGCTTAGGGGACATGCAAAAGCCAGTTGATTGATGTATGATATCTCTGTGCGAAATATATTGCAGCTTCAGTCCGGCAGAACGCAGACTCGCATAAGCCCTGAAACGTCATGTAAGCCGCACCTCTTTTGCTTGAGGTCTCCCCCCTGTGACAAACAGGAGTGTGTCCAATGGTGAAATCGGTAATAAAATAACATTGCAAGGCTTTCATGTGTTATGCGAGTCATGTGGCGTGATTGGTTGCCTGTGAATGCATGCCGCGCACCGTCCCTGATGTCAGCGTACAACGGTAATGCCCAGGTCAATGATTCTGCCTACCTGAAGAAGTGTGTGTGAGTGAATATTTCTTGTATGCAATATGCTGCACTGTGATTATTGTGCGATTGAAATACTCTGCACTGTGAGTGCAAATGGTGTGTTTTGTTTTGCACAGCGACATCTCCTCACATCTCAATGTTCTCCTCGCCATCTAACGCCCACAACTTGCCTCTCTGAATGTCAACGCCCACATCTAACGGCCAGAAGGGACTACTTTACCACTGATGGAGCCCCCCCTTTTTAGTGTATATGGTGTCAATTCATATAGCCCATGTCCATCTTCTGGACCTCCCCTTTACAACGCTGTATTGGGTGTTGTGATTGGTGGTGTACTTTTTGAGTTTACCTGGCTCAAAGGACACAGTTCTCACTTCATAATAGTAGAACAGATAATGCTCTGTCTCTTACATGAACATGCTGCATCTAAACTCTGTGCATGCTTGACGCAGACATAAGGATTAACACCGTATCCTGGATGTTGTGTGAACCTGAGCACTGCTGTATTTGGGTTGTGTTGCCAAGACAAGACACAGCAATGGCTGTGTCAGTCATTGTCAAGAGAATGGAAGAATGAAAAAACTCCAGAGTACTTGTCGATTTACTACCACTAGATACACAACTGAACAATGACAACAATGTAAAGCTTGTGGAACTGTGCTGCTGATAATGGATAACTAATTAAGATGTCACTTGATAGTGTGTTAACAGTGTCTGTCTCTCCCACACACAGAGCAACGTGTGGAGCCCCCTCCAACCAGGGGGGAGAAGGATCCCAGGCCCAGGCTCAGCAGGACCCAGACACCACCGACAGCGACGCCACTCAACGCACTGTGGATGACCCCAACCAACCTGGCTCCTCTGGATCCCAAACCCCTGCTGCAACTGTACCAGCTACATCTCTGCCAACCACCGGAACCATTCCCACCACATCCCAGCAGACAGGTCAGAGCCCTGCCCATGATCCACCAGAGAGCCTGTCTGAAAATGAGGGACACCCTTTGTCGGGCACCCCTGAGGTGGCAGACAACCTCCACCCTGCCAGCACTCGGGGGGCCCGTCGAGCGGATGTGCCCACAAGCGCAGGCCGTGCTCGTGTGGGTCAGGGTGGTGGGAGTGGCGCAAGGCGGAGGCGAGATTCTGGCCAGTCAGCTGTAGGGCCCGGTATGCCTGAACTCGCTAACATCCTGGAGGCATACCGGCGGGACACCAGGGAGGTAAGCCAGCTTGCAGAGGCCCTCAACCAGGTGAAACAACAGCAGGCAGAGCAAATAGCCAGGCAAGACCTACATTATGGACGGGTGGAGGCAAGTCTGGCTCAGCTCTTGACGGTGCATCGGGAAATGAGCCATTCGCTACGTCAGATTGCTGCCAACATGCAGCACGATCCCTGTGTCACCAGGCCAGCTACATCTAGGCAAAGTGCAACACCAGCCACAGGGAGGGATGAGGAGGAGGAGGAACTGTCTGACGTAGCGTCCCATGCATGGTCCAATCCTGCACGTGAGGGTCCCCCAAGGAAGGTGGGTCGTCCACGGCTAAGACGTTGAGTGGCAGTTGGCCATGCACAACTCCCAGGACACCGGACCTGGCATATTGCCCTTGGGTGCAACAGCATCACCTATGAGACTCTCCCACATGGACTTGCTGGTCACAGTCTGCCCAATGATGCCAACCACTGTGGCCTGGACTCTGTTGACTCAAACTGTAAGGCATCTCATCTCCAGCAGTGAACTTTGGATTCCACCCCTTTCTGTACAGCACCTATTCACGTTTCCTGCACAAGATCACACAATAAATATCCTAAACATCAAACGCATTTGGTGAGTTATCTTGTACCCACAGTATACAATGATATGTGTGTGTAAATGTATGAAATGCAAGGGTATCCAACAAACTGCAGACATCCACACAGTTGGATCAGAGTCCGGGTGAGGACACACATTGGTCACAAATTCCTAAAAACTAGATACAGGGATGGAAAGACACACCTGTGAGGGATAGTAAATGCTGAAGGGGTATTTGGATCACAAAAGTGCTATAACAGCTAGGCCCAGGAGAGTCACTTTGAGGTGTATAGATTAGTGTGACAAAACTTGTTGTCCACGTAGGGAGTACCTACATCTGTGTCATCAGGTATGTGAACTATCATCAGCATGATGCTGTACTGTTGATGTGATGAATGGCGCACAGGACAAGGGTGGCTGGACAGACTGTGGGAAATGGGCTGTAGCACTCTACCCAAGCTCACCTGATGAGCTGACCTCCCCTATGGAGCTACAAGTACTATACTCCTGTGATGGGTGCTATGCATCCAGAACAACTACCCACGTCTGACAATTATCTACACCAGAACGGCCAAATCACCCCACACCCAAGAGACGTGGTCATGGTGTGTGTCCCCTGTGGCTACTTGACGGACTGTGACGGTCATGTTGAAGTGGTGTGACCAGGTCGTGTACTGCCACGTGACTGTAAGGAAGTAAATTTTTCATGCTGTGGTGTTGACAAGGTAACACTGTACAATATTGTGCCCATGGAAAGTGTGTGTGTGCTGTACAAGGCACATGACCTGGTGGTACGTAGACACAATGTCATGTGGCTCAGCATAGTCTTGCCAGTATGTTTTGCACACACAGGCATAAAATCTGTAATGGGTGAGTTTGAGGCATCGTGATACCAGGAGGATGATTGTCTGGTGTTCTCTGTGTGTAGGGTGGCTGGAGCATGCTCTACAAATGGATGGAAGGAGGGGTATCCAGTAGGCGTGTGTGGTCCTGGATATTGTGCGCTGCATTGTGGCTGTGTATGCAGCACCAGGAATGAGTGAAGACTTGACGGCAGGAGGGGTGTGACAACTAGCAACACAAGCAGATAACACAAGGGCATTGGCAAGCCACAAAGTGACATGTGCATGTGAATGCAGGAGTCTCTGCTTCACTGAGGTTCACACCAAATAATTTGGCACAGTAATCACCAAAGATCACGTCACGGGATCAGGCCCCTAAGGGACAAGTGGGGCACAGGACACACAGTGTCAGCAGGTGTAGACTACAGCTAGTGTGTTCCAAGCTAACCAGCAGCTACACAGCCATCCACCTCACACACAGTATAGTATTTTAGCCGTAATCAACACCATGCATGTAGTCACTGTACACGTAAAGACATAACAAACATAAGCTTACTTCATGCCATATAGTATACATGCACAATAGAAGGATATGTGCGTTGACATCAAGGAGGCACAATAATCATTTGAAATCACACGTCATGCACAACATGATGATTTACCTTGTGAGGCCATAGAGCATCATCCAACATACATGGTCAGTGGCATAGGCAAGAAGACAAACAAATAACTATACGAATGATGTCACCTGTAATGCAGCATAACTATTCGCTAAAACACTGCCAGGGAATGTCCGTACCTTTCTTCATCAGAGTGGTGTGATGCTCAAAGGGTTCCACTTCCAAATAGCCCCTTGGTCTGAGTATAAATGACAGACACAAAAGGGTGATCAGGCGAGGGAAGGAGAGGATGGGAACTGCAGGGAGGGAGACCTGAAACAGAGGCAAAGACCCATTAGGATTAGTTTCTCATGTCACTGACACTAAAAATACCTCATGAGATACACTGTACCAGTCACACTTGTGAAGTGTAACGGCTGCAGCCAATTAGAGATCACTGATTATGCAACCACATGAGATCCAATGCTGTGACACGGACACATACAACCTAGGACAGTCTGTCATCTATTTGAGTCTTGTGCAACGCTCACAAGTCATCTACCATGCAATGAGTTCTATGTGTACAAATACTAATTCACTGTTTCCGATGATGTGGACAAAACAAACGAATTAAAACATATGGCAATGCTACTTACACAAATTGAAATAGCTGTATTTGATAATGTGTACCCGTAAGGGCCATGTAGGCAAACTTGACATCACCCACAACAGCTGTAAGAATCACATATGATGAGGAAGCTAATGACCTACATGCAATGAAGGCACTCTGTAGGAAGTCTTTTGCTCTATCAACTTTGCATCACTATGCTAAACATGACAAGCAGTTTGAAAATGACTCAATAGCAAGTGATGTTGATCCAACCAACATAATGATACCCTACCATCGCACAGAAATGCACGGGACAAGAGAATCATGTGAATGACCGCACTGCACTGGTGCAACAAAATATTTCACATATGCATCATCACACCATTGTCATGTCTAAAGCAAAACATACATGGCATCATGTGATTTTAGACAGAACTGCTACTCACTGTGAAGCCTGGCGTAGCTGTATTCTCAACCTGCACTGAGGTAACGACATGACAGTGACATGATATACTGCAACAAGGGGCAATGCATCCATGCGTACAGAATCACAGGACAGTTGTCTTAACATGTGGAACATACACTGGGCAACACCTACACGACATGGTTTTGTGGTAAACTAACTGGACTGTGCCACAAGGTGGATGTGAGGAACCAGACACATTCTAATGCACACAGTGAGGCTGCAATCCAACACAGAGTCCGTGGTTGTGACCTCTAACACAATGTCAAACCATGGTATATGCAATGTTGCAGTGTCAATGTCTACACACATTGATGCATTCACCAGTCTACAACTACAATAGATGACTGTCAGATGGGGTGACTATCCTGTCATGGGAGTGGGCCTACATGTAATAAGAAACATGATGTTGTTGCATGTATGCATGGTCTAACAACATGCGCATGAACATGTACCACACATTTGAAACCATACCAACGCTAAACAGCCTCATATGAGTCCTTGCCCAAATTGACTTTTCAACATGTCCATGCAGGCTCCGTTGATTCGGCTGACGTTGCAATCATAATGAGCAATAGCAGGCTGACCACGATGACACTAACGGACAACAGGCAGGGCGAGCTGGGGATGAGAGGCACACAAGGGGCCATGTTCCGTATGATGTCATTCTGACATTGTCCTGTTGAATAGCCTGATGTACTAGTACACCTGTACAGTACAAGTACACACATAGCACATACGTGTGTGTCATTACATCTGCACTTATGTGACACAGCACAACAAACATCCAAGTGACATTGCATACAGTCAGTTGCATACACAGCATGCTAACCATGCAACTCTATAGTACACGTTTAACCAAAAAGCACGTATGACTCACCATTATGAAAAGAAGTTGCGGATGAGGTGACTCCGGATATCATCTTCAACCTCCTCGTCACTGGCATCCTAGCCAAGGCCTTCATCCTCAATGGGCGGATGTTCCAGCTCATCAGGATCAAGGTAGAGTGGGACGGCCTTCTCCACTGCCATGTTGTGTAGCATGCAGCACACGGTGAAGATGTCACACACCTTGCGTGGGCTGTATTGGAGGGCTCCGCCTGTCTTGTCCAGGCACCTGAACCGGCTCTTCAGGAGTCCAAATGTTCGCTCGATCACCCGCCTCGGCTTCCCATGAGCATTGTTGTACCGCTGGTCTGCAGCTGTCCTGGGGTTGCGTAGCGGAGTCATTAGCCACGGCATGTTTGGATATCCTGCGTCTCCTGCAAATTGACATCATGGAAATGAGTGTGTAATATGATGCAGTTCATGAAGTTGTGACATACTGACATACATAGCTGACAGAGTTTACTCACCAACAAGACATGCCCGGTGGTTGTGCAGCTGCAGCATCATCTGTGGTACCCTGCTACGCCTCATGATGAAAGCATCGTGGCACGATCCTGGAAAACGTGCAGAAACATGTGAGATAATCATGTTGGCAAGACACACCACCAGGGCATTTATCGAGTGGTAGTGTTTCCTGTTGCGACACGCTTGCTCCTGAGCCTGTGGTGGCACCAGAGTAACATGTGTACCATCAATTGCACCAATTACATGTGGCATGCGTCCCAGGGCATAGAATTCCCCCTTGACATCTGTCAACTCTTCTGGAGTAGGGAATGTAATGAACTCATCAAGGTGGAGCAACATAGCTGACAATACATCCGTCAATACACGGCTCAACATTGTCTGAGACATCCCTCCCACATCAGCTATGGTAAATTGGAACGTACCTGTGGCAAAGAAATGTAGGGCTGCCATCACCTTTACCTTGGGTGTCAGCGCAGTTTGATACCTATGTCGTGGTTGCAGTTGTACCTCCAGCCTGTCCGTCAGATCCTTGATCAATAGGCTGGTGAAGCGGTAACGCCGAATGCAGTTACGTTCCCTTCCAAGTCTGGCAACGGCCTTTCCAGAGGGGGTGCCCTGCAAAACAAAATTTAGAGTATAATTGTTGAACTGTCTGACTAAGACAATAACAATGTACATGGCACAAGCAACACTGCTTCAACTAATGTAGACAATTTTGAGTGTGGCCTGGGAGACACACTGAGGGAACATGTGCCAGCTGCCAGCCATTCCTCCCTGAAAAGTAAAAGACCTGTGGTCTGTGGTATGGATATGACATGCATACAAAGGATCTAATGGAAAGGTCTGAGTGAGCATGACTATGTATCATGTCAGTGACACACGTCATGAGAATGGCATTAGGAAGTTGTCTGCACATCCAGACAGCTGACAGCAATACACACACACACACACACATCACATGGGCCATCATTTGCACAGATCTGACATATTCATATTGCGGTGTAAAATTTCACAAACTATTACATGGCCATCATCATACAGCATAAATGTTTGATTTGTGACAAATGGTCTGTGACGCCATCACACATATGAGTGGTTCATTTGCACAAGTGGCATGGTGTGCGTACATTACAAACCCTGTCATCACGGCAAGGACCCAACATAGATGCTCGTACATCAGATATACTGAACCGTATGAACTATTTACTTACCTTTTGTATCTAAACATCGTTAAGGTACAGTAGTTTGTAGCATATTCCTAACTTTGAATACATACCAGGCTTTTGACAAATTTGTCTCCGTGGATGCCATCGATCTGCACAGTGAGTCAGTGCTATCCAGCCCACACCAGATCAAATACCGTGTCGCTGATTGCCATTCTACAAGGGCGTGGCCAAGTATTGCCCGTACCTACAACCCACACTCTGGCAGCAGTTCCACAACCGTGTCCCACAGAGAGTGTGTGGAGCGGACAAAGAGGCATGTGATGTTGGAAGAGCTCAGTCCCAGACTATGGGAGGATGTTGTCATATTTCCGTACTGCTCATACCTCTTGGATACCCTGTCCAGCGGAGCAAACGGGAATGTTGTCTGTGATTTGGAGGCCTGCATGGCCATGCTCTCTGGGGTGGGGTGGGGTGGGAGGCCAGGAAACATGGTTAGTCCGTGGAGGGGTGTGGGCGTCTGGCAACGTGCCTATCTACAGCAAAACCTGCTGCGTGCCTGTACATGGTGGCAAATATGGATTCAGTAAATTCCTCATTAAACGGCTGCAGAGGCTCAGCGGAGCGTGACTGCAGTTTAAGGACCTCAGTGAAGAGGTTGGTCCTCACGGCGACAACGGGGAGATGAAGGTGCAAGGCTCCGGCCGCCCACGTAAACACAACACTGTACATTGCCCGCTCATCCAAAAACACGGTTGGAGTAGAGACATCACCAGTGTCTGGCTAGGTGTCCAGACCACTCGAATCCCCCAGTCCACCTATCCTGTCGTCTTGGGGCTGACACTCACGTGTCAGTGGGTCTTCATGACCCTCCCAATACTCATTAAACACACATTCCCTGATAATCAGGGTTGTCATGAGCTGTGGCTGGCTCGTTGAAGTTTAACTCCCCATGCAGCATTTATAGCGGTGTTCTGCCGCGCAGTTCCCACGCTGGAGCCGTACAGTGTGTGGTATCGGGGACAGCACCACCCGAGAACGGCGCCAAGGCTGACACCTGGGGGACAGTTGCCAGTGAGGTTGCGAGGTGACCCAGCGAGGACCAGGATCACCATTCAGATCCTGTCTGTCCCAGCGGGTCCGGGACGTATGCGCCGCCTGCGTCAGAGCCGAAGCGAGTGATGGCATCAGGGGCAAATCACCAGACCCGCTAGTGCCCTCAGACGGGTCCGCTGGGCCAGAAGCCGCCGCGTAGGCCGTTGGTGGGGTGAGGGACATCATGGACATGAGGAAGCGCACTTAGTCCTCCTGCGTCGCATGCAGGGCAGGGACCGGAGGTCGTGGTGCAGGCTACGACGGCTGCAAATCTGACTGAGCCGCGTGGGCGGTGTCACCCGAATCCCATGCAGCATTGCACGTGCATTGTGGTGATTTTTGAGTGCGATGACGTCTCTTTGACTTATTTGGGTTACCTGACGCCTTAGCCCTGGAGGACTGATGTCAAATCCAGGGTCTCTGATGTCTCAACACCCATGCCCAGGCACTCGTCCTACTTCCAGACCATGAGCTATTGTGGTGCAGGGCCAACTGCAGGAGTATGAGCGGCTTGTGGGACCACTCACACCTGGATTCATATGTCTGGTCACGGCAGTCGGAGCAGCTCTTGTTGTCGTGCTTCACGTGAAAACAGAGGAGACACCGACGGTGAGGGTCAGTCACCAACATGAGTCGGTCGCAATCCTCACAGGCTTTGAAATGGACATCCCTATTGGCACCGGCCTGAGTCAGACAATCCAAGTGAAATGACCAGAATTGATCGTACTATGATTTTGGGGCAAAAATGAGTAAGGTTACACCTATACGGGACCAGCGCTGGTGTTGTGAAAAAAGAGGACCTGACATGAGCACGCAGAGGTGACGTATGAGTACTCAGACAACATCATCACGGCACACACAACGCCAACGACACACCCGGAGCCGCAGGGCATGCCTACCGACACACAAGTGTACTGCTGAGCGGAAATTGCCATATCCAGGATGACACATGGGGATATGCTAAGGTGAGTAATATGATACCGACCTGTTCATTTCATATGCAAACAGCATGCACAATGTCGCACATGGCACACACATGACATGGTCACACAGGGTCATGCTGTGCGTCTATCACACCTCTGTGACAGTGGGCATGTTGCTGTCATCATGTGCCAGTTCCCTGTACTGAATGGTGTGCCATTCCAGTGTTGATGTTCATCACAGTATGTTGCAGACGTTACTCCGTTGCGAAGTGTTGAATGCATGTGATGCACATGTGCAAAATGATTAATGACATGTCTCGCCAGCTCTTCACACATCAACTGAGGCACAAGGTCACAGTCCCTGTGCTTCTTTAATGTCTGCCACACCTGGGGCATGCTGATGTGAGGATGCCATGCTGATGTATGCATCCACATCGACGACATGTGTAGACTACATCCCTGCAATGTGATTTCTTGGAGTCACTCTCCCAATGGTGACATGAAGGAGGTCAGGAACGCAGCCTACACAATCGTTCACTTGAGCATGTCTGACGCACTGTACCCCAATGGTACGTGTGTGTGTAGGCCTTGTTTCCCTATTGCATTTCAGCCATACGCGAGCAAAGCATACCCCAATGGTACGTGCGTGTGTAGGCCTCGTTTCCCTATTGCATTTCAGCCATACGCGAGCAAAGTGTACCCCAAAGGTACGTGCATGTGTAGGCCTCGTTTCCCGATTGCATTTCAGCCATACGCGAGCAGCACGTACCCCAATTGAACGTGCGTGTGTAGGCCTCGTTTCCCTATTGCATTTCAGCCATACGCGAGCAAAGCGTACCCCAATGGTACATGCGTGTGTAGGCCTCGTTTCCCTATTGCATTTCAGCCATATGCGAGCAGCACGTACCCCAATGGTACGTGCGTAGGCCTCGTTTCCCTATTGCATTTCAGCCAAACGCGAGCAAAGCGTACCCCAATGGTAAGTGCGTGTGTAGGCCTCGTTTCCCTATTGCATTTCAGCCATACGCGAGCAGCACGTACCCCAATGGTACGTGCGTATGTACGCCTCGTTTCCAGATTGCATTTCAGCCATACGCGAGCAAAGCGTACCCCAATGGTACGTGCCTGTGTACGCCTCGTTACACCATAGAATGGGTTGCATTTGCAACAGCAATGTCACCGTACTTGTGTGGGTATTTGAAAAAATACATAGGGAACATCTAGGGGAACAGTGGAATGATCAAAATGCAACCAGGTTGTCATGGATACAGAGAGTTTTGAGCCTCCTACAGGTGTTCTAGAAAATTCAGTTGGGCAAAAGTATACAATGTTGCAAAAGTTGTTATTCAGCTCTGGCTCAGTTTTCAAACCATGCATATGTGTGTAATGGCCTTATGTGTGATGTGATTGGATGGAACATAGGATGCTAACTATGGTGGCCTATCACACACTACTCCTTGGACTCACAGACCCTCTGCAGCACAGATATAAGGCAGCATGTGGCTGTGGGAGGGCGCTTGCCTGCACAACATTGGTGTGGTAACCACAGCTGCTGTCTCTGAATCCTCTGGACCCTGATTAGTTGAGCATGGAAAGGGCACCTGCATTCACTGATGGTGAGAACAAGGCCCTGCTGGATGCCCTCCTGCCTAACTACAACAAGCTGTATGGGAGACCAGAGGATCAGGTGAGTGATGTGTGCAATACCTTGGAGTGTGCACCTGTTGTTTGTGTGACGTTATAGCCACTGTGTATGTATAGTGTATAGATGCAATGTTGTTGTGAGTGAGTGCCAGGGTGTACAGGGTTGTTTCAAGAGGGTTCTTTGTTGCAGTGGGGTGTGTGACAGCGTGTCACGTGCTGCAGTGCACCCAGATGTAGCATACATTGCTATGTGAGTGCCATGCTCGAAGAGTGTTTAGCACCCGTCATGTCATCAGTAGGCTTTCAATGGCATGTAATGCAGTAGTATTTGCTCACAGGCCACATACTCCTGGACAATGATGCAAATGTGTGGAGCTTACGATGCCCTGTTGTCATCAAGTATTTTGTGCACATATGTGTGTCTTTGGAACATGGACCAGGTGTACTGATGCTCTTTTACTTTACATTTGTGACAGGTATCTGCCTATGAGAAGGGGGAAATCTGGCTGGACATCGCCAGGGCTGTCAGGAGTGAGGGGGGGCCTCGCAGGAGGCTCAGGAACATCAAGAAGAGGTGGCAGGACATCCGGTGCTGGACCCGCCGCATCGCCAGAGTACAGCTGAAGCTGGAAGCTCCACGCCGGCATGGCGGCACCCGCCACCTCACCCCCCACATGCTCCGGGTCCTGGAAGTGGTGTTCCCAGACCTCCATAGGCAGTTGCAGGAGGGGCAGCAGCAAGTAGGGGGTAGGTACATGTCTGTTTGTTGTGATGTGTGTCACATGCTCCCTGAGTGCTGCAAGGCATGGTAACACTCCCATAGTTTGAGTGGTGTGGTCAGACAGGCACTCCATGCATTGGCATCAGAATGTCCCAGTTTCTGCAGCTGCTTCTTTACATGCCTTGCCCTATTCCACATTTGACCTGCGCTTTGGATGATGTTTGTTTTTCACATGTACTCCTATGGTGCAATGTCTCTGTATGCATCTTCCTTTGCACATCTTCATGTTGGAGGGGGGTCTGTGACACCTGTTGGTACCTTACATGTAGCACCACATGTGCACTGTGTCTGCCGTTCTTCCTATTTTGGCACTGATCTTGAGTCTAAACATGTGTTTTCTGCACAAGTCAGCCTCAGTGGCCTTTGTCCATGGTACTCTTTCGAATTGTCATGTGTTGGCTACAGGTGCACAATGTACATGTGCAATATTTTGGGCTTATGCATACTCACACTGGGCAGTGCGTGTGTGCATATTTGCCAAATAAGTAGAATGTTGTTTGTAAATAATATTGATGGTCAGCCACACAATGAGGCTTTGGGTGTCAACAGCTGTGATGCCAGTGTGAGGTGATGTTACACTTGGTTCAGGTCCCAGGATGGCATCACATGTCAGTTCAGGCAGGACTTTTCCCATGTGGCACAAGGTCTAAGCAAATCAAACATGTCCAGGTCTGGGTTTGGGTGGCAGGGTGTGTAAATGAGCTGTGATGCATCATCAGCTATCCTGTCATCATTGTGTCGCTCATAAATGATTTTTGCCTTGACTGTTGCTTGTATCCCACTATACATTGAGCGTTGTGTCTCTCACAATTGGCCACAACTAGACTTATCATTGTGCAGAGTTCAGTGTCATGTGACTCATGATGCATGCCATGTTGAGAAATGAGGCCAAATGATTTTTAGCTGATATGTCTGATGTGTACAGGTGACTGATATGTTTTTATTCTTCTCCTTGCACACAGCATCATCATCTGAATCTGGAGGAGACACAGGCGCGGACCAGGCAGAGGGACACACCGACAGTGCCACCTGCTTTGAGGAGTCAGAGGGAGGCAGCGGCACGGAGGGTGAGGAGAGTCTGCAGGCCGGACGACATGTGACTGACACATCTTACCATGCCGACAACTCCGTGTCAGACTCTGAGGAGGAGGGGGAATATGCAGCAATGGTCACTTCTTCATCTTTGGCTGGCCTCCCCTCCTCCAGTACCATCTCCACCCTCCCAGTCCTTAGTGTCCCTAGGGTCCGTGCTAGCCCCCGTGTCTCCTTTGTTACCGGCACCACAGCCCCTGCCCCTGTGTCCCCTGCTGCCCTCAGTGCTGAGACTGTGAACCTACTCCGGCAGATTGCAGTAGGTCAGACATCCATGCTGACTGTCCTCCATGGACATACACAACTGATTACACAGTTGGTGTCGTTCATGGAGAGCATGTCATCGGCCATGTCTGATCTACGTCGGAGTGTGGCTGCCATAGAGTCAACACTGACAGCAGCTCTGTACACCCAGCGGCATCTGTCCCCCCCTCCTTCAGACCCATCCACCTCTGCCTCTCACATACCTACACAGCATACACGCAGACGCCACAGGTCAGACACACCCAGCACACCCACACAGCATAAAAAGCTCAAAGCTCCACGCACCCAATCTCAAGGGGATGTAGGCACACCCACAGGGAGAGGGGAGCCACCTCACAGATGCATCCACACACCCAGGAGAACAGACTCACAGCCCTCTACCTCCACCCCCAATGTGTCCCCGGGTTCAGGTGGTAGTTTGTCCGCACTGGTTGAGGTGTGCAGCCAGGTTTTTGAAGCTACTTTCGGCGATGCACCAGCCAGTGGGGATGAATCCACTACACCTGCACCCACTCCACCTGTCCTTCCCTCTCCTGTCCATGCGGTGCCGGAGGATTCCACAGATGGTGCCCCCGTAGTTTCCACTGCGGATTAAACGCCATGTGCAGGCAAGTTTGGGTGTGATCACACCCATGGAGGCACAAACTGTTGCTCAGACTTTTTTGGACTGGCCATTGGCCTTTAATGAGCAAGGACTCTTATTTGCGTTTCTATTTTGAACAAGCTGAATAAAGCAATTCTTTTCATTTTCTGAAGTTGAGTTTGTGTGATAATGTCTGTGACTGCTGTGTGCCTGGGAGCTGGTGTGATTTTCAAATTTAGGTATGTTAACATGTGTCAATCTCCTGATGGTAATGAGGTTAACAATGGTATGTTTTTGATGTAACAGCTGGGCACTGGTGGGCAGTGGTGGGGGTGTTAGCCACACACACACTCTGATGCTGGGCACTGGTGGGCAGTGGTGGGGGTCTTAGCCACACACACACTCTGATGCTGGGCACTGGTGGGCACTGGTGGGGGTCTTAGCCACACACACACTCTGATGCTGGGCACTGGTGGGCACTGGTGGGGGTCTTAGCCACACACACACTCTGATGCTGGGCACTGGTGGGCAGTGGTGGGCACTGGTGGGGGTCTTAGCCACACACACACTCTGATGCTGGGCAGTGGTAGGCAGTGGTGGGGGTGTTAGCCACACACCCACTCTGATGCTGGGCACTGGTGGGCAGTGGTGGGGGTCTTAGCCACACACACTCTGATGCTGGGCACTGGTGGGCACTGGTGGGCAGTGGTGGGGGTCTTATCCACACACACACTCTGATGCTGGGCACTGGTGGGCACTGGTGGGCAGTGGTGGGGGTCTTAGCCACACACACACTCTAATGCTGGGCACTGGTGTGGGTCTTAGCCACACACACACTCTGATGCTGGGCACTGGTGGGCACTGGTGGGCAGTGGTGGGGGTCTTAGCCACACACACACTCTGATGCTGGGCAGTGGTGGGCAGTGGTGGGGGTCTTAGCCACACACACACTCTAATTCTGGGCACTGGTGGGGGTCTTAGCCACACACACACTCTGATGCTGGGCACTGGTGGGCACTGTTGGGCAGAGGTGGGGGTGTTAGCCACACACACACTCTGATGCTGGGCACTGGTGGGCACTGGCGGGCAGTGGTGGGGGTGTTAGCCACACACACACTCTGATGCTGGGCACTGGTGGGCACTGGTGGGCACTGGTGGGGCTCTTAGCCACACACACACTCTGATGCTGGGCACTGGTGGGCACTGGTGGGGGTCTTAGCCACACACACACTCTGATGCTGGGCACTGGTGGGCACTGGTGGGCACTGGTGGGGGTCTTAGCCACACACACACTCTGAT
Organism: Lissotriton helveticus; assembly: GCF_964261635.1. NCBI lineage: Eukaryota > Metazoa > Chordata > Amphibia > Caudata > Salamandridae > Lissotriton > Lissotriton helveticus. The sequence continues at coordinate 1,507,251,883 of NC_136069.1, read as the reverse complement.
GCTGGGCACTGGTGGGCACTGGTGGGCACTGGTGGGGGTCTTAGCCACACACACACTCTGATGCTGGGCTATGGTGGGCACTGGTGGGTGTCTTAGCCACACACACACTCTGATGCTGGGCACTGGTGGGCACTGGTGGGCACTGGTGGGGGTCTTAGCCACACACACACTCTGATGCTGGGCACTGTTGGGCTCTGGTGGGGGTGTTAGCCACACACACTCTGATGCTGGGCACTGGTGGGCACTGGTGGGGGTCTTAGCCACACACACACTCTGATGCTGGGCACTGGTGGGCAGTGGTGGGGGTGTTAGCCACACACACACTCTAATGCTGGGCACTGGTGGGGGTCTTAGCCACACACACACTCTGATGCTGGGCACTGGTGGGCACTGGTGGGTAGTGGTGGGGGTGTTAGCCACACACACACTCTGATGCTGGGCACTGGTGGGCACTGGTGGGCAGTGGTGGGGGTCTTAGCCACACACACACTCTGATGCTGGGCACTGGTGGGCAGTGGTGGGGGTGTTAGCCACACACACACTCTGATGCTGGGCACTGGTGGACACGGGTGGGCAGTGGTGGGGGTCTTAGCCACACACACTCTGATGCTGGGCACTGGTGGTTTTCTACACACCACTTACACTTACACTAACATAGCAGACGTATGTCCCACGCGTCTATTGCACTGGTGTAGTGCGGTGACGTACCGTACCCCGAGGTAGATGACGTAGGTGGGCCCGTCTCCGTATTACACTGGTGATGTGCGGTGACGTACCGTACCACGTGGTCGATGACGTAGGTGCGGCCCGTCTCCGTATTGCACTGGTGATGTGCGGTGACGTTCCGTGCCACGTGGTCGATGACGTAGGTGGGCCCGTCTCCGTATTACACTGGTGATGTGCGGTGACGTACCGTACCACGTGGTCGATGACGTAGGTGCGGCCCGTCTCCGTATTGCACTGGTGATGTGCGGTGACGTTCCGTGCCACGTGGTCGATGACGTAGGTGGGCCCGTCTCCGTATTACACTGGTGATGTGCGGTGACGTACCGTACCACGTGGTCGATGACGTAGGTGCGGCCCGTCTCCGTATTGCACTGGTGTTGTGCGGTGACGTACCGTACCCCGTGGTCGATGACGTAGGTGCGGCCTGTCTCCGTATTACACTGGTGATATGCGGGAGTGTGTGGCGCAACATACCCAGGCGTTACAATTGCGCAATGGAGATATGGGCGTGTGGCAACACGTACTGGTATGTTGGACTTCGTTGTACTCACCTTCTGCGCCGTCGTCGGTTTCTAAGTACGAGGTGGTGGCCGTAGAGGATAGGGATGAGACGGACGATGGCGTTCATGTCCTGCTTGTCGCGTACCGGGGTGCGGTTCGTGCCGGAGTGTGGTTTTACGGTAGTTTTGAGCTCTCGTAGAAAAAGAGCCGTACGGAGTGTGTTCAACACGGATCGTACTTCCTGGTCCGGAAGACGCGGTCTATTTACGTTCGGACGTAGCGTGGAGCATCAGCCGACTGCAATTCATATGGACTTTTCATTTGTACGGCGTTTTTTACGTGGCGTACAGAGTGACGCCTTAGGTTGCGATCGTACTTGCAGATTCGTACGGGGACGCCTTCAGGTACAATTCGTCCGGGGAAAAATGCTCCGAACCGCAATTCGGAGCGCTTTTTACCGGATCGGAATCGAGCCCCATATGTAATTTATGTAATTGAATGCCCGTGTGAACTAAAGTATGTGGGCAGCACAAAGAATGAACTAAAAAAGAGGATTTTGGAACATGTTAGGGCAACTGTTCATCGGGTTAAAAGCAATGCAGTTGCCAAACGCATGGAGTCTCATCATAACAGCGATTGGAAAAGTTTAAAAATCTATGGCATTGATACAGCAAAAAAAACACTGAGAGGAGGAAATAGAGAGCTCATGCTGAGAAAAAAAGAATCAAGATACATTCTTAACCTACGAACAATGACTCCGTACGGTCTGAACCAGAGCGAGGAAATGTATATACATTTGTAAATAGACTTTGGGACTGGAAATATCATGAACTCATGTAACATAGGTAGAGGGTAAACAGCTATGTCTCTTTTTTTTGCATCATATCACAATCATGTCTAAATTGGAAATGTATTAATTATTTGAGTTTAGTGCACAACAGTTTTTGTAATCAGAAAAAAGAAATTGGTAAGTTGTACATATGATATAACAAAAAGACATTGGTAATATGACTACGGTCAGTAGTGACAAAGGAACAATTTGATGGACTAATGTTGGATTAATGTTGATAATGATTCTAAGGCCACTGGAGGCATTAATTGAAAAGGATGAAGTAAAAAGAAAACAATGAAAACAATGAACTAAATCAATAATACAATGAAGAGCGATTATGAACTAGAGGGTTCGCTATAGAATATGAGCGGATTATGTCATGAATTAATCTAATCATTTACAACTTATCAAGCATTATAAATTGGTTAATTTTATTTCATTTTATATAATTTGTAACATTGAATACTATTTTGCTTTTTAGTTATTGTTCGTAATTTTCCCTGCTTTGTAAATAGCACTACAATAACCATAATGCCTTTCCTAGTAAGGAGGAGGTAATCAAGGTAACTCATTATCTTTAAAAACGAATGGAAAGAGGAGGGCGGCACCGTGAACAAGATCTCAGTTAGAGATTGAAACGCGTTGGTGTTTGGAGTGTTTGGAGTTTGTTCAAAATAAATACCTGGAATTTACTTTAAAGGAGTATTGTTGTGGGATCCAACTTCTTTTCCTTGTGGAGAGAGATTATCGAATATATATATATATGGCGGCAGCGCTGGCTTTTAAAGAATAAACCACTGTTCACCAGCACTTTATGGGTCGGCTCTTTGTTGCTACTATTGGACTTCTGTGGTTCGGTGTGACAAGCTACGCCATATATATATATATATATATATATATATATTTATTTATTTATTTTTTCATAGAAATTATTCATTTAGAAGGTTATGGGTCTCTGTTTATTAATCTATTACAATATCTAAATATTGTCATAACTATTTTATATACAAGTGCTTTACTACTGAAATATTGAGAAAAAAATAAATGAAAATACATTTTTAAAAATTGTTATGAAAATACACAAATAAATTAGCTTCAAGTACAGCAACACTTGAAAGCCTGGGTTTATACAATACAACTTTAAATCATGACATATTATGTTCCTTATACATGCCTACCCTCCATGTGATTATGTATTTTTATATTTATTACTTTTCTCCTACAGTAGTAGGGAAAAACACCTTTCAATCTCTCCAGTGCACTACTCAGTCTCACCCTATACCTATTTATTTATTTATTTTTGGGTTTTATAGAGCGCGAACCAGACCCGTGAGGGTATCAGAGCGCTTTACAGGAATGAAAGAAGGTAAGCAAAGGGGTACCTCTCTCAATACATACTCTACCTCCACTCTCAGACTCACACCAAACCTCATTCTACTACTATAATCTCCAAAAATACCCCTTTCTAGACTCTTCTCCCCTCTATCCCTCCTTGTGTCTCCTCAAACCTCACTTTACTACTATGATCTCCTAAATGACCCTTTGTAAACTCTTCTGTCGTATATCCCTCCTTAGCCTCATCCCAAACCTTGTTTAGCTACCATGATCTCCCAAATCTCCTTCTAGACACTCTTCCCACCTCCATCTCTTCTTTTACTCATCCCAAGCCTCGTCTTACCACTGTGATCTCCCAAATAACCCGTTCTATACTTTCTTCCCTCTTCAATCCCTCCATTATACTATTCAATCCAACTAACAGACTTGTATGTCCACTGCTCAAATTAACTCATATTTCTCTATACTAATCCACCACTAATCCTTTTTGGGTTCCAGAATAGCGTGCTACTCACTGAGAAGTGCTTCAGCGCCTCATCAGTGGTAGTAAGCGCTATATAAACCCATTACAATTAAAATATTAAAAGTCGGATGTTGTCCACTTAAGTTGATAAGGTATCTACTAGTACTGTAATTCAGAATCGCCTAGCATTACACATCCTTCTCATGAAGGAGGGCGGAGTCTGCAAGATGTTGCAGGTTCAGCAGTGCTGCACCTACATACCTGACAAGAGTGACGTGGTGAAGAAATACATCAAGAACCTTACTGACGTAAAGGAGATTTAAAGGAGTTAGAAGCTACATGTGCATGGGACGCAATTGGAAATGGATTAGCTGTAGTATGCAATTGGTTTGGGAATTTTGGAAGTGGAATTTGGGACTTCTTGCGATAATAGCCCTTTGTGCAATATGTCTATTTCTAATCTTTACGGGTACAAGTGTATGAAAGCAAAAAGAGAGGTACAGCAGGAAAGGAGTGGAATAAGGAGCAAAAGAAAGGAGGCAGAACTAGAGGAGAGTCAGTATAGATTTTATGATCAAATAAAGTACCTGAAAAATTCTAAACCAAAAATAGTAAAAACCTCATGGTTTTGATTTGATCTCATCCGATAAGATTCATATGTTGATTTTGATAGCTAATATCGCCATCAGTGTGGGGTTTGGAGTAGCGCAATTTAGACTCCACGCTCAAGCGCCACCGAAATGCAATTATATACGTGCATTTGACATATTCATTGTGTGCCTTAATTTTATTAACTTGTGTGAAGCATTTACATGCATTAGTAAAATGTGTTCACTGTAGAGACCAGAGATTTATATACATGCGCACTAATCGTTTAAACTTGAAAGCATGTATTTCTTATTCATGTTTTACAATTACACTTAAAGTTATATTTGCCTCTGTAAACGTACTATTTTACTCATGTTTTTCCTATATTCCTAAAGTAACACGCGCATGTATATTCATGTATTCGAAATGCACATTAAATGCTTAACTAAAGTTAGCCTGACTACAGACCTCAGTTGAAATGCATTTTGCTTTGCAGGAATGTTTTCTATTTTCCTTGCAGGTTTATCATCATATTTTCTGTTAGCTAGAGAAAGGCTTATTGTTTGTTTTAGACTGTTGATAGAGAGGCCCGATGATAAACTTGACAGTGAACATGGAGAAACAATGGTCAAAAGAAGCCTTCAGATCATTATGTCCCAGGATGGCAAGATGTTCCAGGTTGAGAACCGAAGTTTCAGTTTCGATGCTATGTGAACCCGGATGTACCTGATGGATTCAGGTAATCACTTGATTGGCCCGTGGTGGTGTGAGTGGAGATAAGACTGTTCTGAATCTCCTGTTACTTTCAAAATAGGTGTTCTCAAGTTAGTTAGGAGAGATTCCCTTTAGACTTAGATAGGTATAGACCTCTCCACTTGCCTTATACCTGCAAGTGTGAAGCTTTATGCTAAATGCTTATTTATTTTTCTTTAGACTTCTACTGAGGTCTGATCATGCTGGCACCTCCTCTGTCTAGAGCCCCATGATAGACGACCCTAGAGAGGAGCAATGCTTAGGAGAGAGAAGGGAAGTTATTTTATGAAAAAACAGTTTGGTTTAATTTGTGTCTATGCAATTGTGGTTATTGCAATTCAATATGTCATTCTATTGCACCTTGGCCTATGCAGATACTTCAGCTTACCTATTGCATTATTGCATTTATATAATTTATTCTTGGTTTACGTATATACTCGATTGATTGGTAATCCAAAATAAAACCCTTTAACTATATTTAGTATTTTTTTTTCCTTATTGTGGGGTCACATTGACTTCACAAGTTAGAAATGTATTTTTAATGTTTTCTCCCTTTCAATGCTTCACGCTAGGTAGCAAAGGTCAATATGACCACAGGGGGAAAATCCTTCCCTAAGAGATTACGTTTTCAAGCCCAGTGCTCCATTACCACTAAACAAACATTTTCTAGTTCTCGGATGCTGGGTATAAAGAGATTAAGGCCTGAGCCTGGGGGGAAGTTTAGTTACCCGACCTGGAAAACAAAGTGGAAGATTTCATAAACAGTTGCAAGCCATGCTAGACATTAGGATTTGACAGCCATTCAGCTCCCAAATGCGACATATTTGAAGCCTCTCATGTGAAGTGCATCTGTGGAACAGAGGCAGAGGCAGAGTTCACCCACACCACCTCACCAGGGAAAGTTAAACCAAAAAAAAAAGAAAAGGCTGTGACTTCCCATGGACCACTCCAAGAGTTAGGAATTCACAATGGACTTCAGTTCCATGCCAAAGGCCTTGCAGAACATTTAACACCCTCAGGGATTAAACATCTCAGATTAATGTTTAGATGTGTCAAACAGCTCAGAATCATGAAATAATGGGAACATGCTAACGATTAAGCTGATCACTTTCTGCACACATTGAACAAAGTAATCTTAATAGCTGAGAAGGGTGGTAAGAATATAGAGGAGGAAATTTAAACTTCAAAGAATATTGCAATACCCTACACACGAGCACCAGCTGCACTCAGGAATTAATAAACATTGAGCTAATGGTAGCCAATTTAATCCTACATCACTCACCTTCTAAACCAGTTGCAGCAATCATGGAAGGGATACTTGAACACGACCAGATGTCAACAGACATAAAAATCTAACACACGGGTCAGGGTCGATATTCCATAAGCAGGTTTTGAATACCATTTGAAGAGATTATGTTAGTCCTCGAATATGTAAAAGGAGGCCATATATTAGTCTAGAGAAATAAGAACAAAGTGTCCCACAGCCTTCACTTTCTACACAAGGTGACTCATGACTGACCAAATGCTACATGATAATGACTCAAATTCGTCTAGAGATCCGTGTAGCAAATTCAGTGGGCCAGGGAGCCTGGTTGACAAAAGGCTACCCTTCATCGACAACTCACCTGAAATAAGTGACTATGAATTATGAGCATCCACATGTTGGTTCGAGCAGACAAGAACCGCTAACCCTTTGCAAAACAGAAGACCCCTGTCTCATTACAACTACAGCCCCTCCAAGTAAACAAAAGGACTTTGGGGCATATGTAGGTAGCCGTTTGCGATTCGCAAATGGCGAAATTTGGCGAATTCGGCGTTTGCGAATCGCAAACGGCGTTTTGATATGTAGGTGCCACTTAGCAAAATAAGGAATCGCAACAATTGCGATTCCTTATTTTGCTTATAGCATTTAAGGAATCGCAATTTTGCGATTCCTTAAATGCTATGTAGGTGTGCTTTCAAAATTGTGATTTTTGCATAAGGAATCGCAAAATACCATCTACTTCAAGTAGATGGTATTTAGCAATTTCCTTCAAAAATGCATTTTTTTTAAAAATTCAAAGTGCCATGTGGCGCACAGACATGCCCTTAGGGCATGTATGTGCGCCACATGTACCTACAGGCACATTCCAGGGGTGCAACAGGTGTCCTTTGAACACCCTGGCACCCTTGGAATTGAGATTCTCAAATTGCGATTTTCACACAGAAAATCGCAATTTGAGAATGTATCCCCATTTATTCCTATGGGCCTTTTGGCCCATAGGAATGAGTGGGACACTCATTCCTTAATTGCGATTCGCAATTTGCTAATCGCAAATAAGGAATGTTAAAGATTCGCAAAATAATTGCGAATTTTTACCTACATTCCATTTTGCTATTCTCAAATAGCAATTCCTTAAAAAATCGCTATTTGGGAATCGCAAAATGGAAATTACCTACATATGCCCCTTTGTAATATAAAGCATTAAGGACAGGGCTGTTACTAGTGGGAAAGGGATGCATAATTGAAAGAGGATCTGCCCTGTTTGTGGTAGTTGAGAATCAGCCTATCTTTCTTAGGCAGAATGGCACTGATCATGAGGTCTTTTCAGGAAATAAAAGTTGCTGAATACGAGACAGACAGGTCTTCATTCCCCATGCGCCAGTGTCTCTTGTTGAGCCTCTACTGCTGCACCACTCTGAAAGGTTACCGGCCCGTGGACGGTGTGAGAGGCCTCTGCTCTTCCAGGATTCTGTTTTGTGACTCCCCTTGTTATGTCCTTCGGTCAAGGCTGTCAACAACTAGGCGAGGGTGAGTAAGGGACAGTTGCCCACGGGAAACATCCATCACAACGCAACTTTTACGACGCACTACCATTACAACGCAGGATTTACAACGCAAGTCATTATAACGACTTGCGCTGGAGGGCGCTGTAGGATAGAAAATAGTTTAATTTACTATCCAAAACCTTCCCTACTATCCACGGGGACTGGAGTTGGAATAGTAAATTAAACTATTCCACTATCCAGCGCCCCCCAACGCAAGTCGTTGTAACGACTTGTGTTGTAAAACCTGCGTTGTAAAGGCATGCGTAGTAAAAGCATGCGCTGTGATGACATACATCCGTTGCCCACTGTGTTGCTAAATAGACAGTGTGTAGTTAAGATAAACAACTGGGGAATAGGCACATTTGCATCTTGTGCACCCTTACATGCACCCGTAGTTGCAGTTGTCCTGAAGCATCACTCCTGCGAGTATCTATTTTAAAACAGTAGGTCACATGGTTTAAACCCAATGAAAGAACCTTTCTTTATTCTAAAAGCAATATTGCTGCTTAAGAGATGAGTAGTTACATCCCTCACTTGTAGTGCGTTGAGGTTTAATTTGGCGAGTTCTACAGCTAACATGGTATTATTACCGATGCAGGAAACGACATAAAATAGTCCATACCCCACCAACGAGAAGGCAATCAGGGCAATGAGGCCTGCAGGCGAGCAGCGATAACTTACGCCAATTGAGGACAGAACGTAAATGATTTTTGTTTTCTTTGCGTTTCATTTTGTATCTGAAACAACTTTGCAAGGTCTTTAGAGCAGCCACACATGTTGATCTCCCGCAGTGTTGTGTTCTTTTCCTAAAAGCAGTGTATCAATAAACATCAGTAAATTCCAACGGGAGTAAAAGACATCTTTAATTCGGAAGTCGATGAGCAAGAACAGGGCACCGGGCCGAGGCCATATAGATTGTATCATCCCCACCACTCTTACTCAGCTGTCCTTTATGGAGGTCTTTCATCATTGTATTACACTTGCCAATTATGTCTTTCTTGCAGTCCAGATCCTGACCACTGCAATTTGTCTTAAAATATCACAGGGCAGTGAAATCCATGCATCAATAACTGCAGCTCAAGAACTGTTTTCCACCCTGCTGGAGAATTAATTGCCTGCCTAAATTAAGCGAACGGTATAATATTTTAGATGTCGAAGGGCTTTCAAGGTCTTCATGTGAGATCCAATTAATAATGTGATATTAAAGGATATATCTGATCTAAACAGAAATATGTAACACGAGTTTTAATGTGCATGACTAGGTGCACATGCTGGTGTCATTTCACAACTATATAGTCGCACATAAGCAAGAGGTAAAATGTCACATGAAAATTTGTGGCCATATTTTTTTGGCTGCGGCTCCCTATTTCCAATCGTGATTCTGTAGCCATGGGGATGGCCACGGCGCAAGCTCCAATGATCCGCGTGCAGCCTCAGGCCAGATCTCCATGCATAACTTAGCAGCTGACTTGCCCTAAGGATATTTTGCATTGTCTCTCATTAGCCACAATGGGAACTGTGGAGGGGACCTGCTAATTTCAGTAGGCCCTTTACCTGCACCCAGCATCCACATTACACGTTGGAGCACATTGACATATGCAGGTCATAAAAGGCCTGCCATTGCTTTGCAGTGGACTATGGGCTTGAAGTGCAGGCAGGGACATTTCTATCCTCTGGCTAGCCTCTGTCTATATCTGCTGCAGCCCTGGGCTGTTTCAAGACTGCTGTATGGGATCAGTAGATGTGCCATTCACAGATTTCTGCACATAATTCCATGAAAGAGGGCACTGCAGACAACTGCCCTCTACTACGCCCACTAACAAGCCCCCTCCTTTTAAGAATTATGGTTTATACAAAATTCTCATTTTTCCTGCTGTACTGTAGGTCAAGAGAAACAAATTACCCCTTTCTCAGCTCCTTAAATCCTGACTTAACAATATATTGTGAAGTCACTATATACTAGTGTTAGACCTGTCATCCTTGATGTGGCCAGACTGTTGTTTTCATCCCTGTTTTCTGAATTTTGTTTTTGATTGCATTAGGACTCTGTGTAATTTACCACTGCTAACCAGTGCTAAGGTGCTTGTGTTCTCTCCCTTAAACATGGTACAAATGGCTTACACCTGACTGGCATACTTAATTTATTTCGAAGCCTCTGGTATATGGTGCTTTATGTACACAGGGCCTGTAACTTAAATGCTGCTAGTGGTGTGTAGCACTTATTGTGCCACCCCCTTTAGTAGCCCTGTGAAACATATGGCAGGACTTCTATTGCAGCCTTTATGACAGTTTTAAAACTTCCAATTCGACTTGGCAAATGTAACTGTTTGCCAGGCCCTAACCTTCCTTTGAAATACATATGACTCACCTCTAAGTTAGGTCCTAAAACATACAGAGTGCAGAGTGCAGTGTATTAAGAAAGCAGGGCATGAGGTTTTAAGTTTTACATCTCCTGGTACGGAAAAAACTCCTAGATTCATGGTTCACTACTGTACGGCCTATCTCTCACTAATGTATATCATCAGGTTACCTTATTACATTTAATATCTGCTCGCCTTTGATTGGGAGCAGGTGGAAATATCATGCGTATATTCACATTGATTGTACTTTAAAATCCTCTTTAATGGTAAAATTGGATTTTAAGTCACAAATCTGAAAATGCCACTTTTAGAAAGCATTTTCTTGCCATAACCATTTGTTGCCACTGCAAGTGTCCTGGGTCACATGACTGTGAATGGCTTAGCTGTTGGGCTTTGTATATTTCTCCCAGAAAGTGAGACAAATGGGGGACTAGGTGTGCAGGTGTTGACAGAATTGACTATCCTGTCTGGACGGTTGGTGGCAGAGCTGTTTCCTGTCCCACTTACATTTCAAAGTGCTTGCCTCAAGCATACACAGAGGAACCTGGCACAGATCTCTTGTCACTCCAGACTTCTTGGAGCAGGGAAAGGGTTGTGTAGGTAGCCTAGTATATGACCCCCCTTCAAAGGCTGGCATCTGGTATAAATATTGGACCCTCAGAGCAACTCTTCAGTGTACTCCTAGACCTGTGGAAGACTTCGGAATTACTGTCTTGGACCTCCAGAAGGCTACCCTACTGCTCGAGACCTGCCTTGTACCTTAAAAGGCTGCTACCTGAGGACTGCCCTGCTGCTTGAGGGTTGCCTTGCCCCCTAGTGGACTGCCCTACTGCTTGAGGCCTACCTTGTTGCTTTAACCCAGGACTACCAGAGTGATTGCAAGGGCTAGTTGGCTGGCCTCCTATGTGAGCTACAGGGGCATAACAAGCTCCAGAGACCTTGAACCCTACACCTGCCCTCTGCTGGATTAGACCTAACCCGCCAAGTAGTGCCCCACCCCCCTCCCCAAGTCCTGGACACTTGGTTGTGGTGTTAAGGGTGTGCCCCTGCCTAATCCTAAAAGTTGTGACCTTTGGGAGTGGCCTGAGAACCGACAGAAGCCAGACTTACCTGTACTCCAAAATGAGCAAAGTACATCGATGGTTGGCCTCGCACCATGGTAGCGCTCTCTATATTCTTCTCCACAGCAGGAAATCCTGTGCAGCTGGACCTCTCCTCGAAGGTATCCAGACTCATGGAACCCTCGTTGATTACAGCCTGCAGCTTTGCCACATTGGAGATTTTCAACTTGGAGAAAGTGACAAACTCTGAATCTTCCCCGCAACTCCCCATCAACGACACCTTGTCCTCAGACACTACCGGCTGCCTTGTCCCACTGAACATTATGTCATTGTTGGAAAACGAGGCAGTATCTTTGAGCCCTGCACAAACAACATGTCTACATTTGTCCTTCACTGGGAACCAAACACCCCATTGTAGCGCTTGACTTTCAGAGGGTAGCGTTGCAGAGCAGTCTAAGACTAACTCAAGGGAGGTGGTGGGGGCTAGAAATCGCCATTTACAGGTACGCAGGAATACCACTCAATAATTGATAGTCCAGTCTGTACTTTGCTTTATAAAAGAAAGAGTACATTTATTACACACACACTACTCAATACTATGCATCAATTTACAAATATACATAAGCTGTTGGAAATACTTCTGGATATTGCATAACATTCCCACCCCTCCCGCAGAGAGGGGGTCTAGTACCACCACTCTCATGTATGCACATCATCTTGCACCCAAATGCAGTGAGTTAACCATAACCAGGAGCGAGGGTCCCTCCCACAGGCACCATCCCAGGGGCGGCCCTCTCCAGTATCTTAACAAAGAAGCATTTATACTGGGAGCACCTGCCATAGTGACATATAACCCTCACTGTATATTTAAAAAAACAAGGGAAGCCAATATGGTAACCAGGGACCTCGGGTATCTATAAGTTTCAGTAACAGTGGTCCCTGGCAGGGAAATGCAAGTGCAAAAGAATGAATACAGCCTCAAATTAGTGCTACATTACTGCTGTCCAGCCGGACAGTGAAATTTAATGTTATTAAGTTACAAGAACAGGAAAAAATAAAGTGGGACACAATATTGCGTCCAACGCAATACATTAACCACAAAAAAAAAGCTCAGGCAGGGCAGAAGGCTTATATGTTGTTCAAAGAATAAGTCGAGTAGAGTAAAGCAACAACACCGTTACACTTAAATAACAAATTAAATTATGTATGCGGTGTAAAATGAGTCGACGACGTTTCAATCCCGTTGAAGAAATAATGGGATCATCATCAGGACATAATTAGTGTTGGACTGAGAAGGATTTTGCCTGTTAAACAGTAGGAGAATTGGAAAAAAGGAAAGAACAGATGAAAAAATTGTAAGAATGTAACAAAATACAGGGCATTTCCTTTGCAATGGCGTGAGGATCTCGGGAAGCACACGGAAAACACGAGCAGCTTACCTGCAATGGAGGGTTTCAGAATGGGACCCAGGCAAAACTATAAAAGTTGGAGCACTATGGCGGGACCAGCCGGGGAAAGGTACAATGACCTAAGGTCTGGAGGGTGAAGAATTGGATTAAGGTGGGTAATGCTAGCAATAGGCCTGAGCTGGACCCGCTGTGATAGGTAGGAATCTTACCTTGGGAGCGGTAACACGCTTCTCGGCTTGGTGGATGGGTGCTCACGCCGAGGCGGAAGGCGGATATAAGAGCTCCTAATCATGTGAGGAATCACGTGACATGGTGATCACTGGCGAAGTGGTGGCTGCCGTATTGAAATGGAGTGACATTACACATTCGAGCAGGGCAACAGGCATAACTGGGCTTTAATCAATGATATTTCGATTGACCCAGGTTAGTGAATTAGGTGAATATACAAGCCAGGGTGAAAATAGCCGTAGAAGGCCATATGAAACTGGCGAGATCATGAAGTGCCTAATGGAATGGAGTAATAGTGCACACTCTAGCAGGGCAACAGGCATAACTAGGCTGTAATCAATGTTATTTGATTTAAACCAGGGGGGTGAATTACGTGAATATTCAAGCCGAGGTGAAAATGACCGTAGAGGCCATGCAAAACTGGCGAGATCATGAAGTGGTAGGCGCTTTATCCCAAACAATATATCACAAGAAGATAAGAAGGCCCTTATTACCCTGAAAACCAATGACTCCTTGATCATCAAATCTGCAGATAAAGGCGGAGGGATAGTTCTACAAGAGAGAGAGAGAACTGTACAAATTGGAAATATTACGGCAGTTATCCAATATGGACCATTACTGCAAACTGCCCACTGACCCCACAAAGGAACTCCAACAACTGATCCTCTAAGTTACTACTGATGCCAAGACACAAGGCTTTCTGAGTCAGAAGGAATTCTTGTTCCTTAATACCAAATCACCATGTACACCGATCATATACACACTTCCCAAAATCTACAAAAATCTTACAGACCCTCCAGGACGTTCTATAGTGCCCGACTGTGGCTCTATTTTAGAACCATTAGGCCAATATGTCGATTTTTTTCATAAAGGACTTTGTCCCAAAGACAGAATGTTACATCAGAAACAGTATGGCTATGATTAATCTGGTTGAACATCACCCCTTCAACAGTGATTCAGATATCCTTTGTACAATGGATGTCGAATCCCTTTATACTAATATCCCTCAGGTGAACGCACTAACAGTTATTGAACACATGCTGAACACAAGACCACACTTCCCTGCTGTGCCTACCATTTTCATCCTACAACTACTTGAAGTATGCCTGACTAGGAACTTTTTCCTTTTTGATAATCAATATTATCAACAGGTCAAAGGATCATCGATGGGTGCTGTCGTCGCTCCTAACCTAGCCATACTCTTTGTGGACCACTTGGAAATGACAAAAATCCTCTCCACAAGTAACCCCCTTCCTTCCAGGAATTTCCTTGTGGAGACAGTACATTGACGACATTTTCATGATTTGGCATGAACATGAAGACACCCTCAAACAATTCTTGCATCGGCTCAACCATAACTGCCAGGGGCTTAACTTTACTTTTGTGTGCAAAAGAACCTCCATCTCCATCTCGATCTCACCATCCATCACTCAAATGGAGAATTAATCAAAAGTTTATATAGGAAACCCACTGAGCGCAACACTCTCCTCAGATATGAGAGCAATCACCCTCATGCCCTCCGCGACTTTATACCCTACTCACAATTCCTGAGGATTAGACGAAATTGCTCCCTAAAAGAAGACTATTTCCGAGAAGCCTCTTTCCTTTCTACCAAACTTCAGGCCTGTGGCTACCCCCGCAAACTTATGCGTACCTCATTTAAAAGAGGCTGATATTGCTCTAGGGATTGTCTTTTATCCCTCAAACCCAAGTCTAATCAAAACAGCATGGTATGTGTCACAACTTTTTCACCTGTTTCTCACACTGAACGCGAATGTATCCTTTTAAACGCAGGTACTCTGAAAATTGACTGCCCGCTCTTTGCATTCTGCAAGAATAGGAATATAAAGGATCATCTCGTCAAAGCTGCCCTTCCTAACCTTAGGTCAGCTGCCACACTAAACGAACATTGGAGCTTAGATCCCCTCACTGGACATGCAAGATGCGGTCACTGTAGTGTATGTGATTTTACTGTGAAGGAAAAAATTCACTCTCAATAATGTCAAGATACAGTCTAAACTTTTTTCCAATTGTAACACGTCCAATGTGATTCATGTGATCTTGTGTCCGTGTAACAAAGTCTACATTGGACAAACCATTCAAAAAGTAAGAATCCGTATCTACCAAAACTGCAGCTGAATCCGGTGCAAAACTCCAAATGCCCCTCTCATGGAACATTTTTCTACTGCAGGCCACACCGAAGACCCCATAAGATGGACAGGAATGAGTGTGGTCATGCCCCCGCCGAGAGGCGCAGACATTGGTCAACTCCTCATGAATGAAAAACTTTTTTTTTCTTGTTTATTTTTATTGCCATTTTAATATAATGCAACAAGCATTGCAAAAAAGAACCAGCGAGCCAGTACATACTCATGACATAAATGTCTACATCCCGCATATCATGTCAATAACAAATGTTATGTTTGCGTGCTCAGTGCACTGTGCAATACAGAAGAGAAATGAGTTTAGTCATAGTACAAATGATCACAACCATTAGCAAACAACAAAGAAGAACTTAAATGTATTCTTCGTACTGGAAGCAACAAAAATGGACTCAACAGGATTGAGGACTGGACAACTTTACTATGAAGCCATGTAGCGCTCTCTACTAGCTACGGCCGGCTCTCCTATGGTCACATTTCACAACAAAGACAATTAATCTCATTAATTCTGCTCAAAATTGTTCCACTTGACCCTTTAAAACTTTTGTATTCGTTTGCATCATACGTCTCACCAAAATTCTTAAAATCCTTTGAAGCATTCTATTCTATGTCTCCTGGAGCAATTGTCTCTCCCGATGTAATTACTAATTATCTGTAACCTGAGTTGGGACTGTCCACAGTTTTACATGCCTCCATCCTTTCTTCTCTCATACACGTTTCCCTCTAAGCATATTCTCATCGCTCCAAGATGGCCACCATCATTATGCACTTCATGATCTCGCCAGTTTCGCATGGCCTCTACGGTCATTTTCAATGACCGTAGAGGCCATGCGTAATGAAGTAATTGCGTAATGAGGTAATTCACCCCCCTGGTTTAATCCAAATAGCATTGATTACAGCATGTTTATGCCTGTTGCTTTGCTCGAGTGTGCACTATCACTCCATTCCATTAGGCACTTCATGATCTTGCCAGTTTCACAGGGCCTCCTACAGCTATTTTCACCTCGGCTTGTATATTCACCTAATTCACTTCCCTGGGTCAATCTAAATTATCATTGATTAAAGCCCGGTTATGTCTGTTGCCCTGCTTGAATGTGCAATGTGACTCCATTCCAATAGGGCCGCCACTACTGCGCCAGTGATCACCGTGTCACATGATACCTCACATGATTATGAGCTCTTATTATGAGCCTTCTGCCTCCGTGTGAGCACTCATCCACCGAGCCGAGAAGCGGGTTACCGCTCCCAATGTAATACTCCTACTTATCACACCAGGTCCAGCACAGCCCTATTGCTAGCATTACCCACCTTAATCCAATTCTACACCATCCCCACCTTAGGTTATCATGCCTTTCCCTGGCTGGTCCTGCCACCCTGCGCCAGCTTCTATAGTTTTGCCAGGGTTCCATTCTGAAACCCTCCATTGCAGGTAAGCTGCTTGTGTTTTCTGTGTCATCCCCACGCCATTGCAAAGGAAATGCCCTGTACCTTGTTATATTCTTACTATTTTTTCATCTGTTCTTTCCTTTTTCCCTATTCTCATATTGTTATATAGGCAGAATCCTTCTCAGGCATGCACTAAATATGTCCTGATGATGATCCCACTATTTCTTCAAAGGGATCAAAATGTCGTCGACCCATTTTACACCGCATACACAATTTATTTTGTTATTTAAGTATAACAGTGTTGTTGTTTTACTCTGCTTGTCTTATTCTTTGTACAACATACAAGCCTTCTGCCGGCCTGAGCGTTTTTTTTTTGTGTTTAATGTATTGCGTTGGGCGCAGGATTGTGTCCCACTTTATTTGTTCCTGTTCTTGTAACTTAAAGTCATTAAATGTCACTTTCCGGATGGACAGCAGTAATATAGCACTAATTTGAGTCTATATTCATTCTCTCATGCATTTCCCTGTTAGGGACCTCTGTTTCTGTAACTTATATAATGCTGACTGAGCATCTCCTACTAACCATAATGTATACACCCCTAAATCAAAGTGGCTGACAGTCTGGGTTGTTCTTCACTTAACGCAGTAGCAAGAAGACATGTGTAGGCATCACTTTTTATGACAGTACTTCTCATATCTGGTAACATTTACAATGCAATGCAATTAAAGCCCCTAAAAGGCATCACAGTTAAAACCACAGGATTAAGTATTTACCACCAGGCACCCTAGCAGGAATGCCTAGCAACATAACCCCTCTTTGCTTATGATTTCACAATCACATGTGACTTCCAGTCCCCCAAAGAAACAACACCATGCAAATGCACCACTTGTGCAATTGCACCCATTCACCTCTAGGGGATGTCTCTCCAAGGGATCCCCAGTTCAGCCCTTCATGTCCTGGTGCAGTCCCAAACACCCACACCCAGCTGTAGAACAAATGTTCCAGCAAAAGGTTGGTATTGAAAAAAGGCTGAGCACTTAAGGGGTTGTTTCTTTTAAGTCCCCGGAGACTTAGGGGGGGGACTTTCCACTCTTGTGCTTAGGAAGTCTGCGCTGCTCCTGCAGCTCCCCCTGCACCTTGTCACACAACTGGATGTGACCCCGTCCTCTTGGGGCCAGCACATGCGGAAAGCAAACTGGTTATCTCTACCAGCCTTCCCAGGTCGCGCTTCCTCCAGTGTGTGCATATTAGAGCAGCGGCTTAGTTGGCGGCCCCATGCCTGTACTTCACTTCTTTGGGGGCCCCTAGCGAGCAGGTATGTGGGAGAGCAGCTTGGGGAACCCACCCCTAGCTGCTCTCGCCAGCTCCCCAATTGGCCAGCAGCCTCCTGTGGTGCCGCGGGAGCCTGCACTTCAATTCTGGTCTGCCCGCTCAGGCACGGAGGCAGACGCTGGTCGAGCTGAGCCTTGGGGGAGTGTGACAACACTCCCCCTCCTTCCCACTGCTGCGGGGGAGGGTGGTGGCACTCTTCCCTCTCCTCCCAGCACACCGGGGCCTGAAGTGGGGGATCCCAGGCCCCACCCAGGCAAATCTTCACGGGGAGCGTGACAGCGTTCCCTGACTACCGCCTCTTCTTTGGGGCCGGTAGTTGGGGTACCAGGCCCCAGGACATTCTTCGTGGGGTGTGCATTGACGCTCCCTGGGTCGTCTTTTTGCACCAGGAGGGAAGTGCGATGGCACCCCCTCCTCCTTACTGCAGTCACCGGAGCCTGGAGTTGGGGATCCCAGGCCCCAGAGATATTCATGGGGAGCGTGATGGCACTCCCCTACTTTACTTCCCTCTGGGCCAGCCCCTGGGACCTGACTCACCCCGGGGGCACATCCAAGCAGCAATTTCATTTCTTTGGGGCCCCTAGTGAGCAGGTATGTGGGAGAGCAGCTTGGGGAGCCAACCCCCGACTGCTCTTGCCAACTCCCCAACTGGCCCGCAGCCTCCTGTGCTGCCGTGGGAGCCAACACTTCCATTCTGGTCTGTCGTTCAGACATGGAGGCTGCTTCTGGTCGAGCTGGGCCTTGGGGGAGTGTGACGACACTCCCCCTCCTTCCCACTGCTGCGGGGGAGGGTGGTGGCACTCCGCCCTCTCCTCCCAGCATACCGGGGCCTGGAGTTGGGGATCCCAGGCCCCACCCAGGCAAATCTTCACAGGGAGCGTGACAGCGTTCCCTGACTACCGCCTCTTCTTTGGGGCCGGGAGTTGGAGTACCAGGCCCCAGGACATTCTTCGTGGGGTGCGCATTGACGCTCCCTGGGTTGTTTTTTTGCGCCAGGAGGGAAGTGCGATGGCACCCCCCTCCTCCTCACCGCAGTCACCGGAGCCTGGAGTTGGGGATCCCAGGCCCCAGAGATCTTCAAGGGGAGTGTGATGGCACTCCCCTACTTTACTTCCTTCTGGGCCAGCCCCTGGGACCTGACCCACCCCGGGGGCACATCCAAGCAGCAATTTCACTTCTTTGGGAGTCCCTAGTGTGAAGGTATGTGGTAGAGCAGCTTGGGGAGCCAACCCCCGACTGCTCTTGCCGGCTCCCCAACTGGCCAGCAGCCTCCTGTGCTGCCCCGGGAGCCAACACTTCCATTCTGGTCCGCCTGTTCAGGCATGGAGGCTGCTTCTGGTCAAGCGGGGCCTTGGGGGAGTGTGACGGCACTACCCCCTCCTTCCCACTGCTGCGGGGGAGGGATCCCAGGCCCAACCCAGGCAAATCTTCTCCCTGACTAACGCTTCTTCTTTGGGGCCCAGAGTTGGGGTACCGGGCCCCAGACATTCTTAGTGGGGTGTGCAATGGCGCTCCCCGGGTTGTCTTTTCGCGCCATGGAGGAAGCCTGGAGTTGGGGATCCCAGGCTCCACCCAGGCAAATCTTCATGGGAAGCGCATCAGCGCTCCCTGACTACTGCCTCTTCTTTTGGGCCCGGAGTTGGGGTACCGGGCCCCAGGACATTCTTCGTGGGGTGCGCAATGGCACTCCCCGGGTTGTCTCTTCGCGCCATGGGGGAAGTGCGATGGCACCCCACATCTCCTCACTGCAATCACTAGGGCCGTAGTTGGGGATCCCAGGCCCCAGAGATCTTCAAGGGGAGTGCGACAGCGCTCCCCAGCTTCATCTTCAGCGGGGCCCGGAGGTAGGGGTCCCGGGCCCCAGAGACTTCTTCACGGGGGAGCGCGACGGCACTCCCCGACTTTACTTCCTTCTGGGCCAGCCCCAGTGACCTGACCCACCCCAGGGGCACATCCAAGACTGGCAATGGAGCCCCAGGTGCTCTGTCATTGGAGGTGTAGAGGTCAAAAGTTGCCTAACTTCTGGGGGGCATATCTCATTCCCCAGAGGACCGATTTCCACTATTTTGATCTCTTCTTGCTCCTGGTGACCAGCCCTAGCCACCTGCAGCATTCTTCGCCATCCTCCTGGTCTCCAGGAGGGGAACCCTGCAAGGAGCTGTATTCACTGGCTCCCTGCACCGGCCTTTCACCTGGCTCTCCTTCTGAGCCTCTCTTCTCCTTGTGCAGAAGCCCAGGATTCTCCTCACTGGTCCTGGCCTCCCTCAAAGGTGTAGTCCAGGGTTCTAGGCAGTCAGGGGGTTCCTCCTTCCAACTGCCTATGGCGCCAGGCTCAAGCATCAGTCTTCCTCAGCAAGACCACACCCCAGAGAGAGCTCCCCTTCCTGTGCAAGACCTTTTAAAAGAATTTTGAGGGGGCTGGCAGGAAGGCACTTCTGCCCTATCCTGCAGTGACACGTCACCTCTCTGCCCCTGTTCCCTCCTTCCTGCACAGGCCTCTGGGATACTTCAAAACTGCGTCGTCCAGAGGTCTCATGCCACATGGGCTCTGATTGGCCCCCTTCCCCCCTTGCTGCCTTCATGGCCCGGTCCTGGAGCAGGCCTGGTGCCTGGCAACGGGTGACAGCTGCTGATGCATAACCTGCAGCTTCACCCCATCTATCCCTCCTGGAGAGAAGACCTTCACCCTTGGAATGCTTGCAGTGAAGGGCTAGGCCTTAATCCAGCCTGGCAGGGTCCCACCCAGCCAGTCTCTGGTTATCAGCTGAGTCAGAGGAATATGACATTTCTGGATTACCCATACGCAGTACAGATAAGGCTCAGCAGAATACACAACTTACAGTGTACTTTGGTGCGTGTTTGGAATTTGTAGACCCTAGCGAAGTGAAACTACCTCATGTGGTCCCAGTCTTCATAGAAGGGTAATGGAGTGTTCCTACAGTGAAACAGTAAATCACACTGACGTTCCCTTATATGTGTCTCCCCAAATTATAAAACCCATACCATGTCACCACCCAGCTCTGCATAATTCCTGACACTCCATTCTATCTGTACCTGCTGCTGGACTGCGCACAACAGAGCTCCCCCCCACGCAGCCCTTACACGGGTGCATACGCATGTGCTCATGTGTCTACATGTAGCCAGTCCGGTGCCCCTTACCCCTGCTGCAGCGCAACGGCCTTCTCTCATAAGGCAAACAAAGGTGAAATTGACAGGCGCACTATTTCATCATGGGTTCACTGTGGGAGTCCCAGCTGATGAGGCTCTCCCTTAGTAAAAGCTCAAAAAATAGGTGTTCAAAAAGTAAAAAGTCCAGGCGGCTCAGATGGGCAGAACCAGCGTCTAACAGTAATGTTATGTGAAGATGCTTATAAAGTGTGACAACTACCCACTCAGGGTTTCCCAGCACTTTTAGCAACAGGTAACGTTCCTCCAGACCCAGCTAGTTCAGAACAGCCAAATCTTTAGTTGTCTGCGGAAGGTGGTTAACAAAGTGCTAAATCTCAAGAGTTCCAGTAAAGTGATCCAGAGCTTAGGACCGAGGCATGCAAAGGAGCAGCCTCCCAGGCGAGTCCATTTCATCCTAGGAACAGTGCACAGGGAGAGGTTGCTGGAGCACAGATAGCGAGCAGGCTTATGCAGTTTTATGAGGCCAGTGATATGGTGGGGTGCTACCTCTGCCCTTGCTTTAAAGACATAGCACAGAGCCTTAAATTGGAAATGTTTCTACACCCTTAGCCAATGAATCTCACAGAAGAGAGGTGTAACCAATGCATGTTTTGGCAGTCTGTGTATCAGCCTGGTGGCTGCAAACTTTTCAACCTGCATACATCTCATGAAGGGTTTATCACCCCCAGGAAAAGGATGTTGCCATAATCCAGTTGGGACAAATTAAGTGCCTGGATGACAGTTCTTTGGGCAGATACAGGGAGAATCCAAATGCATTTCTGGAGCCATTTTAGGGCTGTGATACAGGTCGCAGACACCTGTGCCACCTGAGGCTTCAAGCTCCAGCATGTAGCAAGGGGAAATGTTACCCCAATTCAGTCATTGACTGACTTTACTATGAGTTACGGAATGCTGCGCTTTACAAAACGTACATCCTCACACAAATGAGTTCCCTTCAGTGCCCAGTGCACTATGGTAATGTGCAATCTGTATACTTTTTCGAGACCAGAGAAACACTTTTGTCTTTACCCAATGTTTATTTGTTTTTTTTTAGATTTAATGTAAGCCCAGCAGCGTCCCTTACAATAAAGCTTTGAAAAAACCATGACAAAACAAAAAAGGAATTGCCATAAGGCTGGTGGCCAACATCAGACCTATTGGCTACACCAATGCTTGTTTCTTTATGTGGTGCAGATTGGGCTTAGGTATCCAAATCTGCTCCCTGATAGGCTTGGTTTGAAAAGGCAGTTTTCTGTCATGCTGTTTTTTATTGACTATTCAGTGCTCAAGCCCCCTGCTTGTTGGAAACTATGATGCTCCTATAATGATTAGCCTGATTTTTCACTCTTCTCCAATGGGGCTGGGGATGTTGCTAGGTTTTCTAGACCTGGCAAACTCGAGAACCTCTGCAATGGCTATGGATTCCCCCATGGAGTTGTTCTGTTGTATATCTGCAATCTCCTTTATGCTTGGTACTCAGCTTGGGGGGTATTCTTGCCCTGAGTTCACATTTGGGGCCCTTCACCGTTGAGTGACTGCCCCCCCTTTAGTCCCTGAGCGTGGGCTAGTCTTGTGCCTCCCCATTCTCCCTGATGAGCTTGTGGAATGTGTTCTTGTCTCCCTGTCTCATGGTGTTGTGTAGCCTTGCCTCTCGATTGTTCTTACTGTTGTGGTGTGCTACTAAGTGTGGAGTGACAGAGCCTCCTCTACTAATAGGCAGGTGTATGCATGCCTTTTTTTGTTTCTGGGGTGTGGGCTGGACTTGGAATGCCCTTACCTGATCTGTGCACATTGCTGGATAGAATGAGACTTTGCCTCTGTTCCACCACCAACACACCCCATTGTGTTTGTTGCATGAGTAGTTGTTTGTGGCCTGACACAGACATACAGTTCCGTGTTTGTCTTGGGTAGGGCATCATCTGCTAAATATCTGCCCTTTTGATTCATTTGTCCTCCAAGCTGATGTTTGCAGGTCATGCTCCTTTCTCTAGGTGGAATTGCTCCTTCCTATTGGTAGTGTGAGGACTTAGCATATTCGCCACACTTTGATGTCCTGGTGTGGCATATTGTGCTAACTGGCTTTTCTCTTAGGGTCTCCAATCCCTAGCTATTGGTCTTCCCTCTCCCCTCCCCCACTTGTTGGGGCACTATCTTCTTTTTTAATAATAAATGTAATGTTTATGTAAGGTCCATTGTGATTAAATAACAGTGTACTCGCTTGATTGTCTGACTTGATTTATGTTTATGTTTTCTTAAAAAGATGTTCCTATTATATTGGTTTTCAATGAACGTGTACCGGGACCCCTTCTCAATGTACAACTGAGTACTCGCTGCAGCACAGGCTCCCAGACTGCCCTTCGGTCAATCCTGATGCTGATCTCATGCTTGAAAGCAGAGTCAGGATTGGCCTGAGTGCACTGAATTTGCACTCCGAGAAAACCTGGGAGCTGTGCTTGCTATCTCCAAACCAGCAATGCAGCTTGGGTTGGAGATAGCTCAGTGCACATGTTGGTTTGGCTGTCCTGGGACAGCCAGCCATACCAACATGCGTACTGATAGCAGTGCCCAAAACTCCCTCTCTTGACTGCCCCGTGATGCCCGCCCCCAAGACTGGGCCCTTAGAACTTGAAAAATAAAACAATAATAAACTTGTTTTATTATCGTATTATTTTTCAAGTTTTGAGGCTGGCAGAAGGCATACTCTCCTCCGCCATAGTGGAGGAGCCACCTCTGGTTAGGGTTTTGGAGATGGCTTTCCTGTTCAAGCCCATCAACTTTGCGGATCAGTGAAGCATATCACAGTCTTGCTGCAAACTGGCCTTTTTTCTCACTTTTACTTGGGTTTCCTTGTGCTTTTTTGTTCCGGGGGTGTGTGCCTTATGACCCCCTTCAGATTATATGACACACCCCCGCTTGCATTTACCATGCATGCCTTTATATCGCAGTCAGTGCCTCGACTGCGACATTACCATGCAAGTCGGTAAAACTGCTTGCCTTTGGGGCACTGGACTTCAGAAAAGTATAAATTACTATTCCAACTCCAGTCAGTGTATCAGTAGGGAAGGTGTTGGACTTAAAATCCAACACCAGTCCAATACCGTGTTCCCTAAAGCAAGTTGTTGTAACGACTCGCCGGGTAAAGGAACGCGCAGTAACGTCGCAGTTTGGGTAGTGACTGCATTGAAAAGGCAGGTCGTGGTTCTGCCTTTGTGGTAAAGGATGTTTCCCCTCTTCTTTAATTTGCATCTGAGTTTG
Organism: Lissotriton helveticus; assembly: GCF_964261635.1. NCBI lineage: Eukaryota > Metazoa > Chordata > Amphibia > Caudata > Salamandridae > Lissotriton > Lissotriton helveticus. Next base: position 1,507,227,515 of record NC_136069.1, on the reverse strand, counting down.
ATGGCTATGTTTTCCTCTGTGTCACTCGCACCCCTCTGCCCTGATTTTGTGTTGCTTTCTCTGTGCTATGGGAGTTTGGACTGTGTGGTCACCATGGTTTATCTTTTGATTCCAATGGCTGAACCTTCGTTTTTCTTTTGTGGACTTTTTCCCAATCTTGGTTTTGTAGCATGTGTTCTGTCCAATGTGCTGTTTGTTAGGGTTTGACCCTTACCAAGGGGGCTCTTTTGTCCCGTTGGGGTGCTCCTTTACTGCCTCATGGGCTTGCTGTACAAGCCTAGAGTTTGACTTGGTAGGCCTTTCTCTCTGGGGTAGTCCTCAGCCCTGAAGGAGTTTGGGGGCTTCTTTTGTGACCCTGATGCATGGGGATAGTGGCCTGTCTACCCCCTTGCTCTTTGTGGGCCTGCAGCTGGATGTCCCCATTCTTGGTGATGAATGTTTCTATCATTTTTGTGTTAAATACTTGCTCCTCTTGTGCATTATGCCCTTGCCTTCTGCTGGGCTTGAGGTTTGAGTATTTGACTTTTATGGTATCATGGGTGATTCTCACTTCTTCCAGTGTCTCTGTCCTTCCCTCATTGCTCTTTGATCCTGGAAGTGTAGGATGTTGTGAGTTGCATTCTTTTCCTCTTGCACATCCTTATGTAGGGGGCCTATCGAAGGAAGCGTGCCAGTCTGCTGTGCACCTTCTCTTGTGCCTCTGTAGGCCTCTCTGTGCCTCCATAGTGTTCTAGAAATGTGGAGCTGGTGCCTTCTTTTATGGTCCTGCCATTGTAGCTCTATGATGCTTGCAAGATTTTTGCTCCAAGTGGTAGCTTCACCTGCTGCTTGAATATGCCCTTCTTCTGGTGGTTCTCCTTCCTAAACGTCCGGTGGCCTACTGATAGCCTGTTGGACCTTGCTCTTGGAGTAGGTAAACTGGCTTCTAGACAGGCTTGATGTGCCCATAATTTGGCATTTTGGCTGTGGGTTCTGGTGGTTTCTTCCCTATGCACCCTGTTTAGACCACGGTTCTTGTCTTCTAATTAGGGCTTTGAGCTCCATCTACCTCTAACCTGTTTTGGTGTGGGGTCTATTTGCACAATTTGCAATATGCTCTCAATAGGGCATTAGGCGGGAGCTGCATATGTTCTTGGCTGGGGTTGTGTGGTTTCTTGATTCAGGTTCTCTACTGTTTATTGGCCCTGTTGGCTTGCATTCTGGAGGTCCTCTGCTTGCCTGGCCTCAGCAGTCCTCTAAAATGTATACATGCACCTTGGTACTTGGTGTGCATGTCTTTTACTTTCAGGGTTTGTGTCCTACAGTGGCATACTGAGTCTTGCCCTTCGTGTAGTATGTGCATCCCTTTTGTGTACTGGGACTTGTTCTGCTGAATTTTGGGTGACTGTTGACCTGCTTCCCATTGAGTTTGCATTTAGTGCCTAGCTCTGGCCAGTATGCTTTTGAACACCAGTTTGGGTATGTCCCTCATTGTTACCCTCCAACTGTGCTCTAAGGGGTGCCTGGGGTTGGGCTTTGTTGTAAGTGAAATGTGTCAGTGAAATAGACATGAAGGAAACCAGCCAGAAAATCCAGGTAGATGGAATTATTCCTTTATTAAGGTGCAAAGGTAAAGGAGCCCACAGCCTGTACAACCTGACCTTCAGTGAGCCAGGGAAAACCGCCTCAACTGATGCGCGTTCCACATCAAGTAAGCTCAACAGGTTGCAATACTAAACATACAACATGTTAATGACACATGCATACCAGCAACATTGCACATGAAACATACCTTTTAAAACAATACAATTCTGTGCGGGAGTGCATTGAGCCCTGAGCCGCTCTAGAGTACAGCACATAAAAGCCACATGTGCACAGACTCCAGAGCGGCACGAGAACAACAAATGGGCTATTGGTGACACAAGCCCATAGGTACAACAGGCTCGTTTCTGCAGCCTCAGTTACCTGTCTCTGATCTGAGTCTTCTCCTTTGGCATTAGAGTTCTGGCTTTCTCTTCAGCTGAAATATGCCTGCTTTGCCGGGCGATATTCATCCTGCTGTCTATTGGCCCATTCTGGCAGCTTTTATGTCCTTGTGCTGCAGGCTGTGGGTTGGTGTAGCTGCCTTTGGCTTCCCTGTCTCTTCTGTTGAATTGTGATTTGCTATTTTGGTCATTCCCTCGGTCGGTTGTGGCCCTGCTTCTCTGGGTACACTGATTGTGCCATCTCTCTTTTGGGTTTCTAGTGCCTGTTAGAAGAAGAATCAGATGGGGCGTGGCTTGACACCCATGGGAGGTGGCGGCTATCCTAAGACTTGCGGCTGTAAGATTTTGTACAAGGAACATAGATCAGCCTCACACTATCATAAGAACATCTTATAGTCATGCTATGGTTGTGTACTTTGTGGAATAGTTGTTACAATTGCCTTTGTTTAATTATTAATATGCAGAATATCAGTAAGGGTCCATTTTTTGTACTAAAAGCTTAGTGGATCTTTGTATTTACTTATGCTTGTTTTATGTTGCCCCAGTCATCTGCACTTAAGTCTGGTTACAAACATTGCACTTGCCTGTGCTTGTTTCTAATATGAGAATTCAGGGTGCATTTGTTTAAAAGGTCACGCTGTCAAGCCAATGACTAATTTTCATAAACTGCACCTGTCTGGTTAAGCAGTTAAAACTGTGAGCCACGTTTCTCTTCCCTCTCCAACTGAAGAACCCCACCCTTCAAGAACTCTATAAAAGCCCTTGAAACTCAATCACTTGTGCTTGCGCTCGTTAGCCCTCTTCCTCACCTGGATTCCTGTCTTGTCTCCGTGTCCTTCCTGCAGCAAGAGGATCTCTTCTTCGGTGCTTCCATTCCTGTTTGGGTCTCCATGTCTACGCCAACGTGGTGATTCCTCTTTCTGGTCCTGATTCCTTTCTGCTCCGACCTGAAGCACAAAACAAAAGAGAAGTTCAAGTAAGGTTATCGCGTGCATGATCGGAAGCGCTTTCAAAGGGATTAAGGTATTTACAAACTTGATTTTATAATTACTTTAGTTGGGATTCAATGCACTTGGTCAACCAAAAGCGATTCAAGGCTTTTAAAGGCAAGACGCTGTCATCGTTTTAGCGCGCATAAACAAAAAAACGATCTTTGAGAATAAATATACTTTTACGAATACTCACCTTGGAATTCTGGAACTTTTCCCAAAACTTTGGTGCAATGAAGGGCAGCAGCTGTGCCTATAAAGAAATAAGACCAAGAGAAGGGGACAATAATTAAAAAACATTTCTAGACTAATTAATATGTTTTAAGAGATGCTATATATTGATATTAAGAATAGTCTATGAATACAAGTTAATATGTTTAATTTGTGTTTTTAAATAGATATCAGCTCATAGTCGCAAGAGTACCTGAAACTCGGAACAAAAGAAAAGAGTGGCATCAAGTGAAGTTGAAACCAGTGGAGTGGTTCTTTTTGTTTATTTTTTTGTCCCATTTCTCCCCTTTCCCTGGAGATCTATTCTTGACAGACTGCATTGTGAATTCAGTCGTATAGGTTTTTAGGGCAGAAAAGAAATAACGTCTAATCTCTCAAGTTGAGCAACCTGGATTTCAGGTGAGTGAAGGTTTAACAGCGGCACTAGTTGACCACATCTCTTGCGAACCCCAGGACATACTTTCAAGCTTGAGCGCTGCTCCGACATCATGGGTCATTCCGCGCTTGATTTGTGCCATCTGTAACTCCTTGCCAGTGAGGAATTGTGCTTTCTTCTGCTCCGGCATTTTTCTTCAGAAACTGCGCCACTTTAGGGTGTGGCTGCTTCCTCTCCATGATGGCAGAGTGCTGAAGTGACGTGCATGACTTAATTCATGTGAAGGACGCCTGTCAACAGCAGAACATTTAAAGGTTCATCCACCTTTTTCTTCTTTCTTATAAAAGTATTTTCTTCTTGCCTTTTTGGTGATTTGAGCATTAGAAATCTCTGTCAGACATTCAGTATCTTGAGCATTATACGCCATACAATTGCTGCAACCAACTTGCTGATTTTTATATAGTTACTGGTAATATTTGTAGGACTTTTTTGAAATTTCTGCTTTGTTCATGGGAAGACTGAGAAGACTTAACCCCTCAGACCTGTATTCATTGCACGGATTCATTAAACTTTCTATAGTCTTAACGAAGCTTGCTGCAATGGAGTCTTCTATAGCTTCTTTGCCAAAAAGTACCACTTCTAGGACTGGACTGCGGCCTCTGTTCCACCAAGTTCTGGGAAAGCTTCTACAAAGCGCCTAACAAAAGATCCACCCTCTCCTACAAAGTCGCCTCCCACTGCCTCTATGGATCTCCTACTTGAAGAAATTTGCGATTTGCGCCCTTTCATGGAGGAGACAAATACTAAATTACAACTTCTTACTGAGAAGTGGTCTCAAATCGACGTCTGCAAGCAGTAGAACAAAATATTTTATCCTATGGTATAATTGATAGTAAAGTACTTTTTCTTCATTCTCAAGTCTCTTGTCTGCAGAAGCAAGTTGAGCATTTGGAAAACAGAAATCGGAGGAATAACCTGCGCATAAATGGCTTACAGAAAACACGAAAGGCTCAGACCCTCTCACTTTCTTCCAATCTTTTCTTTCCAAATTGCTCAATTTACCTTATGGTACTTCTTTAAATATTCAAAGTGTGCACAGATTGGGACTCAACAAGTTAATGCCTCTGGCTCAAGACTCCGAAGGGGTGTAGTTCTGTACTTCTTGGAATATACAGATCTACTTAAAGTCCTTTCTACATCTAAAACATCGTATCGTATTTCCTGGTCAGGTCATGCTTTATTTTTCTCTCAGGATTATGCCAAGAGTACAGCGGACAGACATAGAGCATTTCTAAGTATGAGACCGGATCTTCATTCTCTTGGTGCCTACTACGATCTATTTCATCCCTGCCTTTTCAAGGTTACCTACAGGAATAAGACAACCACCTATGAAGATCCAGTTAAAATGAAATGCTTTATTTACTCTTGCAGGATAAAAAACATGGATACCTCTGGTGCTTCAACTTCTCATTCTGGTTACATTTTTGGGCACATGATTGATATTCAGAAGTTTCTGCTGTGTTTTATATATTGTGTGACTGCTCATTTATGCTATATTTTTGGCACATTTTTATGTTGCTGTTAACTTTAAGCAAGTTACCCTTCTTCCATGTTTCTCCCTTTTAGGTGTCCTATTATATGTGTTTGTCGTTGTCATTCATTCTGTAAAGTAACGTAGTTCGTGTGCCCCTTCCACGAGGTCTGGATCTGCCATCCTTCCATGTGGTTTCACCCGCCCCCCCTCTTTTTTGAAACTTTGTAGGTATGTGTTATTCCTTGGATGGGGCCGATTCACAGAACTAATATGAGATAAAATCCTAAAATGTACTACTTTTGGTATTCACAGAAGGCATTTAGTAGTAGTAAAGTTAGGACTCCTAACTTTACTACCACTAAACTGAGATAAAATCCTAAACTCACTACTTTTGGTATTCGCAGAAGGCATTTAGTAGCAGTAACGTTGGCACTCCTAACTTTACTACTACTAAATGCCTTCTGTGAATACCAAAAGTAGTAAGTTTCGGATTTTATCTCAGATTAGTTCTGTGAATCGGCCCCTATGTTCCTATCCTTATTTTTTTCTTTTCTGTCCTGTTGAATTTTCTCCCTCCTCCCTCCTGTATTACTTTTATAGTATGTTTGGCTTAATTTATCTCTTCTTCATAATGAAAATCCTATGTTGCAAAAAAAATGTTTCATGGAATGTACTGTCCTTAATTTCCCCGATCAAAAGTCTACGTGTTCTGACACATTTATCCAAGCTGGTAGCGGACATAGCCTTAATACAGGAGTCACATCTTACAGAAAGTGAATCTTTAAAGCTGAAAAAGGATTGGGTGGGTGCAGTTTTCTTTTCTCCGGGAGATAGCAAGAGAAATGGTGTCGCCACTTTAGGTCACAAATATCTGCATTTGAACTTGCTTCTCAGAAATCTTTACACCCCAACTTCTGGTAATTTCCTTTTATTAGTCTAATCTTATGAAAAAACATCTGCAATGCCTTCATGACAAGCTAATTTTAGCAGGTGATTGCAAACACGTTATAGATCTCTTTATTGATGCTACGCCCTGACTTCCTTCATACCAAATAAAGCTCATGAATTATTTTTACAAACCACTCAACAACGAAAATTAGTGGACGCTTGGAGACTCTGCAATCCTACCCTAAGAGAATACACCTACTTTTCCCCAGTTCACCAGACTCAGTCACACATTGACTATTTTTTTGTATCCCATAACATTTCTCAGTCCCTCAATCTGCAGATATTGGTTCTAAACTAATATCTGATCACGCCCATGACGCTTTTAAAGTGACTGCCCTAGATTTTATCATTAACTATGTCTCTAAGAAACGACATACTGCACGTAAACTTGCTACTGATCTGTTTGCAAAGATAAATAGATTGGAACACTCCTACTATACTACCAAGTCAAGAGAATGTTTGTCTAAGCTTATAGCAACTAAGCTTAAGTTTAATAAGGAATCAACTGATAATGCATCACTCTATTTGTTAAAATCAAGCGCCAAATTTTATGGAGGCCAGAATAAATCTGGCAAACTATTAACAAACTATCTTAAGGTCAAGCACAATAAGCTAAATATTGAATCAATCATAGATCTGAGCAGATACCTAGATATAAGGATTCGGTAAATCTTACAGAATTTCTTAGATTTTATGAGTCTTTATATACACTGGAGACCTAGGGCCCCATTAGGATGGCGGGCGGATTGCCCCCGCCAGGCTGGCGGTAGCCACCGCCGGCCTGGCGGGGGCAATCCGCCCGCCATCCTCACCTAAATGACCCCCCGCCATATTAGTATGGCGGGGGACCGTGGCGGACGGAAAGACCATCCACCGCTTTTCCGCCCCTGTCGCAGGAAAAGGTCTAATATGGTGGTGGTGTCTAATAGACACCGCCATCCATATTAGCATGGGCTTGTTTAGATGCCTTTCCGTGGCGGGAAAGGCATGCGTTCTTCACTTTAGGGGCCCCCTGTGGGCCCCCAGAGTGAAGGAGAGGTGAGGGGTGCACACGGGGGGTACCTGTGGTACCCCCCTGCATTTGCATAAACAAAGCAGCAGGCACCGCGCGGTGCCTGCCGCTTTCTTTATGCAAATGCATACGTGCATTTTTAGCATTGTGGCGGGCGGTGCTGAGAGCACCACCCGCCACAATGCTAAAAATGCAGGATGCGCCCGCTACAGTGGCGGGCGTGTCCTAATACCACCCACGGGACCCCCGCCCTTATGGCGGGCGGTCCCAATAACCGATAGGGGGGTCATTAGGATGGCGGGCAGACTTAGTCCGCCCGCCATCCTAATGACCCCCCTAGTCTTCGGACGCTGAGATTACAAACTATCTTTCTTCCATCAAGAAATCCTTTGATATGCAACTAAATTTTGAGACATTAGAGCTTGATTTCCCTCTTGATATCCCTCTGGATGAATTGCACAATGCATTACATACACTCAAAAAGGATAAGGCTCCAGGTCCGGATGGATTTACTATAGAATGTTTTGTACATTTTTCTCAGTGGCTTCTCCCAAAATTGTATGCTCTTATAGATTCCTTTTCACAGACTGGTGCGTCTTCTGGCTCCTTTTTGGAGGCTTTAATATGCCTCATTCCTCATAGAAATTATATACACATATCTTTAGTAAATATTGACTATAATATATTTTCCAAAGCTTGGCCTAGAGGTTGTAATCCTATCTTCCTGACTTATTCGGCAGAGAACAATCTGGTTTTGTTAAGGGACGCTTCATTACAGATAACACTGGTTTGTTTTTTGACATATTTTCCAAAACCTCTCATAAATTTGACACTATTGGTGCAATCGCACTAGATGCGGAAAAAAGCATTTGATAAGGTATAATGGCCTTATCTTTTCAAACACTCAAATGGTTTGGCTTTGGCACAAAAATTATGAATGTGATTTCTCTTCTTTACTCAAATCCTAGAGCGGAAATTTTTACAATGGCCTTACCTTTTAATCTAGGAAGAGGTGTACGATAAGGATGCCCCCTGTCTCCTTTTCTTTTTAATTTAGCGTTGGAACCCTTCTTATCAAAAATACGTCAGAACTCAGACATTTACGGTTTTACATCTAATAATATACACATTAAATGGGCAGCTTATGCAGATGATATTCTAATATTTATCTCAAAACCAAACTCCTCCCCTCCTGCATTCCTACAAGAAGTGACTGAGTACTCCTTTGTTTCCAGGTATAAGTTAGACAATGACAAATTTGAGCTATTACCCTTAACCAAATTTACATTTAAGGATGATTTTGCGATATCTAAATTTCTATGGAATCCTCAGCATATAAAATATGTGGGCTTATCAATTAAAAGACATCAATTTCCATTAAATAAAGAAAAATGTATCTTAAAACTGTCCACTTTAACAGATAAGTGGCATCACCTTTACCTTTCATGGTGAGGACACCTAGAAACAATCAAGATGACGTTATACCCATAATACTTTATACTATCTCCAACATACCAACCATTCTACCTCTTAAATTTGTAAAGAAAATTAATTCTGTACTATCTTCCTTTCTCTGGAATAATAAAAGAGCTTGCATGTCATTGTCAAAACTCATATGCTCGAAACTGGAAGGAGGAGTTAATTTGCCCGATTTCGCTAGCTATCAAAAAGCGTTACTGCTATGTCAATCTTCTAAGTGGATTTCGGAATCTTTATTAGACTCTCCTCTTTGGGGCAATCTTGAACAATCTTACCTTTACCCCTTCTCCCTTCCAAGAATATTTGTCATTCACTCAGAAACCCCAACATTTATCCACTCCCATTTTTAAACACTCAAGTAAAATATTAGGTACAATTTTGCCATGTCAGCCTACAAATTCTGAAACATTTCTGAATTCCACTACATTGCATAATAAATGTATCCTGCTTAAGGGTAAGCCTGTTTATTGGAAAACATGGAGAAAAAAAGGTTTAATTTGGGTAAATCAGTTATTTGATAATAACAAGGTTATACCTTCCTCTCATAACCGTTCTCTGTTTAGCTTCACCCCTTTCCTTCCAAAACAAATACCAATTAATACAAAACACGTTATTTACGTCTTGCTTTTGCCCAATTTATTTCAGCCCTCCTCTCTTCTCCTACAACTGCTAGTCAAACTCGTAATTTCCTTAGCACATGTCCTAAAGCTCCCACCATATACTCCTACTTGCGAATGGTCAGTATTACTAGGGATAAAACGAATGTAGGGCTAACCTAGGAACAAGATTTAGCCACATAATGGTCCATTTGTTTATGGAACAAAATCTGGACTAAAATTAGGAGAACTTCTAGAGCGGTGGACACAACACAGACACTTTTTTTATATATATATAACAGACTTTTTCTCTCTCCCACAGCTTTACATAGGATAAATGTTGATACATCGGATGCTTGCTGGTCTTGTTCCCTACTTCATGCTGGACTTAAAACATTTACATTTTACCTGTCCTTTTGTTCATGAGTTCTGGAAATGTGTTTGGTATCAGATCACCCTTATATTTTACTTTAAGGTGCCTTTTCTATTACTAATATTTTCATAGGTGCTTTATCAGATGACTGGAACAATTGTCTATCAAATGAATGAATATTGGATTTACTTATAGCAGCAGCATTTTAACTAATAGGTAAACACTGGAAAGACACGTCTAAGCTATCCTTTCAAGCTTGGTGGCACGAAGTTTGTCATAACCACAGACTTGATATATCATATGTGTATCCTATTTCTCTCGCTACGAAACGTCTACAGTTATGGTCTCCAGTTACACAGTTTATTGACCTTCATGCAAGACATTCTCCTACACATACTCCCATGGAAAAAGAAGTTGTAAACCCTCCATGACATTCCATACTTTATACTTATGACTATTTAAGCATGTTAAACAGGAAAATATTGTTATCATTTTATATATAGTGCCAGACTTTTTACATATCCTTATATATTTTCTTTTTCTCTTCCTTGTTGCTATAACCACAATTGTATGTATAATATTATGTAACATTGTTAAAATATATCTTAATGTTCTTTTTGAATAAACGTACTTTTTGAAACTAAAAAAAAAGAAGTATAATCGGAGTGATGGGGTTACCAGTAAGTAAATGAAGCGTTCATGCTGTGACTTTCAAGTGCCACAGAGAGAGGAAACACATTTTATAGTGAAAGAGACAGTCAATCACAATAAAAAAATCTGGTTCTTGTATAACAAACAGTGATCTGATCCCATATGCCTCAATACAGAGCTTTGTTTGATAACAAACTATATGAACCTATATATGAAGAATGTTTAAAGCAGTTACAGATTCAGGTAGGATGGAAGAAAGAAGTAATTAAGTGATGTCTGTAAAAAGGTGGCTGTCTACAGCAGACGTCTTCAAACTGGGAGGATGCACTTGGGGGTGTGGGAGGGCTTTATTGAACTCAGCAGAGTGCCAGTCTCTGGCCAATAGAAGCATCACACTGATAATATGATTTGTTTTAAGTGGAAAAAAGAGTGACAGTCAGTAACTTTGTAATAGGCCGTTACTAGCATCTTTTGGGAGTAGCTGTCAGAGGGGAAGGGACTCCAAATATTCCCCAAACCTCTCATCCGTATTTTAGATCATCACACTGTGGATACAATTGTACTTTATTAAGGCTGTGCTGACCAGAACAGTATGTTAGACAATCATTTCTTCAATTGCATTTTCAAAAGGGATAACAGAACTTGCCTGAAAAGTTTAAATATGTTTAGACATGTTTAAATACTGCCAATTTAGTAGAATAATTCTGAACTCGGGGGCACAGCATTAAAAGGTTGAAGACTACTGTGATATGGTGGTATCTTGTCATTGTTGTAGCAATTATTTAAACGGTAATATTGTTTTGGACACGTTGCAAAAACCTATCTTGAATGTCCATCCGTTTCCTCAATTAGTTAAACGCTCTCTGCCCACATCTGCTGGGAGCAAGCGATGAACTAAGGCATTCTCCACAGGTAAAAAACATACAGCACATTTTACAATTGTGGAAAATATTTTTTACATTGCTAAGAAAAGGCAAAACTATGGAGCAAACAGAATAGAACAATCTTTTTATTATTCTCTGTAAATACACAAATGTTTCTTCTTTTAAAACAGGTTTTCTTTCACTTGAAGGAAGGGGATCCGATAAGCGGCCAAACGGCACATTTTTCTTTCCTGAAAAAAAGCATAAGCCGCTATCGCACCGCGTGCTTTTGCTATTTCAAATATAAAGTGTTTACTGCTAAATGTTTATCGCAGTTAAGACTAATGGACACAGAATAAAGAGTAGATAAATAGCTATACACCAGCACTAAACACGCAGATAAATGTTTTAGGAAGGGAAACCGGCACCTCTATTTATTAAGTTGATGTCCCTTGCAGTACCTCGGCAGAGGCGGCAGCTGTTTTGCCACAGCTGTGGGCAGTACGTGTAAATGTATCTGCCTGATCTTCAAGAGATAGCTTCAGAGATAACAGATGGCCGCTGGAGTCAAATTTTAGTTCACACCAAAAAATAAATCCACACATTACCCTATCTAAAGAGCTCCTAATTGTTCTGAAGAGGCTGCAAACGACCCTCAATCATTTCAAGAGTCAGATCAATTATTTGTACCATAGCATTGGCTCATACCTAAAGAATATCGCCCCATATTACTGATCCTGCGGTAAGAATAACGCAGGCGGTGATTGACAACTAGGGAGGACGGTTTTGAAGTCATTTTATTCTCCACTTCTGCAGTTATGTAATAATTACTGCCAGCAGTACTGATTGTTGTCAAGCGTAAATTCTGCTAGGCAAAATTACTGCTGGGTTGTTGCTGTTAAAGTTACACCGCACTGAATATATGTTTCCATGCATTTAACAGCTAAACAAATACCGCCAGGGGCAAACTTTACTGCCAATAAGTACAATGTTCCTTGAGGCAGTACAACTAAAGCAAGTCAAACAATATGCTATAAATACAGGAGTTGGCAGCGAATCCCCTGCAGGGCAAAAGCCCCCTGCATCGTTGTCTGAGCTTATTATGACCATGCATAACCAGGGTTTTACATCTTCTGGAAACTTAACCTTGAAGTATAGCCTCAATCGAAAGCACCTTCTCGCCAAGTTAGACAACACAGCTGTTTCAAACAAAAGGGACACAGGCAGTTCTGCCAGCTCACAAGGTCTTGTCATCTGGTGGTGAGCCAGTTTCACGCAGTAGGCACAACATAAGCTGGAAACTCCTCCACAGAGTAGGTTTCCAGAACATGTATGGAGGTTCTGCACTTGGAATCCATTATGTGTTTTATAACTTTCCTAAGACACAAGAGGGTTTTCAGAAGGCTTTTGATAGATGTTTTATAAAGATTACAATGGGTGATCCTTGACCCTCCTGCGTGCTCCCGCATCCCAGCTGTCCCACTCTCTCCCTGACCCCTACTTAATGGCGGCTGCTGCATGGACGTACGCAGCGGGAGCGCTGCTGGAGTGAACAGGTGCCCCAAAGGCAAGCCCGTCTGCGCCTGTCCGCGAACAGCGCCAGGGACCATGGTCCTCTGACCCACCAGCGCTGTAGCTCCTCAGCACCTCCACGCACTCAAGATACGCCGGGACAACAACTGCAAGCTATCTTCTCCTACCGACACCCATGGGCCCTACATCTCCCGCAATTGTTGCCACTCCCTCGCTTTCACCGAGACCCAGGACCCTTCTCAATCCTCCCACCACAACCCCACCACACCCCAAACCCTGCAATGCATCCCCCTCAATGTCCGCTCCCTCCACAGACACGCCGCAGAAATCTGGAACATCCTCCAGAGCACCACCCCGACGTGTGTGGGTGTACTTGTAAGTCGCCTTCTTTACAGAAACCTGGACGAACGGTGCAGCGAGACCCAACATCGCCAACGCCGAAGGCTTCAAGATCACCCAGAAGGACCGCCCCAACTGCCCCGAAGGAGGCATCGCCATCACTCACAAATCCAACCTACGACCGAGAACCTACACCGGCAGGCCCACAGACCAGATGGAACACCTACACTTCAAGATATAGACCAACCTGACCAATACCCTCTGAGACACCTTCATCTACAGACCCCCCCGGACCCTGTGCACCTTTCTATGACTCCATCACTGACATTATCACCCCACAAGCCATCACCTCCACTGGCCACACCATGCTGGGAGACCTCAACTTCCACCTCGACAACCTCCAAGACCCCAATTCCAGCTCCTTCCCGGACAACCTCCTTAACATCGACTCAAACAGACCGTACGAGAACCCACGTACTCAGCTGGACAAACACTTGACCCACTCAGCAGGAACTCCATCACCTTCAGCCACATCTCAGAACTCCCATGGACAGACCATTGTTGTGTCCACTTCACCTTCAAAACAAACATCACCTGAAACCTCAACACCAGCTCCAGCACAGGAATTGGAACAAGATTTCCGATGACCAGCTCACCGCCTCCCTGAGGAGCTCACCACCACGGACAACGACTTAAACACCTCTCGAACCCTGCACAACTGGATCACTGACTGTGCCATCTCCAGAAAATCGCCAACACATACGCCAAGAGAGCCAGCTGGTTCTCCACTGGCCTCCGTGAATCTAGATGAACCTGCAGACGCCTCGACAAGATATGGAGGAACTCCAAACCCACGGCATACCTCGACAACTTCAAGGCAGCCACCGCTGCCCACCACAGGCTCATCAGATACACAAGGAAGAAATCATTCCAGGGACAGACTCTCCGCCCACGCACACAACAGCATGGAACTCTTCGGCATCATAAAAGAGTTCACCCAACCCAAACAGCGAGACAACCAACACCCCACCCTCCCAGGACCTCTGCCACAGGCTTAGCTCCTTCTTCCATCACAAAATCAAGACCATCTGCGACAAGTTTGACGACGATAACCTACACGCAGCACATACACCCACCGTTCTCTACACCATGCAGCCTACACTTGCAAGCTGGACTGCCCGCATCTCTGAAGACACCCTGAAAACTATGAAGTAAACGGACTCCGTTGCCCCCATGGACCCCTGCCTCCACCACATCTACCACTGAGCCGCAGACATCATCACCCCCAAACTTTGACGAATCATCAACCGCTCCTTTGAGACTGCCTCTGTCCCCTATGACTGGAAACATGCAGAGATCAACACTCTCCTCAAAAATCTCCGGCGGACCTCATGGACCTCAAGAACTTCAGACCAATCTTCCTACTCCCAAACCTGGCGAAAGTCATCGAAAAAGCTGTCAACAGCCAGCTTGCCTCCTTCATATAAGAAAACAACATCCTCGACTCCTCCCGATCAGGTTTCAGGAAAAACCACAGCACGCCACGACAGACGACTTCCCCCCCTCCTCGACAGATGAGAGAGTATGGCCCTCATCCAGGACCTCTCTGTAGCCTTCGACACAGTATCACACCACACCTTAGCCCGCAGACTTCATGACGCAGGAATCCAGAACAAGGGATCCAATCATTCCAATCACCCCAATGCCTGGAATGACGCCTGGGAATGTCACCCTCGGGAACCCACCCCCTCCCCACTGACCACCCACACAACCTTGGAATCATCCTGGACTCCGAACTCAAAATGGACAGCGGCGCCAAATCAAAGCTGTCTCTTCCTCCTGTTTCCACACCCTCCATCTCCTACAAAAGGCCTTCAACTGTTTTCCCCTCGAACACAGGAAACCACCACCCATGCCCTCATCAGCAGCAGACTGGACTACGGCAAAGCACTCTACACCGGGATCAACAAGAACCTCACCCTCAAACTCCAGAACACCTCAGTCAGACTAGTCATTAACCTACCGTGCCACTGCCACATCACCCAACACCTGTGGATACTACACTGGCTCCCCGTCAAGAAGAGAATCACCTTCAAGCTTCTCACCCACGCTCACAAAGCCCTCCACAATACCAGACCTGCCTACCTGAACCACCGCTTCTCATTCCATGCACCCCAAAGATTCCTTCGCTCAGCCCAGCTCTTCCTTGCTACGGTGCTGTGCATCAAGAAGAGCAGAACAGGAGGTCGCTCCTTCTCCTTCCTCATGGCCAAGGCATGGAACACCCTTCCTTTCCACCTCCGACAGACACCAACACTCTCCAAGTTCATGAAGGTACTCAAGACCTGGCTTTTCGGCAAATCGCTGTAAACACCCAGGAGCTGCGACCCGACCCCACCCCCCACCGCACCTTGAGACGCTTTCTGTGAGTAGTTGCGCTTTATACATCCTGATTGATTGATTGATCAGTCAAAGCTGTCATAATACCCCACCCGCTCACCAGGCCCTGAACCCCTCCAGTGTCTCTCAAAGGATGTGATGGTCTCTAAGCCCCGTCACCACTCGTTTTCAAGGTCCAGCCTCCTTACTCACACAGTGATGATGTTTGCAAAGCTTTCAGATCTCAACAAGCCTCCAGTCTGCAACCTCTTTGGATGCACCTGGTGCAGACCAATTACAAAAGAGAATGTGCAATCTGTAGGGAATGTGATAACTCCGTGCGTAAATGATTAAGTTACAGAAGCACATCATGGAAACATGGAGCAGTGGTCCCCCATGCCCCCATCTCCCCTGCTCCTAGTTTATATGATGGTGACCCCAGGCCTATGATCAGCCACTAAATTCCCACATAAGGCTAGATGCAATTTTAGAGTACAGCCATATTCATCAGGTCTTCTGGGAAACCCTATGTTGCCAGACGCTGGGTTCCACTGCAGACACACCGATAGTGTGGCTTCTACCGCACTGTCAGGATCCCTGCATTGACACCACTTCTTTCCTTGCATGGTGGCCAGGAACCCACAATTTGAGTGATTTTCAGTGTTCTTACCAATGACCATACCGGAGGTTGTGCCAAATGCTCTCCACCTCTCGTATGACCCCACAGTTAGCACCTCCATTTAGAATAATAAAATAATAATAGTATCACTTATAAAGCACCTGGTTACACCAACTGGTGTGTACCCATGCTAAGGCTAACTCTTCAGAAGAGGAGAGAGAATGAAATGACCTATAGCTGGATAAGCCAGGTTTTCAATTTTTTGGGAAGAGAATCGCCTATGGTTCAGCACGGAGAGAAAGAGAAAGTGCGTTCCAGCTTTTGTAAATCATGAAGATAACTCAGACCTTTGCCCTGCAAGCTGCAATGACTTATGCATAAGGCTTTAAAAATAATTATTTTCTTAACCGGCAGCCAATGCAAGTCATGAAGAGGCTTCTCCATGGAAGCTCTCCTGGGAAGCTTCAAAACTAAGCAAGTCGCTGCATTCTGAATACATTGCAGCCTGTGAAGGCATTTTTTGCTGCTACCAGATAGAGAACGTTTTTGTAGTCCAATTGAGATGTTACCAGGGTATGGACCAGGGTTTTCCTAGCTGGGGTGGGAAGAACGCCAGAGTTTTCCTAGGCATTCTAGGATTCTAAAGCACTTCCCTGCAACCTTTCTGGTATGTGCCTAAAAAGAAAGAGTGGAGTCCAACCAGACTCCTAGGTTTTTAACCTGTTTTCTTGGGGTAAGGTTAGGTCCCAGAGTCTGTGATCACCATGCCGATGACCAAATTGAGGGGGATTTACCCACCACTAGGATCTCTGTTTTACTACCATTTAATTTAAGGCAGTTATTTGTCATACAGGACGCCAAGTCCTGCAGGCTAGAAGAAAACTTGGTGGCTGCTACGTCTGAGTTGTGTGACAGAGAGACATCAAGTTGCGTTTCATCCGCTTATGACACAATGGTGACGCCCTGCCTTTCCACAATCTCTGCCAAGGGTGCAATGTAAAGATTAAAAAGAGTTAGGCTCAAAATGGAGCCTTGAGGAACCCCCTGAGTACCAGCTATGCTTTTGGAGATATATGGCATTGTGTAACTTGGAAGCTCCGATCATGCAAAAAGGAAGCCATTCATTTTAATGCAGCTTCATCCAGCCCACCTGATCTGAGACGTTGTAAAAGCTGTTTGTGGGATACTGTATCGAAAGCAGCACTAAGGTCCAGTAGGACCAAGGCCATAGTCTGACCCTCATCCACACCTCTGCGTATTGTCTCCGTAGCAAGGAGCAGTGCTGACTGCGTAGAGTACATAGCTCTGAAAACCAATTATGTGGGGTTGAGTAGGTTTTGCTGGTTAATATGTGCAATTTGTGCATTTATATCAATGTGCCTACTTCAATGATGTGGTGCGGATGCATGAGTAAAGGAGTTACTTTACAATACCTTTGCACTAACATGTCGCCCACAAAATGCATATATAGAATGGTCCACACAAGGATTGCAGCCCCTGTGTATGACAAAGGTTTGTCTGGTGCAGAAGGTGTCCCTTGCATTGCCCAAACCCTTACTGTACTAATGCAACTCTCTTCTTAAATCCAGGAACAACTATGCTAAAAAAGTTCCAAGTTTTCCAAAACCTGACTGCAAAGCTAATATTCGACTACAGATGTAAGGGAAATACTCCAACTAAACTTGTAATAAACTAATAAACAAAGCCCTCTGGGTTGTCTCACACAATATAGGCTCACTGCAGCTTCTTTCACTTAATCTGGTGAATCTGATGCTCTTTTAAAAGACATTAATTGAAACTCCTCCACTACATTAAAGAGGGAATACTAACAGGGCAAGGTGCGAACCTTTGGAACTCTCTTACGCAAAGTTTTTGGGACATTAATAGTTCCCTCCCCTTTCAAAACCCTCCATAAAATCCTGTTAGTTGAGAAAGCTTTTGCTTAACTCGTACGTACTTTGCTTCTAGGCCCTTTACTCAGGTGTGTTGAGGATTGATTTCTATGTGCCTCTGATATATTCTCATAAATAAATAAATAAATGCATTAACACATGTACATCTGGACATCTCCCTGGGCCTCCCCTTCGTGCATTAGGCACTTCTTATTTCAGAAGTGCACAGTGGCTTGTTTACAGACTGTACTATAGACAAATGTTTTTAAGCTGCCTCTGAAAGTATGACTGGGAAGCTATTACCGAAGCTCTGTTTCCACGCAGGACCCACGGCCTTTATTACACCCGACAGCCGAGCATACTGTACAGCCCGCTGGAGTGGAATAGAGTGCACTGATGCAGGTGCAATTTCGCACTGACAAGTGCACCAATCAGTTTATAAAATATATTCTCTAGTGGCCAGTCAGTCCAAATGTCAATGCAAATAAGACAAAACGACATGTATAAAATGGAAATGTCAGTGCAAAACTGCTCCATTCGTCAATAGCATTCAACACTCCTCCCCAAATCACGGCAACATAATTTCAACACTGCGCAGTGAATGTTTAATAAAACCTCTACGCTGTGTCAAGTTCATATTTTTTTTGTCCAGGAAAGATTGCTGATATCTCTTGATCGAATCTATGAGTGATTGCACCCATGACGCCCACGTCACCCAATTACGGTCTATTGTCAACTTTCAAACATTGAAATCTTATGAATGGCTTAACAATCACCCGTGATTAGTAAGAAACATTTCTTGTTTAGCTTTGCATTTGAGAACATACAAGAAATGAGGCTCTTTAAAGGCTCATTTTGCATGTTCCTTTAGTTGTAAATTTAAATAAG
Source organism: Lissotriton helveticus (assembly GCF_964261635.1). Classification (NCBI taxonomy): domain Eukaryota; kingdom Metazoa; phylum Chordata; class Amphibia; order Caudata; family Salamandridae; genus Lissotriton; species Lissotriton helveticus. The sequence continues at coordinate 1,507,208,849 of NC_136069.1, read as the reverse complement.
GTGTGCCTTTCATACCATTTATCATCTATTCTCGTGTACACACTTGGGTGACATTTATTGGGACAGGAAAAATATGTCCATAATAAAAACGTGAGGCCTTTTAGGTGTTATTTCACAAGTTCTCCACCTTAGGTGGTTCTCGGTACTCCCAGAGCCAGCACAACATTACAGCTGAGATGAACATTAACCAAAACAACAAGCATTGGAAATGCAATAGGTCTCGCAGCATTAGAGTTAGTGCTTTTAGAATTATTTATGGGTTTTTTTGTAAATCTTTAGCATTTTTGTTTCCTGTAGCCAATGCTAAAGAATTAAAAAAAAAAACCATAAACATTTCTAAAAGCTCTAACTCAAATGCTCCGAGACCTATTCCACTGTGTGAGGGTGAGGGGTTGAGGGTGAGTGAGGGTGAGTGAGGGTGGGTGAGGGTGAGTGAGGGTGAGGGGTTGAGGGTGAGTGAGAGTGAGGGTGAGGGTGAGTGAGGGTGAGTAAGGGTGAGGGTGAGGGTGAGTGAGGGTGAGTGTGAGTGAGGGTGAGTGAGGGTGAGTGAGGGTGAGGGTGAGTGAGGGTGAGGGGTTGATGTTGAGGGTGAGGGGTTGAGGGTGAGTGAGGGGTTGAGGGTGAGTGAGGGTGAGGGGTTGAGGGTGAGTGAGAGTGAGGGTGAGTGAGGGGTTGAGGGTGAGTGAGGGTGAGGGTGAGGGGTTGAGGGTGAGTGAGGGTGAGGGGTTGAGGGTGAGTGAGGGTGAGGGTGAGTGAGGGTGATGGGTTGAGGGTGAGTGAGGGTGAGGGTGAGTGAGGGTGAGGGTGAGTGAGGGTGAGTGAGGGTGAGGGTGAGTGAGGGTGAGGGTGAGGGTGAGGGTGAGGGTGAGTGAGGGTGAGGGTGAGTGAGGGGTTGAGGGTGAGTGAGGGGTTGAGGGTGAGTGAGGGGTTGAGGGTGAGTGAGGGTGAGGGTGAGTGAGGGTGAGAGGTTGAGGGTGAGTGAGGGACCGCAAAGCTATGGGGGGCAGAAATACCACAGGAGGGGGCTATAGCATAAATACCACTGGGAGTTGATAGAGCGGGAAAACGGCCAGAGATTTGCAGGGCAGAGAGAGCACCACAGCGAGACAGCAAGGTGCGAACTGTGTGAGATATTGTGACCGGCGCGCGGTGGGGCATTCCCAGGGTAGAAACGCACTGGGACAGTGGCAGGACAGAGAACCCGCGCGAAGCTGGAATGGCAAGAAGATCTCTGGGGTTGGTATGGGTTGAGTACCACTAAGGCTGGTAGGAGGGGTGTACCACGTGAGACTGGGGAGTGTGAAATAGGAGCAGCTTTGTGAAAAACGCCGGAGGGTGGTCCGTGGAGAATTTGGAGATTATTGAAAGCATGGCGGCGCCCCCAGATGTTCTTGTTCTGCGTACAGTGTTGTGGACGCGCAAATAGCCGGAAATCCGTGAATTGCTCACGGCAGCAGCGGCGGTGTTGCAGGACTCCTGCATGGTGCTTGCCAGAACTTGGATAACTTCAGAGAATACGGATAAAGTACATTTCAATGCACGCAGGAGACTCCAGGAAAAGGTGCAAGGCGCACCGAAAATGGAACTGCCTGACAGGATGCAGATTTAGAAGGTCGCGTGCCAAATGCAAATAATTAAGACAGTGCTGCATTCCGTAATGTAGCCCGTGAAGCAGCATGCTGGAACAATGACAGAGGGATCTGCTTAGCAAAACAGTCATTCCAGGGAAAACAGCATGACCAGGCGAGAGCAGAATGCTGTGACGCACTTAAAGCAGGCATGGAAATTCTGCCAGGCTAACTCAATCTATCTTCGATGATTCAAGTCTCTTCTGCAGGTAAAGATTACGAAGCGGACGGCACATGAGCGTTTGTTATAATGCAAACCGCTCGAGCTAACTCGACAGACGTCTGAAGCAGGACCAGGGCGCCTAGAAGACCACCCGAGGTGATACACAGTGGTATGCAAGGGATGGCACCCACTCATTCGATCTCACGCAGGTTCACATAATAACAGCTCTCTAACACTCTAGGTCAAATTTTGAAGTGCATATTAGGGAGTCAGGGAGGAGATATGGTGGTGGTGGGGGGGGAGGGGGGGTAGTGTTGCTAAAGGAGATTTTGAAAATCGTCAGGTCATTTAAGATATAAATGCGCGAGCGATAAGGATTAACACAACCAAGAATGGGGAAATGAAGCAAAATATACGCAGAATGGGGCAAGTGGCAAGACAAACTTGAAACAAAAGGGGGAGGGTAAGGGTTCGTAGGCATGCTATAGATGCCGATCCTGCCACGCCTCTGTAGCAAACTAGAAACTATATGGTAGGCAGGGACATTCGGAAAGATGTCAGCTACTTTAGGCAGTGTTCTATCTACCGTAACAGCATAAAAAATGTTTTTAAAAACGGTTCGACTTAATGGTTTGACGGTAAGAGCTGTAATTTTAAGTACTGAAAAATAGAGCTTGTGCAAAATTCCATGAAAAATAAACTGGAAATCTTTAGATTTATACAGCAGCTGAGGAAATTGCCCACTTATTTTCATTTTTTTCCATTTCAAAATACTTATTTTTTTTCACGCTGCATACAGACATGTAACATAATTTTGTTAAAGATTTGATCCAAACTTCAAGTTACCGGCAATATTTTCCATTATACAGAAAACCATGGCAGTTCACAGCAGCTGTGCTTTAATGTACAACAAATCGGGAATCTTTTTTTATTCCACTGATACATTTGCCTTTTAGCGGAATTGGAAGTAACATTTTCTTAACAGCTAAGGTGTGTTTAAATTGTGCCTGTGGTGGTGGGCCCGCACACTCGATGGTGACCCAGAGCTAAACAGAGAAAGACAGAAAACGAAGAAAGACCGAGGAAGATATAGATAGAAAAACAGTCACAAAGGAAGACAACAAAGATGAAAACAAGACGGAGGGAAGAGAGGGGAGGGGGGAGGAGAAATGCGACACGGCGGGAAGGGGAGGGGGCGGAGCGGGTACAATAAACAAGACGGAGGGAAGAGAGGGGAGGGGGGAGGAGAAGTGCGACAGGGGAAATGCGAGACGGCGGGAAGGGGAGGGGGCGGAGCGGGTAAACAAAGACGGACGTGCACGCGCTTTTAAGCTCAATGCGCATGCGCATTGAGCTTAAAAGTCACGGGCACTGCAAGGAATCGCCACGATTCCTTGCAGTGTGGATAAAGAGCGGATAAGTCCCAATACTCTCGCCTTGCTCGATGCGCATGCGCATCGAGCATAAAAAATGTTTTTAAAAACGGTTCGACTTAATGGTTTGACGGTAAGAGCTGTAATTTTAAGTACTGAAAAATAGAGCTTGTGCAAAATTCCATGAAAAATAAACTGGAAATCTTTAGATTTATACAGCAGCTGAGGAAATTGCCCACTTATTTTCATTTTTTTCCATTTCAAAATACTTATTTTTTTTCACGCTGCATACAGACATGTAACATAATTTTGTTAAAGATTTGATCCAAACTTCAAGTTACCGGCAAAATTTTCCATTATACAGAAAACCATGGCAGTTCACAGCAGCTGTGCTTTAATGTACAACAAATCGGGAATCTTTTTTTATTCCACTGATACATTTGCCTTTTAGCGGAATTGGAAGTAACATTTTCTTAACAGCTAAGGTGTGTTTAAATTGTGCCTGTGGTGGTGGGCCCGCACACTCGATGGTGACCCAGAGCTAAACAGAGAAAGACAGAAAACGAAGAAAGACCGAGGAAGATATAGATAGAAAAACAGTCACAAAGGAAGACAACAAAGATGAAAACAAGACGGAGGGAAGAGAGGGGAGGGGGGAGGAGAAATGCGACACGGCGGGAAGGGGAGGGGGCGGAGCGGGTACAATAAACAAGACGGAGGGAAGAGAGGGGAGGGGGGAGGAGAAGTGCGACAGGGGAAATGCGAGACAGCGGGAAGGGGAGGGGGCGGAGCGGGTAAACAAAGATGGACGTGCACGCGCTTTTAAGCTCAATGCGCATGCGCATTGAGCTTAAAAGTCACGGGCACTGCAAGGAATCGCCACGATTCCTTGCAGTGTGGATAAAGAGCGGATAAGTCCCAATACTCTCGCCTTGCTCAATGCGCATGCGCATCGACAGGCGAGACCTAAAAATCAAGGCAACAGGTCTCCTCCATGTGGAGCAATATCCTTGTACCCATCAGGACTGCCCAACTCTGCTCCAATTAAACTATAGTGAGGTCGCACCTCTTTAAAGTACACTACTTCATGACAAAGTAACAAGCCACTGCTATGCCCTGAACCCAGGATCCCTCCAATCACTCATTGACTGTATCTTTGCCATTGTCCTTCTACAATACTCCCCTGACATTTTGCTAGGACTGCACTATTCAAATACCACTTACAATAAAAAATGTCAGCTAACCAATTCTGCTGTAAGGTTTACATTGAGATGCATTAGTCACAGCCCTAATTATGATCTCTCCCCTTAGTGTAGAGCTTTTAGGGGAGGTGCATGGTCTTCATATCCGCACTGTGCATTAAGTCATTAGGTAGGAAGCAATGGCTGATCACACCAGTGCTCAAATCAAAGTATTCTCATGGGCGTAATTTACTAACCCCCCCCAACCCCACTGGCTCATTAACAGACTTCTATTTGCTTCTGAGAGCATAGTGGAGGGGAAGTCGAGGAAACTACTGAAAGTAAACAGGGCTTCATTCCACTGTTTTTATGACCAATAGGCCAGAGTTAGCACTGCCAGCAATAACAAGACAAAGCTAAGGGTAGTGCTTGCTGCCATTAATTGAAGTTCATGATTGCTGGACAGGAGAGGTGACTTGAGTACTTCGGTTTACAAAAGCTCATCAGTAGGCAATGAAGTTCACTGCAGTATGTGCAATATGAGTGCAGGATCACTGACGAAATACCGATGCATACAATAGCAAAACACAAAAATATCAGAAAATAAATATCGGTAATAAAATATCACCTTCCTATACTTGACTAATAAAACCACAAATATTGAGAACATAAATATATCGCTGTCAAAAATATAGATTTTTATTAATATCAAAACACAAAGACGGGGGACTCGGACCAAGCGCGAGGTTCATCGGAAATCGTATTCGCGACATTGTTCGCACATGAAGTGGACATCCACCCATTCGGCAGCTTTGGCCATTGAGCCCCGAAAGAATTGAGTTACAAGCACACTCCAAGTGACAACCTTCCACCTCTGAGCGCCCTCGCCCATAGATTCGGCTGGAAACCAACGTGTTTCTAAAACGAGCCCATAATGGACCGACCAAAAATCGCAATTGGGAAATAATCGAAGCCCCCATGCTTAGAGCTGCTGGATGCTCCCCCAAGGCGCCCTTAACAAGACTGACGCCTTATTCAGAACCTCTTCCAATTATAGAGGCTCCTTTACATTCAGGCAATTTATTAAGTCCTGATGATGATCCCATTTATTTAATTGAGCGAAGGGATCGAAACGTCGACACCTATGAGTGTACATACATGTAGTATCTTATAAATTGAGGTTGTATGGTTCACTCCAGGGGACACTGTTATTATTTCTTCTTAATCGTAAAGTGCCCTGTTTTGCTCTTCTTCTTTGCCTGAAGACACCCCTTTCACCTTTTTCTTTATTCACATTTTTTTTCTCTTCTAAGTACGGCACAGGCTTGTGTCATACTGATTGTTTGAAAATATTGTGGTAAAATTGACATTGTTTGAAAATAAACTTCCGGTCCGGCTGGACAGGAACATGCTACCATATAGTAGTCCATTGTGTGCTATATTGCATTGTTAAAAATTAAAATAGGCTAGGAACCTTTTGTTTCCATAAACTTAGTTATACCCATGGTTCTTAGCTACCCGCTGGGTTTCCCTTGTTTGTCTAAAAAACATTAAAAATATATAGCACTCCAACAAAGTAGTAGGAATATAAAACTTTAATAACTTATAAATATATACAACAAAACAAAAACAGTAAAAACATTTAAACAATGAAGAGACCGTGGTAATTTCTTTTGAATTATCCACTACATTTATTGAAATTGACAACACCAATAATGAAATATTCTCACAAGGAGGAGATGACTTGAATGATTTTTTTGATCAATCTCTTGATGGCGAATTTATCGAATGTTTGGAGACCATAGAGTTACAAGAATCATCATTGCAGACTTTTCATGAGGAGATTCCTGATGAGATGATTGAAGAGGAAATTCCTGATGAGGACATGTTACTAGTTCTTTCAAATTATGAAAATTCAGAAGATGTTGCCTGGGTGCCGCACTGATTTGGGTATCTGGCGTGGGGCGTCCCGGTGGGTGGGTCGTCAGTAGCGGTCTGCTGTGCGAATAGTTCCAAGGCAGCAGAACGCGCTGAAATCTGGATGGCACCAAGGTGATGTCCAGTAAGTTGCCGCACACCAAATAACGGCCTGGGGCGCCGCGGGGGGAGGGTGGGGGGGCAGTCCAAAGTTCCGTTAAAAGGGCAAAGGAAAGGATCGGTGGTTTGAACCATCAGTCAAAAAGGGGAGGGGGTGCAACAATTTTTCCTACCGGGTCACACTGTGCTTTCACCGGAACTGAGGTCTGCAGGATTCTAGTCATTCAAACTGAGGCTGGCGCCAGCATGGGAGCGCCGACGTCCCGCGGCTACAGTTTCGTCACTCCACGGGCGATCATGGCAGTCATTCCCCATCGGGGGTGTCTGCGGGGGTCGGGGACTCCCGCGGCTCCTCTAGAATCTTCAAGGTCGTGGAGGACTAAGGTGGTGGAGTCAACCAGTGACCGGGCCATTTATTTATGCTGGGCCCGCTCTTGCCAGGTCGACCGCCATTTTGAGAGTTCGGTAGCTACCGGCGATCGCGGGGTCAAATGAGCGGACGGGCTCCACCCTGCCGGGCGAGACGTTGCAGCATCGCCACAGTGGAAGAACCCTTTTCCGGGCGCCTGGAGCGCTGAGGGTGCAGCTGGGAAGCCTCCACCTGGGGAGGCGGGAGAGGCCTGTTCGCACCGTCTCTCCCTCCCAGTGCACCCCACGGCGTCTCGCTTGACATTTGTTATGGCCGGACCAGGCGATGAGGACGAGGGGGGGGGTCGGAGGCATGTGCAAGACATCCCCCCCCAGTGTTGTCACAGCCATTATAAAAGAAAGAAGAAATGTCCCGTCCGTCTTTGGGCCGGACCTCCGGTGGATGGCGGCCGGACGCCCTTTGCTCTGGCCCCATGAACGGGTTCCTTGGCTCATCCGGTGGGGCAGGCCTTGGCGTGTGGTGCCTCTCCTGGGCCTTTCGTGCAGTGGCCTCTCCACTCCCAGGCCCTCCATGGATGCTGGCCCAGACTGGGAGAGAGAGGGTCTAACCTGCAATTCTCCAGGGTTACCGCCACCGCGGCCGGATCCCGTCGGCCTCGGCCTCTGGTTGATGGTGGCCGGACTGGGAGAGAGAGGGGAGGGTCGAGGACACAGACATTCCCCCCTTGCAACTCTCCAGGGTGGTCGTAGCAATCCCCCTGGACGGGTGCCATTGGCCTCGGCCTTTCCTCCGGCTACACCCTACGTGATGATCTTCTGCCGACGGTTGGCAGCAGGACCCGCCTTATATGTGTTGCTTCCGGCTGGGCGTAGCCGGAAACCTGTTGCACTTTGGAAGTTTCCAGAATGGGGCGGATGTCTGCTGACTTGTATCTTTCCCAGTTTGCCGTTATTTGGCCGTGGCAGGCGGTGGGACAGACACGTTTTGGGGCAGTGAGGGGCGATGAAGCCTCGTTGCCTTGTGGCCGTTGCAATGTCACACTTGGTTTCTCTTACTGTTTTCAGGTTTCTTATTACGGGCTTACTTCTAACGTTTCTTGTTTCTAGGACAATAATAGGTTTTATCATTACGTATTGTTATCGTTTCTTTGTTTGTTATTTAATAAAAAGTTCATCAGTGGCCTACTGATTTTCGTTTTCCTATTCCTTTCTTTCCAGGTTGTTTCATGCTAAAGTTTCTGTTAACAGGATACAGTGATCACTTCGTTATTATTGCTATTGTCCTTTTCACTAGGGGTGCTCTCTGGTCGGGCCAGATGACCTATCTCTAGTAAATGGTCCGGGTGAAACAGGTGCATCAATCAGTGGGGAGTAGATAGGCATGACAGATTACAACGGGGGACAAAGGTCCGCATTACCTACCCTTTCACTACTTGCAAAGATTTTCCTACGTTTATTTGCAAACAGGGAATACCTCCAAAAATAACCAATTCCCAAACAGTCAATGTTCGGGCAAACAATCAATCAATGAGGAACGAAATAGGCACGATGTGTTAAAGGTTTGCGTTACCTACCCTTCACTATCTGCAAAGGGAGAGAGAATATTCCTATTCTTCCCCGTTTGCAGGCAGGGAAGATCCTTAAGAGAACCAACTTCGAACAATTCAATGCTCGATTCAATCAATGGGGAGAAAAATAGGTATGACGGATTACAATGGGGACCAAAGTCTGCATTTACCTATCCTTCACTATCTGCAAAGACTAAATGGCGATTCTGTGCTTGTTTGCAAATGCTTGGATAACAATCAATCAAATGGAGAGAGAAGCAGGCACGACGGATTACAACGGGGGCAAAGGCCTGCGTTAACTAACCTTCACTATCTGGAAAGAGAGAGTACTCCTAATAGAAATAAGGGGGGGCAGCATTGAAAGCAGATCAGTGTGCATAAACACGAAAATGTTTTTTCTTACCACGTACTTGACAATCGACAGCTTATGATATTTGCTATTAAAAAACCATTGAAATTCACTGAAAAAACCATAGGTTATAGACCATATATAGTTAGGAATTAGCATTTACAAAACCTTGAAAATTCACTGAAAAAACCATAGGTTATAGACCATATATAGTTAGGAATTAGCATTTAAAAAACCTTATTTTACTCACACAAAACCATTGAAATTCCATATATAGTTAGTAGTACTAACTATATATCGCGCACCCGCAATCCACTGCTGATCATGTCACATATTACATCATTCATGACATGGTCAGTGACATCACTGATGACATCACTGATGACATCTCAAATGACATCACTGATGACATCACTGATGACATCTCAAATGACATCACTGATGACATCACTGATGACATCACTGATGACATCACTGATGACATCACTGATGACATCTCATTTGACATTACTGATCACATCACTGATGACATCATTCATGTGATAATACGATGAACCTCTTCAGACTCTAATATAACCTTAGATACACTCAGTGTAAACAGACACTCACAGACTGTCACTCATCCATGGAGTTACTTACACACCTAGTCAGTCATGCAAAGAATCAATCACACCTCAATTTCCTCAACTATACAGTTATACACACCTTACTTATTCAAACATATACTAACACATATTTACTCTCTTTTACAATCCCTGATACAAGTTCACAATGATCCATACAGCCACTCACACATTCACTGACTCTTATGCACAGTTATTTATATATGCCAATTCTCACATGTACTGTGTTTTACATATGTACTTACTTTGACATGTAGCACTGAGATATCCATTCACTCACCAATGCACTCATGCACACAGTCAACCACCCATACAGCTGTTTCAACATGCACTTTTGAACCCATACATCTAGTGAATCAACTGCTCACACATCTATGCACAGAGTCATACACCTCCCAGCCACCCACACACACACTCAGTCTCCCATACAAATACTTGAGCAACCAATCAATAACCCATATACTTACTCATATAGCTACTGATCAACACATGCAGCAGTTTACAGAACAACAAACATAATGATGCACAAATTAAGACAGTTCGTCACTAACCCATGCACTCAGTGAGACACATTTAACCACTCACTCATACAGTCAGGCATGCACCTACTAAATCCTTCATCCAGACACTTCTACATCCACTCATTCTTCAATATGTAAGACATATTTTAACTTTACAGAAATACACAGTCACTGGATGTTGTCATCAGTGATGTCATTTGAGATGTCATCAGTGATGTCATCAGTGATGTCATTTGAGATGTCATCAGTGATGTCATCAGTGATGTCATTTGAGATGTCATCAGTGATGTCATCAGTGATGTCACTGACCATGTCATGAATGATGTAATATGTGACATGATCAGCAGTGGATTGCGGGTGCGCGATATATAGTTAGTACTACTAACTATATATGGAATTTCAATGGTTTTGTGTGAGTTAAATAAGGTTTTTTAAATGCTAATTCCTAACTATATATGGTCTATAACCTATGGTTTTTTCAGTGAATTTTCAAGGTTTTGTAAATGCTAATTCCTAACTATATATGGTCTATAACCTATGGTTTTTTCAGTGAATATATATATATATATTTATATATATATATATATTACCTACCGGCGGTCACCAGTAGGTAGTTATAATTAGGACCATGTTTCCATAGGAAAAGCGTTTTTTCATGTGCCTATATCTTTGGCTCCAGTGGACAAATTTTCATGAAATTTTCCCAATAAAGTGTGCTGCTAATTCTAGTTGTGGGTGGAAAACCTCCTGGGGCTATCTGTCAAGCGGGGGCTGAAACAAAAGGGGGTAAAAAAAAGTGCATTTCTCATGTTAATTCTCATAGGGATTTTTAACACAACTACAGCCTGAACTGCTGGACAGAATTACACCAAAGTTGGCAGAAAGCTAGCTCTTGGTCCAGAAAGAGCCCTTTTTGTTAGTTGGTGTCAATCCGTTCAGTAGTTTTTGGTTATTAAATTAAACATAATTTGTATATAGAGGGACACAACCCCTCCGGGAATTCTCCCGATCTCATGCAGAGATCCGATTGGCTGCCAACACATTAACCAGGAAGTGTTGACAGCCATCTTGGGACTTGGACTCAGCCGAGTCCCAAACAAAATTTTTAAAAATGATGCCAAGGGGACAGGGTAGGAACACCCTGACGCCCTAGCTCTGGTGCTGGAGTCCTGTAGGGCACATGGGGCTCCCCTCCTGAGGCTCTAATGAGCCCCATGGACCACCACCTCCCGGGGCTTTATTGAAATGAAGGAGGGGGCCGCTGGGACCCCCCCCTTTAAGCTCTAGGATCCCCGAGGATGCCATCTCTTCATTTTAAACAAAGGAGGAGGGTCGCACAGAGCCCCCGCATGGTGCTTACATATGCTACAGGGACCACCACCTCCCCAGGGCTAAATAAATAATAATGGGGGACCCACTGACCCCAGGGTCACAGAGGCCACCACCTCCCAGGGGCCAGCCCATGCTATTTAAAGGAGGGGGCCACATGGCCCCCCTCCTGGAGCCATTAATCGCCCTGGGGATCACCAGGGCTGGCTCCTGCTATCTCCCAAGGTGTCCACCTTCAGGAGATAGAAGTTTGCTTTTGCTTGTCAGGAGCTGTGATTTCTCCCGCCAAGCGAAAGCAAACACTAACTCGGCTCCCAGCAAATGGGAGCTTTCAAGCTGCTCCAGCTTGCTGGGAGCAGAATTTTCATCTGTTTCCCTGCCTGCTATCATGGGGGCAGGGAAACAGATGACAAAATTGCTCTCATATTCTGGGAGCTGCATATTTAGCAGCTCCCTGCGTGCAGGAGCAATGACAGTTCCCACAGGAGGTAGGGAGCCATCTAGGACTGTGGGGGCATTAAGGCTCGCCCCACGGTCCCCATCAAAGCACACTGGGTACCCTGAGTGGGGCAGGTAGATGTGGCCGGGCCCCTGGGGATGGGGTCCCAAGACTGAAATTGGCTTGGGGAGGGGGGCTGTACACCCCTCCCACATTGTACAAAAGGCAAAACAGAGGGCAGAAACACAAGCAAAAAAGGCAAAACAGCAGGCAGAGAAACAAGAAAAAAGACAATACAGCAGAAGAGGGCAAAACAGAGGGCAGAAAAATAAGCGGAAAAGGCAAAACAGAGGGCAGAAAATCAAGCAGAAAAAGGCAAAACAGAGGGTAGGAAAATGAGCTGAAAAGGCAAAACGGACGGCAGAAAATTTTCAGAAAAGGCAAAACAGAGGGTAAAAAAACAAGCAGGAAAGGCAAAATAGGGGGCAGAAAAATGAGAAGCAAAGGCAAAACAGAGAGCAGAAAAATTAGCAGAAAAGGCAAAAAAGTGGGGAGAAAAATGAGCAGAAAAGGCAAAAAAGTGGGGAGAAAAATGAGCAGGAAAGGTAAAAAAGAGGACAGAAAAATGAGCAGAAAAAGAAAAACAGAGCAAGATACAAGCAGAGGCGACACAAACAGAGGGCATCAGGTAGACAGGCGGCAGAGGGTAGCGGGATGTGGACAAACTGGACAGGAGAACTGCTGCAGGGGGAGCAGGGTTGAGAACCTGCTTTATTTTTACAGAAATTCAACCTCAACTGGAAACACTTACATATATACTCATAGCAGGTGCCCTAGTTGAAGCTCCACTTCTGTAAAGGACAAATAATCTTGACCTCCTGGTCTTGACAAAGGCAAAGCAAGTGTGTTTTCTCTGCAATTCCACATTGAAAGAAGATCTGAAATGGTTTGTGGAGGTGAATGCATCTTTGATCTATTGAAGTGCAATGTGAAGTGACTGTGATGAGTGGGTTCTTTCTTGTCCTTACCTGGTGACAGCAGAGTTCATGTTTCTCCCTTTAAATGACTACGGGTTTACAAATGTGCAAAATCACCTGAAGGTCAGCCCATTTGCCCCTCCTGTTTAGCTTAGTAGTATGCAGTGGTCTTCCCCTCATTTAGCAGGATGACGGGCAGCTTGCCAAAAGGCCCCACAGCTTTATTCCCGCCAATTTTGTTCATGCGTTCTTGATGCTGAGGCACATGAGGACATCTCCACCAAACAAAGAAGCACTTACTTCATATAGTTAAGAGGAAGGGTGCTTGTTTGGTGGAGATTTACCTCTTTGTACTCTCGTCATCTCTTTAGGAAGATGCATGTTATCACAAATTTCAGGATAAAGATGTGGGAGGAACAATCATATTGCCCAAACGCACACATAGTCACTAGTGACATTTCCTCATGCTCCATTAAGAAGTTGTAGTGTAGAATACATACTTGACATTTAACAAAGGAGGTAGCTCTTAGTGATTAACCAGTAGAAAGTAGTCTACTTGGGTTGATATTTTATGTAAAACTGTCGACTATTTTTGGATAAAGGGGCAGGTGCAGTTCCATTGTAGCCCAGTCTCTGACACAGCTACTGACACACCATCACAGGCACTCACACACCCACTCAGACACTGATACACCCACTCAAAGACCCAGTCAGACACTCACACACCTACTCAGCCACTCTCACATCTACTCATATACCCACTCAGACACTCATTCACCCACTCATCAATGCACTCAGACACTCTCAAACCCACTCAGGCACTCATATACCCACTTGCAGAACCTGTCAGAAATGTACACCGCTCACAGACTCAGTCAGACACTCATGCACCCACTTAAAGAACCACTCATACACTCAAACCCACTCACAGATCTACTCAGAGAATCACACACCAACTCACAGACCCACTCAGAGGCTCATATACCCACTCACAGAACTACTCAGACACTCATGCACTCACTCACAGATTAACTCACACACTCGTGGTGGCACTCGCAACCCTATTCAAACACTCTTACACCCACTCACAGACCCACTCAGACAATCATGCACCCACCCAGGCACTCACGCAGATACTCACACACCCACTCACAGACCCACTCAGATACTCACACACCTACTCACACATGCAGTTTGACACTTATGCAGCCACTCCCAGACCCATTCACACACCCATTGAGACGCTTACATATTGAACCACACACCCACTTAGACACTCATGCACTCACTCACACACTCACTCTCAAAGGTTACAGGTTACAGTTAGGAAATAGGTTATAGTCTGGAAATAGAATTCAAATATACGTAATAGAAATTCACCCAAAGGTTACAGGGATTTTATAATTAGGTTTAGTTTTCACTTTCTGTACACCTGTGAAATTCAGCAATTTATAGTTACCTGAGCTAATCATAACTTATGCCCCTGCAATGCACGTCTTATGACCTCACATATTACATCACTCATGACACCGTCAGTGACATCACTGATGGCATCATTTATGACATCTCAAATGATATCACTGATGATATCATCCATAGAATTACTCACACACCTACTCACGCCCATCTGGAACCTTTCATACACCCACTCACACACTGACACAACCACTCACATACCCATTCATAGGCCCATACAAGTTCTCACACAACCACTTAGACATTCATAGAGCCACTCACACATCCACTCACTCACTCATACAGCCACTCACACAACCAATCACTCACCTGTAGAGCTACTCATACAACCAGTCACTCATCTATACAGCCACTCACACTCACCCATACGGCTACTCACACAGCCACCTATTCACCCATATAGCCACTCACACACCTACTCACTCACCCATACAAGCACTCACACACCAACGCAGCCACTTACATACCCATTCACACATCCATACAAGTACTCCGACATCCGCTCATTCACAAACTCCTTCTCCAATACGGCCACTCACACACCAACTCACTTTGCGAAACTCCCACTTAAACAGCCTCTCACTCAGCCATACAGCCACCTATACACCCAGTCCCTCACTAATGCAGCCATTCAGACACCCACTCACTCACCCATACAGTCACTCACACACCCATCCAAACAGCTGCTCACACAGCCATTCAATCACCCATGCAGCCACTCACAGACCCACACATTCATCAATACAGCCATTCATACGCCCGCACAACAACTCACATACCCATTCAGACCCATACAAGTACTCACACAACCACTCACTCATCCATAGACCCACTCACACACCCACCTCACTTATATAACCACTCACACAACTACTCACCCACCCATACAGCTACTCATACAACCTGCCACTCATCCATACAGCCACTCACACACTCACCCATATGGCTACTCACAAAGCCACTTATTCACCAATACAGCCACTTACAAAACCACTCACTCACCCATACAGCCCTTTACCACACTCACTCACATACCCACACAACAACTTGCATACCCATTCACACATCCATACAAGTACTCTGTCATTCGCTCACTCACTCATACATGCACTCACTCCCCAAGAGAGCCACTCACACACCATCACTTGACCAAACACCCACGTAAACTGCCAGTTACTCACTCATACAGTCACTTTATTACCCAGTCACTCACTCAAACAGCCATGCAGACACCAATTCGCCCACCCATTTAGTCACACATACACTCACCCATTGACACAGGCACTCCCACAGACATTCACTCACCCATACAGCCACTAACACACCCACTCACTCACCAGGACAGCCACTCACACAACCACTCACTCACCCACACGGATACTCAAACACCCACTTATACATCTGTACAGCCACTCACATACCCATACATTCACTCAGACACCCACTTACACACGGGCATACACAGTTACACAGGCACTCACATAATATATGTTAGAAGTAGTATCACTCAGTAGTAGTACAACAAGTATATGGATTTAACTTTTGTGGTATCTTAGTATAAATGTTTAACAATAATAAACTCAGAAAATACTTACACTCACTGGATGATGTCATCAGTGATATCATGAGTTATGTCATTGAGGTGTCAACAGTGATGTCACTGACATGTCATGAGTGATGTAATATTTGAGGTCATAAGCAGTGCATTGCAGGGGCTTAAATTATAGTTAGCTCACGTAACTATAACTACTGAATTGTACTGGTTTTCTACGAGTGCAATCTGAACCTAACTATAACATCCCTGTAATCTTTAGTATTTTTGCGTGAATATATATATTATGATCAGCTGAATTTACTTACAATTGATTTCACGCATAGTATTTTTTCTATGTTGTTTGCACGTCATGCACTTTTGCACTTTAAAATGGGTGGCCAGCCTCTTGACTGTGTCATGTGATCAAGGCTCTTGGCAGCCGAAACGCGTCATTGCAGACTGGTGTTGGGTTTGATTAAAGAGTAGAAACACCGCAAGACTGGGTCTCGTCTCTTCCTTTACGTTTTGGCGGGAATGCTGAAATAAGGTTGAAACTTACCGAAAGTATTTCCAGGATTGCTTCCCTGGACTCGACGAGACCCCTCCACGTTTGGGCGAGTGCGGCTTGAAGCTACGGTTCCAGGTTCCTGGAACATCTTTTCACAACTCCTCGAAGGAGACGCCGACGAAGCCCCAGGAGAGGCGGAGACTTCAGTGACTCTGTGGGGAAGAACGTGAGCGGTTCCGGGTCAGAGGTCGACAGAGGTCGACAACCTACTGGGACTGCACCGGGAGTACCTACAGCAACGCCGGAGCCCCGGAGGATATCCTGTGTGGAGTGGCGCAGGGGTCGACTGCCCAGCATTGTCGGGTAGGAGTGTAAACATTCGACTTTCCCTGCTTCCCGATTTTTGACCCAAGACCAATACACCATGTCTGCAGACACAGTACGGGGGCGTGTGGAGGCCTCCAGGGGTATGTTCACGGACTCCCCGGCTGGGGGGTCCGCTTCTAGTGCAACAGCAGCCTCGATATCAGAACCCAGCAACAACATTAGAGGACTTTTCAGGGCGTTAGAAAAATGTTATAAGAGCGAGCAGGCGAAATGGTGGGAACACAGCTCATTGTCCGGGTATCTGGAGGTAGGGAGGGTGCCGCGCGGCTTGAGAATTATTCTAGCACCCTCCTACGAAGATCCCGACCCCCAAATGCTCATTGATTGGGCACAATGCAATTTGGACTACTCCAAACGCTCGATGCAAATACTCATTCAATATGCGGAAAGCGACAGAATTAAACTGCTGGCAGAAATAGAGAGATTGGAAGCTGAGGTCGCCGTGATCCCAAGCTCTCCCGCTATTGATAAATATCGCGCTGAGATGGAGGCGCGACTAAAACATGAAGAAGATGTAATCAAGAGGCGAAAGGCCTACAAGTTTCAGCGTGATAGATTGGATTACGAGCACGGGCAGATCTTCACCTTTGCCCGGAGGTACGACAATCTAAAACAACACCAACAAAAAGATGGCAATGACAGTTCTAATGCCGGCACGTCTGCTCAAGCGACTAGTAGTTGCTTGTTAGAAACCTCGTCTTTATCTGGCAACAGCTCTCAAGTGGAAAGTGAATCAGATAACGAAGCGAAAAGAAACAAAAGGTCGGGGTTTCGCAAATTCACTCCTGCTCAGGAGTTAGCTGTTGTCCAACAAGATCGAAAGCAAACCCTCCGCTCTGGCACACAGGGCGCAAACGCAAACAAGCCAATTACAAACGCGCAGAGAGGAGGAAATGCAGCAAAAGGAGGCAGCGGAGGAGGAAGGCAGAGGAGACAAAGATCCAAATGGCAACACAATCAAACGCCGAAATTATATGGTGCTCAGACTGTGGTTAACTTAAGTGAGGTAGTGCTAACTGAGAAAGAAACTTCCATCTTGTCGTTAGGATTATCCTACAACGCCAAAAGCAACTTTGATTACGCGAGTACTCGCATTGATCTATTCAAGTACGTGCGCAAACTTAAGTTAAAGAAATTCCACAAGACAAGCAAAACCACCAGTTCGACCTCCGTTACCCCCACCGCCAATCCTGCAAGTAAACCTGCATTTACTGGCCTAGCACTTACTCAAGAACTGTTAGAATTGCAGGAAGAGGAAGGCCTAACACCCGTGTTGGCTCTAGGTGGAAAATCAGCACCCAATATCTGTTCAACGCCCTTTAAACCGAGATCAAAATTTTGCCCTTTAATGCTGAAGGACAATTTGGACATTTTTCATGATCGAGTGGCATTGGAATTGAAGAAATTGCAAATCAAACGGGCACATGCGAAAAAGAGGAAAATAAACTATCATGACATGCAGTATCATACCCTTATAAAGAAATTGAAAGGGAATAAACATCTGGTCATCAGACAATCAGACAAGGGTGGAAACGTCGAGCTCTGGCCGAAAACAATTTACCTAGAGGAGGCATTGAAACAATTGAACAACAGGGAATGCTATAGGAGAATCAATGCTCAAGAAGTTCTAGCAGCCAAAAATGAGAATTACTCCAAATTGATGGCCTGGAGGAGTAAGGGTCTGCTCACTCTTGAAGAATTCAAATATCTCAAAAACGATCACCCGGTTACTCCTGTTATTTACTTTATCCCTAAAATTCACAAAAACTACCATCAACCGCCAGGCAGGCCAATAATTTCGGCTAGGAACAGTCTTCTGGAGAATGTCAGTAAATACATTGACTTTTTCTTACAGGACTTTGTCAAGGCTCTTCCATCTTTTATACTTGACACAGGGGACTTACTGAACAAACTTTCCAACTTTCAATGGCAACCAACGTTCCTTCTGGTGTCCTTAGATGTTGCCTCCTTGTATACGAGCATCTACCACAAGGATGGCATTAGGGCAATCCAACACTATCTCAACAAAAGACCAGTTGAATGTACAGAACATTCTAAAATGATGGTGGATATGATCTTGGCTTGCCTTAACTACAATGTGTTCCTCTTTTCAAACCAACTTTTTTTGCAGACCAGGGGGGTGGCCATGGGGGCCTGTTTTTCTCCCAGTTATGCTTGCCTTCACATGGGCTACTGGGAGGAGCAGGTCCTCATGGCGCATCACTCTGATATAATGAACACAAAGGTCAAATGTTGGTGGAGGTACATTGATGACCTTTTCTTTGTATGGGATGGTACTGCAGATGAAGTTAATGTCTTCATTGAACAACTTAATGTCAATAATTTAAATTTGCATTTCACCAGTACTGTCAGTGACATGTCAATTGTTTTTGTTGATGTAGAAATCTTTATTCAAGAGGGCAAGTTACAAACTAGGCTATATAGAAAACCCACGGCCGGCAACTCATTGTTGCATGCCCATAGCCACCACCCAGTACATCTGATAAAGAGCATCCCTTACAGGGAGATGCTCCGCATCAGAAGAAACTGTAGTAACAACTCTTATTGTCTGTCTGCTCAATTTGATTGCAGAAACAGATTTCTTGCCAGAGGATATGATACTCAAACAATTGACAAAGCTATGAGGAGAGCCAACACCCAAGACAGACAGCAATTGTTGGGTTCCCTGAAGGAAACAGCTAGGGCTCCCAAATCCGATGCATTACAGGAAACAAGACTCATCATGACCTACAGTAATCAACATAAGTCCATCCGCAAAATTGTTAAAGACAATTGGTTTTTAATTAGGAGTGACCCAATTGTAGGCAGTTTAGTGACCACCTCACCTAACATTACATATAGAAAAGCTAGATCAATGCAAACCAGTTTGGTCTCAAGCAGCCCAGAACTAGCCACGGGCTCGTGGCTAGGTGGCAGTAGAGGATTTTTGAAGTGTGCCACATGTAAAGCATGCAAGAATGGGGTCAGTAAATCTGAATTCACGATACCACTCTCCCCCACCCCCATCAAAATTAAAGAAAAACTGAACTGCAAATCAGAATTTGCAGTTTACGTTTTAGAATGTCCATGTGGGCTACGTTACGTGGGGAGCACCAGGCCACAAGTACATAAATGAATTTTGCAACATCTGAGGGCCATCATTAATGCCGACCCCCAATACCCTGTGGCTAGACACTTTGAACAAGTTCACAACAAGAATCCCTCTGGCTCACCTATTTTGTCATCGATAGTGTCTCTCCCCAAAGAAGGGGCAGTGACAGAGAAGGGCTATTACGTAAACTTGAGACCAGATACATTATTATGCTGGATTGCAAGATACCCAATGGTCTCAATAATAGTGAGGATTGCCATACTTACCTATAGATTGGGTTCCCCCAACTTCTCCAATTCAGATACTGAGGCTGTCGTTTGCAGTGAGATAATGAATTTTTGCTGATTTTTATTATAATCCAAATATATAGTTTCAACAACTTTCTGAACTGTCCCTTCCCCTTCACATGTTTTCCCTCTATGTAACATAGGATATTTTAATAATATTCTTCATTAGGTTCCCCCCTTATTTTTGATTTATCACTGGTAGCACTTTAGATTACACCGATGTGCATAGTTACAATCTTTGCAGCTGATTTGCACTAAAACCATTGCTATTTTGCACAAATATATCAATTGCCCACAGGGGCAACACCCTAAGTCATGAATACATTTGCCACACCTATATAATCTTATCAGGCATGTTTTTAAATAAGATGTTTACTGTTGCTTATATTAGCATACGGTTGATTAGAGGACATGTCCCTATGGTTATTGCTCATATTCTATAGCGCTGTGTGGTGTTGACTTTGGCTCGGATTAGTAATATTTATAAATTGTTAATACATTTTTAATTATTTATGTATTTTAATCCAATCCATTCCGTCTGACTATATTTGTTGCAATGCTTATATAAGTGAATTCACGTTCAACATTAGATGGTTTTTAGTGTACTACAATGTTTTACTACATAACAAAGGTGTATTTACACAGTGAGTATCGTTGCAATACGTATTTAACATGTATTATGATCAGCTGAATTTACTTACAATTGAATTCACGCATAGTATTTTTTCTATGTTGTTTGCACGTCATGCACTTTTGCACTTTAAAATGGGTGGCCAGCCTCTTGACTGTGTCATGTGATCAAGGCTCTTGGCAGCCGAAACGCGTCATGGCAGACTGGTGTTGGGTTTGATTAAAGAGTAGAAACACCGCAAGACTGGGTCTCGTCTCTTCCTTTACGTTTTGGCGGGAATGCTGAAATAAGGTTGAAACTTACCGAATATATATATATATATATATATATATATATATATATATATATATATATATATATATATATATGACATTCCGCTGCCAAAGAACAGAAGGACCAGCACTCGTGTCAGTTCAATCCTGGTTAGGATTTATTCGCGCAAAATAAATTCAAAACAACAGAGGCGTTTCAGCCTTAGCTTTCGTCAGTGTCGGCTGGCGTCAATGAGGCAGAAGTTGATATTGACAAGTAATAGTCTATATATATATATATATATATATATATATATATATATATATATATTAAGCACACAAACCTCCCTTGACGGCGAGGAATAATGGGACGAACTCCCGTTCTCACTTTCTTTTGCGGTTTTTATTAATTTTAAACCCTTCAATTAAACATTATGCAGATAAACACAGATCTACGCGTTTCGGGAGCACCTCTCCCTTGCTCACGATCAACTGATTCACAGGAAGTTAGTCCTTTTAAAGTCACATTTTTTCTCATTTCCTGTTTAGTGTGTTCCTTGGCTCTAAGCATTCTGGAGGCTGTAGTTTTTATTAAAACCCATAAGTGTAACTTATGCTGAATTTCATCATATTTGATGTAAGCTGGTCCCAATTTCGACAACAATACTATTCTTTAGCATAGTATATGTGACGCAATTAAATTCATTTTATTTTGGTATCGCATTTCATTTCAAAGAGTCTCATTTATGTATGATCAATTTTCATAAAAGTATCGTTGCAATACGTATTTAACATGTATTATGATCAGCTGAATTTACTTACAATTGAATTCACGCATAGTATTTTTTCTATGTTGTTTGCACGTCATGCACTTTTGCACTTTAAAATGGGTGGCCAGCCTCTTGACTGTGTCATGTGATCAAGGCTCTTGGCAGCCGAAACGCGTCATGGCAGACTGGTGTTGGGTTTGATTAAAGAGTAGAAACACCGCAAGACTGGGTCTCGTCTCTTCCTTTACGTTTTGGCGGGAATGCTGAAATAAGGTTGAAACTTACCGAATATATATATATATATATATATATGTATATATATATATATATATATATATACATATATATATATATATATATATGACGTTCCGCTGCCAAAGAATAGAAGGACCAGTCAGTTCAATCCTGGTTAGGATTTATTCGCGCAAAATAAATTCAAAACAACAGAGGCGTTTCAGCCTTAGCTTTCGTCAGTGTCGGCTGGCGTCAATGAGGCGGAAGTTGATATTGACAAGTAATAGTCTATATATATATATATATATATACGCACATTGTATTTATGTATATTCACTCCTTTACCTTCTCGTGAAGATAACCATATGCTGTTCGCAATATCAGGCTCTCGCAATGATGTTTAAAAATGGTGACCATGATTACTTTGACCTGTGTCAGCTCTGCGTGTCATTCTTTTATGTTGTAGCACTATGCATGTCAATTTTGTCATTAACCAGTAAGAGAGTGGTATCTACCCACTCATGATCAAGGTTGACTCAATTGCCGAAGCGCCTACGGAGCTATATGTGCCATACCTGCACTGTCTGTGGTGATTACTTTAAATCTTATGGTGCAAGCTACTCTGGAGTGTGCATCTTACCAAGGGTGGCTGGTGTTAATGGGCATAGATGGCGTTGCCTTCCCTACCACCATAAGAGGGAAGCAAGATGTCGATGAGCAAAAAGGCCCAGCAGCTTGAAACATATGATGACTTGCTGATCAACAAAAAACATGATGAATTGTGGACATGTCCTGCTACGCATGTGCCAAGGGCGAGGTATTGCTCAACCTGCAGGCACAAGCTGCAGCAGTGACATCATTTTAGAGGGAGTGGTAAATTACAATGCCATCTACAAGGAGGCCTTCGGGTCGCACACTACAGTGGCCCGGGAAGGAGTTAACAAAACTGTCTTCATTTCAATGGGAATGGGTGGGCCAGGCTGCAGCAGAAGGAGACAAAGAGGTAGTGAATTGATCATCCCGAGAGGGGGTGGGGTGTAGGAGGGGTGCCTCTCCTGAACAATTTGCTGTATCACGTGTTAACTGCATGGTTTCGCTTTTGAAAACGTTAGGGAAAAAGCAGTCTGACTGAGCCCGAACCTGTCGCTTCAGATGGGGCCTCATCTCATTTCGTACAACAGAGGCCCGAAAGAAGGAACCGACTGTGAACAGTATAACAAATGTTGGCACACATTGATCACTAGGAGGCTCATTGATTGGTTTAATCTGCCTGCGACAGACAGATACCAGCCTTCAAGTTCCATCCCGTAGCCCGCATCAGGTCAGAAACCGTCATCATTAGCTTTCTAACTGTTGTTTTATAGCTGCCTCTGACATCAACACTAACAGCCAGCCACTTTTATCCTGAGAAGCAAGTTGGCGGCAAAAACGTCACGGTATGTGAATTATTGTTCTGATTCCCGCCTCCCCGTGACTAAACTGTTGCAGGGACGATGACAAGCTGCAGGCAGGTGCAGGGGTGTTCCCCTGGTGCCGTCGGCATCTGAAGACCTCGTGTTGGCTTAAAATGGAGGCCTTCCCTGCCTGAGACCGTCGTTCTGGTGTCTTGAGTCCTGCCCGTCAACTGCCACAAACTTCAAGGTATCAGGGGTCATAAAAGTCAGCTTAGTCAGCTAGAGGAGAGAGATGCTGAATGCTGCAGAGCTCGGGATGCTGTTGGAGTGACGTATGATGCTGAAGAAGAATCAACTCGCAGAGCCATTTACCTTGAATTATAATTGTATGTATATATGTGTGCCTATGACCTTTTCTCTCTATTCTCTCCTTTCCATGCATTGCCATTGCATAGTATCAATGAAAGTATTTTAATGATAGTTTTATAGAATTTTCCTTCCTATGAGAGACAGGGCCTGTTTTGTAATTTGTAAGTGGTTCACATGAAAATATTCTTAGATAAAGATTTAAAACATTCCCCGACTCTGTGATCATTTGATATTTACAAGTAAGTTAATTTATGTAATTTCACTATCAACTGGTTCAACTAATTTGGTCCATTGACCAGAGGAAAGAACTTTTTGATCAGTGAAAGATTAGTTGAGAATTAGAAGAGACTAATCTAGTTTGATAAAGAGTACAAACAATTGACCTCATCAGATATTACCCGGTAGTGTGAATGTGTGTTTATGGGCTCAGGTGAGCATGTGGTAGTAGAGTACCTGTTGCTGGTAACCCGCTGGATCCGATGCAAATGTGAAAATGTAAAGGGAGGACAGCTAAATACTATAGGATTATGGGGGTAAGAGTTCTGCCACTAGGCAAAACATTTGTGTAGTGGATAAAGAAAGAAAAAAAAAAGTGAAAATGAACAAATTCAATACACATGCCCCTGAAGGTTTGTCTGTTTGCCCAAGTTTAAGAAACCGGTTCACAAAGATTTTGAAGTGGCTCACTTTTGGAATATTCCTAACTCCTGTTTTCAGAAGTACACCTTTGCTTATTCTTGGCGCACACCTCACTTAAGTCAGTAAAGGTGATGCTAGTAATGCAGCAATAAATCAGAAACACACCAAGAGTATGTCACACCTCCTCACAGAAAAAGATTTGTGAATCGGGCCCTTCAGCTTAGGGAGGCAAACACTCATGGAAATCTACAACTTGCAGCCATTCTTTATCACTACTCCTAGCGATTTTTTGTGGGTCCACTGAAAGGCAGGTAATTTACTGCAATCATAGTTACAATTCTACAGGATGTAGGGGCATATTACAAAGCAATAGCGATAATTATCGCTATTGCTTGGTTAGAGACAAAAATTTAACGCTGAGCTGCGGCGATGTTAGCGACTGTTTCCAGTCACTAACATCTTGGCACGCCCACTTTGCATGTCATTCGTGATAAATATCACTGACATGCAAAGTGGGGCCCAAGATGGTCGCTATCTCCTACTAGCTGTCGCTAACTGGTGTTAGCGACAGCTAGGTAATAGGGAGATAATTTTATCTGTAGTTTTACAACTTTCGTAAAATTGTTGATGCATTGGTGATTTTTTTTAACTCAAACATAAGCATGCAGAGGAAGTTGACGCTCTGTTTTTTAAGCATGGCAGCGAGACTTAAAATGCTGCTTTGAAGTAATGTCGCCTGTGCTACATCCTGCTGCCTGCTGTTATGGAAAGCAGCCACCAATGCCGCAGAACGAATGCAGTGAATCACAACAAGGCAATCTAGAGAGGAATCTTCCAATGCTCCCTCTGCCATGAATCTTCCTTTCTAAAATTCAGCTTTCAAGATCGAGGTTTTCACACAGTGATACGTGTTTCAGTATTTCAATTAATTTACCTTATCAGCTGTTTTAGACTCTGCTAGGTTTTTGCATTTTTTTCCTCGGTAAAAATAACCCGAGCTCATACATCATTCAAGGGAAGGGAGGCATTGCTGCTTGCATTCATTTATTTCATTTTGCCGGCTCGCTTCTATGTTAATCAAACACATAAAGTGCTGAGGTGTCGAGGTGTCAAGAAAAAGTCAATAATTTTACGTGTGGCTCATTTATCTACATTAACCTGAAACGAGGTGGATCTCTAAATTTGGGTATTATTGGATTTAATGACAAAGATCAATTACAAGAAGGTTGACTCAGTGGCAGTGGCTTGTCAAGGTAAAGAAAAATCAGAACCATTTCCTGATATGTATGATATGTTGTAAGAACTGTCCTTTCCTTTACTGTAAAAAGAAAAAGTAAACGTCATGTTTTCTGTATTAGGTGTACTGTATGATTCCGTGAGATGCTGTATGAAATGTATATTTGACGTATTGACACCATTTCATCTTAGTGTTAGTTGACCAAACTAAAATATCATTTGGAGTTACTGACTGGCACCAAAAAATGTGTTTCAGGAGCAAAACGACTAAACCATAAGAAGGAAGTTAAAAGTGAACCTAAAAGCTATGGACCTGATTTATATTGAGCGTGTTCTCACTTACTAATAACTTACACGTGTAAACGAGAGGAACTTTCCCTTGCATAATTTATACGTATGGTAAAAATGTTCAAAAACTGATCTAAGCCACAGCATTAAGGGTGTTAACTTGTGTGTATTCAACTTGCACATTGTTAAGTTTTCTTTTAAGTGTCTCTAGTGTGAATCTCGAGGAAAGTCTGATTACTTACGAGTAATCTTCATTACTCCTGGTCTTGTAGTCCTCGTCCCATTCATTATAAGTAAGATTACTCTCACCAGACAGAAGGAAAACAGAACAGAGGAATACTGGTATATACTGCCCCGCCCCCTCATACTGGGTGTACTTAACCGCATCGATGCGGCGCATATTTCCGCTGTGCACAAACCGCAAACGGAAACCTATGCGTTCATGACGAGCTCAGCTCGTCATGAGCGTAGGAGAGGTGTACCTCATGACGAGCTGAGCTCGTCATCAGCATCGAAGGTGTTAAGCAGTACCTATCCAGCATTCTTCCCGAACTATATGCATAATGAATGGGACGAGGTCAGCAGTACCAGGAGTAATGAAGATTAGCGGTAAGTAATAGGACATTTGCCCTAGGTCCCCCTTGTCCTCGTCCCATTCGTTACAAGTGAGAATACCCAAGCCGAGCAACCCGGCATTCATAGGAAAGCAGACACTACCCAAGGACACTCACGCAACGATTGCAGAAGCTAATAGTGATTTATTAATATAGGACAAAAAGGCAATTTTATAAAATGACCACATGTAAAGCACCTAAACAAAAATTGTTAGCATCACGCAAAACCTTTTGCAACCTGTAATGCATAACAAAGGTGTTATTGGATGCCTAAGTAGCTGCCCAGCAAATTTCATTGACAGACACCCCTTTCAATTCCACCCAGGTAGCAACGACCCCCCCAAGTGGATCGACCCTGAACTCCTGCAGGAAGAGGAGAAGACCCTAGCAAGTTATAAGCAGGAGACATGAACTGCTTTATCCACCTACTGATGGACAAAGAGGAAGACTTGCCAACTCAGGAAGAAGCACCAAATTACACAAGCAATGAGTCCGTCTTTCTAAAATACTTATTCCGCTCTAGATAGACCAACATTGCCCTCTTCAGGTCCAACATAGACCAATGCCCTGTCGTGGGAGAACCTGACTCAGCACACAGAGCTGGAAAAAACACTTCATTATTCCTGTGAAACTGTGGAGCCACCTTTGACACAAAAGAGGAATCCAGACAAAAATCACCCTATTATCTAAAAAAGAGAAAAAGGGTTCCCTGAGCATCAAGGCCCCCCAATCTCCAATGCGCCTGGCAGAGGTGATGACCATAAACGCACCACCTTAAAAGTCACAAACTTCATGTCAACCAATTCCAAGGCTTCAGAGGGAGCAGAAACCAGAGTGTTCAAAACCAAAGGCAAATCCCACAAAGGAAACCAAGCTTAACCACAGGGTGGAAAAGAGTAAAGCTGCACAAAAATCATGCCTCCAAATCCTCCATGTCAGCCTAATTCCCTCAAGGGGACCTAAAAGCCTTATTAGCCGGCCATCGGGCCCTCAGAGTCGAAACAGCCAAATGCTTCTGAAAGCCTTCCCACAGAAACTGCTGACCTCATTTAGGTTACAATCAAGAGGATACATCTGAAGAGGTTGACTCCAATGCTGAAAATGACTCCAATCCCTCTCATAGCACTTCAAGGTCGAGGGCTTACCGGACTGCTGGATAGCAACGCCTAAGGGGCCGATTCCGATCTCAGTCGGAAGGGCACCGAATCGGGTTCGGCATTAGCGGATCCGATTCGGAGGCTGAATTTCCGTCCGAGTCGTACACGGGTCCGGACGTCGAAGTACGATGCAAACAAGCGCGAAATCTCCATCCGAATTGTTTCCGGGTCCGAACCGCTCCATACAACTTGGTCACAAGCAAACCGTGGCCGTCAATGGAGATGTTTCACGACTGAGCTAGTACGATGCTCGATTCGGACAGCCGGATTGAGTCGGAGCATCCGGCTCGCAAGAGCTCCCAGAGTTGGACTTCGGTGGTTTGAGTCGGACCCCCTGTTACCCGCAGCCTTAAAACTCAGACACAGGGGGAGACCCATGGGTCTCCCCAACACAGGCATGTACGGTGTGGATGGCACCGACGCGTACCCACTGTAGGGGGCGCACTTGTCTGCGATGTACCCATTCAGTCAAAGGGAGCCCATGTACGCGTCGTACGACCGGCTCCAATTGACTTCTATGGGAGTCCATCAAACCGAGTTCGACAGCATAGGGCCGCATCATACTCGCTCAATCTGACTGCAGGAGTCCGGATCGGTCGGAAAACACCCCGGATCTGGCTTGGTTGGAGTGCTTTCTGACCCAGATCAGAATCGGCCCCAAAATGTCTGGACAGACCTTTACTCCACAACCCTGGCTCTCAACTTCCAAACCGAGAGATGCAGCCTCTGAAGAGACAGGAAGGGAGATGACCTGAGAGGAGAGGGACGATGGTAATTAGACATAATATCACATTTTTTATATTGAATTGCACTAATATCTGATTTTTTATATCGATATTACCATTATATCGAAGTAATTATTATCAATGTAAAAAATATCGTTTAAAAAAAATTAAAAAATCAAAGTATAAAATATCGAGTGAAAAATATCGTCATTAGAAAATATTGTTTTTTAGTGTTGTAAAAAATATCGGAAAGAAATATAGAATGTGTAAAATATCATGTTTTGTAAATATTGAACTAGTATTTATAGATATTAATGTATTAATTGTTTTATTGTATTAACATGTGTATTAAATTGTATTAAAATAATTATTGTAAGATATATTTTAGGAGCGGGATGTTGGGTTATTAGGGGGTAAGGGTGGGGGGTGTTTTTAAAATATTAGTATAAAATTACACATTAAATAAAAATTTAGAAATTTGAAATTAATTCAAAATAAGAAATTTAAATTCAAAATTATGTTTTTGTTTTAGGAGCGGGATGTTGGGTTATTAGGAGATAGCTGTGGGGAGTGTTTTAAAAATATTACCATAAAATTACACATTTAAATAAAAAATTAAAATTGAAATTATTTTAAAATGAGAAATTAAAATTTAAAATGGAATTTCGAAATGTTGTTTTGGGTGCAGAATGTTGGGTTTTTAGGGGATAAGGGTGGGGAGTGTTTTAAAAATATTACTATAAAATTACACATTTAAATAGAAAATAGAAAATTGAAATGATATTGAAATTAGAAATTTAAATTTATAATAGAAATTTAAATTTTGTTTTAGGAGTGGGATGTTGGGGTTTTAGGGGATATGGGTGGGGCTGTTTTAAAAATAACAATACAAATAAAAAAAAATTAATTCAGAAAATATTTTAGAATTAGAAATTTCATTTGAAATTTCAAATTAAAAATGTTGTTTTAGGAGTGGGATGTTGGGTCATTAGGGGATAAGGGTGGTGATTTTATTACAAAAATTAATTTACATTTATAACTTTAAATTTTAAATGAATACGTTTTTTTTAGGAGTCGTGTGTTATAAGGGGACAAAAGTGAGGTAGTTAAAATAGTAAATTATAAATCTTTAGTGTCTAGCATTTTCCCTGACTCAATGATTACTGGAGTTTGAATAGTAATTTTTATGTTTAGTGTCCAGCACATTTCCCGAATTAATACTGACTCGAGTGGGAATAGTAATTTATATATGTTTAGTGTCCAGCACCTTCCTGGACTTAATGGGGGTCATTAGGATGACGGGACTGCCCGCCATAAGGGCGGGGTCCCGTGGGAGGTATTAGGATGTGCCCGCCACAGTGGCGGATGCATCCTGCATTTTTAACATTGTGGCGCCCGCCACAATGCTAAAAATGCATGTGATGCATTTGCATACACAAAGCGGCAGGCACCGCGCGGTGCCTGCTGCATTGTGTGTGCAAATGCAGGGGGTACCACAGGTACCCCCCATGTGCACCCCCACCTCGCCTTCACCATGGGGGCCCGCAGGGGGCCCCCAAAGTGAAAACCGCCTGCCTTATTTAATATGGAGTGTCTATATATATTTTTTAATATACTGTATGTGTATGTTTGTGTGGGTGGGTGGGTATGTTTCTTACTCTTATTGTAGGTTTTGTTCTCAGAATTGCATTTTGGAGAATATAGCGTGTTTGTTTTTATTAAGAAGTGTGTATTAGTATTTAGTACTAATATTTATTTAACACTTTCTTAATTTTTTGTGTTTTCCAGGAGCGTTTCTTTTTTTTAAACACTAAGGGCCCCATTAGGATGGCGGACGGATTGTCCCCGCCGGGCCATCCCTGTTGAAACGACCCCCTGCCATATTATAACGGCTGGGGGGTCAGCGGCGGACGGAAAGACCGTCCTCTGCTTTTCTGCCCGGTCTCTTTCAGACACCGCCAGCCATATTAGAATGTGCATTTTTTAATGCCTTTCCGTGGCGGCATTGCCGCCATGGAAAGGCATGCGGAGTCTGCTTCGGGGGCCCGTTGCGGGCACCCATGGACTCCAGGAGGGTGGGGGGTGCACATTGGGGATACCTATGGTACCCCCCTGCCTTTCAAAGAACAACATGGTAGGCACCGCGCGGTGCCTGTCACGTTGTGCTTTGAAAAGCAGAACATGCATTGCGGCGGGCGGTGCTGCAATGTTAAAAATACGGGATGCACCCGCCAGTGTGGCAGGTGCATCATAACGGGGTGTGCGGGACCGCCGCTAGCACTGCGGGCGGTCCCATTCCCATCCCCATTTTATGGTTTAAAGTCGTTGGATTTATTGATGCTGGATTATTTTTGGGAAACAGTTTTATTTTTACATTTTTTTGGGGGTGGAATTTAAAGATTATTTGGATTAAGAGATACCTGGATGGATTTCCCAAATTTGGATTGCGTTTTCTTGAGCTACCGAAACCGTAAGTGTTTTATTTAATGAATGTGAGAGGGTATTTTTATTATGTTGTTTGATATATGTTTAATAATAGTTGAAATATAAATAATATGTCAATATATATTTTTATAACAGCATTATATATATATGACATAATATTTATATTTTAAAAAGATAAGTAAAGATATAATGACAGTTACTAAATGTGTTTTGTAGCAAAATCTTTTTCTATTGATTTAAGCAATTTTTTATAAGAATTATTTTTGCTATTAGTGACAGGTATTCTAGGCCACTAGTAGTTGGATATAGTGTTACTTGACTTTGTAGTAAGTCGTACATTCTTTTGGTTTGTTTTGTGAGTTTAGGGCCTATTTGAGTTACTGATTGTTCCATTCTAAGTTCTTGTTAACTTTGTTCTTTTTGTAGGGCTTGGAGTAAATTATGTAGGGTAGGTATCCCTCTTTCTGTGTTGACTGGAAGGCATTATGCCGTCCTTCAACAGCATTGTTGGTTTTGGATTTTTTATTTAAGGTGCTTAAATAGACATTCCACCATGGAATGATGAATTTGGGTTGTCTTCTGTGACCTGATCTGTGCAGTCTTCCTACCCAGATACCCTAAAAGTAATGCAATGGGCTTAGTTTTTCTTTGTGTCTTTTGTAGTAGGGACTTTCAATTAGGATATTATAGTGCTCTGATACCTCCGTTACTGGAACATCGGCCAGTGCAATTAATCTTTTAACTTGATACGCAAAGGTACTGTCTGTAGCATACTCAACACTAAGGGCCTCATTAGGATGTCGTGCGGATCGCCAACGCCATGTGGGCGGTGGTGATCCGCCCGACATCCTTCCCCACCCGCCACCCATTTCCCCCCGCCATATTACTATGGCGGGGGGGACCGCGGCGGATGGAAAGACTGTCCGATGCTTTTCCGCCCGGTCAACAAGTTGGATCTTGGAAAGCGAGTCCTGTTTAGTCCACCAACTCAGAACTTTGATAACGTCCGCAGTCACTGGTACCACACACTCAAAGTCCCCAGAATTGGGGTCCCAAAATGAATGAAGATGAACCCACAGGGGTAGAAGATGAAAACAGGTCCAAGGAACTATAAACACATCCACTGCCATGTGTCCCAGCAGTCTCAACCATTGACCAACCGGCAGGGAGTGGCAAACCATCGCCCTCAAGGCAAGAGACCTCAAGAGCACAGCTCTGGGAGCAGGAAGGAATACCTTATTCAGATCAATACGGAACCAGTCCTCCATAAACATCAGATCATGAAACCCTTGGGTGTACGAGCGCTTTATAAAACCTTGTTAAGATAAGATAAGATAAGATCAGTTCAGTTCATACGTCTTTATTTAGAATATTTCATCATAAAAGACACAAACATAAAAATAATACCTTCCTAAAATACACATCAGGTATTTAAAAAACATTAAAATTAAGCAATATATACACATGATACCATTTTATACCAAATATAAAAAGTAAAAAGTGCAACTACATAAAACCTAAACTGGGTCAACCCCTGACCTGGCGTTTGGCCCTAATGATCCACATCCAACCAAGAAATGTTGCTACAGCAATTACCAGTGGTTCCCTTGTATCAGTCCTAAGAATCCTTAAGGCCTCTGACCCCACCCTCGTGCCAATATTTTGACAAATAGGTTGTTCGGGGGGATGAATAAGCAGGACATACAAAAAGTATATGGCCGATAGACTCCCTTTGATCCATGCACCAAAGGCAAAGTTCATCCCCCTGGCCATTCCAATTTTTTGTGAACGTTCTTATTGGCAGAGAACCGATCCTAAACTGGTGGTATAGCATCCTATCACTAGTCTTGGTGATGGTGTCCCAGTAATCTTCTAAAAACGGACCAAGTTTATGTTCTAAAAACATTCCTGACAGGGAAGAGGTGTTTGTCTGTGCAATATATTTTAGTTGAACTGAATGCCAGTACAAATCTTTAAAGGCTTTTTTCAATGGGAAAGGGGTATTTGCTGGATCAATCCACAGGTTACTCAATCCCATGTTCTCTAAATGCAATCTTACTTTTTTAAACCAAAGTATGTTACCCGAACCCACGACGGATCTAACGTCCAAAATTTCCTTAGCAAATAGTGCCAGTTCTGGAGTAGTCCAAATCCTCCTCCATAGAGCCACTGGTTTAAAACGTGTCACATCATCAATTGGGTGGCATCCTAGATCCATTAAAAGTGGCTTCAGAGGACTAGAACGGGGAAGGCCTGTTATATTTCTTAGATATTTATTTTGTATTCTAACAATCTGGGTAAGGTCCGCAAAACCCCAGAGGTCCGTGCCGTACAGGATCGCTGAACTAATCCTGGAGTTATAAATCTTTAAAGCTGGACCTATCCTTTTAGTTTGTGAATACCTCTGTTCTTTAACTAAACACCCCAATAGCTGGGCAAACTTAATCGAAAGTGTATCAATCTGGGGCTTCCAGCTAAGCTTACTTTCCAAAACAACCCCTAGATAAGTCATAACGTTAGTCTGCTCTAGCTGTGAGCCATTCATTATAACATGGCCAACCGCTGGTCTCTTTTTTGTAAGAATCATGAATTTTGTTTTTGCTACATTCACCTGTAGATCATTATTTTTGCAAAATTCCTCAAATTTATTTAGAGCCGCCTGCAGGCTCTTCTGGGTTTTCGACAATATAAGGGTGTCGTCCGCAAACATTAGTAGCGGAAACTTGGTGCCACCCAAAGCTGGAGCATCAGTTGGAAAAGCTGAAAAGTACTGCACGACCCTGTTAATAAACAACAAGAACAAGGTAGGCACTAGTATGCACCCTTGCCGTACGCCCCGGGACACAGGAAATCTCTTGGTGACCTGCCCTTGCTTTCCCCAACGAACCTGCGCAAAATTTGCTTTGTGTAACTTAATCACTAAGTCCAGAAGCTCCTGTGGCATCCCCATTGTGCATAATGCCCCCCATAACTTAGCCCTGGGGACCAAGTCGAATGCAGACTTGAGGTCTACAAAGGCGGCATAAATAGTGCCACCTCCCAAACAAACAACCCTCCAGTATATCATTCTAAACCTGAACACCTGCTCCGTAGTACTTATGCAGGATCTAAACCCGGCCTGCAAAGGAGACAGGATGTCCTCAAGTTCTATCCACCTCTGTATTTTTGCCAGTACCATCCTTGCGACAATTTTTTGTATTGGCAGGATCTCGGCTCCACGCCAGGAATCCGGAATACGTGCCCCCTTCCCGATAGCATTGCCGAGAAAGGCAATGTATGGCACCCAATTTGTTAGATCTTGTTTAAAAAGGTCTCCTGGGATGCAGTCTATTCCCGGGGATTTTCCACAGGGAACCTTTCTTAACGCATCCTCCACATCTTTGCAGGAAAACATTAAAACTTGGCGGGTGGGCGAAGGACATATATCATTGGGAGAGCTAACTCTTTCCACTTCCAACCCCCTGAACTGGGTCTCAAAATGCCCAACCCAGTCCTCAGGCGACACATGGTTAACTGGAACTTGAGAATGGGGGGTGTTTCCCCACTTAACTATATGCCAAAACTTTGTCTGGTTTTTCAACCTTCTAGCTTCGAGGAATTCCTGCCAGTGTTGGTCGTCCCACTCTTTTTTGGCATGGCTTTGGGCTTTACGATAGTTAAGCATGGCCTTCCTAATGTCTGGCATATTTCCAGACCTTATAGCTTGCGCCAGTAGGCCATAAGATTCACGGCAGGTTTTATTATACCATGGTTTGCCGGGCGCTTATGTTGAGGGCCTTTGGGGTTTACTAATTTTGGAAAAATAGGATTTTAACTCCAGGAAGAGTAATTCATGGAGTACAGTTGTCTTCCCGATTATGTCTTCCTGGGTAGGGAGCGATCGCAGAGCACACAGAGCCTGCGATACCTCCTGATTTATCTTTACCAGAACCTCACGGTCTTCGATGATCCTAGCCCAACGAACCCTGCGCATATCATTTGTAAGCAGGGAATCCGCTGTAACTATCTCCGTATAATTAGTACTCTTTTCACCTCCATTTAATTTGAGACTCAATAAAAGCGGATTATGGTCGCTCTCTGGGCGGTCAAAAATCAGCATGTCATCAAGTATGAACCAATACTCAATCTTGATGAGGATATAGTCAATACAACTTGTATATATTCCATTGTCAAAGGTTGCCCTACCGGTTTTATCAGAGATGGAACGCCCGTTTAGTGCCCTAAGACCACGCCGCTCCAGGCTGAAACCCATCCACTGCAGGGCTGCTTCTGTCCAATTCTTGATTGGCTTCAAATCAAGAGGAGGAATATTCCTTTGGACGTCCTCCTCAACCAAGAGAGTTTCCCCGTCGTGGTATAAGGGTTCAAACGAGCACTTTAGGTCCCCGGCTACTATCGTAAAACAATCATACCTGATAGTGTTAAAGAAGATGTCCAAGTCTAAGAAGGTTGAAGAACCCCTCCCTCCCAGCTGTCCTCTAATATACACGTTTACAATCAGGATGTCTAGCTGGTCGGGCCGTTTCAGATTTATAACAAGGATGTCCGGGCTGTCTACAATAATTTTCAAGAGGTCTATAGCTCCTCCTCAGTGGTCACAGAAACTGCATAAGAGTCCTTAGCTGGGGATGCCTCTGAGGCATGTGAGCCGAGGTCTGCTTCTTTGCTTTTTGGGCCTTGCTTTTGACTGACAAGCTTTTGACAGTGCATTCTGGACTGGCTTTGCTCTTCTGTGGGGATGGTGTCTGCGGGCGGGACCGCTTGGGTTGTTTTTGCTGTGTGCTCCGGGTGCTGTATTGTGACTTTGATGTATGTGAGCCGTGGTCACTATCATCAGACTTGGCCACTACCTGGGGGGTGGACAAAGGGCCTGGAGCAGGAATGGGAGTATGTGCCTGTTGAAGGGCAGACGTCACTGTGGAGGACAAGGCCTGGACAGTATGGTGCAGCCCATCCACGTCGGAATGTAGCCCTCATGTAAGCAACCACCTGGGCTAATTTCTTGTCTTGGTCACTTGAAGGCATTGAGGAGAGCTGTCCGGCTCACACAAAGCTGGCGCAAAAGCTCAACCGACTCTGCACTGAGGGCAGCAGGGGGTACAGGTGCAGGGGCAGCAGTGCCAGGTGTGAATGAAACTCGTCCCCTCTTACTGACACGGACACGGACACGGGCAGCACCAGAGGAAGTGAATGGGAGGGTCGGCACTGGCCGCTGTGACATAGAAGATGATGCAGAGTCTCCTTTCCCTGTGCCTGCAAACATGGATACATCCCCACTGGCATCAGATGATGTGGTACTTTGCGTCTCAAGCTGGGATTCCTCCCCCAGACTCCGGTCACCCTCTGAGGCACTGGTGACATCTGTGTCACTGGGCTCCTGTGCAGCTGTAGTGCTAGTCTCACCACCACTGGTGTCCGGCTCCTGTCCCTCTGCGACCACTGGTGAATCTGCATGACAGAGATGCAGGGTCAGGTTAATGGCAGCAACAGAACAAACCCATGCAATCAATGCAGTACATAAGAGGACCAAATCGACATGTTGCACACCACACTCTGCAATCGAATTGCAGACAACCACTACATATACCCCAAAAGTGGATGTAACCCTGATTATCTGTCATGACTGAGCCATGTTATGGCCACATAGCACAACACCCTGCCTGTAACAGAAGTCTATCAGACACACAACTACCTCTGACCACACCTAGGGACATGCTGTGGGCACACCACTTGTTGCCACTGACAGACCTGGATGGAACAGGAGGGGACAACACAGACACTGATTACGACATGACAGTTCACAATGGCAAATAGCCCATGCCAATCACCAAGTTGTACTCTGGGGCCCAAAGACTAGTGCACATTGTTTTCAGATATGTAGGCCTCAACATTCATGGTGCATACAATGTACGCATAGGTGAAGTCACACTCAGGGGCCTATTAGGATGGCGGACGGACCTGTGTCCGTCCGCCACCCCCGAGGTGGAGGGACCGTCCGCAGGGGCAGCGGTGGTCCCTCCGGTGCAATTAGGAGGTGACCGCCACCCTGGCTGTCACATCCCATATCTTTAACCTTGCGGCGGGTGCTGCTTGAAGCAGCACCAGCCGCAAGGTTAAAAATGCATGTTTTACATTTACATGCACAAAGCGGCAGGCACCGCGCGGTGCCTGCCGCTTTGTGCGTGTAAATGCTGGGGGTACCATAGGTACCCCCCATGTTCACCCCCTACCCCCGACACCCTGGGGGCCCGCATCGGGCCCCCAAACACCAAAGACCACATGCTTTTCCACGACGGAAAAACCGCCGTGGAAAAGCATGTTTCCCTGCACATCGTAATTTGGCTGATGGTGTCTTGCAGACACCGCCACCAAATAGCCCTCCACAACCCGCGGATTAGCGGCGGATGGACCTGCCATCCGCCGCTGGTCCCACCACAATCCCACCGCCATCCTAATCTGGCGGTGGGTGTTTCCTGTGGCCGCGGCGGTGAATCCGCATCCTCCAGGCCAGCGGTGGCTTCCGCCGGCCCGGAGGATGCGGATTCACCGCCATCCTAATTGGCCCCTTAGATTGGGAAGACTGCTGTTCACTCCCAATTTGATTCCCCAGACTACCCAAATGCTGAATAACCATGAAGAGCACAACACAGACAGCAATGGGAATGCACAACAGGGAGGATCACCTTTGTAAGAACAGTTTGGACGAATGCATGATACTGGCACCCATCCCAGCAGCCACTTACATGACAATGCACTGCACGACTCCACCAACATCACATAGGCCACCGCTGGCATAGGCCCTGTACACATGCATCCGCTCACAGCCCAAGCCACCCTCCCCAAATACCTACCCCTGCCTTGCTGCTGACGCTCCTTCAGACGTGCATCCAGCTCAGGATGAGTCACTGCCAAAATGCGGCCCATCAGTGATGTCATGCTGCACCGTGCCAACCGCCCAGTGCGAGGGAGCAGCCCCAAGCTCTTCTCTGCCACGTTCTTTGCCACCTGGCTGATGTCGTCCCACCTCTTGTGGCAGTGGGTGCGCACTTGGTTAGATACCCCCATAGCACACACATTTGCTGCAATGGCCCTCCACACGGCCTTAGGCTGCTGTACCTTGAGCTGCAGGCATGGGAGAACAGAGGGGGAAATGATCAGTGACACAGAGTCATGTGCCAACATCTATCAGTACAGTAGCAAGACGCAAACTTATTACCAAATCTAATCTCTGTCCATGCCACCCTGGGATACATCTCACATGGGCACTCTGCATGGGCTAAGCTGATGTGATTGCATGCATTTATGAGGGTGTACACAGTCCCTGCACATCTCACATACATGCATGATGACAGCACTAAACCCCCAATGCGGCTTGCACACATCTCCAGTACTTTGCATGTCTGGCCACAACATACATCACATATCGACCTGTGTCTGTGGGTAGACTCACTGTGTGCAAGACTGTGCAGCACTCAATGTCCATGCCCTGTGAATATTTCAGTATGTCATGTGTGTGGCATTGAGGGACATGGACTCACAAACAAAATATAGACCTACACAAGTGTGGTTGTGTGTAATTCGACAGGGTTGAGATTGTGCATAGCTGGATTTGACTATGAAAAAACAATAGTAAGGACACAGTAAGTGATGTGGTAGGCGGGCACTGTGCTGACCATCTGGGCTCACACTGAGATGGACAACGGGGGCACACACAGCCATTCAGCCAAGCAATCACTGTCCTGGCACCTGCATGGCCAACATACTGTGTCACTGTATGGCTGACAATGCAACACACTTCACTCATACTTATAACTGCAGACAGGGAAACTTGTGACATTTGGGGCACCATACAGCCTTGGGTACTGTGCGAGCACCTCATCCACCAGGACCTCCAGCTCCTCGCTTGTGAATGGACTGGCACGGATCATCTCTGTCCTTGCCATCCCTGTGGACATGGAACACCTGTGGTGGAATTGGGTAGTCAAGGGTCTCTGGCAGCAGTCCCTGGAGGCAGCAGCAGATGAGGGGTCTCAGGGAGTAGTCCCTGGAAGCAGCAGCAGCTGAGGGGTCTCAGGCAGCAGTCCCTGGAGGCAGCAGCATATGAGGAGTCTCAGGCAGCAGTCCCTGGAGGCGGCAGCAGCAGCAGGCCAGGGGTCTCTGGCAGCAGGCTCAGTGAGCAGTGGAAATGTGAGGCTCACTCCCACACATATATAGCCCCCTGGGGTCGTTTCAAAGGTGCCAAGCTACAAAAATTGGTTGTCCAGGTCTGCCTCATTCAAAAGCATCCATTGACCGCCTCTGCGGTGGCGGTGCACACCTACCGCGATTTTCAAAATTGCATCATGCCACCGCAATCATTGTTCCCAGAGGCTCTAGGGCATGCTCCATGGGGGTGATGCATCGCAGGGGCCCGGGGTGGGCTACTGCAGTGGTGCATCTTTCAAAAGCAACCAATGACCGCCTCCGCGGTGGCGGTGCACGCCTACCGCGATTTTCAAAATTGCATCATGCCACCGTAATCATCGTTCCCATTGGCTCTAGGGCATGCTCCATGGCGGTGATGCACCGCAGGGGTCCGGGGTGCGCTACCCCAAGGGTGCATATTTCAAAAGCATCCAATGACCGCCTCCACTGTGGCGGTGCACACCTACCGCGATTTCCAAAATTGCACCATGCCACCACAGTCATTGTTCCTATTGGCTCTGCGGCATGCTCCATGTCTGTGATGCACCGCAGGGGCCCGGGGTACGCTACTGCAATGGTGCATCTTTCAAAAGCATCCAATGATTGCCTCCTCTGTGGCGGTGCACACCTACCGCGCTTTTCAAAATTGCATCATGCAACCGCAATCATCGTTCCCATTGGCTCTAGGGCATGCTTCATGGCGGTGGCACATCGCCGTGGCCAGGCGGTAGCTACCGTTATTTGTGGCACATACAATTACATGAGGGACCGCGATTTGGGTGGCGGAGCATGCCAACCACCATTTGGGCATGTCTCCATGTGCCATTGAGACTATAACCAGCTAAACGTGCAATTTGGGATAACCTTGTGTAGTTTGGATGGGTTATGAATGGAATGTATATATGTGTGTGTGGTTTGTTCTCTACCTGGGTATGAATAGATTATGACTGTAGAAAATGTGTTTGTATTTAAAAAATGTTTTTTTCATAATATGAATATGTATTTTTGATAAAGATCATAAATGAACTAAGACAAATGAATCAAGACATAGTAAAAATAAATCAAAAAGTTGAAATGATTATGTTGTAATATGGTATTGTCTTCCTGGTTCAATAGCCCATAATGAAATGTGTCTTGAAATAGAAAGTAATGGTATTTAGGTCGTGAGGGAGTTATACTCTTTGTACTGCTTGTTTTTCCCCCTCTTCTCCCTGGCCTTGGTAAAGTAATCTGTGTAGAGGGGTCCTAGTATTTGTTGCATTCCATGCCAATGACTACTGCACCTGTGTCGGGGGGGGGGTGTCGGTGCCACACCGCCAGGGTCAGGAAGTAGCTACCGCGATTTGTGGCACATACAATGACATGAGGCACAGTGAGTTGGGTGGCGGAGTATGCCAACCGCCATTTGGGCATGACTCCATGTCAATGACTACTGCACCTGTGTCAGGAGGGGTGCCTGTGACACACCGTTGGGGCAGGCGGTAGCTACCGTGATTTGTGGAACATACAATGACATGAGGCACAGCGATTTGGGTGGCCGAGCATGCCAACCGCCATTTGGGCATGTCTCCATGCCAATGACTAAGGCACCTGTGCCACAGGGGGGTGCCGGTGCCACACCGCCGGGAAGTAGCTACAGTGATTTGAGGCACATACAATGTCAATGTTTATAGGGAACACTTCAACAGTGCACACTGGCCACATGGTGAAGGGCACATCATCGTGCGCACAATGCCAATGTTCCATTGACTCCACTGGTGCCTACACATGCCATGGTTGTGTATGTGTGACGTACATTGGTCTGTAGTCCCTAACATGTCACAAATGCATTAGATGGCTGATGAGACAGGACAGTGTTGTAGTGGACTCTATAATGTGTACACATATCAATGTGTTGAGGGGCAGTGATGGCCTCGGCAAGGCCTGTCTCACTGTATGATGTAGTTACTTATTGGTGCTCTTCTGTCTGCTCATACATGCAATTGTCAGTTTACCTCCAACTGTGTTCATTGTATTGTGGATGTGTGCCAAGTTAGAATGATGCATTGAGGTGTGACAGGTACAGCAGATGAGTATGAGACAGTGGTGTTGATTTGTCACACATTGGCTGGATGCCACACTCCCAGGTGTGCACATGTGAAATGTGGCCATATAACTATGTCATTCACATTGACCTATGTGGTGTTTGAGGCACTTGTTTATTGTAAATCGGGAGGTGTGCCCTCTGTGTGGCTCAAACGTCCACCCATGTAACCTGGTGTGTCACTCAATTATCAAGTCAGTCATTGTTTTTTCTCTGTCATCCAGAACGGGATATGCTGTGGCCATCTCATGATGGATTTCATTGACATGTGTCCACTTTCATCTCAACTAGGAGGAGGACAAATCTGATTTGTCACTTGACACTGCTGGAGGACATGGAGAATGTGTCGATCATTCGCAAATTCCGTCAAAATAGAGCCACCCTGAGGACCCTTTGTGATATATTGGAGCCCCACCTGCAGCCTCGCCGGACATATCCAACAGCTTTCACCCCAACTTATAAAGTGATGGCAGCCCTCCATTTTGTTGCCACTGGATCGTTCCAGGAAACTGTGGCCAGCACTGGTGGGATGTTTCAACCGATGTTCAGTATGGTGCTGTGTGATGTTCTGTCAGCCATGATGATATACAAGGACAGATATATCCGTTTCCCCAGGGGTGCTGAATTGCCAGCTATGAAGGGAGACTTCTATCCCCTTGGGCACATCCCCCATGTTGTTGGTGCCATAGATTGCACATGTCGGTCTTGTGCCACCACAGGCAAGTACTTATAAAAATAAGGGTAAGCCTATATCTCTAGATGCTGAAAAGCTTAAGTGATTTATGCTTTTAGAACAGACACTTGCAGCTTGTGTTTATCCTAGTACATTTATTTATACCTCCTCACTTTATCTCTTTAGTTGAATTTTCACAATTTCAACCCATGGAAGAATGAAAACAATGTCTTTCATTATTCATTTCACGAAAAGACATATCAAAATTATATACATAAGTAGAAAACATTTACACAAATCAAACAGAGAGACAATATATCACATTTTACAAACAACCTCGAATGACATTTAAAAAAATAACAGTTGCTAAAACAGAAAATTTATGAGAGACAAATACAATAAAACAACCATTTTACCATTTTATAAACTTTATTTCGGCCATAAAAGACCTTAAAAGTCACATAGTAGCACATCAGAAAGATAAAAATACGGTTAAAATGACACTCCATAATGTTTTTAAAAACAATAGATATTTACAAATTTCATCAACAAGCAGCAGCTCATTACATTAAAAAAGAGATATGAAAAAAGTTATTTGCACAGTTACAATGGTATTTTCAGCAACTTTTGGCGTCTTTTCCACATTGAAAGAAGAAAGCGGGAAATGGCAAAGACCACAATGGTTTTTGTTTCAGTTCTTAAAATTCGATAGGAAACAGTAAATTTTCGTCTGGAGTGCGGAAAAAAGTGTTTTGAAGAGAAAGAACACAGCTTTTCTGCCGTCATTGTATGTACCGGTGGTGCATGGAACGAGGTCAGCATGATTGATGTCTGGCGTACTTGTCGGTGCTTACACCATTTCGGCACGATACCGGAGCTGGTTTTCACGGGCGGTTAACACAGCTGTGGCTGGTTTTCAGAGCCTGAGGAACGCCGTGAGAGGAGTGCGAATTTTCCAACAGAAAGCATTACGCTCAGAGAATGGCTCCCAAAGGTGTGCGAGGGAGACGGGCTCAGGAGATCCCAGTGGCAGTAGCGAGGTGGAGGAAGCGAACAAATCCGCTAAAGCAACAAGCCTTGCTGAAAAGAAAAATGAAGCGGGTAAGACTAAGGCTGCTACAATACCTGCTATATTTAACGCGGCAGAAGGAAAGCGAAAAGTGAAAAGTGGTGTAAATATAATAAGTGCGCAACCTGAGACACATTTGAAAGTAATTGCTGTTGTTAATGGGGGAGAAAAGATAGCGCCTGAAAATACAGTAAATCAAGAAAATACTGAAAGCGCTGAAATTGATGATAATTCGATAGTCGAGAAAGTAGTTACTGGCAACTTAGACGATGTACTGGATAATGAAACTGCTATAGAGTCTATGACTGCCACGATTCAGGAAGATGGAGCCGAAGGGGGAAATAGTGAAAAACTCCGAGAAAGGGCACAAAGTCAACCGCCTGACTTAATGTTAACACAAGCCTTGCCTGAAGGATGCTCTGCAGTAGAAGGCGAATCCGGTGATTTTTACTCGGTGTCTAAAGGCTCAATTTCATCCTGTGAGGACTTAACAGCACAGTACTCAAAGCAAATGAGTTTGGTAGATGAGAGTGATGGTGAAATGGAGGACTCTGTTGATAGGGGAGAAGTAAGCCCCGCTACTATACGTGAGAGAGGTCAATCATTGGATGAGAGGGGGGTAGATAGTGAAGTATTATTAGCAACAAACAGTGGCAATAACGTACCAACTGGAGAGGATGACATCACTCTACATACTATCTACCAAACTATCCTCTCACATATGGATAAAACGGAGCAGGAGAGCCTGAGGATACAAAATTCTTGCCGTAGGCTCCAGAATTCAATAAGGCGGCTGGCGAAGTCTCAAACTGATTTCGGGGAGAGAGTTGTGGAAATTAAAACACGAGTTTCCAATATTGAGGATCAGCTGCTACAACAGAAACTACCACAGAACTGTTGAGTGCCAATAAAGAGGATATTCAGTGGAAGTTAGCTGATTTTGAAAATCGCGGTTGTCGCAATAATCTTAGAATTATGCAGATTCCAGAGAGGAAAG
The DNA here is from genome assembly GCF_964261635.1 of Lissotriton helveticus. Classification (NCBI taxonomy): domain Eukaryota; kingdom Metazoa; phylum Chordata; class Amphibia; order Caudata; family Salamandridae; genus Lissotriton; species Lissotriton helveticus. The sequence goes on along the minus strand of NC_136069.1, from coordinate 1,507,165,229 downwards.
AGGGACAAGATCCGCGAAGATTTATTGTGCAACTATTTCAACAGGCCTTCCCGGAGATCACCAAATGGGACTGGGACAGAGAAATAGAGCGGGCACATAGATTCCCATTTAATATCCGGTTACAGGTTGGGGCGGCTGAGACTAGGCCTCGGCCCATTTTGGTAGCCTTCAATAGCTTTCTAGCTAGGGAGGATGTATATATGAATACACTCCCCAACAAGAAAAGAAAGGGTGAGGGCTTTGAGTTTTTCGCAACACCTAGCTAGGGAGGATGTATATATGAATACACGCCTCAACAAGAAAAGAAAGGGTGAGGGCTTTGAGTTTTTCGCAACACCTGACTTTCTCAAATACACTATGGATAATAGATGGCAGTTACGCCAGCTGGTCACATAGTTCCAGAGCAAGGGCGCGCAAGCCTATATAATGAACCCGACTAAACTCAGAGTCATTTATAAGGAAAATTCTCGTTACTTTACGAATGTAAAGGCTGCAAAGGTATATCTACAGGCCTTATAAGGAGCAGAGTCGAATAGGGTGGATGCAGCACGGTATTATAATTCAAAGTTGTCTAGTGGTAATCTGGGTTTAATAGAGGTTGTTTTCTCATGTTTTCTCATGTGTATCAGTAAATAGATGATTGTTTGTAGAATGGTATCCCTGTGGGGGTAGGCTGGAGGTGTGGGAGGCTCCACATCCAAGGAGTATTAGTCCTAAAGTCTCGGTAAAAGGGGGGGGAGGGGAGTAGGGGGGAGGGGAGAGGGGCACCCAGGGTACCTGAGTGGTGAAGGGGACGGGAACATGGTGGGGGTAAAAGGGGTAAAAAACCCGGAGAGGGACAAGACACAGATCAGGGAGGAAAACCTTTGTGGTAAGATTATGATTATAAGGATATATTTGGTTATTAGAAAGATTTGCACCCTAGGATGTTGGGTCACGATGAATATACTTTTCCATGGCTTATAACATTAAAATATGCTCTTTAAATGTGTCCGGCCTCAATAATGTGAAAAAAAGATACAAGGTAGCTTCTGAGCTTCGGTATATTCAATCAGACATTGTGGGGCATATTACCAACAACTAACGATAATTATCGCTATGTTGGCTTAGCGGCAATATTTTTATCGCCGAGCTGCGGCGATTTTTATCGCTTAGGAACCTTGCTATTATCAAGGTTTATCTCCTAAGCGATAAAAATCGGCCGAAATGCATGAATATCGCTGAAAAGTCAGCGATATTCATGCATTACCGAGCTAATGCTCTTAGCCGTGTTATCCACCTACCATTGGATAACATGGCTAAGAACTGCTCAGGGGCAGGTGTTAGCTTTTGGAGATATTCGCGCTTAGCGCGAATATCTCCAAAAGCTGGTAATAGGAGATAGCGATGTTAGCGACTGTTTCCAGTCGCTAACATCTTGGCACGCACACTTTGCATGTCCTTAGTGATAAATTTCACTGACATGCAAAGCGGGGCCCAAGATGGTCGCTATCTCCTACTAGCTGTCGCTAACTGGTGTTAGTGACAGCTAGGTAATAGGGAGATAATTTTATCTCCGCTTTCTTGGCTTTTAAAGCCAAAAAAGCTGAGATAAACCCCCTTGATAATATGCCGCTGTATGTCTCCAAGAGACACATCTTCCATGGGGCAATCGCTCAGTCGCAGAAGACCTGGGATATTCATTGCTTTGTGCATCGCAACAGACCACAATGATTAGGGGAGTTATGATTTTAGCAAAAGCACGAGTGTGTACATTAATTCGTAGTTTAACGGATAAATGGGGCAGGTGGGCTATAGCCGAGATAAAAATCAAATCTGTTCATTTAACGCTGTGCTCAATTTATGGGTCAAATTTAGATGAACCAGAAACTTTAATAGATTTAAATATGGAATTAGCAAGCTGGATAACACCGATGATAATATGTGGAGATATGAATATTAATCTAAAAAATACAGAGCTCACTAGTGGACCTGAGAAATATGTTGGCCGTAAACCAAAGGTGTTTAGGGATTTATACAATGTGGTAAATGATCACGGTCTGGTAGATGTATGGAGTATTCTGAAAGCTGCATTACCTGGCTATACATACTATTCGTATCCACATAAACAAAATGGCTCACTTAGATAACTTTTTTTCTCCTCCATCGTTGTTGGCTGAAGCATATGTTGAAATATTTCCTAAAGTAGCGTCAGATCATGCGCCCCTTGTTTTAACTATACCGGACTGCACAAGATCTTCAGAAGCAAGAATGTTCACTTTTGATAGGAAATTATGTCTTGATGAAGAGTTTAAATCGAACATGTCAAAGTGGATAACCAAATTTTTTAATATTAATGTGGGCACGGCTAATATTGATATAGTCTGGGAAACATTCAAAGCGTGCTTTAGGGGAGAAGTCGTGAGTTACGGTAATTATAGACAGAAGAAAATAAGGGGGGAAATGCAAGACTTATACACAGCATTAAAAACTGTGGAGGAGAATTTACTAAGGGAAATTCAAAAAATGGACAATCAATGGAACATAGCAGACGTGGAGGAGAAGGTAGCCAGATGTCGAGGCAATATAACAGGGGTATGGAGCCAAGATAACGCAAGAAATTACTTGGTACATAAACGGCATATGCATGAGTACGGTGAGGCGATTGGGAGGTCACTTGCCTTAAAATTAAAGATGCAATCAACCTCTAGATCTATAACTATAATGCAAGATCAACAGGGTAAATTACAACAGGACCCAGATAATATTCTTGATATATTTCATCAATATTATACGGAATTGTATACGGGTCAAAAAATAGATAGCAACGAAAGATTCGATCTAGGGGAGTTTGTACAGCTGTCTGATACGGAAAAGGAATGGCTGGATAGTCCAATTACTTTGGAAGAATTAGAACTTGCTGTGAAAAGCTTTGCAAATGGTAAGGCAGCCGGACCCGATTACATTCCAGGGGAGGTGTATAAACTATTTCTTGATCATTTAAAACATATCATGCTTGATACTGTGAGAGCTGCACAACGGGGTAAAGCCCCAAAGTCCTGGGATGAGGCGATGATTGTTGTGTTTAATAAAAAGGGCAAACCCCCTGAAATCCCGGGATCTTATAGACCAATTTCTTTACTCAATTGCGATAGCAAAGTATATTCAAAGATATTGGCTAATCGGATTTCAAAAGATATAACTCCCATAGTCTCCTTAGTCCAACACGGATTCATTCCTAACCGAGGTGCTGTGACACACATAAATAAAGTTATTAATCTGCTGGATATAGCGCAGGCCGAAAAACGTGCTCTAGCTTTAATATTACTCGACACTGAGAAAGCGTTTGACCGTGTAGAATGGCAATACTTATGGGAGGTCATGAGGCGGTCAGGGTTTGGTGATTCTTTTTTGACTGCAATACAGGTACTATACACTGCCCCAAATGCAAGAATTGCTGCTATGGGACGTAAATCTAATATTATCAAAATTACTAGAGGTATAACACAGGGGTGTTTCTTTTTTCGACACTTTTGTTCGCCTTATTTATTAATCCCTTTTCGAAGAGATTATCGAACAACCTGTGGAAAAGTAAATTTTGCCATGTTCTGTGTCCCTACGTGTTCCCCATCTTATGTTATATGTGCATGATTAATATGCATATGTGTTCCCTTATGATCGATTAAAGACGCAATTACAGTTGTGTCCATCTCTAGTATGCCAGTTCCCAGTTTTCGTGAATACAACGAATATCAGGCCTATGTAAAGTTACGTTGCCACGTTTCACAGTGTGCACGTTATTTCATTATAAAGTCCCCGTTTCTAGGCCTCAAAAGGGCCCGGACTCAGATTCAGCTCCTGTCTTCTGAACCCTCTCCGAGGAGCGATACAGCCCCCACCTGTATCCCTGACCCTTCACTTACTTCCTGCCTCACAGTGCCCGGCTCGGCCTGGCTCTGCCTCCAGTCTGCCAAGAGTATGTTATGATTCTAGTTATCAGTCCAGCTCTCCTTCTCTGCATTCCTAAGCTACTGAATCGCATCAATAGTTTCCGTCACAGTCTAGCTTTTATGTCTCCATGTAAGAGAAATACTGTATTAATGGTCATTTAATATTCTTCAACACGCACTACATGTAGAATAATTCATGCACCAGTCTTAGAGTCTGTTAGCCTTTACCCTGATAACTTTTGGATTCTATCAACATGTTCTCTAAACATCAGATACTAGATAGTGTTTAGGTACATGTCGCTCTGACTCTCCAGACTTTAGTCTCTCCTTCTAGCGCAGAAGTCATAGCCCCCAGCTTCTCCCTAGTCACACATCATTGTCAGTTTGCGCGCACCACTAGGTTAGAGGTCCCGGCTCCTTAGGTAGCCCCCTCCATGTTTCCGCCCCATTTATGACATATTCTGTTACGTTTACATCACATATCTATGTATACGCCCTGTTCACGCCTCTTGTTACACCTACTTTCTGCCTTATCTTTCGCGACTGCTACAGGCCCTGCCCACTGCTACGCCTATTGTATTGAATACCATGTATTTTGTTTAACTATATATGCTTGTGCACTGTTATTAAAAGCAGAGCTAGCCATCCCAGATCTTGCCCGTGCAGGTTGTCCTGTCCCTGTCCTTTATGCTGTATTAAAACCTGCAAACTCCAGCTACCTCGAATCTTGACTCTTATTTATTGAGCTATCTGCTATTATATATCTAGTCAAAAATAGAGGTATTATTTATTTATTTACCACATAATGGCGCCCGAATAGGGACTTGCCCTTTCCCCACGCGCCGGAGAAGCCACGCGAGCCCTCTGACCCTCTGCAGCCGTGACGGAACCATACCGTGCACGTGCAGATATTTCTGCTTCAAGTATCCCTCAGGCCCACGGAGGAGACGGAGGTTGCGGTCCAGCATCCAGACGAGGCGGTGGAGGAACGCGGCGAGTCCCGACCAGAGCCCAAGCCGAGAGTCCAAGGTCCGAGGTATCCGGAGGCCCACCCGTAACTGAAGTCCGAAGTTCGTCCGTCCGGCGTCGTAGCAGTCCAGTCCAGTCCGAGGCCTTCCGTTCTTGCTGCCCGGTGAGTACCGTTGCTGGGGTAGTATCTAGACAGGGTCAATTGCATTGTCTCTGGTCCGTGGGTTTGGGTACACAGATCCAACACGAAGTGTCCACTTAGGTGGATGCGGGTCCTGACGTGTCTCTTTATGAGACCGGTAAGTTTCGTACTGTTTTAGCAGTGCATCTAGTTTCTGTTCTAGTCCGTTCTGTTCTCGAGAAATTCATGTATTCTGTTTTCAGTATTCCAGGTAGTATTCTGTCCGAACTGTTATTTTAAATGTCATTCATGTATTTCAATGTCGTGGTATGAAAGTGGTGTTCTTCAGTAATTATCGTGGTCATTGTGTATTGTATTGTGTCTAGACTCCAGCCCAGTCATGCCATTGTTTTCCAAGTTACGTCAGTTACAAACTAGAAAAGGTCTGTTAGAAGAAGCAGTTCCTGTCCCGCCTAGGGACAGTCCAGGTCATTTTATGTATCAAAAGCATGGCATAAGTGCCATATTGTATCTAGATCTGTGGGTGGAATACACCAAACAGTTAGAAGAAAAGTATAGATGGCCCGTATCGGGTACATGGGATGCCGAGTGCATCATGCGAGTAGAAGAAGCATTATGGAAAAAGAAAGCCAGACAGTCACAGAAAGATGCCATCGAGTTATGGCGCAAAGAATCTCATAAAAGAACAGAAAAAGAAATCAGAAAGTCAGAATTAAGTAGGGAATCCTCAGAAAGAGCCCAAGAAAGGGAACTAATCGAGATAGGTGAACGAGTTAAAACCGAACAGTCAGACAGACAGAGAAATGCCCTCATTAAGGGTATGTATCCTCTTCTTGCCGAGGGCTTGCCAAAAGCAACCCCGGAAGCATCCAGTAATTTTCCGCCACCTTTAGTTCCGACCAAGCTACGTCACAAACCGACCGCAGCTGATATTTTTCTCTCGTCCTATTTGGACGACACAGTCCCAGAATATGCAAATCCTGTTCCACCAGCTCCTGTAAATAATGTAATTCATGGTCCTCCAGTCACCGGGGCACCTGTTGCAGTACCTGTTACGGTACCCCCGGTCCAGCCCGTAGTACAAATTCCCGCCACATCAGCCACTCTGCCAGCACGAAGAGTATCAGTCGACGATTCCAGTATAGGGGCCGCGGGAGGAGGTCCTCCTGGTACCCCGCCGCCAAATAGACGTCTAGGGCCAGTCGAGTTACATGAACGTGCATTACAGCGTACGCCCAAATATCAGTCCATTGCAGAAATCAGGCGAGCTCTTACTGAATGCTGTTATGATCCAGTCCCAGGCGAGGATAGTATGGTTATATATTCCGTACGTATAAGGCAGGTGTCCGAGTATTTGGTCACCCTACCGAATATGAAAGAAGATCTAGACAGAATGTATCGTTTCATTCGTACAGGACAAGATCCAGAAAGTATCGGTGAAGTCATGTCTCTCAGGAAATCTGAGATCCAGTTCATGCTATTAAAGTTTCTGATCAATTGTTTAATACGGGAACAAGATTCCCCGACTAAAGATCCGACCGAAATGAAAATTCTGACAAAGTGGAGTGATAATATAGCCGAGGGTAAGCACAAGACACTCAATAGTATAGAGAGTATGTACAATAAAATACGTAAAGAAATAATAAGGTTACACGAACAACGCAAAGCAGCACAAGTAAGCGAGAAAGAGAATGACTCTCCTACTGAAGAGGTAGACGACGAGAATCCCGCCAGAATAGCGTATGTAGGTAAATCTAGATTTCCAGACCGACATTTACGCCCAGAACACAAGAAAGTCTTTCATTTTCCAGCACCAGAACAAGGCTCTCTAGAACAAGTATTTCAAGCTACCGATCAAATTTTGAAATCACGAATCGGTTATAGTGAGTTAAGTACCATGCATGAACAAGAACTAGCCCGATCAGCAGTCCGATGGATTACTGATTCTACCACTTTTCCAGACGAAATAGTGGCACAAATGTTTCTGAAACTGCCCCCAGCCGAGCAGCGACTGGTGGGTATGTATATGATCCAGCACCTCATTACTCTGTATGAGGGTCAACATTCTGATCCAGGTCCGTTACATGATATCCTGAACGAGTTACTCCAGTATAGATGGAAAGGTTTAGGTACCGATTTAATTAGTGACATTCTAGAACAGCGCCATAAATATAGAACGTTTCTGAACCCGCATTTTGTTCATGTCTCACCTCCAGAAAGTAAACCGTTTTATATAGACAGACAGCATCCGTTACGAGAAGTACACCCAGTTAGGACAGCGGGTGGTGAAATGCAACGAGTATTTGTTTACACCCCAGTTACCAAGATGGAACTCTTAGAAATGAAGAAGTTAATTCCCTGTCACGACAAAGATCCAGCAGGGTTCCACCGAGAATTAAAAGACATGCTCCGTATGGGAGAATACACGTATCCAGATATTATTAAAATGCTAAAAGTCCTGTTGCCCGCAGGGGTATACGAAAAACTCAAGGAAAAGGATTGGGAGGTGGGAGAGAAAAAGATCGATTGGACAGCTCTAGAAGCTGAAGATAAGATACGAGTACCAGGTACCGGTCTTGGAGACAAATGTAAAGAATTACCTGAACTATTAATACAAGTTTTGCCTAGATTATTAGCCACTAAAAAGGAAGACTGGGATGCAATCTCAGCCTGTAAACAGAAACAAGACGAAGACACTAGTGATTTTTATTCCAGATTCGAGAAATGTTTTATCATAAACAGTGGTTTAAAGACAAGTAGCGAGTCATACCCTCATCTTTTTGTTACTAAACTAGTCGAGAATTCAAGTCCACAAGTTAAGAATAGAGTTTTGAAAGTCGAAAGTACATGGCAAGCTAGTACTCCGTCCCAGATGTTACAGATGCTCCAGTATCACCAGAATAGAATCAGAGAAGAGCAAGATCACGAGAGAAGACGTATGAAAGACACGAAAATGAAAGTACTAGTTGCACAATCTGTTCCACAAGACAGCCAGAAGAGGGGTCCGAATCAAGCCAGTCATCCTGCAACTCCCGTTAAAGGGACATGCAATTATTGTAAAACAGCCAGGTCATTTTATAAACGAGTGTGCAGTTCTGAAACACAATATAGCCACTGGTAAAACTAAAGAAAGACCACGTCCGCCTAGACAAGAACAACTTTCACAGACTTCTCAGCCACAGAATGCACAACAGACAGTTACGGCACCGCAGCCTATTGCTGCAACTCAGCATGTTACACAGCAAATGTACCAGTATGCCCAGACAGAGTATCCAGAGTATCAAGCGTATTCATGAAACAGCCTAGAGAGGGAGGTAGGCTTGCCTCTCATCGAGATTCCTGTAGATCAAGAAGGTCCCTATGTTCATAGTCAAGTATTAGGGAAAGACAGAAAGTTTCTGATTGATACAGGGGCAAGTAGGACGACTATTAGTCACGATGAGGTTCCAGGGGCTCCGCTCTCAGGCTCTAGAAATGTTTCCCTTGGATTTTCAGGAAAGCCTATTGTAAACGAGATATCAAAGCCAGTTACTCTAGAAGTTGGTCCATTGTCCCGAACTACTGACCTATTACTTACGAAATCATGTCCAGAAAATGTGTTAGGCATTAAGACACTGAAAGAATTAGGTGCAGTTATTTGCTGCTCCCCAGAAGGAATACGTTTGTTTTTACGTGACTTTAAGGGTCACTATGTATTACGAGATTTTGATCCAAGATTGTTTAATGTTCCGCAGCATCTATGGGCACAAGGTCCAACTGATGTTGGTTTCATGCAAATCACACCCCATCGTGTGACTCTCAAACCAGGTGTAGTGTTACCACGAATGCGACAGTACAGATTGCCACCTGAGGCTGTAGCAGCCTTATCCAAAATTATTGACGAGCTCATGGCTCAAGGAGTAGTTGTAGAAACTGACTCCAATGTATGTAATTCTCCTATCATTCCAGTCATGAAACGCACTGATCCAAATGCACCTCCAGCATATCGATTAGTGATTGACCTTCGAGAACTCAATAAATGTATTATTCCCCAGTACCCAGTAGTACCAGATATCTCATCTCTATTGACAGCCATTGAACCTTGAGGCAATATTCTTTACCGTAATCGACCTCAAGAATGCATTTTTCAGTGTTCCGATTCATCCAGACAGCCAGTACCTTTTCGGTTTTTGTTTAAATGGAAGGAGCTATAAATTTACACGAGCTCCTCAAGGTTTCACAGAAAGTCCTAGCATTTACAGTCAAGCACTTAAGAGACAACTAGACAATATTCACATGCCAGCTGACACTGCCCTGCTCCAATATGTCGATGATCTACTGATCACAGCCCGTTCTGAACGTGCTTGCGAGCGAGCATCACTTACAGTTCTGTATTTCCTAGCCGAGATGGGGCACAAGGTGTCCCCTTCAAAGCTTCAATTCTGTGTCCAGCAAGTGATCTACTTAGGCCACTTACTGTCCAAGTGGGGTAGGCAGTTGACACCTGACCGTATCCAGTTAATAGCGAGTCTTCCACAGCCCAAGACACAGAAGGAGGTGCGTGCTTTTATCGGCCTCACTTCTTATTGCAGACAATGGATTCCTCAGTATGCATTTCTAGCCAAACCACTGATACAGTTAACGACACAGGAGGCATCCGTATCGACTGTTCTCCCTTGGACATCTGAACATACACTTAGTTTTCATGAATTAAAGAAAGCCTTATGCCAAGCACCTGTTCTAGCTACACCGAACTACAGTAAGCCTTTTACACTTTTTGTCACAGAACGTGATGGTACAGCATTATCTGTTCTTACACAAGATCAAGCCGGACAATACAAGCCCTGTGCTTATTTTTCGAGCACATTAGATCCTGTAGCCCAGGCTCTGCCTGCGTGCCTCAAGTCAGTTGCAGCCACAGCACTAGCTATCAGACAAAGTGATTCCATAGTGTTAGGACACTCCTTGACAGTACAAGTTCCACACTCCGTGGAAGTTCTTTTAAACCGAACACAGACTCAGCACTTGACAATTGCACGTTTGACAGGTTATGAACTGACACTGTTCCAGCCACACATAGAAATCAGACGCTGCAATGTTCTGAATCCTGCTACACTGTTACCGTCAGTTACTTCAAATCCTGCCACACATGACTGTGTGGAAGTAGTTAACACCATGACAAAACCAAGACAAGACCTGACAGATATTCCATTACCAGATCCCGACCTGACACTTTATGTGGATGGTTCATGTATGAGAACAAGTACAGGAGAACTAGTAGCCGCGTATGCAGTGACTACTGACACTGAAGTTATTGAAACACACCGTATTGACACCCTGTCTGCTCAAGCAGCAGAGCTAGTTGCTCTGACTCAAGCCTGCATACATGCCAAGAACCTGAAAGTTAATATTTACACAGATTCACGTTACGCATTCGGAGTTGTACACGACTTCGGAGTGCTTTGGCAAGAGAGAGGTTTCATGACTTCTCATGGAACCAAGATTCAGCATGGTTTCCTTATTCAAGCTCTGTTAGATGCAATACATTTACCGACAGCTATCGCTATCATGAAGTGCAAAGCACATACGAAAGTCACTGACATTATTTCCCAAGGTAATGATCTAGCAGATCGAACAGCCAAGTTTACAGCACAGACACCAGACATACCAGTTAACAAGACACCGACATCCACTCTAGAACAGACTACTTGTATGACAGTTAAGGACCCCACTCAAGATGTCATAGATATCCAGTCACATGCTACTCCCGAGGAAATCAAGAAATGGTCCGAACAAGGAGGGGTCCAGACAGATCAGGGATGGGTGACGAAGGGAAAAGCCACATGGTTTCTCCCCGACTCTATGGTTCAAGTCATTATCAATACCGCACATAGTCCAGCACACTTAGGAGAAAAAGCCATGTTAGACAGTATCCAGAACCTTTGGTTCAACAAGCATTTACGAGCTGCAGCCAAGCAGAAAGTCCGCACTTGTATGATATGTTGCCAGTTCAATCCAGGTAAAAGTGTCCCGGTGGAACAAGGTGGATTCCAGCCCCCTGACCACCCTTTTGAAGTCCTCCAGATGGATTATATTCAGATGGAGCGATGTCGAGGTTTCAAGTATGTCCTTGTAGTTGTATGCGCTTTGTCCAGGTGGACAGAAGCATATCCAGTCCCAGATTACACAGCCGCGACCACTGCCAAGCAGTTGGTTCGTGAATTCTTCCCCCGCTATGGACTCCCTAGGGTCGTGTATTCTGATAACGGCCAGCCATTCTCATCCGAACTTATGAAGCACGTTTCCCTTTTGTTAGGGTACCAGTGGAAGTTCCATTGTGTACGCCATCCTGAAGCAGCAGGTCTCGTAGAGAGACATAATCAAACCTTGAAAATACGTATTGCTAAAGTCTGTCAAGAAAAAGGTGTAGACTGGCTAGTAGCCCTGCCAGTCGCCCTATTTTATATGCGCATGGTCGCACACTCCAGATCAGGTCTGTCCCCTTATGAGGTCGTATTCGGCCGCCCCCCGAACGTGTGGGGTATACCTAGACCCCGAAGTATTACAGATGTTTCCAGTAATATGCTGACAGATTACCTAGCTTCCTTGATGTCTGCCCTACACTCTTGTCGTTCACAGGTTGCCGCTGCCTTTCCTGACAATACTGAAGTCAAGCCACACGAGATCCTTCCCGGCACCCTGGTTTTAATCCGGAATTTTGATCGTTCAAGTCCGCTGGAGCCTCGCTGGAAGGAGCCGAAGTTAGTCCTTTTGACCACCCGCACGGCCGTGAAGTTGGAAGGAAGAAAAGGCTGGGTGCATCTGTCTCACGTCAAGAGATTTCACGGACTAAGACCTAAAACTTCAAATAACACTTCTACAGACACTTTTATCAAGGACTGTCCCGCTAATGACTCTGATCCAGATCCTCCCCTGTTAGAGAAAACTCCGCAACAGGAGTATAAACAGAAGTTACGGTCTAGTAAAATAAGTCAGCCAGTTTAATTGTCTAAGTCCCCCTGGGTGAAACGGTTAGACAGGTATCTGACATGTATGAGATAGACCCCCATAGTGAGAGAGTTAGTCAAAACTCAATCCGATGTATCGTTTTTCTAAGTTTTATATTGTTTTTAAGCTTGATGGTTACCTGCACAAGTTATGCATTTCATTTATGTTTTCCAATTTCTCATGTAAATCAGTTTTCTAATGCTACAGTAGAACACACGTTTAGTGATCTGCCTCCTCATGAACTATCTTATCGCCTTGCTATGCGAAACAATACATTTATCCGTATGTTACATTATTCACACCAGACCAGCAATGCCACTAATTGTTGGGTGTGTGGTCGACTCCCCCCTTTCCAGACACCGAAGGGAGTTCTGCCACTGTTTCCTTATCCGTTTTCACATAATGGTTCATGTGGAGCCTGGTCCATGTTAACGTCATCTTCAACTGATATGTCCTTTCTGAATAGTACATGTTTTCCAGACAAGCAAGGTCTTCCCCACAGAACAGGGTTAGATCTAGAAAATGAAGTTTATAATTTAGGTAATTATTCTTCAAATTTCATGGTCCTGAATGTTCAGTCTGATCTTACTCCAGACTTACCTGCAATTTCAGTACTACCAGTCAAAGGCGAATTATGTGTCAGAAATAATGGTTCCGCACATGTAGGACATAGTGATTGTACTACTATTGTCAAGTATAGTGACAGTGGGAAATCTATTTTCAAAGCTTCACGTCATTCTTATTTTGTTTGTGGTCAGACCGCATATGTTCGTCTGCCCCTCGATTGGGAGGGAACCTGTTACATTGCCTTCCTACTGCCACCAGTTTTCCTAGCCCCATCTGATTATCATAGAAACACACATCTAGTACACATTAGACATAGAAGGGAGATCGAGTCCCCAATTGTCGATCAAACTGAAACTGCTCTAGAACAATATACAGATTTCAATAAAGGATTCTTCTTCTTCATAGGCCCTATCCAGAATAGTAAGTTAATACGTAGATTAACCAGAACCCTTGAAGCAGTAGTGAATGAGACTGCCTCTGCTCTAGGTAACTTAACCGAAGAGCAATCTGCTATGAGATTTGTCGTGCTCCAGAATCGTCTCGTTCTTGACGTCATGCTGGCCGATAGAGGAGGAGCATGTAGAGTCATCGGATCTAGTTGCTGCATTTTCATTCCTAATAACGCGCCGTCTGTTTATTCAGCTATAACCAGACTTCATAAAATTGCCCATCAGTTACACCAGAATCCAGGCACCTGGACATGGTCCGGTTGGTTTTGGAGTATAATTTCTGCCTGGGGATGGAAAATATTGTCATTCCTAGGTATTGCAGTGGCGATCATATTCAGTTGCTGCCTCTGTATACAATGTGGCCCTGCGATTTGCGGCATTTGTGCTACCTCTTGTATTCCTAGTCCCAAGTCCCGTCCTAAATCCCGTTCCAAGAAAATTCGAGACGAGTAAATGATACTGTATGAAATGATAGATGGTATCATGAATATAGATGTTTCCTGATGGAAACGTAGTGACAAGGAGGGAATGTGGAAAAGTAAATTTTGCCATGTTCTGTGTCCCTACGTGTTCCCCATCTTATGTTATATGTGCATGATTAATATGCATATGTGTTCCCTTATGATCGATTAAAGACGCAATTACAGTTGTGTCCATCTCTAGTATGCCAGTTCCCAGTTTTCGTGAATACAACGAATATCAGGCCTATGTAAAGTTACGTTGCCACGTTTCACAGTGTGCACGTTATTTCATTATAAAGTCCCCGTTTCTAGGCCTCAAAAGGGCCCGGACTCAGATTCAGCTCCTGTCTTCTGAACCCTCTCCGAGGAGCGATACAGCCCCCACCTGTATCCCTGACCCTTCACTTACTTCCTGCCTCACAGTGCCCGGCTCGGCCTGGCTCTGCCTCCAGTCTGCCAAGAGTATGTTATGATTCTAGTTATCAGTCCAGCTCTCCTTCTCTGCATTCCTAAGCTACTGAATCGCATCAATAGTTTCCGTCACAGTCTAGCTTTTATGTCTCCATGTAAGAGAAATACTGTATTAATGGTCATTTAATATTCCTCAACACGCACTACATGTAGAATAATTCATGCACCAGTCTTAGAGTCTGTTAGCCTTTATCCTGATAACTTTTGGATTCTATCAACATGTTCTCTAAACATCAGATACTAGATAGTGTTTAGGTACATGTCGCTCTGACTCTCCAGACTTTAGTCTCTCCTTCTAGCGCAGAAGTCATAGCCCCCAGCTTCTCCCTAGTCACACGTCATTGTCAGTTTGCGCGCACCACTAGGTTAGAGGTCCCGGCTCCTTAGGTAGCCCCCTCCATGTTTCCGCCCCATTTATGACATATTCTGTTACGTTTACATCACCTATCTATGTATACGCCCTGTTCACGCCTCTTGTTACACCTACTTTCTGCCTTATCTTTCGCGACTGCTACAGGCCCTGCCCACTGCTACGCCTATTGTATTGAATACCATGTATTTTGTTTAACTATATATGCTTGTGCACTGTTATTAAAAGCAGAGCTAGCCATCCCAGATCTTGCCCGTGCAGGTTGTCCTGTTCCTGTCCTTTATGCTGTATTAAAACCTGCAAACTCCAGCTACCTCGAATCTTGACTCTTATTTATTGAGCTATCTGTTATTATATATCTAGTCAAAAATAGAGGTATTATTTATTTATTTACCACAAACCCCTCAATTAAGCCATTTGTCGTGCAAAACATAGAGCACACGGTATTCGCGTATGCGGATGACGTTGCGGTTATGACGACTAAACCAGCGGAGGCATTATTAGAGATTGAGCAACTGGCCTCAGCATTTGGAGCTAAATCCGGCTACAAACTAAACTCTGGGAAAACCCAAGTTCTATGCACTGAGAATTTGCGATTTTGCGATGCGAGAGTTGTTTCGGAAGTTACATATCTTGGTATCATAATCAAAACATCTATGAAAGACATTGTAGAGGCCAATTGGAGTAATACTTTTCGACATATTCAGCAGTCATTAGACAGGTGGGGGCGGTTGCAACTGTCAATTATAGGAAGAGGAAATGTAATCAAGATGAGTATTTTGTCAAAACCTCTTTATATGTTTAAAGCTATACCTCTTGAGATTCCATCCCAATATATACAACAGCTACAATCAGCATGCACTAAATTTATATGGTCTCCAGGGAAACCTCGGAGGGCAATGAGATGGATGACTCTTTCGGTCGAGAGAGGGGGTCGGGCAATCCCTGACTTTTTGTTATATTACTATGTATCCGTTTTGCAAAGATTGCGTGTGTTGTTAACGGGGGAACCAATAGAGGATATGGCTGAAGCACCTTCTATATTTTATTTAATGTTGGGAATACACGCCAGAGGCAGCCTATTTAAAGAGTTGGAGGGTAATTACTACAAGAGAACTCGGTATAAGGTACTGGAAGCAGCAAGGTATGGAGAAGGATAACTAGAATGATTAATATCGGGAAAGTATCGTATTACACACCATTTAATGCAGATAAAATATTACCCTCTGTTTTTCATGACCGGGTGGTGTCGGATTGGATACATCGAGGGATAACACAAATAGAGGATTTGTTGGATTTAGATGCAATAGTAGTCACTTTTGAAAGGCTGACTTTAAAGTACCATCTGACTAAATCAGCTTTTTTCAAATATCTTCAATTAAGAGACTTTATTAACAGAAGACATGTTAGCGGTGAGACTAATTTGGTGGTAGAGGCGATTCGCCGAGGCGAGAAAATAGGGTTTTTGTATAATTTATTAATGGAATACAGATCTGATGACTTGCAGAAATGTAATGTGTATTGGCAGAATCAGCTGGGGGAATCTTCTTTATTAATAGAAGACGCGATTGATTTGTATAAGGAAGCTTTTCTTTCGGCTAATTTGAAAGCCCAATTTTTTAAAACTACTTTTCGGTTATACTACACACCAGAGCGTATGAGGAAGTGGGGATAACAATATGATGGGAAATGTTTTCGATGTAGAGCTAACAATGCAGATAGCACTCACATATTTTATGAATGCTGTAAGTTGCATGATTTTTTGATCCACATTGAAAATGTCCTTTCTATGATTACACTCACTGTGAAGATTTCTCCAGCTATGATGCTTCTAGGTATAAGTGAAAATATAAAACAGGGTACTGATTTATTTAGATTTAGATATTTGATATTTGTTGCAATGACGATTGCTAGCCTATGCATCACTTCTGAGTGGCTACAAGAAGAACCTCCCGCATTTGAACATTGGAGGGCGAAGCTGTATCATACTTATGAATTGGAATGGAGTCTGTATTCTTTGAAGGGGGTTAAAAAAAGGCGATTGGGAATATCAATTTGGGGTGCAATTCAAGAATATTTGGAGAATTGAAATGTTATCTGTTAAAAATGTTTGTATCAGATATATATATATATATATTGCTGTTTATTATGAATCTGTTGACTCATGTTTTGTTGACTTGTCCCTACGGGGGAACAATAAAAAAAAAAAAAGGAAACAGTACATTGAGAGAACCCCATATATTTACAAAGTGGGATGAGCCAATATTTTCTCGATGATCTATAACCAGGACAGAAAAATAGTACATGTAACACCGTCTCGGGGGGACACTTGCAAGCTGGGCATATATTTGCAGTGGGGTTTACCCAATTCTTTGTAAAATCAAATAAAGGAAGGGTGCCCAGCCTGAATTGTATGTATAACTTCCTCGCCAGGGCGGGTTGGATTTCATCCATATTGGGTTCAAGCATGTATTGGTCTTTAAAATTTAAAAAATTTATTGTGAGTTGTCCAAGTGTGTTATTTTCCTGCAGAGCCCTAAGCCTGTACGATCTATAGGAGTTCACCAGATCAGTACAGGAGATCTGCATACAATAGACCTCTGGGCTAGACCAGAGGTCAGAATGACCAACTTTGGCACAGAGGTCTTTAATATATGCAAGCCAGGGAAATTTCATTGACCCAGTTTGCTCCAAGATCGAGCAAAGCTCAGACCTACATGAGGCCAACTCAGGGGTCAGCCATATTCTGCGCCAATATGTCAATGGACGCAGTCCTGCTTCTTCAAAAATAGGTCTTATGCCCAAATCAAGACGTAGTGGAACAAGAGGAGTGCTTAACGGAAGATTCAACAAACATCTCATAAACTTGTTCTCAGCTAAATCAAGCCCTTCGTGGGATAATGACCCCAAAGCTCTGCCCCATATAATGCAGCACTTCTCACCAGCATTTATAATCCAATCTCGCGGCACTCAGTTGTAACAATTTAAGTCAGAATTTGTTCAAAATAGAACTTGCTCTGTGCATATTTCTAGGCATTCATCCACAAGCCACAAATTGGGTTCTTACAACAAAGGTATTTTATTGACACGCATTAGTGAACACAGTCACATTAATTTATGAGGCAGGCAGTAAATAGTACAAATTTCACAGGTGAAAACTTGCCAGAAGGGGATGGTAAGGGAAATAAGGGACAATTGATATTTATATGTCCTCCTCTTCCTGGTCCACAAGAGACGTCATGTAACTTCCTCAAGGCTTCTAGATGTTTTAAAGCGAAGGTTGGTATCTAAGTCTATATTCTTCTCGCTGATATCCACAGTTAGGGAATTGGTAACAAATGATTTTGTCCAAAGTTTCTTATGCTCCTGTTTATTGCAGTTATTGTGTTGGACCCGGAGAAAGTGTTCCATCAAAATGTCTTCCTTAACAACCCGAGTCCGATAATAACGCAAGAAATATCAGTGTATTTATCAACAAACGGAAGAAGGCCACCGTAATATACTGGAATCTCAAATCTGTATTCCCAAATGTATTTATCTTTGAGGTTCCAGTGTCCCTAGGAGCACACTAATAATTTTTTCAGTATGGCCTTAATTTCTCTTTTCGTGCCCAAGGTAGCATCCACAGAATCGTTATTCATGTCCTATATATATATTTGTTGAGACTGTTTGTTATTAGAGCCATTTTCAATTGTAGAGCGTAAGTCGTGGGCTCTGATAAGCCACGTAAATAAAGAAATCCGTCCTCTCCACTACAGCTACCAGGTCCGCTCACCAGCACTTTGTATATCTCAGTAAGAGGGCCAGGGACCACAGTACTTAGAGACTTGGCAGCTTTCATAATACCACCGGACAACTGAACCAACCTTAAGGCCACCTTTTCCATTTGGGGTCCCAAGGAAAAAGACTCAGAGAGAGTGACCCCAAGATAATCAAAGAGTGAGACCTTTTCTAGCGGGGTGCCGTTAAGCGTATGGGCGGGACGATTTTCCTGGATTAAACACCATAAACTTAATCTTAGTTGTGTTTATTTCCAGGCCCCTATTTACGCAGAATAGAGCAAAGCTGTCAAGGATTCACTCTATCCCCATTGGGGACTTAGATAGCAACTAGGTGTCATCCGCGAACAACAACGCGGGCACCTTCCTTTGGTCTAGTTTCGGGGCATCACTGTTCTCAACCTGTCTTAATTGGGAGACCAGGGCATTCACATAAAGGCAAAACAGGGTGGGGGCAAGAACGCAACCCTGCCATAACCCCCTATCAACAGGGAAGCGTGAAGTCAGTTCCCCTGATTTCCCAAATCTAACCTGGGCGAAATTCCCAGTGTGTAGGTGTCTAATAATTTCTAGTAGGTCTGAGGGTATTCCTAGATCATCAAGAACTGCCCACAACTTGGCTCTGGGAACCATATCAAAGGCTGATTTTAAGTCGACAAATATCAAATAGAGACTGCCACCCTCTATTGATACCGTCTTCCAATAAAGAAGTTGTAGCCTAAGAAGTTGGTCAATGGTCGATAAATTTTTCCCGAAACCAGCCTGATAGTCACTCAGTATGTCATGATCTTCCATCCACTTATGTAGACGATCGCGCAAAATTTGCGAAAACATCTTCAGAGGAACATCTATCAAGCTGATTGGCCTATAGTTTACGGGTAGTAAGGGAGAGCCCTTTTTATATATCGGAAATATTTCCGCTCCAAGCCATGTATCTGGGATTTTCATCCCCCGAGCTATAGCGTTAAATACTACACAAAGGTAAGGGCCCCAGATCCTTGGTTCTTCCCTGAAAAGATCCCCAGGGATCTTATCCAATCCTGGGGCTTTACCAAGGGGGAGTGACTTGATTGCACCTTGAACCTCTGCTAGAGTAAATGCCACTAGAAGAGGCAAAGATGCAGAAGATTGTTTGGTTACCACAGATGTTAGAGGCAGATCACTAGCATAAAGAGATTTGAAATGCACTTCCCAAGCTGAAGCAGGAATATTTGGTTTTACCGGGAACCGTTCGGTAGAATTATGGTTGGAGAACAGGTACCAGAAACCCTTGATATCCCTATTGTTTAGGGCAACTCGAATATCTTCCCATCTAGCACACTCCCATAGTGGTTTAGCTTGCTTGATCGTGGCATTATACAGGTGCCTTTTTAGTTTTATTTGTTGTCTGTTCTCACTCCGGATTGCCTCAATAAGAGCACCCTTGGGCGCCCAACAGGTTTTATCAAACCAGGTAAGCTTGTGGGTCCTATTCACAGGGGGCTTGGAGAGAGGGTTGAAAAATTTGTTACGGCCCACCGTTAATTCAGTGTGGGTTTTTTCAATCACATTCGTATCCCAGGTGGTGGGAGGGATTAGGGAGACTCAACGCTGAGGATTGATTGTCCGGGATCCGAAGTTCCAGGACTAAAGCATTATGATCACTGTTGTGTCTCGAGAGAACCATAAAATCAACTTCCCACAGCCATGCACTGATTTCCACCAAAATGTAATCCGGACGGGAGAACTGTACAGATCTGTTAAAGATGGGCTTCCCTGGTTGGTCAGACTTGGTGCGGCTGTTACATACCCTTAGGGTATGCAAAAACATGGCCTTGTTTATCTGCAGCACCAATGGGGACCACGCCTTTACCTGCTTAATCTGTGGATCGGGGATTAGCCAAAATCTGTCCTCATCACTGGGAACTGTGTCTAGGGGGTTAACAAGGGGCTCGAATTGGCAATTAAAATCGCCCCCTATCACCTTCCTTGTGACTGTAGATAAGGATTGTAGGATTACAGACAGATCATCAAATACAGAAGATTCCTTCAAGGCACTTACAGGGCGTGAGTACAGGTTGATAACCACAATTTTAAGATTAGAAGAAAAGGTTAACTTAACCACCTGGATATCGCCTTATAAGGTGCTCACTTCCTCCGTTTGGCAGTCCAGATAGGTTGCCACCCAGAGAGACAGACCCCCTGAGGGTCTTCCCCCTTTGCTTCTAAGTGCGGGTACATTATACATGGCATAACCCTGCCTCACAATGTCATCTATTGCCAAGGTTTCCTGGAACAGGCATAGGTCAAATTGGGATGTAAACTTTACCCAGTCTGGGTTCTGTAACTTATTGTTAATGCCTGCCACATTCCAGGATAATAGTTTTAGATTTGGGCCCCTGACAGAACAATCACTACGGCAAATGGGGAGCTGGTTACTAAAGGACTGAGTTAGCCCTGGTTTGCTTGCCAAAGTGCGTCTACTTCTGCCATTGGAGAAGGGGTAGTGACTGATGGGGGAATAAAATCTGTAATACATTCTATATTTCTGTGTATGGCGGGGTCAGTGAACTTCATAGTGATCAGGACATCTGTCTTCGGGGTTAGGTAGGAAGATGGGCTGGCCAGTCAGTCACATTCCTCTAGAGTCGATAGAGCTTCAAACCTGTTCTGAGTTTGCACCGAGCCATTGCCAAAAAGATGCATCATGTTCTCTTCTCTAGGTTGGGTGTGGGCGGGCTTTTCCCTGTTCAGTCTGTTCTTCCTAGAAGAGTGTCTATTATAAAAATAGTCTAAAGTTAGGGGAACTATCTAATAGCTCCTACGTTAAGGAGGGTAGAAATTTGCTAAGAGTATAGGTAGGATTTTGGTGTTTGAAAAATTAACAATAACACAATCCCCTTTAAAAAAAAATCCTTACTGCCTACCCAGTCCACCCTCCTTGCCATAATTAGTTTGTTTGCCAGAAAAGAACAGGTAATTTCAGTAACACTTATATTGGAAGAGATCCAATGCAGATATTTGTCCATAAGATCAGTCGTAGATTCCTTTTGTTCTGGTCGAAGCCGGGAAACGTTAGCCAGGACCAAAGCCAAAGGAGCAGCAGCAGGCTGAAGATGAAAACTTGGTCAAGCTAAGGTATTAACGGTTATAGACATTAATGGTCTTATTGATTCCGACTGTATGCTCCCTCCCTGCGCCAATGTACATGGCACTGCCACATTGTTCAAGGTCTCCCTTGGCAGAGGGCTGGGCCTATGTAGCAAAGGAACTGTCATAGGTGGAAGGGGAGGTGGTACTGGTTTAGAAGGCATAAGGATGGATGGAACAGACACAGGCTGCAAAGGTTGCGAAGCTTGTATGATTTCAACACTCGCAGCTGGTTGGGCTGCCTGTAACAAAGCTGTATTTGAATGGAATGCCAAGGTAGCATCCTGAGCGGGGGCATAATGAAGCCGCGACTCGAGCTCATTCAGTCTGGTTTCAATGGTTGATAGTTTGTCTATGATTGGTAGCATAATGGAATCCATTTTTAACAGCAAATCATCCTAGACTGAGGCATGGTCAATGACTGGGGGAACAGGTAGGGCAGATGAAGCGAATGTTAGCGTTGACTGACATAACTTGGAGGCCTTGGAAGCCGTTTTTTTCATTGGGCCCTTTGATTTGAAGTGACATACAGATTTCACTTGTTTGGGTTTAGGGGCCACAGCAGCATTCTTGCTTCTAGTACGCCTTTTCTTGGGTGAGGGAAGATGTTTCTCGGGGGATACTTCCACAACAGATGGGGAAAAATGCAGTTCTGTTCTGCCTCTAAGGAGGAACATAGTGTGTGAGTGGTAGGTTCATTTTCGGCAAAAGCTTGAGGAATACCTAAAGACTCATTACTAAGGCTTGGAGAAAAGAACAAAGCTAAAGGGAGCGAAAGTCTAACAGGAAGACCCCCAGGTTCCAGAGAGAGCCGTCACTTGGTCATTTCGATTTCGTGTGCAAGAATGTTAGTTGCCCTGGTCAAGATAGAATCAAGGGTTGCCCCTACCCCCTCACCTCCTAGCTCCTTTAAGCCTCTCCTTTAAGCCATTGCCAGGGAATGACAACCACTTTTTGTCCTATTGCCCTATTCTTAAATGTCCACTTAAAAGAATTTTCTTTTAACTTATCAACTCCTTTGGACAGTATGTTTAAGGCATAAAATGTATTCATCCTTTGGTTCATAACGGAATGAAACCATATGCCGACGCGTTTCTAGTTCTGTTAAATTCTTCACAGAACGCTCATCAGGGCTTTTCTTCTAAATCTATAAAAGAAGTTGTAAAATGAAAATAGAACTTTAATAACTTATCCCTTCCTATTGAATTCTCTCATAACACTTATTTATATGTACAGGCAAGTAAGCACATTTTTCGTAATCGCAAACATTACCACTCCATCAATGTGCAGGTGGTGTGCTGGCAGATATGGTCATCTTGCATGTGTGTGCCAGATTCCCCGGTTCAGCCAATGACTCCTACATCCTGAGGAACAGCATTGTGCCACGGCTGATGGCTAATTGGCTTCCCGAGCGTGCATGGATTGTGGGTGAGTATGCCTAGTCGAATGTTGTGCTGGATGTGTGATCTGCTGCCCTCTGCCTGTGCAACATTGCAATGTGTATTTGTCATACCTAGGTGACTCTGCATATCCCAGCGGTCCATGGCTGCTGAGCCCACTGCGGAATCCCAGTACCCCGGCTGATATCCGATACAATGAGGCCCATGGGAGGACACGTTGTGTGGTGGAGCATACTTTTGGTCTGCTGAAGTCATGTTTCCACTGCCTGGACACAACCGGAGGTGCACTGGCATACTTGCCTGGGAAGGTGTGTCAGATCGTTGTGGCATGCTGCATGCTACACAACCTGGCCATTCGCAAGGAGATTCCCCTGCTCCTGGATGATGATGAGGACCGAAGGCCCCCGCCTGCACAACAACCTGAGTCCAGTGATGAGGACAGTGGAGAAGAGAAAGGTGGTGACATGCGGCAACAGCTCATCACCAGCTACTTCACTTGAAGGTGGGTGATGAAGTCCAACATATACATTGTCTGGTGAGATTGCTGTTGTCGTGAAGGGCTATGTGCGAATGGTATAAACAGCCAGATGTAAAGTCACCTGTGTGTGGATATGTGACTGTGACATGTCATCTGTGAACGTATACGGGACGTGTATGTTGACACTTTTTGCCCATTGTGGTGTCTGCATGTTGGCGTATGTAGATGGTTGGTGTAGTGTAATGTCTGTGATGTCACACTCACACCAGTGATTGCCGTTCTGTTGTGTTTCCCTAGGTGCCTCAAACTTATCCTTGCCTACATAAAGGAACATACTTCGGATGCATTATGTACATTTTAAAGACTGTACATCCTGCACTAAAGACAAAGCTGACACAATAAAAGTGTGTAAGGTATTTTATTTACAAAGTTGACATGTGAGGGGGGTGGGCAGATTCACATAGAGGTGGTGATGGAGCAGTGAGTTGACAGTCATGGTAAATCAGATGAAAGAGTAGATACCACATTGATGTGGTGACCCAGTCCAACAGACAGGTGCCATTCACAAGGCAGTGTGGGAAAGGACAGTCCAAACAGTCGATGCAGTGGGGAAGAGGGTTGGCATCAGGGCTGGCTCCGTGCCTGGCGTTTGGCTGGTGCTTTGCCTCCAGAGACTTCCAGTCTTCTTAGGACGGCCCCTTGGTCGCTTGGCTGGGGGGCCTGCAGGGGAGGATGGTGAACTGTCATCCTGCGGCCCACCAGAGGGGGGTGGAGGTATTGTTTGGGAAACAGGCCTGGCCTCAGTAACGCCACTTGCTGGCCCATGAGGTCCACCATTTGTCCAATGCGTGTGTCGATGGACCTCATCAGCAGGATGAGCTCGCGTAAAAGATCGTCCGACTGGCCAGTTTGTCCCTGGACCTGTTTGTATGCCCCAAGGACTCTGGTGATGTGTTCCAGGGGTGGGGTCTCAGCCTCCTGTGTCTGGGGGAGACCTTGGCCCTCCCACCTGCCCTGCTGCCACAGACCTTTCACCTCGCCACTGTGGGTCCCAGCACCCTCTCCCTGCCATCCTCAGTTGTTGGTGTGGGGTGCTCATCCCCTGGGACAGAGAGGGTGTTGCAGGTTGCACTGGTGGTGGTGGTGGTGGTGGTGGACGCACAGGCTGTAACAGCTGGGGTCTGCTGTGCAGTTGGTGTTGCAGTAGACGTGGTGGTGGGGAGGATGGGGTCCTGGGACCTGTTGCTCCCCGGCACACCAGATGGACCGTCCTCGAGCTCATCGTCCTGAAAATCCTGGGAGTCTACATGCGAGAGTTCATGTAACGGGGGGGGGGGAGACTGGCTCTTTTGGTCGTTGGTGTTGTCCTCAGCAGTAAGTTCTTGGTCACCTGTGGATTAGATGGGGAATGGTCATTGTTGTGCACTCTGCAAGCATTCTGTTAGCTGTGTGTCATCCACTGTCTGAACACTACACAATTGACTGATCTTCACATCGTTTTCTATGTGCACTACTGTGCCTCCTAACATGGTGCAGAGGTACATACATTACTTGTACATGCTGTGAGGTTTCAATGCTTGCCATGCAAATCGTGCAGAAATCATGTACACAGGGACCTGTTGCCATGTAGGGACCAACACAACATCTTTTCATTATTGTCTCCTTGTTGATTTGTCTGACCTGTGAGACGTCACATATGGCCATGGACTGGGCATAACTTTGTCCTGTCATGTACTTATTTTTATTTATAAACCCACACATGCTTTCTAAATATTGAAATGGTCCTTGCTGATATGCACTCATCAGTGTGTGCTGTGGATGGTTCTTCCCAGTCTTCCTTGTGCATGTGCATTGGTGTGTAACTCTTTGGTAGCTGTGACAGTTCCCTTTGCTTACCTGTGTGCACACTGTGCGTATCAAGCGGGGTCGGTGTGCATATTTGTGCAATGAGGGGGCTGGTGTTGACATATGGCAGCATATGATTAGTGACAAATGTGTGGGTGCACATACAGGCTACCTACCTGTTAGGTGAAGGTAAACAATGCAATGGCTTCCAACTGTTTCTGGGTGGTGTGGGGGAGGGCTCCATCTTAAGTAGGCTGTGGCACAGGGGGCATGGTGGGAGTAATGGTACAGGCCTCCCTCCCAAAACAGACCTCACAGGGAAGATGGCTACCTACCTGCTTGTTTGGTTTACTGCAATGGCTTCCAACTGCTTCTGGGTGGTGTGGGGGGGCTCCATCTTGGTAGGCTGTGGAACAGGGGGCGTGGTGGGAGTAGTAGTACAGGCCTCCCTCCCCCAAACAGACCTCACAGGGAACATGGCTGCCTACATGTTACTTCGTTTGGTGTACTGCAATGGCTTCCAAGTGCTTATGGGTGGGTGGGGGAGTGCTCCATCCTGCTGGGGTGTGGGCCAGGAGGCATGGTGGGAGTAGTAGTGCAGGCCTCCTACCCCCAAACACCATCCCAGGCAAGATGGCTACCTACCTGTTAGGTGAAGGTGAACAATGCAATGGCTTCCAACTGCTTCTGGGTGGTATGGGGGGAGGGCTCCATCTTGGTAGGCTGTGGGACAGGGGCATGCTGGAAGTAGTGGTACAGGCCTCCCTCCCCCAAACAGACCTCACAGGGAACATGGCTACCTACCTGTTAGTTCGTTTGGTGTACTGCAATTGCTTCCAAGTGCTTATGGGTGGGGTGGGGGAGTGCTCCATCCTGCTGGGGTGTGGGCCACGGGGCATGGTGGGAGTAGTAGTGCAGGCTTCCCACCCCAAACACCCTCCCAGGCAAGATGGCGACCTACCTATTAGGTAAAGGTGAACAATGCAATGGCTTCCAACTGTTTATGGGGGGTGTGGGGGAGGGCTCCATCTTGGTAGGCTTTGGGACAGGGGGCGTGGTGGGAGTAGTGGTACAGGCCTCCCTCCCCAAACAGACCTCACAGGGAAGATGCCTACCTACCTGTAAGTTTGTTTGGTGTACTGCAATTGCTTCCAAGTGCTTATGGGTGGGGTGGGGGAGTGCTCCATCCTGCTGGGGTGTGGGTCAGGGGGCATGGTGGGAGTAGTAGTGCAGGCTTCCCACCCCAAACACCCTCCCAGGCAAGATGGTGACCTACCTATTAGGTAAAGGTGAACAATGCAATGGCTTCCAACTGTTTCTGGGTGGGGTGGGGGAGTGCGCCATCCTGCTGGGGTGTGGGCCAGGGGGCATGGTGGGAGTAGTAGTGCAGGCTTCCCACCCCAAAAACCCTCCCTGGCAAGATGGCGACTTACCTATTAGGTAAAGGTGAACAATGCAATGGCTTCCAACTGTTTCTGGGTGGTGTGGGGGAGGGCTCCATCTTGGTAGGCTGTGGGACAGGGGGCATGGTGGGAGTAGTGGTACAGGCCTCCCTCCCAAAACAGACCTCACAGGGAAGATGGCTACCTACCTGTTAGTTTGTTTGGTGTACTGCAATGGCTTCCAACTGCTTCTGGGTGGGGTGGGGGAATGCACTACCCCGCTGGGGTGTGGGCAGGGGGCATGGTGTGAGTAGTAGTGCAGGCCTCCCACCCCCAAACATCCTCCCAGGCAAGATGGCTACCTACCTGTTAGGTGAAGGTGAACAATGCACTGGCTTCCAACTGCTTCTGGGTGGTGTGGGGGGAGGGCTCCATCTTGGTAGGCTGGGGGACAAGGGCATGGTGGGAGTAGTGGTACAGGCGTCCCTCCCCAAACAGACCTCACAGTGAAGATGGCTACCTACCTGTTAGTTTGACGAAGGTAATGTAATGGCTGACACATGCTTCTGGGTGGGGTGGGGGAGGGCTCCATCTTGATGATGCTGTGGGACAGTGCGCATGGTGGGAGTAGTGGTACAGGCCTCCCTCCCCCAAAAAGCCCTCCCAGGGAAGATGGCTACCTACCTGTTAGTTTGATGAGGGTGATGTAATGGTTGACACAGGCTTGTGGGTGGGGTGGGGTGGGTACCATCCTGCTGGGGTGTGGGACAGGGGGCATTGTGGGAGTAGTGGTACAGGCCTCCTTCCCCCAAATAGCCCTCCCAGGGAAGATGGCTACCTACCTGTTAGTTTGAGGAGGGTGATGTATTCGCTGTCACAGGCTTGTGGGTGGGGTGGGGGAGGGCTCCATCCTGCTGGGGTATGGGACAGGGGGCATGGTGGGAATAGTGGTACAGGCCTCCCTCCCCCAAACAGGCCTCCCAGGCAGGATGGCTGCTTACCTGTTAGGTGAAGGTGAACAATGCAATGGCTTCCAACTGCTTCTGGGGGGGAGGGAGTGCTTCATCCTGCTGGGGTGTGGGCCAGGAGGCATGGTGGAAGTAGTAGTGCAGGCTGCCTGTGCTCATGCTCCCATGGTAATATTGCTAGCTACGTTTAGGGTAAATAGGAGTGAGTAAAGGTTGGATCTGTGAGACAGGTTTTTGTGGGTGTGTGGTACAGATGGATGGGATTTGTCTTGGGTGGTGTGGGTTTTTGGTTGTGCAAGACAGTACATATCAGTGTGTTGGTTAACATTTGTTTGGGTCGGGCCATCGACAGCCTAAGATAGCGGTGCACCACTGGAGCTCCTGGCAATTGCCTAGATTCTTCAGCTGCATGTGACTCTCTAGGAGGTCTTTTTTGCGATAGTCAGTATACAGTAAATCTTCTTTAATATTTTACAGAGACATCCCCTGGGGCTCCCCAAGATCCAGTGCAACCATGCTCTCCAACTCCCTGAATCTGGACATTCCAGCTCCAAAAGTAGAAGCCGCATGCCGCATTGGAACCCAGCAACCATTACCATGAAACCATGCACGACATAACGATGTAGAATATAGCATATCTCCGTTTCTAACCAAATTCAATAAACAGATTGCATTACAAAATAAATACAAATGCATGTTTAATATTAACCTAAACAATATAATGCCTCCTGCACTACTACAACCACGGACATCTTCCCCATCAATTACATGTGAAATCCTTGAGCTAGGCGGGTTTCACCCTGACACGCTCGCAAGGTTTTCTCCCCCAACTAACAACCATGCCCTCCTGACAATTTTTTCTCTCCCAAATATTCTCCTTCACACCAGAACACTGTACTACCCTCCTAGTATTCCACCACATGCCATCCAATGACAACAAATTTCTACAAGCCTTCCTCACTCTTCTAGGATCGGATAATATGGAGCATCCTTTTTTTCCACATTGCCGGAACATACTCTGACAAACTCACCTACCTCAAACTTCCTATGTGCATCAATCACCCTCTCATTAAATCTCTGCTTTTATAATATAATTCTCCACCTTCTCACGTACCTCTTCATCCTGTAACTTCTTCTGACCATATCTCGCCATCAACGCAGGGACAGCTACAGTACATGGTACACTTCATTTAAACAAACAGAAAGGCGTCGTCCCTGTTACAGTATGCAGTGTCATTCTGTAACTCCACAGTATTTCCCTCACTTGTTTTTCCAATGCATGTTGTTTGTCATTGCCAACTGCACACTCTCTCCTAACATATGGTTGAAAAGCTCAATGAAACCATTTCCCCTTGGGTGATAAACCAGGGTCCTGCTTTGCTTGATACCCCAAAATTGACAAACGCACCGGACACAAATTGTGCACTGTTGTCCATCAATATCTCCACAGGGCAACATTCCCAGCGGAAAATTTCCTCACAAAACGCAATTATGTTCACTCCCTTCACCTCACACCCAAACGACACCTCAGGCCATTTGGAATAATAATCTATAAGCACCATAAAAAAATCTCTCATTTAATCCCAGACAATCAAAAGGACCACAAGGATCCATAGCAACTCTCTCCCATGCCCGACTAGGCCATTTCATGGGATTGATCATAGTCTCTTGCAATGAATGAGATTTATCACTGCATATACATTGAACACAGTCCCTCACGTACTGCTCAATTTGCCTGTCCATTCCTGGCCACCAGAAATCAATCCTGACCTTCCTCTTCATAGCTGAAATTCCACCATGCCCTTCTTGCATTATGCTTAATAATCAACCACGCAAACCCTCAGGCACCACCAATTTGACAGCCCTTCTCACAAACCCATTCACCTCAGATAACTCTTCCCTCACATTCTTATACAAAATCTATTCCTCATCAAATTTCCACCCATACACCTTGGGCAACTTTTCTTTGGTTTACACAGGATCAGCAGCCATTGAATCCTTCCATTCAGTTTCCTCTACACACCTCAGAAATGTCTGCAACCAACTACTCATCATCCACTTCAGCACCCTTACCCTCCAGAGGCAACCTGCACATGCAGTCAGCATTTATATTTTTTACCCTCGAACATACTTCACAGATGAATTATACTCTTGCAATCAATGTAACCACTTTACAATGTGAGGCGTAGCTTTTGCTGCCCGAGCTGAGGAGAACAAATCAACATAAGGGTTATGGTCGGTCCAGAATTCAAAGCGTAGTCCCCAAACAAAAATACGGAAATGTTGTACCGCCCAACAACACACCAAAGCTTCTTTCTCCACAACAGAGTAAGTCTTTTCAGCTCCTCTTAGAGTCTTCAAAGCAAATGCTACAACTATTTCCTTCCCCTCATGCTCTTGCATCAAAACCTCACCAAGTCCATAACCACTAGCATTGGTGACAACAGTAGTTTTGTCTGCAGGATTAAATGGTTTAAGTGTTACAGCTTTCGCTTCTACGTCCGTGAATATGCAGCACCCTTTTTCATTAAATCCTGGAGCATATACACCCTATCAGCAAAATTATGTACAAGTTTGACAAAATATTCTGTCAACCTTAGAAATTATCTAAGCTGGTTTTTGTCCCGTGGAACTGGAGCCATCTCTATTGCTTCTACCAAATTGTATTTTGGTTAGATTCCATTAAATGTCAAAGTATTACCCAGGTTTCTCCACTTCTGTCCACCTATACTTGCATTTATCCAAACCAGCGGTAGCACCTGCTCTTTCTGATCAGCTTAGTACTTCCCTGAGAATCTCATCATGCTGGACCGTGTCTTGGCCCCACACCAAAACATCATCCTGAAATACCTAGACATTGTCCATGTTCCCTACAATGCTCTACATCACACTGTGAAATACTGCAGATGCTAGACCAAATGGCATACTGTAACTCTCCCTCTGGTGTGATGAAAGATGTTAAGTGCCTGGACTTAGCATGCAAATGCACCAAGTGATTGGCAATGGACAAATCTAAGGTAGTAAAATGCATTCCTCCAAACACCCCAACCAACATTTCATTAATACGAGGCAGAGCATGAAGATCCACCCATAAACATTTGTTCAGGTATCTCAGGTCCACACACATGTGGATACTCTCATTGTTTTTTTTAGCAATAATGATCCAACTAAGCCACTCTGGTGCCTCAATGGGTTCTAGAACACCATTTATACACAATCTTTGCAACTCATACTTAAGAGCATTCCTTAATGCCAAAGATGCATTCCTCACCTTAGGCACTAAAGGTTTTGTATTTTCCTTGGAATATTCTTATGTTCACATTTTTTCAGGCAGCCAATTTCCTTGCTAAATCATTTGGGAAACTGACTAACCCATCAAGCATCACCTTGGGTCAATAAAACCTGTTGTGGATGGTTGGGATCTAGAATTATGCCCAAGGCCCATTGTTCTTTCCAGCCTAATAGTGACTTTCCTCTGTCAACCACATATTCTTTGCCATGCGAGTGTCTATCTTGAAATTCAAGATTGGTAATGAAATAAACCAGTATAGGTAATTTGTCACCACAATAACCTTCTGGCTCTACATCTTTAGGAAGTAACTCAGGGAAATTCACATTTTCCCAAGTGAGCTTAACTATTATGGTGAAAGGTGAGCAAGAATCTGCCCAAAGCTATACTTCCACATCATTTACTTTAACACTACATTTTGGCAGACAATAACATTCTGCACTTGTTACTGAAACTGTATATGATTGTTTCTCAGTTTCATTTACAATTTACACATCATTTCTCCTCTTGATCAGGCCTGGGCATAGTTAGCGAAGTTTTGCAACTTGGCACTCAGCGAAGTTACAAAAAACTCAGCGGAGTTCCGCAAGTGGCAGAGTGCAGTGTGAACTGTCATTCGTGCTGCTCCTCCTGCCGCTCGAGTAAAAGTTCTATTTACTGTTTGCGAGCAGTGAAAAAACTCCGCTGCAGTACGTGAAGCAAAGATTTCTGTACTCTTCGAGCTCCGCGGAGAGTGAAGTGCAGAAAACTCCCCAAACTTCATGAATTGAGCAAAGTTCACCGCTCAGGCCTACTCTTGATCACTGTTATCAGAATCTCCACATTGAGAACCCCCGTGTTTTACCACATTTACCAAATTTTTCGCTCTCCTAGACTCACTCATCTTGCATACTCTTGCAAAATGCCTAAACTCATTACATTTAAAATATTTGCTTTTGATAGCCGGGCAATTATTCGCCTCCAAGGTATCTCTATCACTGCCACATCTGAAACATATTCTTTTCTTAAATACATTGCATTTTCCTTTAACCTCATTTCTATGCTTTGGTATACAGACATAATATCGACAACAAAAATATCGAGGTAGCTAAATATCGAGTTTAAAATATCGAGTAGACAGAATATAGATAAGACAGAATATAGACTACAAAAATATCGAATAGAATGACAATAATATCGACTCAAAAATATAGAATGGACAGAATATCGAATGGTCAGAATATAGACAACAAAAATATCGAGGGACAGAATATAGACAACAAAAATATGGATGGATAGAATATAGACAACAAAAATATCGAATTTTAGGTAAGTAAGTCAATTTATGGTATTTAATTTTAAATAATTAAATATTTTAATTTATTGGTATTTATGTTCAATTAATTGTTAATTAATTATTAATTGGCAATTAATTAAAATATAATTGGTAATTAATTTTGATTAATTGATTAATTGATAATTATGTTAATTTTATTTATTTATTTTCGGGAGCGGGTTGTGGGTGTATAGGGGAATAGGGTGGGAAGTAATTTAATTATAATTAATTAAATATTTTAATTTATTGGTATTTATTTACAATTCATTGTTATTTAATTTTTAATTGGCAATTAATTAAAATATAATTGGTAATTAATTTAATTGTATTTATTTATTTTCTGGAGTGGGTTGTGGGTTTATGGGGGAATAGGGTGGGAAGTAATTTAATTATAATTAATTAAATATGTTAAATTATTTATTGCTACTTATTTACAATTATTTGTTATTTAATTTTTTATTGGTAATTAATTAATATATAATTGGTAATTATGTTTTATTAATTGATTAATTGATAATTATGTTAATTTTATGTATTTAACTTCTGTAGTGGGTTTATAGGGGAATTGGGTGGGAAGTCATTTAATTGTAAATAATTACATTTTGTTAATATATAAATTGGTATTTATTTTGAATTGTTTGTTAATTATTTTTAAATGTTTGAATAATTTATTGTTATTGGTAAATATTTTGTATTAATAGGTAATCATTTTTTAGTAATTAAATTAGTTTTATTATTTTTAATTGAATAATTATTATGATATCTTAAATTGGGAATTAATTTCAATTAATTTGTAATTGGTATTAATTTTAATTTATTTTTAATTATATATGAAGTATTTACTTTCCCTACTGTTGCTCTATTTGGAGTGGGAATAGTAATTTTTACCTTCCTGCTATCCAACACTTTCCATACTGTTGCACTCACTGGAGTGGGAATAGTATTTTTTTCCCCTACGCTATCCAACACTTACCCTACTGTTGCACTCTCTGGAGTGGGAATAGTAATTTTTACTCCTACGCTATCCAACGCTTTCCCTACTGTTGCACTCCCTGGAGTGGGAATAGTAATTTTTACCCTAATGCTATCCAACGTTTTCCCTACTGTTGCACACACTGGAGTGGGAATAGTAATTTTTATTTCTACGCTATCCAACGCTTACCCTACTGTTGCACTCTTTGGAGTGGGAATAGTAATTTTTACCCCTACGCTATCCAACGCTTTCCCTATTGTTGCACTCACTGGAGTGGGAATAGTGATTTTTACCTCTACGCTATCCAACGCTTACCCTACTGTTGCACTCTTTGGAGTGGGAATAGTAATTGATACCCCTATGCTATCCAACGCTTTCCCTACTGTTGCACTCTCTGGAGTGGGAATAGTCATTTTTACCCCTACGCTATCCAACGCTTTCCCTACTGTTGCACTCTCTGGAGTGGGAATAGTAATTTTTACTCGTACGCTATCCAACGCTTTCCCTACTGTTGCACTCACTGGAGTGGGAATAGTAATTTTTACCTCTACGCTATCCAACGCTTACCCTACTGTTGCACTCTCTGGAGTGGGAATAGTAATTTTTACTCCTACGCTATCCAACGTTTTCCCTACTGTTGCACTCATTGGAGTGGGAATAGTAATTTTTACTCCTACGCTATCCAGCGCTTTCCCAACTGTTGCACTCTCTGGAGTGGGAATAGTAATTTTTACCCCTCTTGCTATCCAACGCTTTCCTTACTGTTGCACTCACTGGAGTGGGAATAGTAATTTTTACCCCTACGCTATCCAACGCTTTCCCTACTGTTGCACTCTCTGGAGTTGGAATATATATATATTAAAACACTTATTCCTATTTATTTATTATTTGATTAGTTTTAATTTGATTTTAACTATTTAAAAAATTCGATATTTTGACTATCTATATTTTTTACAACGATATTTTTGATTTGATGTTTTTGTACTTACTGTGTGTAGATAGGAGGTCGATATTTTGGCATTCAATATTTTTTACTCGATATTTTTGTAGGTCTATATTTTTGCTATCGATATTGTTTCAGTGATCCCTATGCTTTGTGTTACCTGATTGACTCAATGCTGTCCCAATGCCACACACCTTCTTTGCATCTGAATAGTGTTTGTTCCCAGTGAATCACTGACAACATATCGAAACTACAAACATCGATATACAAAATTATCGTGTACTAAATATCGATAACAAATAAATCGACACTCTATATTTAACTATGAAACAACATAAACATCGAATAAACAATATCGTAAAGCAAAAACATCGACCCCACAAAAATCGTACACACACATATTGAATTTAAAAATATCGACAATTATAAATAGATATAGCACATAACAAAAATATCCAAAACAAAAATATAGACATCAATATTATCGACATAACTAAAATATTGACATCTCAAAAATACAAATAAGTAATTATTTTACACACTTAGGGGTCCATTAGGATGTCGGGCGGTGGCACCACCGTGGTGTTTGCGGGGCGGAAAAACAGCTTCTTCCGCCTGCTAGCTGCGGAAGTCACGTCCACCATATTACGATAGGTAAACACAGGTCATTTCCCGTCCGCCGCAAATCGCGCCGGTAACCACGAACAAAGTGCGCCCGGCACCGCGGCCGTGAGAGCCAATCCAGACACACCGCCGTGCGGAATGACGTCCGCCCCGCTCCACAGATTAGGATGGCCAAAACAAGTCGACGCACCGCAGCAGAGACCCCGCCTAGCCTGAGCAGGCGGAAACTGGATAGCGGAGCGTGACAGACGAGACCTGGACCTGAACGCCATGAACCCAGCCACCATATGCATCCGGTGATGTTCCTCCTCCAACACTACCGCCAGATGGGCCACCGAGGACGCCGCCGCAGGTAAGCTACTACATGACCATACTAACACAACACACAGGCATGCACAGGGTCCTATCACCACACAGACACCCTGTCGGGGGTCACAACATATCCACAAGGACACACACACATCACCCACCTGACAACATGGCACCCCTCATCTTCCAGACACAAATGCTCCGTCAATCAGCAGCAACGTCCCGTTCCCGGTCACGTCACCGCCGCGGTCCACACATGCGCAATATGCAGAAGACAGGGCCACTCCAAGGCATGGGCAGGGCACAAACACCACAGGGATACACCACCCTAAATCACACTGCAACACACCCCACCAAGTCACAGGCCAGGTTCCCATCCCGTGCACTCCCATGCACACCAACAAGCACTGCAACAACAAGCACAATACACACTCACTGCACCACACAACACACAACCAGGTAGACAGACACTGCAGCAGTGGCTGACAAGGATCAAAATCATCAGTGCCACACACACAGAAGGCACACAATCCTAGCCAGCACATACACACACACACACAAACACACACCCTGAGTGTAGCCACAAACACACCACACACACAGGGTTGCCACCAAAAATGCATGCACAACAACACACAAACACTACAGGAACACATACTGAACTCCAACACAAACATACATACCCTGTCGGCCATACTGGGGAAAGGCAAAGGGAACCCTCACACAACATGAGCACAGAACATGAGCATTCAGGGACAAAACACACACACCACAACACATATCACACAACCCACACTGCCATATGAAAGCAAACACAGAGGCAAACTAAACACCAATCAACAAACACCACAGGACAACAGGGAATGCACATCAGGCAATGGCAGGGCCACATACATACAGCACTCCATGCACAACAAGCAGTGTGTGTATAACAAGCACAAAAGCTGCACACAGACATGATTAACACAACCACATCACACTCCCCACAAACCTGCACAGCACAAATACCACAGGTACAATAGCCATCACAGATGACACCATCATCAGGTACAGTATGGACAGAAGACCCTGTCACCCCTGTGTAAAAATATGAGGCCTGCTAAGAGCTTGGCAATGTTCAAGTGAGACATAGAGCATGGTGCACAGCCAATCAAATGCCAACACCAAAAGTACTTAATTCAGCAATGACACCAACAAAACACACAACAGGAGTAACTGTATTTATTCACATATTGCTCAGATGTAGCAGTACAACAATAGTAGTCAACAGCAAGGCACACAATGATGATCAAATGCAAGATTACATACACAGTTCAAATACAAACAGGGAGGCCGGTGTCCATGGCAGGTGAGACAGCAAGTACATGAGAGGCTGCACAGGGGTGAGTACAGCACAGCAGAGCAACAGGGCCAGTGTCCATGGCACAGGGGAGAGGCCAACACAGCAGAGCAACAAGGCCAGTGTCCATGGCACAGGGGAGAGGCCAACACATCAGAGCAACAGGGCCAGTGTCCATGGCACAGGGGAGAGGCCAACCAGCAGAGCAACAGGGCCAGTGTCCATGGCAGGTGAGACAGCAAGTACATGAGAGGCTGCACAGGGGAGAGTACAGCACAGCAGAGCAACAGGGCCAGTGTCCATGGCAGGTGAGACAGCAAGTACATGAGAGGCTGCACAGGGGTGAGTACAGCACAGCAGAGCAACAGGGCCAGTGTCCATGGCACAGGGGAGAGGCCAACACAGCAGAGCAACAGGGCCAGTGTCCATGGCACAGGGGAGAGGCCAGCAACAAAAGAGGTGACTGGGCTGTTCCTAGAGGAAGGGAAGGAAGGGAAGGAAGGGAAGGGAGGAGACGGTCACTAAGGAAGGGGCTAGTGCTCAATTGGAGGACCACCCCTGGGTATCCAATTTGTTGGATATAATGGCCTCACACACACTTGCGAGTGTCATGCTTCATCATCGGCAATGCTCCTCGTTGGGCAGGCGGTGCAATGCCCAACGGGCTCACCTCAAAGAGGGGCTCTTTATCGGAGATCTTTTATCCAACTGCCTTATGGTGAAGTGAGGGTGAGGGGCCAGGAAAGAGTAGATAGTGTGGGTGAGGGTAAAATGTGGCTCAAGGTACTGGAAACAATTTTATTCTGGTGGTCCTCTGCCACAAGTAAAATCAAGGATAGCCGGTACTCATGGGAACTATGGTTTCCCAGAGTGATCCAGGGCTAAAGTGCAAAAGGTGTGGTCAACATGTTTCTCGCTTCTAGTGCATTGACTGCGATTCTTCAGGACCTAGTGGGAAATTACAATCTACAAAACATAATCTAATAGTTAGTATCAGTTTAAATAAAGCACATTAGCTGTACTACCTGTATGACACTGCTCTTGCCTAAGGGATAGGGTTAAGGGGTGTCAGCAGTACCCGGTGGATCTGGCATCGGGCGAGAAGCCAATGATATTAAGGTTTTGTCTGCCTGTGCCAAGGACTGCTACGCTTACCCATCTCACCGGGTCCGGATAGTAACGGGAGAGGCCAACACAGCAGAGCAACAGGGCCAGTGTCCATGGCAGGTGAGACAGCAAGTACATGAGAGGCTGCACAGGGGTGAGTACAGCACAGCAGCGCAACAGGGCCAGTGTCCATGGCAGGTGAGACAGCAAGTACATGAGAGGCTGCACAGAGGTGAGTACAGCACAGCAGAGCAACAGGGCCAGTGTCCATGGCACAGGGGAGAGGCCAACACACAGAGCAACAGGGCCAGTGTCCATGGCACAGGGGTGAGTACAGCACAGCAGAGCAACAGGCCAGTGTCCATGGCAGGTGAGACAGCAAGTACACGAGAGGCTGCACAGGGGTGAGTACAGCACAGCAGAGCAACAGGGCCAGTGTCCACGGCACAGGGG
This sequence comes from Lissotriton helveticus, assembly GCF_964261635.1. Lineage (NCBI taxonomy): Eukaryota > Metazoa > Chordata > Amphibia > Caudata > Salamandridae > Lissotriton > Lissotriton helveticus. The sequence continues at coordinate 1,507,127,551 of NC_136069.1, read as the reverse complement.
AGAGGCCAACAGCAGAGCAACAGGGCCAGTGTCCATGGCACAGGGGTGAGTACAGCACGGCAGAGCAACAGGGCCAGTGTCCATGGCTGGTGAGACAGCAAGTACATAAGAGGCTTCACAGGGGAGAGTACAGCACAGCAGAGCAACAGGGCCAGTATCCATGGCAGGAGAGACAGCAAGTACATGAGAGGCTGCACAGGGGAGAGTACAGCACAGCAGAGCAACAGGGCCAGTGTCCATGGCAGGTGAGACAGCAAGAACATGAGAGGCTGCTCAGGGGTGAGTACAGCACAGCAGAGCAACAGGGCCAGTGCCCATGGCACAGGGGAGAGGCCAACACAGCAGAGCAACAGGGCCAGTGCCCATGGCACAGGGGTGAGTACAGCACAGCAGAGCAACAGGGCCAGTGCCCATGGCAGGTGAGACAGCAAGTACACGAGAGGCAGCACAGGGGAGAGTACAGCACAGCAGAGCAACAGGGCCAGAACACACCCAGGTCGCAAACAATGGTCTTGACTAGCACACCTGTGTGGGGCACAGGCGTATGAGGGTGTTGACAACTCACTCCTGGCTGTCATGCGGACTGGGACCTGGCTGTGTTTTGGGGACAGCAGGCCCACTTGACTGGGGTGACAGAGGCCCATGTGATGTGGTAATTACAGAGGGCCTGCAAGGTGGAGGGCTGTGTGGACCAGGTGGCACAGTGGCACGTGGAGGTGGAGTCATGCACACCCCTGACACAGTGTGGGTGGGAGAGGTTGGAGGGGTGCCCTTCCACTTTTTGGGAACATGCAATGGCTTCCCTGTCTTGGGGTTGATGGGAAGTGGTGGTGACACTACAGGCACACACACCAACTGTCCCGCATATGGTTCAGACACTGGCACTCCCTCTGGTGATGTGCTGGATCCTGCAGAACGCTTTGTCTGGCTACGCCTCTGGACCACCTTACCCTCTCTGGAAGGTGTACCCCCTACAGTGCCCACCTTCCCACTACCCCCAGGGGTGGTGTCTACAGTGCCCTCCTGTCCCTTCTTGCCAGGGGTGGTCACAACACTGCCCTCCTTTTCCTGACTCACTGGGCTGGTCACAACAGGGACCTCCTTTGCCTCAATCACTGGGCTGGTCACAACACTGCCCTCCTTTGCCTTAATCACTGGGCTGGTCACAACACTGCCCTCCTTTGCCTTAATCACTGGGCTGGTCACAACACTGACCTCCTTTGCCTTAATCACTGGGCTGGTCACAACACTGCCCTCCTTTGCCTTAATCACTGGGCTGGTCACAACACTGACCTCCTTTGCCTTAATCACTGGGCTGGTCACAAGAGGGCTCTCCTCTGCCTCAATCACTGGGCTGGTCACAACAGGGCTCTCCTCCACCTGCCTCGATGGACTTTGATTTGGGGTTGATGTGGTGGGTGGTTGTGTCCCTGTGCTCTCCCCAGGTGTACCCATGACATGCCACACATCCTCTGTGGGCATAGGAGAGTCAATTTCTGGTGATGCCTCTGCAGCATGTGAGCCTGATGTCTGCCACAATGATCTTCTGGCCTTGCTCTTCTGTGACTTTCCCTTGTCTGTGCATATTGGGGGGGCCCTGCTCTTCTTTGGGGATGGAGTCTGTGGACGGGATTGTTTGGTTTGGGTCTGACGTGTGCTCCTAGAGTTGTATCGTTTAGGTGACGTAGGTGCAAAGTGGTCACTGTCATCTGATGTGGCCACTGAATGGCTGGTCGTCACAGGCACCTGAGCTGCTATGGGAGCATGTGCCTGTTGGAGGGCTGACGTGACTGTGGATGACAATGCCTCGACTGTACGGTGTAGCCCACCCACGTCAGAGTGTGTGCCCTCCATGAATGCAATCACCTGGCCTAATTTGTTCTCGTGGGCACTGTAGGCATTGAGCAGGGCGGTCTGGCCCACGCAAAGTTGGCGCAGGAACTCTACGCACTCTGCACTGAGGGCAGCAGGGGGGACAGGTGCAGGGGCAGCGGCGCCATGTGTGAATGTCACTCGTCCCCTCTTAGTAACACGGATACGGCCAGCACCAGAGGAAGTGGATGGGAGGCTGGGCACTGGCCGCTGGGTGTCAGATGCTGCAGCAGACTCCCCATCCCCTGTGCCTGCTAACATGGATGCATCCCCGCTGGCATCAGATGATGTGGTACTCTGTGTCTCAGCCACGGATTCCTCCTGCATACTCCTGTCCCCCTCAGATGCGCTGTCACTTGGCTCAGTCTCACTTGCCTCCGCTGCCGTGCTGGTCTTGCCACCTCTTGTTTCTGGATCATGTTCCGCCGTGGTGTCTTGCGATTCTGCATTAGTGAGAGAAACAGTGCTGTGTAAGTGTCATCATCTGGTCACACGATTTCAGATCAATGCAGCACAGTAGAGGCCAAGAGCTACATGGTAACCACCACACCCTGCAATCACTGTGCAGCTACACACTATATAGACCACAACAGTGCCTGTCATGCAGACAAACTGCCAGGAGTGAGGCATATCGATGCCACACAGCACTACACCCTGCCCGTGGATGGAGTGCCCCCACCCCACATTGACCTGCCCTATGGACATGATGTGGCCACAACACTCATCACCACTGACAGCCCTACAGGAAACCAGAGGGGACCACACACACCTGTTTTGACTACACATGCCACAATGCCAACTAGACCATGTGCCAATCAGGGTTCACATTGTCGTCGGATGTGTGGGCCTCAACCATCATGGTGCATGCAAAGTAGACAGACATGGTGTCACACTCATTAAGTGGACACTGCAGTTCACCACAATATGGACTCCCCACACCATCCCAATGATGAGTGACCATGTGGCCCCAATAAATCTGTCAAGGATTGAGAACTGCAGGCAGGAGCAGCACAGTAAGGCAGTGGTGGCCCAATGCCTCATACAGGCACACATCACAGTCGTCACTCACATCACATATCACAACATGGCAACACACGCACATCACATGTGTCACCGCTGCCACAGGCCCTGTACACATCCATCTCTGTCTTGCTCCTGATGCCCCTTCAGACGTGCATCCAGGTCTGGATTGGTCACTGCCAGTATGCGTCCCATCAGCGGAGTCATGGTGCGCCGTGCCAAACGCCCTGTGCGTGGTAGCATCCCCAAGGTCATCTCTGCCACTTGCTTAGCCAGCCGGCTGATGACGTCCCACCTCTTGTGACAGTGTGTGCGTCGTCTGTTTGATACCCCCAGGGCTCATACCTTTGCTGCTATGGCCCTCCACACGGCCTTTCGTTGGTGTACCTTGAGCTGCAGGTATGAGAGTAAAGAAGGGCAAATGAACAGTTACACAATGTCAGATGTCAGCATCTATCAGTACAGCAGCCAGAAACTGACTCAGGACTCATAGTAACCTCCCTCCCTCCAGAACTGGGGGTAGCCTCACAAGGGCACTCTGCATGGCACAAACATTTCTGAATGCATGCATACATTGTGGTTCCTAGTCTCCATGATATTCACACAAATGCATGATGCATCAACACAAATGCATCGACAGCAGTGTGTCAGTCTGAAATTGTACAGGGCACTGATGGGGCATATATACTATTCATTGTGAAGGAACTGTAGCAGGTAAGTCTGCTGATGTTCAAGGTTTGGCTGTGCAGCCACTGAACCTACTCTGTGGGTCACACTGACTCTGACTACAGGGGCACACTGAAATGTCCTCAGAAGCATTCACTGTGCTGGCAGCTAAATGGCTAACAACCGTTGGGTCTGTATACCTGACAATGTAACACACCCCACCCACACATACGAGTACAGGCCTAGGAAAGAGTCACATTGCAACACACACACTCCCTCGACCTGGAGACAGCTTGTCTGACAGTGTTTGTCATAACCCCACATCCCCAGGCATATACTGCAGCATCACGACTACACGTCTGACACCACCCTGCCCTACAGCTCCCTTCATGGTGACTTACCACAACATTGGGACCACCGAATAGCCATGGGTACTGTGCCAGCACCTCGTCCACAAGGACCTCCAGCTCCTCATTCTTAAATGGCCTGGCACGGATCTTCTCTGTCCTCGACATCCCTGTGGATATGGAACACCTGTGGTGGAAGTGAGTGGTGAGGGGTCCCAGCCAGCAGGCTCTTGAGGCAGCAGCAGGAGAGGGTCCCACGCAGCAGGCTCTTGAGGCTGCAACAGGAGAGTGTCCCAGGCAGCAGGCTCTTGAGGCAGCAACAGGAGAGGGTCCCAGGCTGCAGGCTCTTGAGGCAGCAACAGGAGAGGGTCCCAGGCAGCAGGCTCTGTGAGCAGTGAAAATGTGAGGCTCACTCCCACAGATTTATAGCCCCCTGGGGTCGTTTTGGAGCTCAAAAGCTGCTACAATTGGTTGTCCGGGTCTCCCTTTTTCAAAAGCATCCAATGACCGCCTCCGCAGTAGCGGAGCACACCTTCCGCGATTTTCAAATCTGCATCAAGGCTACCTACCTGTTAGGTGAGGGGGAACAGTGCAATGGCTGCCACATGCTCCTGGGTGGGGGAGGCCTCCATGCTGCTGGGCTGTGGGCCAGGGGGCATGCTGGGAGTAGTTATACAATCCTCCCACCCACACACACTCCTCCATTACAGGATGGCTACCTACCTGTTAGGTGAGGGGGAACAGTGCAAAGGCTGCCACATGCTCCTGGGTGGGGGAGGCCTCCATGCTGCTGGGCTGTGGGCCAGGGGGCATGCTGGGAGTAGTGATACAATCCTCCCACCCACACACACTCCTTCATTACAGGATGGCTACCTGCCTGTTAGGTGAGGGGGAACTGTGGAATGGCTGCCACATGCTCCTGGGTGGTGGAGGCCTCCATGCTGCTGGGCTGTGGGCCAGGGGGCATGCTGGGAGTAGTGAAACAGGCCTCCCACCCCCAAACAAGAATCCATTGCAAGATGGCTGGCTACCTGTTGGGTGAGGGTGGACAGTGTGATGGGGTTTTGGTTGTGCAAGGGAGTAATTCTCAGTGTGTTGTTTGGCATTTGTTTGTACTTACCAGCCTCCATCCCCCCACCTACTCCTGTGAGACTCTCAGGATGCAGGATGGCAAGCACCTTCTCCTCCCATGATGTGAATGTTTTCTGTGGGATGGGAGGGCCACTGCCAGTCTTCTCAGCCAGCGTCTAGTTCTTGTTCCTCTTCTCCTTGACAACCCTCTTGAGATCATTCCACCGCTTCATGATCTCCTTCTTGGCTCATGGGGTGGTCCCTACTGCATTCACCTTTTGGACTATCCTTTCCCACATTTGGGTCCTTCTGGCTAATGGTGTCTCTTGGACCAGCCTACCAAACAGTTGTGGCTCTACTCTCACTATCTCGTTGACAATGACTGTCAATTCGTTGTCAGTGAATTTGGGCATTTTAGGTAAGGTCATGGTGTGTATGGATTGTTTGTGGGTGCTGGTGGGTGGGTGGTGGGTGTGATGTTGGTGTGTGAGGTGTGAGGTGTGCTGGGGGATTTTTGTTGCTGGTGTGATGGTGGTGGTGTTTATGTGTGTGTGCTGTGCTCTTTTGCCTCTCCTGTAAGATGTGGTGTGTGGCCTTCTCTTCTGGAGTATTGCAAAGGATTGTGGTCACTGAAGCTGGTGGTTTTATACTGAGCTGTGTGGGTATGGCCAAAAGGTATTTGGATGCCAGGTGTATTGTGGGAGTAGCCCTGTCCTTGTATATTTTTCTTAGCAATGTTTATTGCTATTTGTATTTCTTTCATGGGGGGAGGGGGGACCATGGCTACATTGATTTGTTCAATGTGTGTCATCACTGCATGTTTTTGGAATCGTTCGCCATTTTTTTCATGTTCATTCCGCTGTGGTGGCTATGCTGCAGCTCTTCCGCTATCTCTCCCATTCACTCCTGTGTGCGACCGCGGCAGTCGGAAACAGTGGTTCTGACCGCGGCGGTCAGAAACAGAGGTTCCGACCGCGGGACACTCGGGGATATCCTAATTTCCCGTGCGGTGTCTCCGCTTTACCTGTGGCCGGTTTTGTCTTTTCCACTGCTTTTCCGGCCGCTGCGGTTGGAGTTTTGGCATCACCGCACGCGTCGAGCGGTTTTATTTCAACCGATACCGCCACGGTCCGTCTTTAGTGGCGATTGATCCTAATTTGACCGCCGGTTTATCCGCGGTCCTGGCGGGCGGTTGTTTTCCGCCTCCATGGCGGTCGGGGTGATTTTCCTCCCGCTATCCTAATGTCCCCCTAGAACTTTAAACTATTAAAAATACACTTATTAATAATAAAATATAGTATCCTACAAACTGTTAAACCAAAATACACATGTAAACATTCACTAAAATATACTTAACTTTATTTCCACAGACCACTAAAATACAGAACAGCATCATCCAAACAAGACAAAATCTACTTTCAAAGTCAACTAAATTATAATTGGTAAGTACATACCAAAAGTACATATATAATAAATTATTCCTATAATATAAATACATTTTCTAATAACGTTTAATACATCTTTTCTAGATTTAAGAAATCCACAATCACTGAAGATGCAAAATTTATTACATCTCAAAAAGGGAAATTTTTGTTATGCTATATGGGGTATATTTATACTCAGGAAAAACAAAAAGACCTTAAAGTAAACTGGAAATATACTAAGTATTACTCAAAGAGGTTAGATCTACACTAGAAAATATTAAAGAATTAAGCAGCACCTCAGAACTACCAACAAGTGTAATACTTAAAGAACTACTACCTAAAGTACCTAGAGAAGCAAGAGGTCAATTACCAACAATAGCTTCTATAAAAAGAACCATAGCTAGAACTAAAGAATCCACAAGACCAACAATACCAACACCTAAAACTTTTGAAGAGGTAATAATTCCACCTGACCTTACCATAACTCATAATGATGAACCTTTTATCTTCTACGAATAACAACAATAAAGATAAAATAATAATAATGTTTGCTACAGTAAACAACATTAAAAAATTAAAAGAAAGCCAAACATGGATGATGGATGGCACATTTAGCGTATGCCCTAAATCATTCTATCAATTATATACCATACATGGACAATACCATAACACTTGTATACCATGTATCCATAGTTTGTTACCAAACAAACAAACTGCAACCTACACAGAAATATTGAACAAAATAAAAGAAGAAACAACAGACTTCTTTCCCCTAACAATAATAATTGACTTTGAACAGGCCATGATAATTTCCATCCTTAAAATATACCCTCACACGTCCATACAAGTATGTTATTTCCACTTTAACCAATGTCTATGGAGACATTTACAGAAATCAACACTAAGACCCCCATTAGGATGGCGGGCGGACTTTTACCCGCCCGCCACCCTTGCGGAAAACGGGACCACCCACCTTAAGGGCGGGGGTCCCGACGTTAGCATTAGGATGCGCCCGCCACAGTGGCGGGTGCATCCCTCTTTTCTAACATTTTGGCGGGTGGTGCTCACTGCACCGCCCACCACAATGTCAGAAATGCATGCATGCATTTGCATACACAAAGCGGCAGGCACCGCACGGTGCCTGCTGCTTCGTGTATGCAAATGTTGGGGGGTACCACAGGTACCCCCCGTGTGCATCCCTTACCCCTCCTTCACTCTGGGGCCCGCAGGGGGCCCCCAGAGTGAAGACCGCATGCCTCGATGCCCCCACGGAAAGGCATCTGAATTGGCCCAACGTAATATGGCTGGCGGTGTCTATTAGACACCGCCACCATATTAATCCTTTTCCGCCCCGGCCGCAAGGCGCCTGGGGCGGAAAAGCGGTGGACGGTCTTTCCGTCCACCGCGGTCCCCCCGCCATTCTAATATGGCGGGGGGAATTCACTTGCGGATGTCGGGTGGATTGCCCCCGCCAGGCCGGTGGTGGCTACCGCCAGCCTGGCGGGGACAATCCGCCCGACATCCTAATGGGCCCCTAAGTGTTGAATATGCAACCAACATCACATTTGCATACCAAATAAAACACCCAATAGCCCTAGCATACGTGCCAATCACTGACGTGGCTGAGCACTATAACATTTTACTAGAAAGTCCATTCTATACCAAAAATGAACAAAAACTAGCTCCCCTTCTCGATTATTTCGAGGACACCTGGGTGGGGAGACTACACAGGTCAGGCCAAAGACGCCAACCAAAATTCCAAATCCCTTGGTGGAATGTATATCTACCAACCCTAAACCAAGAAGCCAAAACAAACAACGCAGTTGAGGGTTGGTATAATGCCTTCCTAGCTTCAACTGGCCGAACAATTCCTACACTACACAAACTCCTAATGGCAATACAAAAAGAACAAAGTTTTCAAGAATTAATAATGGAGCAATCTGTCTTACAATTAAAACCTAAACTATCACAACAAACTGCCCAAATGTACAATATTTACAACAACAAGTACAACTTTATCCTACAACAAAAGGACTAGAATACTTAAAAATGATTGCCAAAACACTATTCTAACAATACAAACCATATAAACTAAAAATAATCCAAAAAATCCCTAAAATATAAACATACACATTTCCTTTACAAAAATTAAGTAATTATTTTGTCTAATACATTTTTTTTTAATATATAGACAAAATAAATATCTAACAAAACAACAACTGCATTAAAATAGTACATTTCCCCACCCACAAAAAAATTCATATAAAATCACACCTTTCACAGCAACGTAAATCGCAAATCCAACTGGTCCAAAATAATCCAGGTACTAATAAATCCTCATGAAAAAAAACCCCCAACAAAATGCAAAACTGTGCCAAATCCATCGAACATCCCAAAAAATCGATAATCCAGAATCCATCCAAAACGCGAAAACGTTAAAAAAGAATAAAAAACGCTCCAGGAAACCCGAATAATAAAGGAAGTGTAAAATAAATATTACTTGAAACAAGTAAAATACACTTCCTTTAAGTAAAAAAACGCAAAGGTTCCGGAAACGAAAAGGCTGTATCCAAAACCCTAGAATAGAAAAATAAACATTCCCACCCCCAGAAAACTTAAAACTATACATTATTAATCAACATTACATACATATTTAACACAAAAAGTAGCCAAATCCACACAAACACAATAACTCCAACTAGGCTGAAAATCGAGAAAACGCCGACAAAAATTACAACGTAAATAACCAACTACAAACATCATAACTCCTAATACACAAATCCACACCCCCTAAATAAGAAACTACTACCTTCCAAACATACTTAAAATAGTTAAAATATAAAGAATAGAACTCTTACCTTCTCAGACGCGAAGCAGCTTCCAACCGTGAGCTTGAATCTTCCCAAATGACCCAAAAAGACTAAGGGGTCGATTATGATGGCGGACGGAAGGACGAACGCCGGCCTGGAGTATGCGGAAATTGCCTTTTACAGTCCGCCAGCCGCGGCTAGTCCGTCCGCCATATTAGGATGGGAAGCACTGTCAAATTTCGATATGCCGCGGAAGAACATGCACCGACGTGTAAATACACCCGACCCCGCAGCGGACGTAACCAATCCAGAGACACTGCCGTACGGAATGACGTCTCCGACCGTCCTCGAAATCACGATGGCGGAAATGACACAGCAAATCGCTGCGGAGAAACCACCAGCCTGAACACGGCAGATTCACCACAGCGGAGAGGCAAAACATTGCAGAGATACCCACCACAGGCAGACCGCCGTCATGGACCCAGCTCTACACGCATTTCCTCTACTCTTCGTGCTCCACCACCAGCAAGTCCTGGACCGTCGCCGACGACGACGCAGGTACACAAACACAACAACTGCTGTCGAAGGGGGAGTACCTGCCGGGGCTGTGACGTGGGGACGGGGAGGGGCATGTTGGGGGTCAACAATGCATGGTAAACGGATGTATGCAGGTAAGTCAACATATAAATAAATTGAACTAATCTGACCCCACACACCCAGAACACACACGCACCGCCAACAAACAGCCAGACCACGGACAACGCAACGGAGCAGAGCAGACGACGGAAACCATGCCCAAAATCAACTAGGCAGGCAGGCAGGAATGGCTAGGCCACACAGCTCACCGGCCCACATGCACACACCAACACACAAGGTATACCACACATAAGGAGACCTTCTGGCACACCCTCAGGCCAACCCCACACCTACCACACTAACAGACAGGGGCCAATACACCACACACCACAGAAAACAACACTGCTGCACACACATAAAGAACCAACACACACACGATGAGCCCTGACATGTACACTGACAAAGTCGACACTGAACAACCTACTGTGTACCCAAAAATTATGAGTGTGACACATGCACCAAATGAAAAACATCCACATAACCTGCATTGCATGGGAAGCCACTGTTGTCCCAAAATAAGCCTCAGAGTGCCTCCTCCACCCTTACACAGTCCACAGTCACATTGTAATAACTATCCCTCCAGCCAAATGAAAGGAAACAGTACTGGCCAATGGTAATGTGAAAGTGGCAGACACAGCATTTACGATAGCACCAATATATCAACAATGAAAGGAGACAACCTGGAATGACACAGAGATATAACAGAACATGTACATCTGAGGCAGCACATGAGAGGGGCTAAGTGCATCAACAGTCCTTGGTACACAACAGGTACATCTGAGGCAGCACATGAGAGGGGCTAAGTGCATCAACAGTCCATGGTACAGAACAGGTACATCTGAGACAGCACATGAGAGGGGCTAAGTGCATCAACAGTCCATGGTACAGAACAGGTACATCTGAGGAAGCACATGAGAGGGGCTAAGTGCATCAACAGTCCATGGCACAGAGCTGGTACATCTGAGGCAGCACATGAGAGGGGCTAAGTGCATCAATAGTCCATGGCACAGAACAGGTACATCTGAGGCAGCACGTGAAAGGGGCTAAGTGCATCAACAGTCCATGGCACAGAACAGGTACATCTGAGGCAGCACATGAGAGGGGCTAAGTGCATCAACATTCCATGGCACAGAACAGGTATATCTGAGGCAGCACATGAGTAGGGCAACGAGCATCAACAGGCCATGACACAGAACAGGTACATCTGAGCCAGCACATGAGAGGGGCTAAGTGAATCAACAGTCCATGGTACAGAACAGGTACATCTGAGGCAGCACATGAGTAGGGCAACGAGCATCAACAGTCCAAGGCACAGAACAGGTACATCGGAGGCAGCACATGAGAGGGGCTAAGTGCATCGACAGTCCATGGCACGGAACAGGTACATCTGAGGCAGCACATGAGAGGGGCTAAGTGCATCAACAGTCCATGGCACAGAACAGATACATCTGAGGCAGCATGAGATGGGCTAAGTGCATCAACAGTCCATGGCACAGAACAGGTACATCTGAGGCAGCACATGAGTAGGGCAATGAGCATCAACAGGCCATGGCACAGAACAGGTACATCTGAGGCAGCACATGAGAGGGGCTAAGTGGCATCAACAGTCCATGGCACAGAACAGGTACATCTGAGGCAGCACGAGATGGGCTAAGTGCATAAACAGTCCATGGCACAGAACAGGTACATCTGAGGCAGCACATGAGTAGGGCAACGAGCATCAACAGGCCATGGCACAGAACAGGTACATCTGAGGCAGCACATGAGAGGGGCTAAGTGCATCAACAGTCCATGGTACAGAACAGGTACATGTGAGGCAGCACATGAGTAGGACAACGAGCATCAACAGTCCATGGCACAGAACAGGTACATCTGAGGCAGCACATGAGTAGGGCAACGAGCATCAACAGTCCATGGTACACAACAGGTATATCTGAGGCAGCACAGGAGAGGGGCTAAGTGCATCAACAGTCCATATTACAGAACAGGTACATCCGAGGCAGCACATGAAAGGGGCTAAGTGCATCAACAGTCCATGGCACAGAACAGGTACATCTGAGGCAGCACATGAGAGGGGCTACGTGCATCAACAGTCCATGGCACAGAACAGGTACATCTGAGGCAGCACATGAGAGGGGCTAAGTGCATCAACAGTCCATGGTACAGAACAGTTACATCTGAGGCAGCACATGAGTAGGGCAACAAGCATCAACAGGCCATGGCACAGAACAGGTACATCTGAGGCAGCACATGAGAGGGGCTAAGTGCATCAACAGTCCATGGCACAGAACAGGTACATCTGAGGCAGCACATGAGAGGGGCTAAGCGCATCAACAGGCCATGGCACAGAACAGGTACATCTGAAGCAGCACAAGGACATGTGTCATGCGCACCGTCTCATGGACAATAATAATGCAAGAGTGGTCCTATGGACATTCCTGACATCAATTACAATCACATTTCAGTGATGTGAACTGCACCTCACAGCACAGAATCAGGTGGACTGTGTGAGCTCGTAGCTTCGGACACAGTCGCAGGATCTGATACAGGAATGGGCGATACAGGCCCAGTACTAGTGACTGACACTTGAGCCATAGACCCAGACACACTGGCAGCACCACATACAGGAGTGTGAGACACAGCCACAGATCTAGTGACTGACACATGAGCCATAGACCCAGACACACTGGCAGCACCAGATACAGGAGTGTGAGACACAGCTACAGCTGTAGTGACTGACACATGAGCCATAGACCCAGACACACTGGCAGCACCAGATACAGGAGTGTGAGACACAGCCACATATCTAGTGACTGACACATGAGCCATAAACCCAGACACACTGGCAGCACCAGATACATGAGTGTGAGACACAGCCACAGATCTAGTGACTGACACATGAGCCATAGACCCAGACACACTGCCAGGACATGTCCCTGTACAGTGACCAACAAATACCATGCCAGCATCTGAGACATGAGAGTGGCGGACACACACAGTGGCAATACCTGAAACAGGAGTGGGCACAACTGACACAGTCCCAATATCTGACCCATGAGAGTGAACTGCAGCTGACCCACTAGGACCACTGAAATGATGGCCCACAGGGCTGTATGGTCCAGGAGGCAGGGTGGCTCTGGGAGCTGGGGACAGCTGTACTGGAGCGACATAGGGGTGGTCAGGTGTCACCGGTGTGTGTTTCCGTTTCTTTGGGATATGTAAGGGCACCCTGAACATGATTGGACTGGTAAGTGGTGCGGGCTCATCAGAAACATCACCCATCAAAGGTGGATCATGTGCTGGTGGTGGTCTGCTCTCTGGAGACGTGCTGGACCCTGCTTGACGTTTGCAGTGGCCCTGCCTTCTGCCCTCTGCATCATGTGTAATGGGGGATGCAACAACAGTGTACTCCTTCCTCTGCTTCAGCGGGTGTGGATGGGAATAGAGGTATGGGGGACTCCACCGCTGACACGTGTGGTTTCCGTTCCTTCACCAACACCAGCTTCAGGGGACGGAGGGGTGTTGTATGCCTGTCCTTCGTGGATGACGTGTCATTGGGAGAACCCTTGGTCCTGGGAGGTGCCTGCTCCCTGGGAGGTGCCTTGGCCGTGGGAGACTCATTGGCCGTAGGAGCTGTCCTGTCATTGGAATGTGCCTTATCCCTGGGCGGTGCTCTGTCCCTGGGAGTTGGCTTGTCCTTTGTAGTGTCCCTGTCCTTTGTAGTGTCTCTGTCCTTGGGAGGTGCCGTGTCCTTGGGAAGTGCCCTATCCTTGGGAGTGTCCCTGTCCTTGGGAGTGTCCCTGTCCTTGGGAGGTGCCCTGTCCTTGGGAGGTGCCCTGTCCTTGGGAGTGTCCCTGTCCTTGGGAGGTGCCCTGTCCTTGGGAGTGTCCCTGTCCTTGGGAGTGTCCCTGTCCTTGGGAGGTGACCTGTCCTTGGGAGTGTACCTGTCCTTGGGAGTGTCCCTGTCCTTGGGAGGTGCCCTGTCCTTGGGAGTTTTCCTGTCCTTGGGAGGTGCCCTGTCCTTGGGAGGTGCCCTGTCCTTGGGAGTGTCCCTGTCCTTGGGAGGTGCCCTGTCCTTGGGAGGTGCCCTTTCCTTGGGAGGTGCCCTTGCCTTGGGAGTACTTTTTGAGGGGGATGCCTGTGTGCCATGTGAATCCCTGTCCCCCAACACCCCTTGAGGATCCTGTGTGTCAACTCCAGGGTAGCTGGTGTCGTGTTCTGTGAAATATTTCCCTGTCCCAGGGGATGGTGTCTGTGGCCTCCGTGCCCTGCCATGCTGCCTGTGCCTGCTTCTAGTGCAATACCCAGAAAATGAGACCTGTTCTGAAATGTCACTCTCCCCTGAGACATTAAGTGGTGTGGATGGGGGAACTGCAGTAGAACCTTGTGTATGCGACTGTTGAATGGCTGCAGACACTGTGTTGGATAATGACTGTACTGTTCTGTGGAGACCTGCAACATCGCCATGCATCCCCTCCATGAATGCCACCACCTGACCCAATTTCCTATCGTGGTCCAGGAATGCATTAATCATGTTTGTCTGCCCTACACACAGTTGTCGCAGCAGATCAACCGCCTCAGCACTAAGGGCAGTTTGTGTCACAGGGGCAGGAGCAGCGGTGCCTGCACCGAAGGCCACTCTGCTCCCCTACTCTGTCGAGCACCAGCAGTACTTGTTGCAGTTGGTGGCATTGTGGGCCCAGTATGCTGTGTACCTACTGAAGGGGTAGATTGTACACTCCCTGTCTCCACCAACAGTGCAGACTCACCACCACTGTCTGAAGATGAGGACGATGGGCTCTCCACATGTGAATCCTCAGGGACAGTTCTGTCGCCCTCTCCGGGGCTGCTCTCTTCAGTCTCAGTCTACGTGTGTGTGATCTCTGATCCGGATGCATTGCCACCACTAAGCTCCGTCGTTTGTGGGTCAGTGCCCTCGTCCAAAGCTGAAAAAGAGAGAAAAGAGGTATACCTAAGTGCCACACTCACGTACTGCAAATTCAAAAATCCAAACTTCTTTGACTGACCAACATGTAGCACCCATCCTGCACATGAACCACCCCTACCAGACATCCTCATGTCAAATAACCGTGGGTGCCTGTGAAACATGTACATCAAACAAACAGGGCAAGTGCATGCAGACCACCACACATGTGATGCCATGAGACCCCAGACCTAAATGGCATGTCCGTGGACCCTGCACTACAATGCAACTGGTATGTCCACCTGGCTGACATGGATGCCAATGCTCACTCCGCTAATGGAACCAACATGCAATTGCAGCACAACAGATGCACCACGGATGTCACTACTGTGTCCGCGCAGCAATACATGCATGCACTCACAAGTCACAAACCCATTCAGTGTGCTTATGGCTAGTTTGCTGCTGCTCCCCTCTCAACCGGGCAGACAGGTCAGGATGTGTCACAGCTATGATACGGAGCATTAGAGGGGTCATGGTACGTCGTGTAAGCTGGCATGATCTTGGAACCAGCCCCAGTGTCATCTCCGCCACATTCTTGCTGAGCCTGGAGATGTCGTCCCACCGCTTGTGGCAGTGTTTGTGTCGCCTATTGCACCCCCCCACTGCCCGTACATTACGTGCTATGGTCCTCCACACGGCCTTGCGAAGGTGCAGCTTGACCTACCATGATGGGAGACAAGAGGGGGCAAGTCAGTGGACAGTTGGCCATTCACACAGATAGGAGCTACACGTATTTTTCTGCAGCCATGCACAGTACAACATATGTCATAACATAACAAGGTCCCACAGCACACCGCCAAGATTGCAGGGGCCAGGGGCCAGGAGTCAGTGACCACCTCATGCACACCAACATGTCCCCCACTGCACTTACCACCTGTCCGGGGGCACCGTAGAACTGTTCATAGTGGCGGAGCACACCGTCCACAAGGACCTCCAGCTCCGCTGCGGTGAAGGGACGAGACCGGATCCCTCCAACTCTCGGCATGGCAAGGTCCAGGACTGTGGCACAACAGCAGCAGTTGGTGGAGTGCTCAGCAGCAGCAGGTAGAGGTGATGTGTGCAGGCAGCAGTGGCTGGAAGCAGTGGATGTGTGCTGCTCAAAATCACACATTTATAGGGCCCTGAGCTGATATCAGTGGCACACGTCTGCAGCAATTGGTGTTCCCGGGCTGCCTCATTCAAAATGAACCAATGACTGGCCCTGCTCTGGCGGTGCCCGGCTTCCGCTATTTTTGAAATTGCTTACGCGTCCCGCGTTACCTGTTTCTATTGGCTACATGTGCAAGGACCACCACGGTCACACACCGCCAACAGCATGTGCGCACTACTGCGATGGTGCATCATTTGAAATTCATCACTCACTGGCGTTGCAATGGCGGAGCAGGCAATCCGCGGGGGCGGGGCAGGCTAACACATACATTTGAATGTGCACGTGGAAATGTCAGTTGGTACCCCCCCTTTCAGTCACATTGCAGCACCCACCGCAGACCGCCCGGTGCGGTCGGTCACCCACCACCTGGTGCGGGCGGTGGGTGACCGCCCTGTGTAATGATGTTACCCTGGCATGGATGGCCATGGCCAGTCACCCACCGCCGGGTGTGGGAGGTGGGTGACCGCCCTGTGTAATGATGTTACCCTGGCATGGATGGCCATGGCCGGTCACCCACTGCCTGGTGTGGGCGGTCACCCACTGCCGGGTGCGGGTGGTGGGTGACCGCCCTGTGTAATGATGTTACCCTGACATGGATGGCCATGGCCAGTTACCAACCGCCGGGTGCGGGCGGTCACCCACCGCCGGGTGCGGGCGGTGGGTGACTGCCCTGTGTAATGATGTAACCATGCCAGGGTAACATCATTACACAGGGCGGTCACCCACCGCCCGCACCCGGTCTGCGGTGGGTGCTGCAATGTGACTGAAAGGGGGGGTACCAACTGCCATTTCCACTTGCACATTCAAATGTACATGTTAGCCTGCCCCGCCCCCGCAGAATGTGTGCTCCGCCATTGCGACGCCAGTGAGTGATGAATTTCAAATGATGCACCATCGTGGTAGCGCGCACATGCGGTTGGCGGTGTGTGACCGTGATGGACCTTGACCATGCAGCCAATGGTACGCAGAATTTCAATTCTCAAGGATCATGTTCTGTGATGGCAGAAGGCGTACCGGGATGCCGTGTGTATACACACTGCATGTCTCCGCACACATGTAATGATTGTAGGTGTACATGTGTGTCAGGCCATGTCCGGAAAACGAGAATACTCGTTATGTCATGTAAATGGCCCCTGTCCACGTGTCACATTAATGTCCATTTGTTGCATGTGTGATCATGATAATGACCTTGCCGGTGCTTTACAAAGCACAGTGATGTGAGCCCAAGTTGCGTCAGATGTGCATGACAATGTGGTGACATATTGTTTTTGAAGTCACGCGTTTGTAATTGTACACATCTACACAGTCCATTAAGGCTGTGTACCAACATATTGATGCAGTCGTGAGTGTGTGTTTTGTGTGTGCAAGTAGCAATGATGGTAATCAGATTCGAAAGAAACGTGAGGTCTTCTGGATCTTTACCCTTGGGACGTTTAACAAGGGTTTGAACCAAGATTTACCCTGGGAGAACGCTATAATCTAAGAAAAAAGTAATTGTTATCAAGTAGTTTGCCACAACCTAATTTTAAATGTTTATAATTGAACATTTAATTGTTGGTCAAGGGATTGGGACATTTACGTTTAAATTCTGAGACCCGTCCTCCCCAATCTTGAAGCTGAACTGCGAATTAGGTAATGTTCTTTTAAATTTTAAAGACCGCCCCCTATCTTGGGATCACATTTAAGGGAATAGAAGAAGGACTTCTTGTTATCGTTCACTCAATCGCTTGAAGCCCTGACGGAAGGAGACGCGCCGAATCCCGCTATCACGAACACGGTAAGAGCCGACTCGACTCTGTGCCATACCTGCTCCTTTGCAGGTCAGCGGGCTCTATTTTTAACTGGAAGCCGCTTTAGCAAAGTTCCACTTTGGGGACTTTCTAGCGTTCTGTTAACTAGATAATATTCACGATGGACAATATCCCATTTTCTGTTATATCACCCCCAGAGTCTTGGACCATTACTACTTTGTAACCGGTACCGCGCCTAACGCAATTGATACCAGTGCGGGAATAACGTGCGACGATAGGACCCTGAAAAGCGAGTAAACACACGGACGTCTCCGCTTCCGCTCATCAAACCGGACTAAAATCCGCCAGGTAAACAAAACGCCAAGGGAATAGGGGAAAGGTTCATAAGTACCTGGATTGATCATTGACTAACCCCAAGGGATACATAACAAATAACTGTTACTCTCTACCTTTCCCTTACTCTAGAATGACCCTGGAAGAGTGAAACAATTAGTATTTCTAATTTTGACTGAATCTTCGAGTAAGACGCGGGGTAGGGCGGAGTTGAACCACGTCCTTACAAACCGTAGCACCTGATAGACACAGAGCCGTCAACACGCTCTGTGTTATTTACATCAACTAAAGCTGTCAAATAAGGTAAATTATGAAAGAATAGAAAATGTTAAGAGTAAACATTGCCTAAGACTGATAAATAGCATGAGTGACAAAATAAATAGATTAAGTCTATGCTTGTCGTATTTACACAGGAACTTTCCCTTCTGTGAACAAATATATAAGTAACGGATTTACCTACGGCTACAGAACCTGAGTCGCGGCATCATTTAACGCTGAAGACTCATTAAAATTCAAAACTGAACAGAGGAGGGAGTGAGAAGTTTGCAGTGAATACTGCTATACCAGGTAAAACCTCTAATAAAGATATATCTGTCAAGAAAATAAGGGTTAAGTTTGGAAACCGGTTTAGGTTGAGAAAATTTAAATATGCATCAAAAACTGTCTAAATCCTAAAACGATTTACATCTTCACTAAACAGATATCACATACCGTCCTCATCTAACATAGAGAAGGTGCCTCACTCCCAACTCAAGTCTCCCGAATAGCTGCAACTAAATGATGGTGAATATATACTGCTATTTGCTTTATTATTTAATTAATGCATTTCTAAAAGACTAGGAAGACAAGTCTCATACTGTTCTTTGATCCTGTCCATGAAGAATAAACCCCTAATGATTAGATAACATGTGTAAATAACAATACTCCTGCCCCGCCATATACCTGAATTCCCCCTGTTTCTTCTATAATCTTGAGACAATGGCTACCCATCTGGTCTCTCCAGTACTTTGACATAGGGGAATATAAAGTAATACAGTCACCAGTTATAAAATAAATACGCTCAGTTGGTTTCTACGATTCTGTAGTATCATATATATGTAAACACAAGTCTGGCTAAGGAAATGAATTTAATTCTGATTTTTTAATTATAAATGGACTGTTATGTACTGTTGTAATGTAGTGGTCACTCTCGGTTATTCAAAATAAGAAGTGTTAACTGTAACCTAGAAAATGTTGGCCTAATATCTATCTAAATACTGTTTTATTTTATCTAGAAGAAAAAAAGTGGCTGCATATTCTAAAAAGTCCTGATGAAGACAAAAGATTGTCGAAACGCGTTGACACAGCCCAAGTTCAACAAAACTTTAGAAAAACATCTCTAAAACTGAATCTTAACTGCTTTCTTCTTTTTGATTTTGATTCTGATTTTATCATTGTACTATGGAATTGTTACTCAATATCGATGCATCAAATTTATAACATCATACTCCATATAGATTCAAGTAATATTTATTAACTCATCTTTTTATCATGTTTTAAATGAATTTGAAATTAAAAATATACTTTTGATATCATAACAGTCTGTTTGTATCTATTGTTCTTTTTGTGTATTCATCCTAATGTGTTCATACAAATATTTTGTGTTAATTATTCTATGATTTAGCCAGTTCTTTGTGAGCCTAAGTCTGCCTGGGTGTGTGCTTTTTCAAAACGCGTTTGTAATTGTACACATCTACACAGTCCATTAAGGCTGTGTACCAACATATTGATGCAGTCGTGAGTGTGTGTTTTGTGTGTGCAAGTAGCAATGATGGGGGTATACATGCTTTCTGTGTATGCGTCTGTGTGTCGTATGTTGTATGTCCATGCCTGTCATGTGAGGATGCACAGCATTGTTGGTGGGGTCATGGGTGCATGAAGACAAGGAGGGTGTTTCCATGTTCGTGTTGTGAGTGCACATCCATGTGTGTCTGTGGGGATGCTTGTCCACACATGGGCCCTCAGTCATGTGATGTTGGCTGTTCTTTCAACATGTATGCACGTAGCATTGGACAAGTTTACACACAGGATGTTGTTTGTGGGTGAACAGTGTGTGTGTAGCTTTCTGTAGTGCCTTATATTTCTGTCACGTCACACATACAATCAGTGTCTGCAACATGTATTCTTTGTATTGTGTTGGTCAAGAAGTGATAGTGTGGCACAGCTGTGCGGTGTTGGACAATTGACATCTGCTACCATCTACTCCCACACAGGAGGTCTCCAAATGTGCATCGACCATACACTGTGCTGGAGTACATGGTTGAAGAGGAGGTGATCCGCAAATTCCGGCTTGATCGACGGACATTTCAGGACCTTGTAGCACAATTGGCACCTCATCTGCAGCCACGCAGGCCATATCCTGGAGCAATTACACCCACAGCAAAGGTGATGGCGGCACTTCACTTCTTTGCGACAGGCACATTCCAGTACACAGTTGGTCATGCCGGGGAGATGTCCCAATCCATGTTCAGCATGGTACTGTGGGATGTGCTGGAAGCCATGATGCATTACCAGGATGATTACATCCATTTCCCACGTCCGGCAGAGTTGGCTGCAGTGAAAGGGGACTTCTATGCCCTGGGCCAGATTCCACACGTAGTGGGTTCCATCGATGGCACACATATTGTTCTGGTTCCACCCCAGGCACGTGAACCCATCTATCGCAATCGGAAGCACTACCATTCAATCAATGTGCAAGTGGTGTGCCTGGCTGACAACATCATCTCTCATGTGTGTGCCAGATTTCCTGGGTCCGCACATGATTCACACATCCTGCGGAGCAGCATTGTCCCCCAACTGATGGCCAATCTGCGTCAAGAACGTGCATGGCTTGTAGGTGAGTGTGCTGTGATGACTACTGTGTTGTATGTGTGTCATGCTGTTCACACCAGTCTTGGTAATGATGTATGTGTCTGTCATCCCCCCACCTAGGTGACTCTGCGTACCCAAACCGCCCATGGCTGCTAAGCCCCCTACGGAATCCAACTACCCTAGGTGAAATGCGCTATAATAAGTCCCATGGGAAGACACGTAGGGTGGTGGAACGTACTTTTGGACTGCTGACGTCTAGGTTTCGCTGCCTGGATAAAACCGGAGGGGCCCTGCCATACTCACCCGGCAAAGCATGCAAAATCGTGGTTACCTGCTGCATGCTCCACAACCTGGCCTTGCACAAGGATATTGAACTGATCATGGACCCTGCTGATCCAACAGGTTGCTCAGCCTCCCATCGCAACCATGTCCAGTGATGAGGATAGTGGAGAGGAAGAAGGTGTAGTCCAGAGGCGTCAGCTCATTGATCGGTACGTTCCTTGATTGTGAGTAACTACCTCTTGTGCTGCTGTTCAATGCGTGATGTATGTCTGCTGGTGATGGGTGGATGCTGCCTGTTCTGTAATGTTCTGTTTGCACATGTGTGTGGGACATGGTGTACGAGCAATGCTCCCTGATGTGTGTCCTGTGATCCTCTTACTTTGTGATGATTGTGGTTTGTGGGATGTTGCATTATGTCGTTGTGTGATGGGTGTGATTCAGTTTCCTGACCTGTGCTTGTTGTTCTCTGATTGTCCCTAGGTCACTCACACAGAGCCATGATTCCAAACAACATTGATCCCTGCACCTGCTGATGACAACAACTGAGACAAACCTGTGTTTAAACATGGAGATCACACAGCCTTGAGTGTTTCCGTGATTTTTATTTACAGGGTGTAGATTTGTGTTAGTAGATATTTACAAATGTGTGGTGGAGGGGAAGTGTGAGTTGAAGGTCATGTCGGATGGCACCACTGTGGGGACACCACATTGTGTGATGTACACCTAGTCCAACAGGAGGTGGTGTGGCGCGGGATAACCACTCCCTCCAAAGAGTTGTTTGCTGCCCCATGAGGTCCACCATTTGGCCCATACGGTTGTCCATGGACCGCAACAGCTGGCAGGTGTCAAGTGCTCGTACGACGCTTGCACTCTTGCAATGGCATCCAGGGTCTCGGTCCCCGGATTGTGTGGGTCTTGTCCCCGCCTCGCCTTGCACCTGCCCTCGTGTTCGTGAGCTGTGGCCTCACCTGTGTCCTCCCCCGTCCACTCTCCCTGCTAGCCTGTGATGTTGATGGTCCATCATCGTCCGATGGGTCAGGCAGGATGGCACTGGCAGGAGTGGTGGTGGTGGTGGTAGTGATGGTGGTGGTAGCTGCACAGGTCACAGTGGCAGTAGTTGCTGTTGGTCCAGTGTTCAAGGTGGTGGAGGCAGGGATGTCCTGGAAGCCTGATGGCCCTTGGAGTGTAGTTGGACTGGCATCGTCCTCCGCACCCGAGGTGTCCAGGGGATCATCACCTGAGAGTCCAGGCTGTGAGGGGAGGCGACTGGTGCTGGCGGTTGCTGGTTTCTCCTGTCAAGTCTCGGTCACCTGAGGGACAAGAATTTAAGAATCAATGCTGTGGACATGATAGGTTTGTTGCTGTTACATTTCAATTTTCTAGGGAATCAGGACATGGTTGTTGGTGTCATCAAATTGGTGTGGTACACAGTACTGGGCATTATGTTGGTGTGGAGGTGGGGAGACAATACTTGGATATGTGTGGTCCTGTCCTGCTATTGGATGGTGCCCCTGTGAAGATGGCTACCTACATGTAAGTTTGAAGAGGGAGATCCGGTGGTCAGCACATGGTAGGCGGACTCCATCTTGATCTGGGATGGGACATGGGGGCCTGTTGGGAGTTGTAGTGCTGGACCCACCCCCACACCCACCCTCCCTGTAGACATAGGGGCCGGTTGGGAGTTGTAGTGCTGGACCCACCCCCACACCCACCCTCACCCTCCCTGTAGACATGGGGGCCTGTTGGGAGTTGTAGTGCTGGACCCACCCCCACACCCACCCTCACCCTCCCTGTACACATGGGGGCATGTTGGGAGTTGTAGTGCTGGACCCACCCCCACACCCTCCCTGTAGACATGGGGGCCTGTTGGGAGTTGTAGTGCTGCACACACCCCCACACCTACCCTCACCCTCTCTGTAGGCCTGTTGGGAGTTGTAGTGATGGGCCCACCCCCACACCCACCCTCCCTGTAGACATGGGGGCCTGTTGGGAGTTGTAGTGCTGGACCAACCCCCACACCCACCCTCACCCTCCCTGTAGACATGGGGGCCTGTTGGGAGTTGTAGTGCTGGACCCACCCCCACAACCACCATCACCCTCCATGTAGACATGGGGGCCTGTTGGGAGTTGTAGTGCTGAGCCCACTCCCACACCCACCCTCCCTGTAGACATGGGGGCCTGTCGGGAGTTGTAGTGCTGGACCCACCCCCACACCCACCCTCCCTGTAGACATGGGGGCCTGTTGGGAGTTGTAGTGCTGGACCCACCCCCACACCCACCCTCCCTGTAGACATGGGGGCCTGTTGGGAGTTGTAGTGCTGGACCCACCCTCACCCTCCCTGTAGACATGGGGGCCTGTTGGGAGTTGTAGTGCTGGACCCACCCCCACCCCCACCCTCATCCTCCCTGTAGACAGGGGGGCTTGTTGGGAGTTGTAGTGCTGGACCCACACCCGCCCTCCCTATAAACATGGGGGCCTGTTGGGAGTTGTGGTGTTATCTGCTTGACCACATGCAAGCCTGGGAATGTAGGAGGCTACATTTGTGGTTGATCATGGTGGGTGCATTTGAGCCCTGGCCTTCACATTTGGGTGACTGTGTGGTCCACATGCATGGATTGGAGCCTGGGAGATGTGTCTTAGCAGTTGTGCAAGGCAGAACATGACAGTGTGATATTTGTCATTGGTTTGTACTTACCAGCCTCAACTCCCTCTTCTATTCCTTCCAGACTCTCAGAGTGCAGTATGCCTAGTACCTTCTCCTCCCATTCGGCGTATGGTATTTGCTCCGCGGGACCGCCACCGCCAGTGTCGTGTGCCCGCAGGTGGTTCTTGGACCTGATGCCTTTCACCCTTGCCTTGAGGTCGTGCCACCGCCTCTGGTAGTCGTGTTTGGTGCGTGGCACGGTCCCTGAAGCATTGACTCTGGTCACTATCCTGTCCCACATAGTAGTTTTAGTTGCCAAGGTGGCCTGCTGCACTACGGTACCAAACAAATGTGGTTCGACATGGATGATTTCATCCACCATGACCTTCAACTCACTCAATGTGAACTTGGGGGATTTCTTGGGTGCCATGGTGTGTGATGTGCAAGGTGTTGGTGGTGTGGGGTGTGCAGGTGTGTGGTATGTAGGGATGGTGTTGTGGGGGTTTGTGTGGTGGGTGTGTTGGTGTTCAGGTTGTATGTGTGTTTGTGTGTGTCTGTTGTGTGTGATGTTCTGCCTCTTTCTTCCAGCTGTGCTGTGATGCAAAGTATTGTGGTAATGGGAGGGATTCCTTTTATACTCTGTGTGGTGCTTGTGTCCCAATGGTTTTTAGCAGTCAGGTGTTCCGTGGGTGTGGAGACTTGGGTGCTCTTGTTTGTGCTGGGGGGGTGTCATTGGGGCATGTAGTTGTTGGGGGAGGGTGTTCCAGGTGGGTGTGTGTCCTGTTTTTTGGGTTTTCTATTTACTTCCGTCCGACATTTTTGATTCGGTTTGACAGGGGTGATGTTCGTTTGGTCCTTCCGCTTTCATGCTCCGTTTGTCGATGCTTTTTTTCCGCGGCAGTCGAGGACGGTGGTGAGTTCCGCTGGGATGGCGGGGTTATCCTAATCATGCGCCCGGACCCTCCACAGGTCTGGCGGCGGTAGGGCCTGTTTCCGCAGTCATTGCGTCCGCGGTTGGTGTGTGATGACAGATGACAGAAATATCGTAATCACACCCGCGGTTTATCCGTGGTGCGCTCTGGAGTATATTTGCCGCGACCATGGCAGTCGGACCAGTTTTACAATATTAATATTAATAATACTGAAAAATGAAACTGATATATAATACAAAAGTGTTATTTTGAAAAATTGGATTGTATAATATTAACAATATATAATATTAATCTTTTTCTTTAAAAATATATCAACTTGTATACCATGATTTCAGCAATAACGTAATATGTAAAAAATATTATAAAATGTACAGTAATAAAAAAATTGAAATTTGAAAAATAAAAATGTTTCCAACTGTATGTACTAAATATATTCAAATGTTAAATATATTTTCATTTACTGTATTGTTTCTAAGTACCTATAATGTACTTGACTCAACTATACAAAAAAATATTTTGTTTAAAATAAAAAAGTACAAATACTTATATATTTGTTAAACATTTATACTTTCATTTATGATAAATATATTCTTTGATTTATGTACTCTCTGAATAATACAATAAAAAAATTCGAAAAAACTGTGCAATTTCTCTTTACTGCCTATAAAAAATATTACTACCAATATCCAAAAATGTATATATTGTGAAAATGTATATATATATACATATTACAAAAATTTAAATATACTGAAATATTTTTATCTTATAAAAAATATAATTACAATAATAACTATGTTCACACATATTAAAAATTTAAATTTATAAATAAATATATTAAATATAACTTTAAATATATTATACATTAAACATTACACACTTTATACACTTAAATATAATAAATATTTTTAAAAATAAAAAATAAAGCCACTATAATATAAAAATATTTTTACAAAAATTTCTAAAACTTAAAATTAATTATTTAACTATCCCCACTCCAATCTACATTTAATTAGGATAGGTGTTGGACACTGAACCTATTTAATTTACTATTCCCACTACAATATGCATTTAATTGAGGTAGGTGCTGGACACTAATTAATTTACTATTCCCACTCCAATCTACATTTCATTAGGGTAGGTGTTGGACACTGAACCTATTTAATTTACTATTCCCACTAAAATCTACATTTAATTAGGGTAGGTGCTGGACACTGAACTTATTTAATTTACTATTTTCACTCCAATCTACATTTAATTAGGGGGGTAGGTGCTGGACACTGAACCTATATAATTTACTATTCCCACGCCAATCTATATTTAATTAGAGTAGGTGCTGGACACTGAACCTATTTAATTTACTATTCCCACTCCAATCTACATTTAATTAAAGTAGGTGCTGGACACTGAACCTATTTAATTTACTATTCCCACTCCAATCTACATTTCATTAGGGTAGGTGCTGGACACTAAACCATAATAATTTACTATTCCCACTCCAATTTACATTTAATTAGGGTACGTGCTGAACACTGGACATATTTAATTTACTTTTCCCACTCCAATCTACATTTAATTGAGGTAGGTGCTGGACACTGAACCTAATTAAATTACTATTCCCACTCCAATCTACATTTCATTAGGGTAGGTGCTGGACACTAAGGCATAATAATGTACTATTTATTTAATTTACTATTCCCACTCCAATCGACATTTAATTAGGGTGGGTGCTGGACACTGAACCTATTTAATTTACTATTCCCACTCCAATCTACATTTAATTGAAGTTAGTGCTGGACACTGAACCTATTTAATTTACTATTCCCACTCCAATCTACATTTAATTAGGGTAGGTGCTGGACACTGAAACTATTTAATTTACTATTCCCACTCCAATCTACATTTAACTGAGGTAGATGCTGGACACTGAACCTAATTAACTTACTATTCCCACTCCCATCTGCATTTAATTAGGGTAGGTGCTGGACACTGAACCTATTTAATTTACTATTCCCACTCCAATCTACATTTAATTAGAGTAGGTGCTGGACACTGAACCTATTTAATTTACTATTTCCACTCGAATCTACATTTAATTGAAGTAGGTGCTGGACATTAAACCTATTTAATTTACTATTCCCACTCCAATCTACATTTAATTAGAGTAGGTGCTGGACACTGAACCTATTTAATTTACTATTCCCACTCCAATCTACATTTCATTAGGGTAGGTGCTGGACACTAAACCATAATAATTTACTATTCCCACTCCAATTTACATTTAATTAGTGTAGTTGCTGGACACTGAACTTATCTAACTTACTATTCCCACTCCAATCTACATTTAATTGAGGTAGGTGCTGGACACTGAACCTAATTAAATTACTATTCCCACTCCAATCTACATTTCATTAGGGTAGGTGCTGGACACTAAGCCATAATAATGTACTATTCCCACTCCAATCTACATTTATTTAGGGTAGGTGCTGGACACTGAACCTATTTAATTTACTAATCCCACTCCAATCTACATTTAATTAGGGTAGGTGCAGGACACTGAAGCTATTTAATTTACTATTCCCACTCCAATCGACATTTAATTAGGGTGGGTGCTGGACACTGAACCTATTTAATTTACTATTCCCACTCCAATCTACATTTAATTGAAGTAGGTGCTGGACACTGAACCTATTTAATTTACTATTCCCACTCCAATCTACATTTAATTAGGGTAGGTGCTGGACACTGAACCTATTTAATTTACTATTCCCACTCCAATCTACATTTAACTGAGGTAGATGCTGGACACTGAACCTAATTAACTTACTATTCCCACTCCAATCTACATTTAATTAGGGTAGGTGCTGGACACTGAACCTATTTAATTTACTATTCCCACTCCAATCTACATTTAATTAGAGTAGGTGCTGGACACTGAACCTATTTAATTTACTATTTCCACTCGAATCTACATTTAATTGAAGTAGGTGCTGGACATTAAACCTATTTAATTTACTATTCCCACTTTAATCTACATTTAAGTGAGGTAGGTGCTGGACACTGAACCTAATTAATTTACTATACCCACTCCAATCTACATTTAATTAGGGTAGGTGCTGGACACTGAACCTATTTAATTTACTATTCCCACTCCAATGTACATTTATTTGAGGTAGGTGCTGGACACTGAACCTATTTAATTTACTATTCCCACTCCAATCTACATTTAATTAGGGTAGGTGCCGGACACTGCACCTATTTAATTTAATATTCCCATTTAAATATCAAAATATAAAATAATTTTAAATGTATTATACATTTTCCTATTTCATTTTAAAATAAATTAATAATTAATTTATAATTTTTTATATATTCTAAAAATAATGATTTTTAAACACAACATCCCACTCATAATAATTTTAGAAAATATGAAATAAGAAATTTACATTTCCAATTTCAAATTAAAATTTAATTAAAAACATTTATTATTTTTTAAAACACTCCCCACCCTTATCCCTTATAAACCCAACATCACACTACAATTTTTTTTTTTAAATTAGAAATTTTAAATTTCAAATTCCTATTTGATTTTCAAATTTGAAATGTAATATTATTTAAAACACGCCCCACCCTTATCCCCTATAAACCCAACATCCCGCTCCTAAAATTTAAAATAAAATTTGAAATTTCAAATTCCTATTTCAATTTAAAATGTAAATTAAAAAATATTAATTTTTAAAATACTCCCCACCCTTATCCCCTATAAACCCAACATCCTGCTCCTAAAATTTAAAATACATTTAGAAATTTGAAATTTGCAGTTACTATATCATTTGAATAATTTTTTTTTAAATGTATATTTTTTAAAACACTCCCCACCCTTATCCCCTATAAACCCAACATCCCGCTCCTAAAAATTTTTATAA
This sequence comes from Lissotriton helveticus, assembly GCF_964261635.1. Classification (NCBI taxonomy): domain Eukaryota; kingdom Metazoa; phylum Chordata; class Amphibia; order Caudata; family Salamandridae; genus Lissotriton; species Lissotriton helveticus. The sequence continues at coordinate 1,507,098,855 of NC_136069.1, read as the reverse complement.
CTTTAAAATAATTTTTTTAATTCCTATAAAATAAACAATCATAACAATTACAAATTTACAACTTATAAAACATAATACAAGGATATTTTAACATTTCGATATTTTAACATATCGATTTTTATTATGTCGACATTACTTAACTCGATATTAAACACACTAATACAAAACGATATTTCACACTTCGATATACACAACATCGATATTTCTTACCTGCGATATTTAGGAGTCGATATTACTGCAAGTCGACATCAGGGAATCGATATTTTGACTGTGTACCGTTCCCAGTATCACTGTTATACTGTGTCTCAGTCTTTCTTCACCCTTTACCTCCTGGGTCAGGTCTCGTGTGGAATGTGGGGTCTATGACATGTGTGGGGTTCCATGTCAGTTGGAGGATATGCTTTCTGCTGCTGCTGGGTCCCTCTGGCATAGGGTTCCTATGCTCCAATAAACTGCGAGTCTTCTTTGGATGAACCGGCTCACTACAACCACCCAATTCTTTTATGCAACCAGAAGTGTTCCCCATATGTTTGCCCACATCAATAGTTTTTTCTAAAGAAGTATCTTTCAAATCAAGTAATTGTTCTTGGATCTTCAAATTGCTTAATCTATTTATCATCTGGTTTCTTATAAATTCATCTCTAAGATCTTTAAATTTGCATGTGACTGCTAATCTTCTAAGTGTAGCTACGTATTGACCAATTGACTCCCCGATTCTTGACCTCATGAAAAAAACTTGTGTCTCTCAACCACAATGCTTAGTTTTTTTACCATAGTTCTCTTCTAATGCTAAAGAGCATCCTCATACACATCTCCTTCTTCATTGTCAGATCCATCTGCATCTCTACCTATTGGAATTGGTAGGGTTTTTAACACTTTCCTCTCTTCCACCCATAAACAATTCTTTTTTAATTCCAATTTCCTCTTCACTGCATAAATATCCCCCCAATTGCCTCTATATAGGATACAAATGATTCCTTCCAATCATCTCAATAAATGGAAGGTAAATCTGGATGCTGTAAAAAAGGGAGGAGGGGGAATATTCTGAGTAGCCATCATCCCTGTTGCACAAACCAGATGAAATGTGCACTCTCTTGCGCTCTAACGCACTACCGTCCAGTGTAGCACAAGTTTAAAGTTGTTTCACAATTTGCTAGCTGTTAATTATGCCCTCATAGTGTGCCTATCACTAATGGAGATCAAACAGGTACAATGACATAAGCGAGAAGCATCTATTTCCTCCACAATGTATTACCAACCTCCTCCCATCAAATGTGTTCTTTTCCGCAGTAGAAGATTGACCACAGTGTCAAAAGGCTCGTTGCTCAGCCTCGAAATGAACTTGTAACCTGTTGCTAGGATACATTTCCTAAGTTGTCCACAAGATGCTGACACGTCTGCTTGAGGACGTACGTGTACACCGAGTCCCTGCCCATGATGGTACAGTGACGTTCTTCTTCCTGCCTTGATGGTGCTTTCTTCCCCCGGGTGCCGTGATTCCTCACTCCACACGGAATGTCACAGCGGAATGCCACAGCGTAGTCAACTATTCCAAGTAAGTGCACACACTGTCCAGGTGGCACATTCCTCACCACCAATCCTTGCATGCGCTATTCAAATGGCACCACTCACTATTACCAACGTGATCACCTCTCTTCACCAATTTCCAGTTTAAATAGAGCTCCAGGGGCCGCAATAAATCCTTTCCTACTCGTACCAGCTCATCCCCAGGTATTTTGTCCTGTGTAGTCAGGTGCATCCCATCCTAGTTGCCATTTTTGAGATGGCAGAACACACAGTATACAGTAAATCTTCTTTCGTAGTGTACAGGAATGGCCCCTGGGAGTTCCCCAAGATCCAGTGCAATCGTGCTCGCCATCTCCCTGAAACATGGAAATTCCAGCTCCAGAAGCAGAAGCCACATGCTGCATTGGAATCCAGCAACCATTACCAGGAAACCATGCATGACATAACAATTTAGAATATAACAGTCTTGTGTCCCTGAGGCCGAGAAATGGACCAAGGAAAGTGGGTGCTGTTTTATAGTCAGAGACAGGCCATAGCGAGTGAGAAGTTTGGCGTCCTCCGATCACATGTGCCTGTGGCCATTTGGTGTCCAATGCAAAGGCAGCTGATTGCAGATCTGTGAACGAAAGTCCTGCGGGATGCCAGCAAAGGTGATAGGCCCTTGACCTGTGAGAAACTGTCTGGACTCAATGAGAGAGGAGGGATTTGACACACCATACCTTCTCAATACTGCGTTCAACTGGACCACAGTGAATCTCTGAAAAGTTGTTGGGGCCTTGGCAGTGGGTGAACTTAGCCAGAGCTGCTGGAGCACAATATTAGCTTCATACCAAAGGAGAAAGTCAGACAGACTTGCCTGAGACCACTGTGCCACCTTGGACACCAATATCCTTGCACATGCTGCTGAGAGATCAGTGTTAACAACTGTGACAGCTCTGAGTGATGCTCTGGTCTTGACTTGCCCCACACTAATTACAGATGTCAAGAGAGCATGATGGACAAAAAGCAAAAAAATACTCTTCTGGATCTCAAGGTAAAGCAAAAAGCAAGGAGATGAAACTAATGGAGTCATGTGGAGAGCAGACATTTACACCAGAAGAATGAACCCTTTTGAATTCCTCAACCAAATAAGGACAATTATGGTGGAAAGATAAAAAAAATTGAGAAAGCAGTGAAGACTGTAATGAAGAAATTGGAGGGTATAACAAACAGAGTGGTCTGGTGTGGATAGGAGTAGTCAACGGCAAAGGGAAACCATGAAAGAAACAGAAACCAAGCTAAAAGAGACAACCTCTTCTGTGGAGAGCCAGGAAGCCTTCAAAACTATTGTGATTAGCAGACTTGTCCTCATGGGCTCTAACTGGGAACCTCTGGATAACCTGCTTGTTGAACCACTGATGAGGAATTTGGGAGTTCTGGCACAGATCCCGGCAGATTATATAAAATTAGGGATTTGAATGACCTGGTGAAATTGGGGGATGAGAGAATCCATCAAGAAGTGGCCAGTATCTTCAAACTGCTGCAAACATAGGAGAAACACATAACAGCCTGTGGCACTGTGACATTCACTATACTTAATACTAGGCCTGGGCAGTAAATTCTGTTCTGCTTGCGGAATTTGCGAAATGTTGGTAATTTCACGTTCAGCGGAGACAGCGGAATTGCCATAAATTCCGCTATCCGCGGCTTCGCAGATTTTTTTGCTTGTTTGCGAGATATTTCCCCCCGAGCATGCAAACAGCGCTCGCGAACAGGAAAAAAGCATCGCGAATGGGTGGAACAAGCAATTCCACGTGTTCACTGCACTTTTGCGTGTTTGCGAAGATTTTTTACCTTTTCGCGGAGATTTGCGTAGCGCAACTACGCAAATTCCACCCGTCCCTATTTAATACAGACTACAGGAGTAAAAATCCGCAGGCTGCAGTTAAGAAAGGAAAAGCGATGCTCTCTCAAGCTTGACTTCTCTTTTTACAGTCTTCAACCAGAAACACTTTCTAGGAAAGATGGCCTTATGGAGATTAAACATCGCCTGGCAAATAGGGACATAGCAGCCTCAGTTTGTTATTCCAGTGGAGCTTAGAGTAAATTATAGTGGTAACAGGTTTGTGTTCTCACAAATAGTCTCAGCTGAGCCAATTGTAGACAACCAAGTAAACAAAACCCCAGATTAAAGGTAGTTCACATTGTTATTATTTTAGTTGTTTTCACCTCCTCTGCCCCTCTGCCTTCAGTGACAGATACATGAGCTACCTTGCGAAGTATGGTTTACATACCAACCACACAAACAGAGTATTTCTCCCTTTTTCAATGAGAGGGATCCTAGGAGTGCAATTATTATCTGGCATTTGTACGAGGGGTTAATCTGTTTTTTAGCTGTGGTCTTATAACAAAGATTTAAACATAAAGGGCGGTTTCCAGTGTTAATTTAAAAATGGTAAAATTCCTACTCCTAAACTGGCGCATTTTATTCAGATTAATAAACCACAAAACCTTAGGGTGATGAACAATTCGTTGATGGCTGCTTTATTTATTTATTATGCAAGAGAGTTTCAAGTTACACCTATTAGAGGAACTTAAGGAAGACTAGTAAAAAAACTCAGGCACAACATAAGGACAGAGGTAGGCATACTTTAAAAGATATGCCTCTTTCATAAATAAGGGCCTGCATGGCATATGTTTGTCAAACAACTGAGGCTGGTATGTGTACTACATAAGTAATCTTTTAAAATGAGTGCCCAATGAGACCTAAAAGCATCATGTTTTGAGAAAAATTAAGGAAACATATTATATACTGAAAAATGTTATAGTTCTGTTGCGTGCTAAAATTTTAATTCGTATATATAGCATCAGTAAATCTGGAAAGTAAAATGTTAACACTAATGCTATTTATTATGCATAAAAGGAGGAATCTCTAAATGATCTGAAGTGAGTGGAAGGAAATGTGTAGTGTTCGTAAGCTCCTAAATAAATACATTTGAAATAAATATACTGTGATTATTAATGAGGCACCAAACATCTGTACATTATGGCACAGATTCCTAATTGGATAGCACTAGGAGAACAGTAAATTTGTAAGCAACGTTACCATTACCGCACAGTAACTCTGCCCCAGTGTCATCCAATTATGATGGGGAATTACTACGTGGGACCAGTTTTTCCGGTCATAAACTGATTGTATGAAATTGCAATGCAGCCAAATACCACGCATGTCTTTACAAGCACTTTTGTGCATGCATGTGAAATCTGAGACAAACTATAAAACCCCTGCAACTTTTGCATTTTTCAGTGAATTTCTAAGGTGTTTTAAATTCTATTTCCTAACTATAACAGCCCTGTAACATTTGTTTTTAGGGAATTTCGAAGGCTTTTTTAATTTTATTTCCTAAATGTAATCTGTAATCTTTGAGAGAAGGTGTGTGAGTGGCTGTATAGGTCTGTGAGGGGGTGTGTGAGTGTCTGAGTGGGTCTGTGAGTGGGTGTTTGATTATCTGTGTTGGTCTGTCAGTGTGAGTGGGTCTGTGAATGATGTTAGTATGTGAGTGCGTCTAGGAGTGGATGAGTGAGTGTATGAGTCAGTCCATGGGTGGGTGTGTCCGAGTTTAAGGGGTACTGTGTCTGGCTCTGTGAGTGTGTGAGTCTGTGAGTAGATGTGAGAGTATGTAAGTGGGTCTGTGAGTAGGTGTATGGGTTTTTGAGTCGGTCTTTGAGTAGGTGTGTCAGAATATGAGGGGCTCTGTATCTGGGTATATAAGTAGGTCAGTGAGTGGGTGTGTTAGTGTCTGACTGAGTTTGTGAGTGGGGGCATGAGTGGCTGAGTGGGTGTGTGAGTGCATGAGTAAGTCTGTGAGTGTGTGTGTGTGTGTGTGTGTGTGAGTGGGTCTGTGAGTAGCTTTGAGAGTATCAGGGTGGGTCTATGAATGGGTGCATAAGTATGTGAGAGGGTCTGTGAGTGGGTGTGTGATTGTCTCAGCAGGCCTGTAAGTGTGTGAGTGAGAATACGTCAGTCTATGAGTGGGTATGTAAGTAACTGAGTGGGTCTGTGAGTAGATGTGTGAGTGCCTGAGTAGGTCTGGCAGTGAGTGTGTAAATGGTTGTGTTAGTGGGTGTGTGATTGGGTCTGTAATTGGGTGTGTGTGAGTGGGGGTGTGATTGTCTCAGTTGGTCTGTGAGTGGGTGTGTGAGTGGGTGTGTGAGAGTGTGAGTGGGTATGTGAATGTCAGTGAGTCTGTGAGTGGGTGTGTGAGTATCTGTGTGGGTCTGTAAGTGGGTGTGTGAATGAGTGAGTAAGTCTGAGTGGGTGTGAGAATGTGTGAGTAGGTCTGTGAGTGAATGTGTGAGTATCTCAGTGGGTCTGTGAGTGGGTGCATGAGAGTATGAGTAGGCCTGTGAGTATCTGAGTAGGTCTGTGAGGGGTGTGAGTTGAACTCTGAGTGGGTGTGTGAGTGTTTGAGCCTGTCTTTGAGTGGGAGTGTCAGGGTATGAGTGTCTCTGTGTCTGGAAGAGTGCATGTGTGAGTATCTGTGTGAGTCTGTGAGTGTGTGAGTGGGTATGTGGGTAGATGTATCAGAGTTTGAGTGGCTCTGTGTCTCGGTATGTATGTAGGTCTGTGAGAGTTTGTGAGTGGGTCTGTGAGTGGTGGTGTGAGTGTCTGAGTGGATCTGTGAGTGGTACAAGAGTACCTGAGTGGGTCTGTGAGTTGGTGCATCAGTATATGAGTAGGTCTGTCAGTAGATATGCGAGTGGTTTTGTAAATAGGTGTATACGTGTCTTAGTTGGTCTATGAGAAGGTGCATGAGTGTGTGAGTAGGTCTGTGAGAGGGTGTGTGATTATCTCAGTGGGTCTGTGAGTGGGTATGTAAAGGTATGAGTCAGTCTGTAAGTGGGTGGTGAGTGTCTGAGTGGCACTGTGAGTGGGTGCATGAGTTTCTGAGCAGGTCTATCATTGAGTATTTGAGTTGGTCTGTGAGTGGGTGAATGAGTCTGTGAGTGAGTCTGTGAGTGGGCCTGCAAGTGGTTTAATAGGTCTTTGAATGGGATGTGGGAGAGTGTGAGTGGGTCTGTGAGGTGGTATGTGAGTGTCTGAGTGGGTCTCTGAGCTGTTGTTTGAGTATCTTTGTAGGTCTGTGAGTGGGTGTGTGAGTGTTTCAGTGAGTCTTCGAGTGGGATGTGTGGGAGTCGGAGTGGGTCTGTGAGTTGGTGCTTGAGTATCTGTGTTGGTCTGTGAGTGGGTACATGAGGATATGAGTGTGTCTGTGATTGGGTGTCTGAGTATCAGTGTGGGTCTGTGAGTGGGAGTGAGTGAGTTGGTCTGTGAGTGGGTGTGAGAGTATGACTGGATCTCAGAGTGGGTGTGTGAGTGTTTGAGTAGGTTTGTGAGTATGTGTGTGAATATCTGTTGGTCTATGAGTGTGTGGGTCTGTGAGTGGGTAGATGTGTTAGAGTTTGAGTAGCTCTGTGTATGGGTCTGTGAGGTGAGTGTCTGAATGGGCCTGTGAGTGGGTGCATGAGTGTCTCAGTGGGTCTGTCAGTGGGTATGCGAGTGGGCATGTCAGAGTGTGGGTGGGTGTGTCTCAGTGGGTCTATGAGTGGGTATGATTGTCTCAGTAGGTCCGTGAATTGGTGTGAGAGTGGGTCGCTGGGTGTGTGAGTGTAGGTGGGTCTGTGAGTTGCCGCATTAGGGTGTGAGTGGGACTGTGATTGTCGGAGTAGGTCTGTGAGTGGGTATGTGGGTGTCTGAGTGGGTCTGTCAGTGGGTATGAGAGTGGGTCTCTGGCTCGGTGTGTGAATGTGGGTGGGTCTGTGAGTGGGTGCATTAGTGTTTGAGTGGGTCTGTGATGATCTCAGTGGGTCTGTGAGTGGGTACGTGGGTTTCTGAGTGGGTGTGTGAGTCTGTGAATGGGTCTGTGGGTGGGTATATGAGTGTATGGGTGGGTCCATAAGTGGGTGCATGAGTGTCTGAGGGGGTGTGTGAGTATTAACCCTGGGGGCAAGACTACGCTCGGCCCACGGAGTGTACGTAGTGTTGCCTACTTTGCATTTTGCAAAGTAGGCATAGTAGGCAACACTACGCACGCTCCATGGACGGTGCGTAGTTGCCCACCATCCGCCTTCCTCCCGCCCTCTTCTACTTAACTAATTTATGCTTAAAAATACTTGAAATGCGCATTTGGATGGAAGATGCGATTGTCTGAGTGGGTCTATGAGTGTGTGTTTGAGTGGGTCTATTAGTGGGTGTGTGAATTAGTCTGTGAGTGGGTCTGTGAGTGGGTGCATGAGTGTCTCAGTAGGTCTGTCAGTGGCTGTGTGTGTGTCTGAGTAGATCTGTCAGTGGGTGTGGGTATGGGAGTGTCTGAGTGGGTCTATGAGTGGGTGTTAGAGTGTGAGTGGATCTCTGAGTTGGTGTGTGAGCGTGTGGGTAGGTCTGTGAGTGTGTGTATGTTTGAGTGGGCCTGTGAGTGGGTGTGACAGATTGTGAGTGATTCTGTGTCTAGATGTGTAAGTGGGTTTGTGAGTAGATGTGAGTGTGTGAGTGTTTCTGTGAGTGGGATGAGAGTGTTAGTGGGTCTGTGAGTGGGTGTTTGAGTGTCTGAATGGGCCTGTGAATGGGTGCATGAGTGTCTCACTGGGTCTGTCAGTGGGTGTGTGAGTGGGTCTGTGGGTGGGTGAGTGCATCAGTGGACCTGTGAGTGGGTGCATGAAAGTGTGGGTGTGTCTGTGAGTGGGTGTGTGTGTTTGAGTGGGTATATGAGTGGATGTGTCAGAGTGTGAGTGGCTCTGTGTCTAGGTGTGCAAGTTGGTCTGTGAGTGGCTGTGAGAGTGTGGGAGTGGGTCTGTGAGTGGGTCTGTGAGTGGGTATGTGAGTGACTGAGTGGGCCTATGAGTGGGTGCATGAGTATTTGAGTGGGTCTTTGAGTGGGTGCATGAGTATCTCACTGGGTCTGTCAGTGGGTGTGTGAATGGGTATGTGGTTGTGTGAGTGTGTGTTTGAGTGGGTCTTTGTTTGGGTATGTGAGTCTGTAAGTTGGTATGAAAGAGTGGGAGTAACTCTGTATCTGGATGTTTAAGTGGGTTTGTGAGTGTGTGTGAGAGTGTGTGAGTTTTTCTGTGAGTGGATGAGTGAGTGTCTGAATGAGACTGTGAGTGGGTGTGTGAGCATCTTAGTGGGTCTGTGAGTATCTGAGTGGGTTTGTGAGTTGGTGTGTGAGTGTTTCTGTGGGTCTGTGAGTGCATGGGAGTCTGTGAGTAGGTGTATGAGTACCTGAGTGGGTCACAGAGCTGATGTATGTTATTTCTTTTTAATTTATGACCAAATTTGCAGATCCACCACAATTTTACACTGAGGGCCATGCTGAGGGTCGTAGCGGATCCACAATTTCCGGCACATAAAAAAAGATTTAGAAGCCCATTTATTTTCCATCATGGCATCATGGCACCTCATACACCCCTATATTGCACACATGGGGTCAGGGTACATCTACCCTAACCCCTTCTGGTCATTTATTTGTAAATTCTCACAACTGGCAACTGTTCCCTGTTATCTAAAATGGTGGCCTCAACTTTCCTCTCAGGTTGGGGCCTGACAATCACGGCATTGCTAGTAGTGTGTGAATCCGTGGATTCCCAGCAGGGGATCTGCGGAGAGTTCAGGTCCCTAGAAAACTACATTTTCTTTTTTTTAATAACTCCAAAACTACTGAATGAATTCACACCAAATTACAAAAAAACACTCTTTCTGAACCAAGATCTAGCTTTCTGCCAAGTTTGGTGTTATTCCATCCAGCAGTTTGGGCCATGTCTAAAATCAATATGAGATATTGCATGGGGAAAACGAGTATTGTGATCCTCTTTTTCTCTGTACCTACTTGTTGAAGCAACCCCAAACTTTCAGCACATCAGGTAAAGTGAGTGGCAAACTAGTTTTGAAACTTTTGTGAGGATACGTCAAACAGTGCTAAAGTTATTGGCAAAAAGAAACACTTTTCCTATGAAAACTAGGTCCTAACTACGATGACCACCCGTAGGTTATATATATTATATATATATATATATATATATATATATATATATATATACTCAAAACAAAAGCCAGACTGTAGCCCTAGGTCCCCAGGGCAGAACAGATGACTCAACGATTCCGATATGAGGCAGTTGGAATTTAATGAGCAAAGCTGAGCAGAAACAAAAACTGACGCGTGTCGGGCGGATGCCCTTGATCACATTCAAATGTTAACCCATCATGCCTGAACTTAGTACTAGTACACACCATGTGACAACAATAGAGATGGAGAAAATACTACTACTACGTATCACTGGCATAGTTGTGAGACAGGATGGATTACAATCAGAATACATGATGTAAGTCTCCTCAAAACCAATTAATAAAATCAATAAATTCATTGATGTATAATGACAAGATTGTTTCTGCATGAATGCTTATACAATGGTAAAATACAGATATGTATACTCTTTATGGTTAAGATAATCTCAAAGAAAATGATACAGGTCTTCTGTGGTGTTGAGACCATTTGGAACCTTAGTATCAAGTTCTAGTATCATTTTAGATTCAAGTTGACGAAGCAATTTATCTCTGTCCCCTCCCCGACGGGGTTGGGGTACAGATGTCAAAACAAAGTAGCTGAGACATTCCAGATTGTTGTTATGCACAGCTTTGAAGTGTCTCGCCACTGGGTAGGAGTTGTCATTATTAACAATTGGACCTAGTCGGTGGCATGCTTCATCATCGGGCCCACCACAGTGGCACCGAATGTGCCCCGGGTGTGCTGCAACGCCAGGTGACTGCGGAGCTGGTATATTGCTGCGTGTGCAGTGAAGGAGTGAGAAGTGAAAGTTTAAAAAGCTATACAAGAGGTCCCAGCACCCGAGGGTTAACAAGTATTTAATAAACTGGGCCCCTGTTAGCTGTTTTAAAAGGTGAAAGGACAAAGTGGAGTAAATAATGATCTCCCATGTCCAGTGTGGTCTACATGTTTCTGCCAGTGCCTTTTCTATTATAAGCTGGCTTTCCTCAGGACCAAAGAGTAAAGTGATAAAGTGCAGTTAAATAATAAACTAATAAACTATATTAAGTGTTTGTGTTATTTCATTGGCTATGTGTCGCGCTCGCTAAGGCGCTGTAGCTGTTAGAGGGGGATTCCCTCAAGCTTTTTCTGTTATTTCTTAGTAAAAAGCCTCATGGGTCGCCTGGCAGAGAAAGAGACCGAGTAGTTCGGTCTGGTTCCTCCTTGGACCTATTCGTCCTTCTGCGGCGTCCGGGCGCCGCAGAAGGACGAATAGGTCCAAGGAGGAACCAGACCGAACTACTCGGTCTCTTTCTCTGCCAGGCGACCCATGAGGCTTTTTACAAAGAAATAACAGAAAAAGCTTGAGGGAATCCCCCTCTAACAGCTACAGCGCCTTAGCGAGCGCGACACATAGCCAATGAAATAACACAAACACTTAATATAGTTTATTAGTTTATTATTTAACTGCACTTTATCACTTTACTCTTTGGTCCTGAGGAAAGCCAGCTTATAATAGAAAAGGCACTGGCAGAAACATGTAGACCACACTGGACATGGGAGATCATTATTTACTCCACTTTGTCCTTTCGCCTTTTAAAACAGCTAACAGGGGCCCAGTTTATTAAATACTTGTTAACCCTCGGGTGCTGGGACCTCTTGTATAGCTTTTTAAACTTTCACTTCTCACTCCTTCACTGCACACGCAGCAATATACCAGCTCCGCAGTCACCTGGCGTTGCAGCACACCCGGGGCACATTCGGTGCCACTGTGGTGGGCCCGATGATGAAGCATGCCACCGACTAGGTCGGTGGGTGAGGGCTTTCAAAGGAAAACAAAACATTGCTTTTTTCCTTTTTATTGTCTGACGTACCTGAGTCACCTTTTATTCCCCCCTCCCCATAAATTTAGCTAGTCCTTATTGATACTTACATATAATACAGGGGATACGGGCTAGCGTACCTAGTCCTCTCTCTCTCGTTGATCTGTATATTATTAACAATTGCCCGGAGATGCTGTAATATCCTGGCGTGCACCGCAAGCCGAGTACTGCCAACGTACCTCAGGCCGCAAGTGCACGCCAGGACATACACAGCATACTCCGTCCTGCAATTGTAATTACCCTTGATCTGTACCGCCATTGGACTAAATGGAGTCATATAGGTGCTGGTGTTAACACCAAACTTGCAAGCTCGGCAACTCGAGCATTTTAAAAAAGCCTGGGCGTTGCGGGAACCAGGGTTTTTGTTTGGATATTTCAGAAAATGGATTAGTGACATGGTTGCGTAAAGTAGGTCCTCTCCTGAAAGTGATTTTAGGGTTATCAGGGAGTTCAGCTGAGATAACGCTGTCTGTTTGAAGAATTGGCCAACTCTTCGTTAGGATTGATCTTATTTTCCTATTTTGGCAGCTGTATGGTGTGATGAATCTCAGAACAGAATTTTCAGGGTCTTCACTGTTTGTTGATACAACTCCTTTCTGTTGAAGGAGGCAGTCTCTAGACTTCTGATTCATTTTGTTGACTGCTCTTTTAAGAGTATCAACATGGTACCCTCTTGATTTAAACCTGTTAAGAGCTTCCATCGTACACTTCTCCAATTCCCCTTCACTGCTGCAAATCCTTTTAAGGCGGAGCAGTTCCCCATAGGGGATGTTTTCAATTATATGATGCGGATGGGCACTGCTAGCGTGCAGAGTGGAATTGCCCGCAGTAGCCTTTCTATGGAGGGTGGTTGCCAACTTGCCTGACTTATGGTATACCTTAACGTCTAAGAAATCAACTGATTTGCTGCTGATATGATGAGTAAACTTTAAGTTAAATTCATTAGCCTTAAGTTTGTCAATAAAAGCAAGTGCACTCAATTCATCACCTCTCCAAATTAAAAACACATCATCAATAAATCTCACCCACATTTGCACATTTTCTGCAAAAATGTTATGATGCGTGCCCATGAGGACCTGCTTCTCCCAATAGCCCACGTGTAAGCACGCGTAGCTCGGGGAGAAGCAGGCCCCCATCGCCACTCCCCTCTTTTGTAAGTAGATGTCTTTGCCAAACATGAAAAAATTATGGTTGAGGCTCCATGTTACTAAAGCAACCAGTATTTTGCTGTGATTATAACAGTCTACAGGTCTAGTACTCAGGAAATGTTCAAGGGCCCTGAGTCCAATTTGATGTACTATGCTCGTATATAGAGCCTCTATGTCGAGCGTAATCAAAAGAGAGTCTTCTGTCCAAGCAGTATTTTTGATTTTATTCAAGAAATGTCCCGTATCCTTGATATAGGTGGGCAGGTTGACGACCAGGGGTTGCAGAAAGTAATCTATGTATTGAGCAATATGTTCACCCATACTATTGATGGCCGATATAATGGGCCGTCCTGGTACAGGAAATAGTTCTTTATGGACTTTGGGTATAAGGTAAAAACGTGCCATATATATATATATATATATATATATATATATATTCACTGAAAAAACCATAGGTTATAGACCATATATAGTTAGGAATTAGCATTTACAAAACCTTGAAAATTCACTGCAAAAACCATAGGTTAGAGACCATATATAGTTAGCTGGACATTTTATTGACATAAAACCAATGAAATTCCATATATAGTTAGTTGCACTAACTATATATCGCGCACCCGCAATCCACTGCTGATGATGTCACATATTACATCATTCATGACATGGTCAGTGACATCACTGATGACATCACTGATGACATCTCAAATGACATCACTGATGACATCACTGATGACATCTCAAATGACATCACTGATGACATCACTGATGACAACATCCAGTGACTGTATAATTCTGTAAAGTTAAAATATGTCTTACATATTGAACAATGAGTGGATGTATAAGTGTCTGGACGAAGGATTTAGTAGGTGCATGACTGAATGTATGAGTGACTGATTAAATGTGTCTCACTGAGTGCATGGGTTAGTGACTAAACTGTCTTAATTTGTGCATCATTATGTCTGTTGTTCTGTAAACTGCTGCATGTGTTGATCAGTAGCTATATGAGTAACTATATGGGTTATTGATTGATTGCCCAAGTATTTGTATGGGAGACTGAGTGTGTGTGTGGCTAGCTGGGAGGTGTGTGACTCTGTGCAGATCAATCTGTACTTGTATCAATGATTGTATAAGAAAGTAAGTATGTGTTAGTACATGTTTGAAAATGTAAGGTGCTCTATGTTTAACTGTATAGACAAGAAAATGGAAGTCTCATTGATTCTTTACAGGACTGACTAGGTGTGTAAGTAACTCCATGGATGAGTGGCAGACTGTGAGTGTCTGTATAGGTGTATGAGTGCATATGATAGTGTTGTAAAGATGAGTGATTGTATGTATGAATGATTGTATGGGTGAATGAGTGAAGGTGTGTGTAGACGTAGCAATCAGTGAGTGCGTATGTAGTAACTAGTATTGGTGTGTCAATGGTTTCAAAAATTATACTCTTTTTAACACTGGGTGAAACAGAGGTTATATTAAAATGTGAGGAGATGCATTGTATTGTCACATGAATGATATCATCAGTGATGTGGTCATTGATGTCAAATGAGATGTCATCAGTGATGTCATCAGTGATGTCATTTGAGATGTCATCAGTGATGTCATCAGTGATGTCACTGACCATGTCATGAATGATGTAATATGTGACATCATCAGCAGTGGATTGCGGGTGCGCGATATATAGTTAGTGCAACTAACTATATATGGAATTTCATTGGTTTTATGTCAATAAAATGTCCAGCTAACTATATATGGTCTCTAACCTATGGTTTTTGCAGTGAATTTTCAAGGTTTTGTAAATGCTAATTCCTAACTATATATGGTCTATAACCTATGGTTTTTTCAGTGAATTTTCAAGGTTTTGTAAATGCTAATTCCTAACTATATATGGTCTATAACCTATGGTTTTTTCAGTGAATTTCAATGGTTTTTTAATAGCAAATATCATAAGCTGTCGAATGTCAAGTACGTGGTAAGTAAAAACATTTTCGTGTTTATGCACACTGATCTGCTTTGAATGCTGCCCCCCACCCCTCATTTCTATTAGGAGTACTCTCTCTTTGCAGATAGTGAAGGGTAGTTAACGCAGCCCTTTGCCCCCTTTGTAATCCGTCGTGCCTGCTTCTCTCTCCATTTGATTGATTGTTCTCTTTGGTTCATTCTCTATTTACAAACAAGCACAGAGTCGCAATACTCTGTTTAGTCTTTGCAGATAGCGAAAAACCGTGTAAAAAAACAAAAGGAATCGAGCAAAATCAGTAGGCCACTAATGGGATCTCTTTTTGACCTCGCTAAAATAGAAACATTAGGAACAACCTGTTGAAAATAGCAATGCGTATGTACATAAGCGGCGTTCATTTGTGTTCACAGTACCCCTTGTTGATTGTTTGAATCGAGCATTGAATTGTTCGAAGTTGGTTCTCTTAAGGATCTTCTCTGCCTGCAAACGAGGAAGAATAGGAATATTCTCTCTCCCTTTGCAGATAGTGAAGGGTAGGTAACGCAAGCCTTTAACACGTCGTACCTATTTCATTCCTCATTGATTGATTGATTGTCCGAACATTGACTGTTTGGGAATTAGTTCTTTTTGGAGGTATTCCCTGTTTGCAAATAAACGTAGGAAAATCTTTGCAAGTAGTGAAAGGGTACGTAATGCGGACCTTTCTCCCCCGTTGTAATCTGTCATGCCTATCTACTCCCCACTGATTGATGCACCTGTTTCACCCGGACCATTTACTAGACATACGTCATCTGGCCCGACCAGAGAGCACCCCTAGTGAAAAGGACATATGCAATAATAACGAAGTGATCACTGTATCCTGTTAACAGAAACTTTAGCATGAAACAACCTGGAAAGAAAAGAATAGGAAAACGAAAATCAGTAGGCCACTGATGAACATGAACTTTTATTAAACAACGAACAAAGAAACGATAACATAACGTAATGATAAAACCTATTAATGTCCTAGAAACAAGAAAACGTTAAAATATGCCATTGGTGAGAGACCAGAAAAACAGTAAGAGAAACCAAATCACCCCTCGCTGTCCCACCGCCTGCCACGCCAAAAAAATCGATAGACTAGGGAAAATGCAAGTCAGTAGAACATCCGCCCCCACTCTGGAAACTTCCAAGGTGGGGCAGGGTTCCGGCTACGCCCAGCCGGGAGCAGCCCATATAAGGCAGGTCCTGCTGCCACGCCTCGGCCAGGAGATCCTAACGTAGGGTGTAGCCGGAGGAGAGGCCGAGACCAGCGGGACCCGGCCAGGGGATTGCCTTTACAACGCTGAACAGTTGCAGCGGGGGGGAATGTCTCCTCGACCCTCCCCTCTCTCTCCCAGTCCGGCCGCGGTGGCCCTTGAGAGTTGCAGGTAGCCCCGCCACATGCTCTTCCGGTCCGGCCACCAACGGTCGGGGGGCCGAGGCCGACGGGATCCGGCTGCAGCCGATAAACCAAGAAACCCGTTCATGGGGCCAGAGCCAGGGGCGTCCGGCCGACATCTACCGGAAGCCCGGCCCGAAGACGGACGGGACACTTCTTCTTTCTTGTATAATTGCTGCAACAACCCTGGGGGGGGATGTCTTGCACATGCCTCCGACCCCCCCCCCCCTCGTCCTCATCGCCTGGTCCGGCCATAACAAATATCAAGCGAGACGCCGTGGGGTGCACTGGGAGGGAGAGACGGTGCAAACAGGCCTCTCCCGCCTCCCCAGTGGAGGCTTCCCAGCTGCACCCTCAGCGCTCCAGGCGCCCGGAAAAGAGTTCTTCCACTGTGGCCATGCTGCAACGTCTCGCCCGGCAGGGTGGAGCCCGTCCGCTCATTTGACCCCGCGATCGCCAGTAGCTACCGAACTCTCAAAATGGCGGTCGACCTGGCAAGAGCGGGCCCAGCATAAAGAAATGGCCCGGTCACTGGTTGACTCCACCACCGTAGTCCTCCACGACCTTGAAGATTCTAGAGGAGCCGCGGGAGTCTCCGACCCCCGATGGGGAATGACTGCCATGATCACCCGTGGAGTGACGAAACTGTATCTGCGGGACGTCGGCGCCAGCCTCACTTTGAATTACTAGAATCCTGCAGACCTCACTTCCGGTGAAAGCACAGTGTGACCCGGTAGGAAAAATTGTTGCACCCCCTCCCCTTCTTGACTGATAGTTCAAACCACCGATCCTTTCCTTTGCCCTTTTAACGGAACTTTGGACTGCCTCCCCCTCTTTTACATTTTCTAGAGAAAACAAAACATTAACCACTACATTAGCATAGCAGTTGACACCAGAACTGTTTTCAAATTGAAAACCAACAACATCTTCAACAGAATCCTTTTTGTTTCTGCTGTGACCCTGCTACAGCACAGGCATTGTCCCCAGCAGTAATTCTGCAATGCCGGTAAGAATAGCTGTGGTGCCTACTGGACTCACTCACCCCCGCGGCGCCCCACGCCGTTATGTGCTGGGCGGCAACTTGCTAGACATCACTTTCGTGCCATCTAGATTTCAGCGCGTTCTGCTGCCTTGGAACTATTCGCACAACAGACCGCTACTGACAAGAATATTTCATTATTGGTGCTGTCAATTTCAATAAATCTATTGGATAATTCAAAAGAAATTGCCACGGTCTCTTCGTTGTTTAAATGTTTTTACTGTTTTTGTTTTGTTGTATATATTTATATGTTATTAAAGTTTTATATTCCTACTACTTTGTTGGAGTGCTATATATTTTTAATGTGACACATAATTGTAAAAACTTTGATGTACAAAGAGTCATTCCTGGAATCTTCCGCTTCAGGCTCGGTCCCCTCCCCAATCACAATACAGGATAGTTTTCAGATAGTAGGAACACGTGTGGTGTGACGGATCTCATCGGGTGTGGGCCTTGATCTACTATAACTCCTTTGAAGTGGGGTGATTCTTTACAGCTGGGGCCATAAACTACATCTGCAGGGCTAGCTGATAGCCTGGACAATCGGACACAGAGGAAGAGGAGTGTCAGAGGGTGCGGTAGTGAATAGGGCGAAAGGGAGGTGTCGGGCGGGCACAGAGTGTGATTCTCAGGGAAGAGCAGCGCAGATGGGGGGAGGTTTATTGCCCATGCATAAGACAGAGAGCGGGGGTGACCAGTGCCTGGGGAAGATGCTTGCGAGGGTGAGGAGCCATGCTACGAATCGACAGCGTGCAGAGAGTGGGTCTGGTCAAGACATCTAAAATGGCTGCCGTGCACGACAAAAGTGTGGCATTTCAAAAAAGGCAAGATGGCGCAGACAATGTTTTTCAACACTTCCTCATTTCCTTCGAATCGAACGTTAACAGACGTTGGGGCATATTACCAAAGTTAAGCGATATTTATCGCTAACGATGCTTACCAACGAATTTTTTACCGCTAAGCATCGTCAGAAATTATCGAAGATAAACCTTGCTATTATCAAGGTTTATCACAAATGCGATAATAAACGGCCGCAATGCATGAATATCGCTAAAAACTCAGCGATATTCATACATTACCGAGCTAATGCTCTTAGCCATGTTATCCACCTCCCATTGGATAACATGGCTAAGAACTGCTCAGGGCAGGTGTTACTTTTTGGAGATATTCGCGCTTAGCGCGAATATCTCCAAAAGTTGGTAATAGGAGATAGATATCTTGCATGTTGTAATGCAAGTTATTGTGGTATATGGAACTCATACCATAATCTCTCAGGAAAGCAGAAACTGATCCTTTTGGGACCGCCTAAAAAGGCCTAGGGGGTGAGGAGTACTCTACTTTGCCCCCTTTTCACGTTCCGAACTATTTTATTTTACTCTCTTCTGTAATTACACAAAATAGCAGCGATAAGATGCATCGGAGACACACAGTGAGAGAAAGGAGACCGGAGATGAAGAAGAGATGTCAAATACACATTGGAGATAATATAGTGGCAGAAGGGAAGTAAATATGAGTAAACTTACCATGTAACATAAAAATGTTGCACTCTATACTATAAGTCTCATTTTATACTACAATCACTTCGCTACAACCTCATAAATTAAAAATAAAAATGAATAATGTCTCAAACAATTTTTGATTTCTAAATATAAATTTATTCTTCAGAATTTTCTAAATTTGAAAGAACTAGTAACATGTCCTCATCAGCAATGTCCTCATGAAAAGTCTGCAATAATGATTCTTGTAACTCTATGGTCTCCAAACACTCGATAAATTCGCCATCAAGAGATTGATCAAAAAAATCATTCAAGTCATCTCCTCCTTCTGACAATATTTCATTATTGGTGCTGTCAATTTCAATCAATGTAGTGGAATCATTCAAGTCATCTCCTCGTGACAGTATTTCATTATTGGTGCTCTCAATTTCAATCAATGTAGTGGAATCATTCAAGTCATCTCCTCCTTGTGACAATATTTCATTATTGGTGCTGTCCATTTCAATCAATCTAATGGAATCATACAAGTCATCTCCTCCTTGTGACAATATTTCATTATTGCTGCTCTCAATTTCAATCAACGTAGTGGAATCATTCAAGTCATCTCCTTGTGACAATATTTCATTCTTGGTGCTGTCCATTTCAATCAATCTAATGGAATCATACAAGTCATGTCCTCCTTGTGACAATGTTTCATTATTGGTGCTCTCAATTTCAATCAATGTAGTGGACAATTCAAAAGAAATTGCCACGGTCTCTTCATTGTGAGCCATTTTATTTTGAAATTGCTTGCTGTAAATTGCAGAAAAAAATAATCACTTTCATTTATCGTTTTTAGTAATACATAATATAAAACTAACTTTATCAAGTATTTAGTATAACAGAAGGACTGCAAATAAATAACAGAAAACATTTTTCAAATTATCTTCAAGTGTACAACATAGTTCCCCTTACAAATTAACAACTCACCTTTTTAAAAGTAGGAAAAGTGTTAGTACTGTGTAAATCAAACACCAGAAATTCACCACCAAAAATTCCTCACAAATGTACCTCAGACAGTAGTATCACAAAATGGCTGTGGTTTCCTCTCATTTGATATATATACATAACCAATTAACTTTCATCACACACAAATACAAAACCAAAGTAACATTTTAATTGGTTCTAAATTTCAACACTTTCAAATGTGTTTTCCTCATGCAATTTTCCATAGGACATTTACATACGTCTACAGCCTGAATGGCTGAACGGAATTACACCAAACTTGGCAAAATGGTACATCAAACCTAAGAGGTCAGGAAGGATCTACTATGCCCCCTTATGGTCATTTCCCCCTTCGCTTTGGCCTCCTCTTGTCTCTCAATCCTACCGAGAGACAAGATGGCGGCCGCTACGGACTGTTTGGAATGTTGACAGACGCCGGAGAACCAATCAGCTTCGCAAAGCTCCGTAACGCGAAAAGTACGCGAAGCGGAGCGCTGTTACAGATATATATCTTTTTTTGAACGTTAATTTCTCAAAATCCACTGGAGCACATATATTGAGACCTAGCAAAGGCACATCGGGCTACCAGTCCCTAATATTTTACCAAGTTTCGTGCAAATCCATTCAGCCGTTCGATTATTATTATTATTATTTTTTTTTGCCCCGCGGGGCCCTTTTAAAACCTCCACATCAAACCTAGGGGGTCAGCGAGGATCTACTATTCCCCCTTATGGTCATTTGCCCCTTCGCTTTCGCCTCCTCTTGTCTCTCGATCCTACCGAGAGACAAGATGGCGGCCGCTACGGACTGTTTGGAATGTTGACAGACGCCGGAGAACCAATCAGCTTCGCTTCACAAAGCTCCGTTGCGCGAAAAGTACGCGTCCTGGGCCGCTGCCCGGTCCGCTGTTACAGATATATATCTTTTTTTAAACGTTAATTTCTCAAAATCCACTGGAGCACATATATTGAGACCTAAAAAAGGCACATCGGGCTACCAGTCCCTACAATTTTGCCAAGTTTCGTGCAAATCCATTCAGCCGTTCGGGCTAAAAGTGAGGCCAACCGCCCTATGGAAAACTCAATGTTAAAAACACGTTTTGGGACCCCCTTTTTTCTCGACCCCCCCTGGACGAAACCCCCCCCAATTTTCAGGGGCTGCTCAGAAACAAAATGTGCCATTTTCCTGAAAATTTCAGCCAATTCCGTCCACAAACGCCAAAGTTATTAGACATAGAATTTTCAAAAAACCCATAGAGAAAAAATCCTAACTATATATACCTACTGGCGACCGCCAGTAGGTAATATATATATATATATATATATATATATATATATATATATATATATATATATATATATATATATATATATATATATATATATATATATATATATATATATATATATATAACATTTCTATGGCAAAATGAAACCCCTTATTTTGTTCCTTTTCAAATTAAATGTAGTAAGTGTTACCACTTTATTCCAATCAAGATGACTTCAGGTGTGCCATACTTTTGTCATAAGTAAGACTGTTAGCGTTCTAGTTGTTCTTTAAAACACTCTGGGACATTCTGTCACTGGGCTATAGTTGGGCTACATCTGGCTGATATTTGGGCTACATTTGTTTTTTTTGTCTCTGGCGGCCATCTTTGGGCTACATTGGGCTTCATTGGGCTTCATTGGGCTACATTGGGCTACATTTGGGCTCCAACATATATATAGCCCAATGTAGCCCAATATATATTTTTCAAAGTTAATTTTCGTAAAAACCACTGGAGCATATATCTTGAGACATAGCAAAGGCACATCGGGCTACCAGTCCCTACAATTTTGCCAAGTTTCGTGGAAATCCATTCAGCCGTTCGAGCTAAAAGTGAGTCCAACCGCCCTATGGAAAACTCAATGTTAAAAACACGTTTTGGGACCCCCCTTTTTTCTCGGCCCCCGCTTGACGAAACCCCCCCAAATTTTTAGGGGCTGCTCAGAAACAAAATGTTCCATTTTCCAGAAAATTTCAGCCAATTCCGTCCTCAAACGCCAAAGTTATTCAACATAGAATTTTCAAAAATCCCATAGGAAAAAAATCCTAACTATATATACCTACTGGCGACCGCCAGTAGGTAATATATATATATATATATATATATATATATTACTGCTCAAAGCTTGGTGTCGTCGTGCGAGATGCACTCAAGCAGAGATGAAGAGCTCCAAGCCTCAGCTCCATTTAAAAGGTAAAAAGGCGCCAGCCGGCTGTTACCTTTCACAGTCCTGTTTCCATCTTAGCCTTACGCGTTTCAAATTACTTTCTTCATCAGAGGCTGATGGTGAAGGAAAGCAACGTGCATTGTCCAACCACAGTTCCATATATTGCCAAATAGTGCGCCCTCTGATGGGCTGCTCTTGATGAGACTGCGCAATGTTTTGTGAGAGTTGTAGTCGGGGAAAACATTTTTTGCATCCATTTCATCCTCGTTGCTTCTTTAACACTGTTGGTACATTAAAGGCTATGGATTGAGCCCCAGTCAGCGTTGCCTTCTAAATCCAGCATCTCTGCTCCATAGCAAAGGCTTGTGAGATACTCGCCCCTATGGCCCCCTGCTTCATAGGGTAGTGCATCTCGGCGGCAAGACCGCCGCCTCAATATTCCTGCTCAGAGCTTGGTGTCATCGTGCGAGATGCACTCAAGCAGAGATGAAGAGCTCCAAGCCTCAGCTTCATTTAAAAGGTAAATAGGCTCCAGACGGCTGTTACCTTTCACAGTCCTGTTTCCATCTTAGCCTTACCCGTTTTGAATTACTTTCTTCATCAGAGGCTGATGGTGAAGGAAAGCAACGTGCATTGTCAAACCACAGTTCCTTATATTGCCAAATAGGGCGCCCTCTGATGGGCTGCTCTTGATGAGACTGTGCAATGTTTTGCGGGAGTTGTAGCCGGGGGAAAAACATTTTTTGCATCCATTTCATCCTCGTTGCTTCTTTAACACTGTTGGTACATTAAAGCCCATGGATTGAGCCCCAGTCAGCGTTGCCTTCTAAATCCAGCATCTGGAGATGTCATTAGTGATGTCATGAGTGATGTAATATGTGACGTCATCAGCAGTGCATTCGGGGCGCGTGAGTTATAGTTAGCTAAACTAGGTATGTCCAGTAAGTGTCACAGACTTGCATTGCAGAGAGGTGTCAAATGGGGCATGGCCTCGGACCACCTCTCAGCAACGCAGCTCTGTGATGCTTACTGGAGGTACATGGTGGACTAGTTGGACCCAGGGACTCTCAGGATTAAACAGGACTTCATTCCCCAACTTAAAATGCGCTACAGGGAGTGTTTACACATGTCACCTCAGGCCCGTCCCCTCCCTTCACCACTGTGTAAACACGCTCTGTGGCCGTTTTACTTTGGGAGATTAGGTTGCCTTGAATCCTGAGGGTCCTGTGGAAAAGTAAATTTTGCCATGTTCTGTGTCCCTACGTGTTCCCCATCTTATGATGTATGTGCATGATTAATATGCATATGTATTCCCCATGATCGATTAAAGACGCAATTACAGTTGTGTCCAACTCCAGTATGCCAGTTTCCAGTTTTCGTGAATACAACGAATATCAGGCCTATGTAAAGCTACGTTGCCACGTTTCACAGTGTGCACGTTATTTCATTGTAAAGTCCCCGTTTCTAGGCCTCAAAAGGGCCCAGACTCAGATTCAGCTCCTGTCTCCTGAACCCTCGCTGAGGAGCGATACAGCCCCCACCTGTATCCCTGACCCTTCACTTACTTCCTGCCTCACAGTGCCCGGCTCGGCCTGGCTCTGCCTCCAGTCTGCCAAGAGTATGTTATGATTCTAGTTATCAGTCCAGCCCTCCTTCTCTGCATTCCTAAGCTACTGAATCGCATCAATAGTTTCCGTCATGGTCTAGCCTTTACGTCTCCATGTAAGAGAAATACTGTATTAATGGTCATTTAATATTCCTCAACACGCACTACATGTAGAATAATGCATGCACCAGTCTTAGAGTCTGTTAGCCTTTACCCTGATAACTTTTGGATTCTATCAACATGCTCTCTAAACATCAGATACTAGATAGTGTTTAGGTACATGTCGCTCTGACTCTCCAGACTTTCGTCTCTGCTCCTAGCGCAGAAGTCATAGCCCCCAGCTTCTCCCTAGTAACACGTCATTGTCAGTTTGCGCGCACCACTAGGTTAGAGGTCCCGGCTCCTTAGGTAGCCCCCTCCATGTTTCCGCCCCATTTATGACATATTCTGTTACGTTTACATCACATGTCTATGTATACGCCTCCTGTTACACCCACTTTCACCCTTATCTTTCGCGACTGCTACACACCCCACCCACTGCTCCGCCTACTGTATGTACTTTAATGCCATTGTTTTAGTATATATACGTGTGTACTGTTATTAAAGTGTGCTAGCTAGCCATCCCAGATCTTGCCCGTGCAGGTTGTCCTGTTCCTGTCCTTTATGCTGTATTAAACCTGCAAACTCCTACTACCTCGAATCTTGACTCTTATTTATTGAGCTATCTGTTATTATATATCTAGTCAAAAATAGAGGTATTATTTATTTATTTACCACATAATGGCGCCCGAATAGGGACCTGCCCTTTCCCCACGCGCCGGTGAAGCCACGCAGGCCCCCTGATCCTCTGCAGCCGTGACGGAACCATACCGTGCACGTGCAGATATTTCTGCTTCAAGTATCCCTCAGGCCCACGGAGGAGACGGAGGTTGCGGTCCAGCATCCAGACGAGGCGGTGGAGGAACGCGGCGAGTCCCGACCAGAGCCCAAGCCGAGAGTCCAAGGTCCGAGGTACCCGGAGGCCCACCGGTAACAGAAGTCTGAAGTTCGTCCGTCCGGCGTCGAAGCAGTCCAGTCCAGTCCGAGCCTTCCGTTCTTGCTGCCCGGTGAGTACCGTTGCTGGGGTAGTATCTAGACAGGGTCAATTGCATTGTCTCTGGTCCGTGGGTTTGGGGTACACAGATCCAACACGAAGTGTCCACTTAGGTGGATGCGGGTCCTGACGTGTCTCTTTATGAGACCGGTAAGTTTCGTACTGTTTTAGCAGTGCACCTAGTTCTGTTCTAGTCCATTCTGTTCTCGAGAAATTCTGTATTCTGTTTCCAGTATTCCAGGTAGTATTTTGTCAGAACTGTTATTTTAAATGTCATTCATGTATTTCAATGTCGTGGTATGAAAGTGGAGTAATTATCGTGTTCATTGTGTATTGTATTGTGTCTAGACTACAGTTCAGTCATGCCTTTGTTTTCCAAACTACGTCAGTTAAAAACTAGAAAAGGTCTGTTAGAAGAAGCAGTTCCTGTCCCGCCTAGGGACAGTCCAGGTCATTTTATGTATCAAAAGCATGGCATAAGTGCCATATTGTATCTAGATTTATGGGTGGAGTACACCAAACAGTTAGAAGAAAAGTATAGATGGCCCGTATCAGGTACGTGGGATGCCGAGTGCATCATGCGAGTAGAGGAAGTATTATGGAAAAAGAAAGCCAGACAGTCACAGAAAGATGCCATCGAGTTATGGCGCAAAGAATCTCAGAAAAGAACAGAAAAAGAAATCAGAAAGTCGGAATTAAATAGAGAATCCACAGAAAGAGCCCAAGAAAGGGAACTAATCGAGATAGGTGAACGAGTTAAAACCGAACAGTCAGACAGACAGAGAAATGCCCTTATTAAGGGTATGTATCCTCTTCTTGCCGAGGGCTTGCCAAAAGCAACCCCGGAAGCATCCAGTCATTTTCCGCCACCCTTAGTTCCGACCAAGCTACGTCACAAACCGACCGCAGCCGATATTTTTCTCTCGTCCTATTTGGACGACACAGTCCCAGAATATGCAAATCCTACTCAGCCAGCTCCTGTAAATAATGTAATTCCTGCTCCTCCAGTCACCGGGGCACCTGTTGCAGTACCTGCTACGGTACCCCCGGTCCAGCCCGTAGTACAACTTCCCGCCACATCAGTCACTCTGCCAGCACAAAGAATATCAGTCGATGATTCCAGTATAGGGGCCACAGGAGGAGGTCCTCCTGGTACCCCGCCGCCAAGTAGGCGTTTAGGAGCAGTAGAGTTACATGAACGTGCGTTACAGCGTACGCCCAAATTTAAGTCCGTTGCAGAAATCAGGGGAGCTCTTACTGAATGCTGTTATGATCCAGTCCCAGGCGAGGATGGTATGGTTATATATTCCATACGTATAAGACAGGTGTCCGAGTATTTGGTCACCCTACCGAACATGAAAGAAGATCTAGACAGAATGTATCGTTTCATTCGTACAGGACAAGATCCAGAAAGTATTGCTGAAGTCATGTCTCTCAGGAAATCCGAGACCCAGTTTATGCTATTAAAGTTTCTGATCAATTGTTTAATACGGGAACAAGATTCCCCGACTAAAGATCCGACCGAAATGAGAATCCTGACAAAGTGGAGTGATAATATAGCCGAGGGTAAGCACAAGACACTCAATAGTATAGAGCATATGTACAAGAAAATTCGTAAAGAAATAATAAGGTTACACGAACAACGCAGTGAAGCTCTAGGGAGCGAGAAAGAAAATGACTCTTCTACTGAAGAGGTAGAGGACGAGAATACTGCCAGAATAGCGTATGTAGGTAAATTTAGATTTCCAGACCGACATTTACGCCTAGAACACAAGAAAGTTTTTCATCTTTCAGCACCGGAACAAGGCTCTCTAGAACAAGTATTTCAAGCTACAGATCACATTCTGAAATCACGAATCGGTTATAGTGAGTTAAGTACCATGCATGAACAAGAACTAGCTCGATCAGCAGTCCGATGGACTACTGATTCTACCACTTTTCCAGACGAAATAGTGGCACAAATGTTTCTGAAACTGCCCCCAGCCGAGCAGCGACTGGTGGGTATGTATATGATCCAGCACCTCATTACATTGTATGAGGGTCAACATTCTGATCCAGGCCCGTTACATGATGTCCTGAACGAGTTACTCCAGTATAGATGGAAAGGTTTAGGTACCGATTTAATTAGTGTCATTCTAGAACAGCGCCACAAATATAGTATGTTTTTGAACCCGCATTTTGTTCATGTCTCACTTCCAGAAAGTAAACCGTTTTATATATAGACAGACAGAATCCGCTACGAGAAGTACACCCAGTTAGGACAGCGAGTGGTGAAATGCAACGAGTATTTGTTTACACCCCAGTTACCAAGATGGAACTCTTAGAATGAAGAAATTAATTCCCTGTCACGACAAAGATCCAGCAGGGTTCCACCGAGAATTAAAAGACATGCTCCGTATGGGAGAATACACGTATCCAGATATTATTAAAATGCTAAAAGTCCTGTTGCCTGGGGGCATATACGAAAAACTTAAGGAAAAGGATTGGGAGGTGGGAGAGAAAAAGATAGATTGGGCAGCTCTAGAAGCTGAAGAAAATACACGTGTACCAGGTACCGGTCTAGGAGGTAAATGTAAAGAATTACCTGAACTATTAATACAAGTTTTACCTAGATTATTAGCCACTAAAAAGGAAGACTGGGATGCAATCTCAGCCTGTAAACAGAAACAAGACGAAGACACTAGTGATTTTTATTCTAGATTTGAAAAATGTTTCATAATAAACAGTGGATTGAAGACGAGTAGCGAGTCATACCCTCATCTTTTTGTTACTAAACTAGTCGAGAATTCAAGTCCGCAAGTTAAGAACCGTGTTTTGAAAGTCGAATGTACATGGCAAGCTAATACTCCGTCCCAGATGTTACAGATGCTCCAGTATCACCAGAATAGAATCAGAGAAGAGCAAGAACACGAGAGAAGACGTATGAAAGACACGAAAATGAAAGTACTAGTTGCACAATCTGTTCCACAAGACAGTCAGAAGAGGGGTCCGAATCAAGCCAGTCATCCTGCAGCTCCCGTTAAAGGGACATGCAATTATTGTAAACAGCCAGGTCATTTTATAAACGAGTGTGCAGTTCTGAAACATAATATAGCTACTGGTAAAACTAAAGAAAGACCACGTCCGCCTAGACCAGAACAAGTTTCACTGACTTCTCAGTCACCACAGAATGCACAACAGACAGTTCCAGCACCGCAGCCTATTGCTGCAACACAGCATGTTACACAGCAGATGTACCAGTATGCACAGTCCGAGTATCCCGAGTACCAAGCGTACTCATGAAACAGCCTAGAGAGGGAGGTAGGCTTGCCTCTCATCGAGATTCCTGTAGATCAAGAAGGTCCCTATGTTCATAGTCAAGTACTAGGGAAAGACAGAAAGTTTCTGATTGATACAGGGGCAAGTAGGACTACTATAAGTCACGCCGAAGTTCCAGGGGCTCCGCTCTCAGGCTCAAGAAATGTTTCCCTTGGATTTTCAGGAAAGCCAATAGTTAACGAGATTTCTAAACCAGTTACTCTAGAAGTAGGTCCATTGTCCCGCACTACTGATCTATTACTTACGAAATCATGTCCAGAAAATTTGTTAGGCATTAAGACACTGAAAGAATTAGGTGCAGTTATTTGTTGTTCCCCAGAGGGAATACATTTGTTTTTACGTGACTTCAAGGGTCACTATGTATTACAAGATTTTGATCCAAGATTGTCTAATGTCCCGCAGCATCTATGGGCGCAAGGTCCAACTGATGTTGGTTTTATGCAAATCACACCCCATCGTGTGACTCTCAAGCAAGGTGTAGTCTTGCCACGAATCAGACAGTACAGATTGCCACCTGAGGCTGTAGCAGCCTTATCCAAAATTATTGACGAGCTCATGGCTCAAGGAGTAGTTGTAGAAACTGACTCCAATGTATGTAATTCTCCTATCATTCCAGTCATGAAACGTACTGATCCAAATGCACCCCCAGTATATCGATTAGTGATTGATCTTCGAGAACTCAATAAATGTATTATCCCCCAGTATCCAGTTGTCCCAGATATCTCATCCCTATTGACAGCTATTGATTCTGAGGCAATATTCTTTACCGTAATCGACCTCAAGAACGCATTTTTCAGTGTTCCCATTCATCCAGATAGCCAGTACCTTTTCGGTTTTTGTTTAAATGGAAGGAGCTATAAATTCACACGAGCTCCTCAAGGATTCACAGAAAGTCCTAGTATTTACAGTCAAGCACTTAAAAGACAACTAGACAATATTCACATGCCAACTGACACTGCCCTGCTCCAGTATGTCGATGATCTACTGATCACAGCCCGTTCTGAACGTGCTTGCGAGCGAGCATCACTTACAGTTCTGTATTTCCTTGCCGAGATGGGGCACAAGGTGTCCCCTTCAAAGCTTCAATTCTGTGTCCAGCAAGTGATCTACTTAGGCCACTTACTGTCCAAGTGGGGTAGGCAGTTGACACCTGACCGTATCCAGTTAATAGCGAGTCTTCCTCAGCCCAAGACACAGAAGGAGGTACGTGCTTTTATCAGCCTTACTTCTTATTGCAGACAATGGATTCCTCAGTATGCATTTCTAGCCAAGCCACTGATACAGTTAACGACACAGGAGGCAGCCGTATCGACTGTTCTCCCTTGGACATCTGAACATACACTTAGTTTCAATGAATTAAAGAAAGCTTTATGCCAAGCTCCTGTTCTAGCTACACCGAACTACAGTAAGCCTTTTACACTTTTTGTCACAGAACGTGATGGTACAGCATTATCTGTTCTCACACAAGATCAAGCAGGACAATACAAGCCCTGTGCTTATTTCTCGAGCACATTAGATCCTGTAGCCCAGGCTCTGCCTGCGTGCCTCAAGTCAGTTGCAGCCACAGCACTAGCTATCAGACAAAGTGATTCCATAGTATTAGGACATTCCTTGACAGTACAAGTTCCACACTCCGTGGAAGTTCTTTTAAACCGAACACAGACTCAGCACTTGACAATTGCACGTTTGACAGGTTATGAACTGACACTATTCCAGCCACACATAGAAATCAGACGCTGCAATGTTCTGAATCCTGCTACACTGTTACCGTCAGTTATTTCGAATCCTGCCACACATGACTGTGTGGAAGTAGTTAACACTATGACAAAGCCAAGACAAGACCTGACAGATATTCCATTACCAGATCCCGACCTGACACTTTATGTGGATGGTTCATGTATGAGAACAAGTACAGGAGAACTAGTAGCCGCGTATGCAGTGACTACTGACACTGAAGTTATTGAAACACACCGTATTGACACCCTGTCTGCTCAAGCAGCAGAGCTAGTTGCTCTGACTCAAGCCTGCATACACGCCAAGAACCTGAAAGTTAATATTTACACAGATTCACGTTACGCATTTGGAGTTGTACACGACTTCGGAGTGCTCTGGCAGGAGAGAGGTTTCATGACCTCTCATGGAACCAAGATTCAGCATGGTCTCCTTATTCAGGCTCTGTTAGATGCAATACATTTACCGACATCTATCGCTATCATGAAGTGCAAAGCACATACTAAAGTTACTGACATTATTTCCCAAGGTAATGATCTAGCAGATCGAACAGCCAAACTTACAGCACAGACACCAGACATACCAGTTAACAAGACACTGACATCCACTCTAGAACAGACTACCTGTATGACAGTTAAGGACCCTACTCAAGATGTCATAGATATCCAGCTACATGCTACTCCCGAAGAAATCAAGAAATGGTCCGAACAAGGAGGGGTCCAGACAGATCAAGGATGGTTGACGAAGGGAAAAGCCACATGGTTTCTCCCCGACTCAATGGTTCAAGTCATTATCAATACCGCACATAGTCCTGCACATTTAGGAGAAAAAGCCATGATAGACAGTATCCAGAACATTTGGTTCAACAAGCATTTACGAGCTGCAGCCAAGCAGAAAGTCCGTACCTGTATGATATGTTGCCAGTTCAATCCAGGTAAAAGTGTCCCGGTGGAACAAGGTGGATTCCAGCCCCCTGACCACCCTTTTGAAGTCCTCCAGATGGATTATATTCAGATGGAGCGATGTCGAGGTTTCAAGTATGTCCTTGTAGTTGTATGCGCTTTGTCCAGGTGGACAGAAGCATATCCAGTCCCAGATTACACAGCCGCGACCACTGCCAAGCAGTTGGTTCGTGAATATTTCCCCCGTTATGGACTCCCTAGGGTCGTATATTCTGATAACGGCCAGCCATTCTCATATGAACTGATGAAACACGTTTCCCTTTTGTTAGGGTACCAGTGGAAGTTCCATTGTGTACGCCATCCAGAAGCAGCCGGTCTCGTAGAGAGACACAATCAAACCCTGAAAATCCGTATTGCTAAAATCTGTCAAGAGAAAGGTGTAGACTGGCTAGTAGCTCTGCCAGTCGCCTTATTTTATATGCGCATGGTCGCACATTCCAGATCAGGTCTGTCCCCGTACGAGGTCGTATTCGGCCGCCCCCCGAATGTGTGGGGTACACCTAGACCCCGAAGTATTAAAGATGTTTCCAGTAATATGCTGACGGATTACCTAGCTTCCTTGATGTCTGCCCTACACTCTTGTCGTTCACAGGTTGCCGCTGCATTTCCAGACAATACCGAGGTGAAACCGCATGAAATCGTTCCAGGAAGCTTGGTTCTTGTCCGGAATTTCGATCGTTCAAGTCCGCTGGAGCCTCGCTGGAAGGAGCCGAAGTTGGTCCTTTTAACCACCCGCACTGCCGTCAAGTTGGAAGGCAGAAAGGGGTGGGTCCACCTGTCGCATGTAAAGACATTCCACGGACTCCGACCACGAACTGTTTCCAAGAACTTTTCCAAGGATTGCCAAGATTTTAAAGACTGCCGAGATACTATTCTTAAGGACTGTCCCGCAAATGACATTGATACCAAGTCTCCCCTGTTAGAGAAAACTCCGCAACAGGAGTATAAGTTGAAATGACGGTCTAGTAAAATAAGTCAGCCAGTTTAATTGTCTAAGTCCTCCCCCAGGTGAAACGGTTAAATAGGTATCTGACATGTATGAAATAGACCCCCATAGTGAGAGAGTTAGTCAAAACTCAATCGGATGTATCGTTTTTCTAAGTTTCATATTATTTTTCAGCTTGATGGTTAGCTGCACGAGTTATGCATTTCATTTATGTTTTCCAATTTCTCATGCAAATAAGTCTTCTAATGCTACAGTAGAGCACACGTTTAGTGATCTGCCTCCTCATGAACTATCTTATCGTCTTGCTATGCGCAACAATTCATTTATCCGCATGTTACATTATTCACACCAGACCAGCAATGCCACTAATTGTTGGGTGTGTGGTCGACTCCCCCCTTTCCAGACACCGAAGGGAGTTCTGCCACTGTTTCCTTATCCGTTTTCACATAATGGTTCGTGTGGAGCCTGGTCCATGTTAACGTCATCCTCAAATGATATGTCCTTTCTGAACAGTACATGTTTTCCAGACAAGCAAGGTCTTCCCCACAGAACAGGGTTAGATCTAGAAAATGAAGTTTATAATTTGGGTAATTATTCTTCGAATTTCATGGTCCTGAATGTTCAGTCTGATCCTATTCCAGACTTACCTGCTATTTCAGTACTACCAGTCAAAGGTGAATTATGTGTCAGAAATAATGGTTCCATACATGTAGGACATAGTGATTGTACTACTATTGTCGAGTATAGTGACAGTGGGAAATCTATTTTCAAAGCTTCACGTCATTCTTATTTTGTTTGTGGTCAGACCGCATATGTTCGTCTGCCCCTCGATTGGGAAGGAACCTGTTACATTGCCTTCCTACTGCCACCTGTTTTCCTAGCCCCATCTGATTATCATAGAAACACACATCTAGTACACATTAGACATAGAAGGGAGATCGAGTCCCCAATTGTCGATTATACTGAAACTGCTCTAGAACAGTATACAGATTTCAATAGAGGTTTCTTTTTCTTTATAGGACCTGTCCAGAATAGTAAGTTAATCCGTAGGTTAACCAGAACCCTCGAAGCAGTAGTGAATGAGACTGCCTCTGCTCTAGGTAACTTAACCGAAGAGCAATCTGCTATGAGATTTGTCGTGCTCCAAAATCGTCTCGTTCTTGACGTCATACTGGCCGATAGAGGAGGAGCATGTAGAGTCATCGGATCTAGTTGCTGCATTTTTATTCCTAATAACGCACCGTCTGTTTATTCAGCTATAACCAGACTTCATAAAATTGCCCATCAGTTACACCAAAATCCAGGCACCTGGACATGGTCCGGTTGGTTCTGGAGTATAATTTCTGCCTGGGGATGGAAAGTATTGTCATTTCTAGGTATTGCAGTAGCGATCATATTCAGCTGCTGCCTCTGTATACAATGTGGCCCTGCGATTTGCGGCATTTGTGCTACCTCTTGTATTCCTAGTCCCAAGTCCCGTCCCAAATCCCGTTCCAAGAAAATTCGAGACGAGCACATGATACTGTATGAAATGATAGATGGTATCATGAATATTGATGTTTCCTGATGGAAACGTAGTGACAAGGAGGGAATGTGGAAAAGTAAATTTTGCCATGTTCTGTGTCCCTACGTGTTCCCCATCTTATGATGTATGTGCATGATTAATATGCATATGTATTCCCCATGATCGATTAAAGACGCAATTACAGTTGTGTCCAACTCCAGTATGCCAGTTTCCAGTTTTCGTGAATACAACGAATATCAGGCCTATGTAAAGCTACGTTGCCACGTTTCACAGTGTGCACGTTATTTCATTGTAAAGTCCCCGTTTCTAGGCCTCAAAAGGGCCCAGACTCAGATTCAGCTCCTGTCTCCTGAACCCTCGCTGAGGAGCGATACAGCCCCCACCTGTATCCCTGACCCTTCACTTACTTCCTGCCTCACAGTGCCCGGCTCGGCCTGGCTCTGCCTCCAGTCTGCCAAGAGTATGTTATGATTCTAGTTATCAGTCCAGCCCTCCTTCTCTGCATTCCTAAGCTACTGAATCGCATCAATAGTTTCCGTCATGGTCTAGCCTTTACGTCTCCATGTAAGAGAAATACTGTATTAATGGTCATTTAATATTCCTCAACACGCACTACATGTAGAATAATGCATGCACCAGTCTTAGAGTCTGTTAGCCTTTACCCTGATAACTTTTGGATTCTATCAACATGTTCTCTAAACATCAGATACTAGATAGTGTTTAGGTACATGTCGCTCTGACTCTCCAGACTTTCGTCTCTGCTCCTAGCGCAGAAGTCATAGCCCCCAGCTTCTCCCTAGTAACACGTCATTGTCAGTTTGCGCGCACCACTAGGTTAGAGGTCCCGGCTCCTTAGGTAGCCCCCTCCATGTTTCCGCCCCATTTATGACATATTCTGTTACGTTTACATCACATGTCTATGTATACGCCTCCTGTTACACCCACTTTCACCCTTATCTTTCGCGACTGCTACACACCCCACCCACTGCTCCGCCTACTGTATGTACTTTAATGCCATTGTTTTAGTATATATACGTGTGTACTGTTATTAAAGTGTGCTAGCTAGCCATCCCAGATCTTGCCCGTGCAGGTTGTCCTGTTCCTGTCCTTTATGCTGTATTAAACCTGCAAACTCCTACTACCTCGAATCTTGACTCTTATTTATTGAGCTATCTGTTATTATATATCTAGTCAAAAATAGAGGTATTATTTATTTATTTACCACAGTCCCTAGGGTCAAAGTAGCCCACTAGGTGCCTCTAGTAAGCGCCACAGAGCTGAGTTGCAGAGAGGTGTAAAAAGAGCACGGCCTAGAGCACCTCTCTGCAACACAGCGCAGTGGCGCTTACTGGAAGCACCTGGTGGGCTAATTGGCCCCCAGGGGCCCTCAGGATTGAAGGGAAATTATTTCCACAACTTAAAACGCGCCACAGGGCGTGTTTGCACACGTCACCTCAGGCCCCGTCCCCTCCCTTCCCTACTGTGTAAACACGCCCAGTGGCCGTTTTAAGTTGGGAGATTAATCCTGAGGATCCCTTGGGTCCAACTAGCCCACTAGGTACCTCCAGTAAACGCCGTTGCAGAGAGGTGTAAAAAGTGGCACGGCCTGGACCACCTCTCTGCAATGCAGCGCAGTGGCACTTACTGGAAGCACCTGGTGGCCTAGTTGGCCCCCAAGGGCCCTCCGGATTGAAGTGGAATTATTTCCCGAACTTAAAACACACCACAGGGCGTGTTTGCACACATCACCTTATGACCCGTCCCCTCCCTTCATCACTGTGTAAACGTCCCCTGTGGCAGTTTTAAGTTGGGAAATTAAGTCCCTTTGAATCCTGAGGGTCCCTAGGGTCAATTAGCCCACTAGGTACCTCCAGTAAGCGCCACAGAGATGCGTTGCAGAGAGGTGTAAAAAGGGACGTGGCCTCAGAACACCTCTCTGCAACGCAGCTCCCGGGCGCCTACTGGAGGTTCCTGGTGGGCTAGTTGGCCCCCAGGAGCCCCCAGTATTCAAGGGGAATTAGTTCCCCAAGAGGGTGTGTGTGCATAGTGCTGCAAGCAGGGGGCGTGGCCTCCGGTGCAATGTGGGTCTTTTTTTAAGAAGGGGGGCTGTGTAGCCCCGCTTCTTTTCCTAATATTATTGTCTCTGGGGACCCCATCCCCCAGGGCCTGCCCCCTATTTTATTTTATTTATTTATTTGGAAGGGGGCCGCGTGGCCCCCCTCCAGAGGCCATGATCAGCCCCGGAGACTCCATCCCCCAGGGCATGGCCATTTTTTTATTTGAATATGTATTTGGAGGGGGCTACCTTGACCCCCTCCTCAGGCCCTTTATGGCGCGGGGACCCAATCCCCCGGGGACGGCCTTTGCTTTTCTTTTTTGAAAAAAATTTGTGGAGGGGGGCCGTGTTGCCCCCCACCCGGGCTCAGTAGTAGCCCCAGGGACCCCATCCCCGGGGCTGGCCCTCTCCGTTGGGGACCGTGGGGGGGTCCCCAATCCCCCCACGGTCCCGCCGGCTCCCCGCCTCCTGCGAGAGCCGGCATTGCTTTTCCACATGGGGAGCTGCTAACATGCAGTTCCCCGTGTGTAAAAGCAATCTGCTTTGGTATTTGGAAGGGAGAGCAGGTTTCGTGCGGCCCACCTCTCACCATTACCAAAGCCCCGTGGAGGTGGTGGTCCCCGGCGCATGTGGGGGGGCGCAAACCCCCAACACAGGTTTTTTTGGTTTTTTGGTTTTTTGAACAAAACACAAGCCCCGGGGGTGGCGGTCCCTTGGGCTTGGGGTGGCCCTTTGAGCCCCCCAACAATTTATTATAGAAACCCTGGGGGTGGCGGTCCCCG
Source organism: Lissotriton helveticus (assembly GCF_964261635.1). Taxonomy (NCBI): domain Eukaryota; kingdom Metazoa; phylum Chordata; class Amphibia; order Caudata; family Salamandridae; genus Lissotriton; species Lissotriton helveticus. Next base: position 1,507,063,151 of record NC_136069.1, on the reverse strand, counting down.
GGCCTTGGGGGGCTGTGAGCCACCCGCACATATTACTTTAAAGCCCCAAAGAGTGGCGGTCCCTGGGGCTGGGGGGCCCTTTTGGACCCTCCCATCACTATACAAAGATTGCCCCAGGGATTTGGACCACCCTGTGGCTAATTATTAACAAAGCGCAGGAGTCCACGCTTCGTTTTTTTTTTCAGGGCCGGATCTGTGCACCTTGCTCGGATTTTGCTGTTTTTTGGGTTCTGGGGGTCCTTGTGGGTTTCCCTAAGCAGGCCTATTGGGTCAGGGTGTTTCTCCCCTGCCCCTTTTCGCGTTTTGCACATTTCTTTTTCTGATTTCTTCCGCCTCGGTTCTACCAAGACACAAGGTGGCTGCCAACACTTCCTGGTTTGGAGTGTTGACAGCCAATTAGCATACAGCTCGTGATCGGGAGGGTGCACGGATCTTCCGCGGCCATAGATACATAACACTTTTACCTTTGATTTTCTCAGCAACTACTGAACAGATTTACACCATTTAACAAAAAGGGTTCTTTCTGAACCAAGAGCTACCTCTTTGCCAAATTTGGGGTAATTACGTTCAGCAGTTTGGGCTGTAGCCGTGTCTAAAGTTTCCCATGGGAAATTGCATGGGGAAAACACGTTTTGGGATCCCCTTTTTTCTCGGCCCCCGCTTGACAAATCACCCCGAAACTTTCAAGATAGGAGCCGACCGGAGCGGGCCATAAGTTTTAAAAAGTTTGCTAAGATTCGTCAACAGGCCCCAAAGTGATTGGGAATAGAATGTTGGGATTGTCCTATGGAAATAAGTCCTAACTATAACTACCCTTACCACCCAATGCCTTTACCCATCCATAAACCCTAAAAATACCCTTACCAACCAATACCCTTACCCACCCCATACACTAAAATTACGCTTACCACCCAATAACCGTACCCACCCTTAAACCCTAAAAACTCCCTTAACCACCCAATACCCCTACCTAACCTAAACCCAAAAATACCCTTACCACCCAATACCCTTACCCACCCCAACCTCTAAAAGCACGCTTACCCCAATACATGTACCCACCCTTAAACCCTAAAAATACGCTTACCACCCTATACCTCTACCCATCCCTAAACACATTTCACTCATACAAAACCATAGAAAATCCCCGTTATAGTTAGTTCAGCTAACTACAAATCGCGCCCCCGCAATGCACTGCTGATGACTTCACATATTACATCATTCATGACATGGTCAGTGACATCACTGATGACATCACTGATGACATCTCAAATGACATCCCTGATGACATCACTGATGACATCATCCAGTGACTGTGTGTTTCTCTAAAGTTCAAGTATATTTTAGATATATGCCAAGGTGTATTGAACAATGAGTGGGTGTATAAGTGTCTGGATGGAGGATTTAGTATGTGCGTGACTGACTGTATAAGTGAGTGATTAAATGTGTCTAAATGTGTGTATCAGTATGTCTGTTATGTAAGCTGCTGCATGTGTTGGTCAGTAGCTACATGAGTGTCTTTATGGGTATTGGTTGTTTGCCTGAGTATTTGTATGGGAGACTGAGTGTCTGTGTTGGTGGGTGGGAGGTGTGTGACTCTGTGCATCGTAGTGTGAGTGGTTGATTCACTGGGTGTATGGGTTCAAGAGTGCATGTGGAAACAGCTGTATGGGCGGGTGAGTGTATTTGTATGTGTTGGGGAGAGATTGGATGTCTCAGTGGTATATGTCCAAGTAACTACATATGTAAAAGGCAGTCTAAGTGAGACTTGGAGTATATAAATGACTAAACTTGAGTGTCAGTGACTGTGAGAGTGGCTGTATGGATGAGTGTGTACTTGTATCAGTGATTGTATAAGAGAGTAGGTATGTGTTAGTATATGTTTGAATAAGTGAGGTGGTGTGTGTATAACTGTATAGGTGAGGAAATGGGAGTGCGATTGATTCTTTGCATGACTGCCTAGGTGTGCGAGTAACTCCATGGATGAGTGGCGGTGTGTGAGTGTCTGTATAGGTGTATGAGTGCATATGATAGTGTTGTAATGATGAGTGACTGTATGTTTGAGTGATTGTACGGGTGAATGAGTGGATGTGTGTGTAGCCCTAAGAATCAGTGAGTGGGTATGTAGTAACTGGTATTGGTGTGTCTATGGTTTCAAAAATGGTAGTCTGTATTTTAGAATGGGTGTATCAAAGGTTATATTAGGGTGTGAGGAGGTGCATCGTATTATCACATGGATGATGTCATCAGTGATGTCATTTGAGATGTCTTCAGTGATGTCACTGACCATGTCATGAATGATGTAATATGTGACGTCATCAGCAGTGCATTGCGGGGGCGTGAGTTATAGTTAGCTGAACTAACGATAACAGGGGAATTTCTATGGTTTTGTACGAGTGAAATGTCCAACTACCTATAACGTCCCTGAAACCAATGGGTTTTTTTCAGTGAATTTCAAAGTTTTTTTAAAAACTCATTTCTAACTATAATGTGCCTGAAACCTATGGTTTTTTCGGTGAATTTCAATGGTTTTTTAAATGCTAATTTCTAACTATAGCTTACCTGAAACCTGAGGTTGTTTCAGTGAATTTCAATGGTTTTTTAAATGATAATTTCTAACTATGCCTACAAAGTTAGGGGTGTGAAGAAAGAGGAAGAAAAGCACAGCAAGAAGCAAGACAAATGCAGAAAGAGGCAACAGAAGTACAGAAAGATGAAGAAAAGTGCAGGAAGAAGCAAGAGAAGTGCAGAAAGAACCAACAGAGGAACAGAAAGTCCTCCTGTGCCCCCAACTTTTTAGTGACGGGTAAGTGACTCTGACTAACCAGGACCAGAGCAAGTGCTATGCTAAAGGACACTTAGAATACATACAGTGAAAACACCTACATACACAAGGGAACACTATGCGTTGGGGTACTCCTGCAATTAGCATGACCTCCTCTATATTTGCCATGATGTAGTGCCCGGGTCATTGCATGAGTACATGGGTAGTGACTGGATGGACAGTGCATGGTGAGTTTATACCTGCTTTGGTTTTGGCTGGGTGATTGGATAGGTAAATGATGCTGGATGGGTGAATGGGGGACTGCATGGGTAGTGACAGAGGGATTTCTGGAGTGCATGGGTACAACCTGGATAATTGGAGGAGTGAATCAGTACTGTGTAAGTGGTTAGAGGTTAGCATGGGTAGTGCACAGGGGATTGTAGCAGTGCATGTGTTAGTGCCTGGGTCACTCCATGAATACATGGGTACTGACTGGAAGATTATAGTACTGCAAGGAGAGTGCATAGTGAATTTATAAGTGCCTGGGTTTTGGGGAGTGGTTGGATAAGTACATGGTGCTCCCTGGGTGATTGGAGGAGTGCATGGGTAGTGACAGGGCAATGGCTGGATTGCATGAGTACTGCTCAGGGTATTGTAGCAATGCATGAGTTAGTGCATGGGTCATTGCATGAGTGCATGGGTAGTGACTGGATGCTTAGAGTGCTGCAAGGAGAGTGCATGGTGAATTTTAAGTGCTTGGGTTTTGTTGGAGTGATAACAGAAGTACACACATGTCCCATCAGGCCACTCCCCCTCCCTTCACCACTGTGCAAACGCACCCCCTGGCGGGTTTTAATTTGGGGGATTAATTCCCCTTGAAACCTGAGGGTCCCTGGGGGCCAACTAGCCCACCATGTACCTCCAGTAAGCACCACAGAGCTGTGTTGCAGAGAGGTGGTCCAAGGCCATGCCCCTTTTTACACCTCTCAGCAACGCAACTCTGTGGCGCTTACTGGACATTCCTGGTGGGCTAGTTGGCCCCCAGAGACCCTCAGGATTCAAGGGGACTTAATTCCACAACTTAAAATGTGCCACAGGGCACGTTTGCATACTTGTCACATCAGGCCACGCCCCCTCCCTGCACCACTGTACAAACGCACCCCCTGGTGCGTTGTAAATTGGGGGATTAAGTCCCCTTGAGGGTCCCTTGGGGCCAATAAGCCCAAGAGCTACCTCCAGTAAGCGCCACAGAGCTGCGTTGCAGAGTGGTGTAAAAAGGGGGCGTGACCTTGGGCCACCTCTCTGCAAGGCAGCACCCTGCCACTTACTAGAGGTACCTGGTGGGCTAGTTGCCCCCAGGGACCCTCAGGATTCATGGGGACCTAATCCCCCACCTTAAAACAGGCAAAGGGACGCGTTTGCACAGTGGTGCAGGGAGGGGGCACGGCCCGATGTGACAAGTGTGCAAATGCACCCTGTGGCGCATTTTAAGTTAGGGGATTAAGTCCCCTTGAATCCTGAGGGTCCCTGGGGGGCAACTAGCCCAACATGTACCTCCAGTAAGTGCCACAGAGCTGTGTTGCGGAGAGGTGGTCCGAGGCAAAGCCCCTTTTTACACCTCTCTGCAACGCAACTCCGTTGCGCTTACTGGACGTGCCTGGTGGGCTAGTTGTCCAGCAAGTACCCTCAGGATTGAAGGGGACTTAATCCTGCAATTTACAAGGTGCCAGAGGGTGCATTTGCACACTTGGTATGTCAGGCCTGCCACCTCTGTGCACCACTCTGCAAATGCGCCCCTTGGCATGTTGTTAATTGGGGATTAATTCCCCTTGAGTCCTGAGGGTCCCGCGGGGCCAACTAGCCTACCGGGTACCTCCAGTAAGCGCCACAGAGCTGCGTTGCAGAGAGGTGTAAAAAGGGGCTTGGCCTCTGAACACCTCTCTGCAACGCAACTCCCTGGCGCATACTGGAGGTAGCTGTATGGCTAGTTGGTCCCAGGGATCCTCAGTATTCAAGGGAAATTAATTTCCCAACATTGGTGCTGGGGCCTTATGTGACAAGTTTGCAAATGCGCCCTGTGGCTCATTTTAAGTTGAATCTTGAGGTTCCCTGGGACAAACTAGCCCACCAGGTACCTCCAGTATGAGCCAGGGAGCTGTGTTGCAAAGAGGTGTTCAGAGGCCACGCCCCTTTTCACACCTCTCTGCAGCGCAGCTCTTTGACTCTTACTGGAGGTACATGGTGGGCTAGTTGGCCCCCAGGGACCCTCAGGATTGAAGGGGACTTAATCCCACAATTTACAATGTGCCAGGGGGTGCAAGAGAAGGAGGGGTTGCATCTGAGGTCAATAGGGAGTGCGTTCTACATCCTGGGAACGTTACCAGAGAAGGATCTGCATTGGGTCGTTTTCATTTTCAGTTTCAGGGGGATGAGAAGAATTGGGTTAGTGCTTCTCAGAGTTCTGGATTTTCCTGCTTTTACCAGTTTGCTGTTTACGTAGTTGGGGGATTGGGCGTGGAGGGCCATGTGTGTGATGCCGGCCAGTTTGTAAAAACATCTACCTTCCATGGGAAGCCAGTTGAGTGAGTTGTGGGTAGGTGTGATGAGTTCAAATCTTTTTACACCTGTTATGAGTCAAGCTGCCATGTTAAAGACTGACCTTAGTGGGGCTAGGTGAGCTTTTGGTGAACCTGGTAGGATGGCATTCCCGTAATCCAGTTTAGAAAGGACTAGGGATTGTACAATTGTCTTGAGATCATCCTGAGGAATGAAAGGTTTAATTTTCTTGAGGTATTTCAGAGAGTAAAGCGTACCTTTTGCAGAGTTCTCGATGTGGTCTTTCATTGACAGGTTCTTATCCCGGGTAATGCCTAGTGACTTTACCGAGTCGGATAGGACAAGGGAGCAATTTAGAGCATCAAGATTCTTGAGCCAGACTTGAATAGGTCGGTGGTTACTTTTCGGAGAGAACAGTATTAATTCCGTTTTGTACGGGTTCAGCTTTAAGTGGTTTGCGTTAAACCAGGTTTGGATCATGGTTAGCATGACATTGAGGTGTTGGACGTCACTGGGTGATTTGATTTTTTAGTATATTTGTGTGTCATCTGCATAAAGGTGGTGCTGAACTCCGGCTTGTTTCAGAATAGTTGCAAGGGATCCCATGAAGAGATTAAAGAGGGATGGTGAGAGGATCGATCCTTGGGGACTCCAAGTTTGACTTGTGTTTGTACCGAGAGGCAGAAGTTGATTTTAATTTGTTGCGAACGGTGCTGAAGGAAGGAAGTGAACCATTCTGGTACTGTGCCATAAATGCAGGAGCGCCTCTTCAGAGTCTCAAGTAGAGATGGATGGTTTATTGTGTTGAATGCCGCTGATAAGTCAATAAGGATGAGGAGACAGGTCTTACCTTCATCTAAGGCTCTGTGGATATCATCTGAAATATTGAACATCTCTCTTTCACTGCTACAACCTTTCCTGAAACCCGTTGAAAGGTGTCAAGGAGGTTGAAGTCATCAATATGTTTGTTGATTTGTTGGACTTTAAATTGATCAAGATGCTGCTTGCCGTTGCTGGAAATAAAGGATACTGCTGACAAAAGAGCGGGATTTTACTGCTTCCTTGAGTGCATTTTCAAAGGTGTGGCAACTCTGTGATGATGTTAAACCGCCGGTCCCGGTCGGGAGAAGTGTACCGCCATAACTGGAATGTGGGCTGCCTCGTGCAGATTTGACTGCAACGTTCATGGCAGAAGGAGCGGGTTTGCTGGAATTTGAAACGGAGGTGGGCGACTTGTAGCTCACTGAAGAGCTGTGAGAAAATGCATAAATCATTGTTAATGCGGCAGAAACCCACAAAAGGGTTTGAAATTAAGGGAGAAGGAACTACGGGTCCCAGAATGCTGAGTAATTGAACATGCCCACTGGAGGATAAAAAAAACAGTAATTGACTCTTACCTTCCCCATTCTGCCTCATTACATGCATATCGTCCGTGATCAAGGAAGATGGATTATGAAACGCGTAGGGCTTTAAATTGATCAAGATGCTGCGTGCCGGTTGCTGGAAATAAAGGATACTGCTGACAAAAGAGCGGGATTCTGCTGCTTCCTTGAGTGCGTTCTCAAAGGTGGGGCAACTCAGTGATGATATATATATATATATATATATATATATATATATATATAACGCGTCATGGCGGATAACTGGCAAATGATTTGCACAATCACTGAAGATTTTCACCAAATCTGGGCTTACTCAGCGTTGTTCTTTTCTGGTGAGGAAAGACTTGGGATAACGGTTTCGTTATAATATATATAGGGCTTGTGAAGAAGATTGTTTGATCGAAACGCATTGCTAGTAAAAATAATCAATTACATTCACCCTGGAGTGAGAGTCCTTATTTCCTGTCCGTGTGAGAACAGGATATTTCGGGAAAATTCAGCCGGGATCCGACACCCAGAATTCGCACCGACCCCGAGTGAAGAGGAGCCGGTCTTCAGTCGGAGACTTTCCTCATTTCCTCATATATATATATATATATATATATATATATATATATAGATATATATATATATATATATATATATATATATATATTACCTACTGGCGGTCGCCAGTAGGTATATATAGTTAGGATTTTTTCTCTATGGGTTTTTTGAAAATTCTATGTCTAATAACTTTGGCGTTTGTGGACGGAATTGGCTGAAATTTTCAGGAAAATGGCACATTTTGTTTCTGAGCAGCCCCTGAAAATTTTGGGGGGGTTCGTCAAGGGGGGGCCGAGAAAAAAGGGGGGTCCCAAAACGCGTTTTTCCCATGTTAATTTCCATAGGGCGGTTGGCCTCACTTTTAGCCCGAACGGCTGAATGGATTTGCACGAAACTTGGCAAAATTGTAGGGACTGGTAGCCCGATGTGCCTTTTGTAGGTCTCAATATATGTGCTGCAGTGGATTTTGAGAAATTAACGTTTAAAAAAAGATATATATCTGTAACAGCGGACTGGGCAGCGGCCCAGGACGCGGACTTTTCGCGCAACGGAGCTTTGTGAAGCGAAGCTGATTGGTTCTCCGGCGTCTGTCAACATTCCAAATAGTCCGTAGCGGCCGCCATCTTGTCTCTCGGTAGGATCGAGAGACAAGAGGAGGCGAAAGCGAAGGGGCAAATGACCATAAGGGGGAATAGTAGATCCTCGCTGACCCCCTAGGTTTGATGTGGAGGTTTTAAAAGGGCCCCGCGGGGCAAAAAAAAAAAATAATAATAATAATCGAACGGCTGAATGGATTTGCACGAAACTTGGTAAAATATTAGGGACTGGTAGCCCGATGTGCCTTTGCTAGGTCTCAATATATGTGCTCCAGTGGATTTTGAGAAATTAACGTTCAAAAAAAGATATATATCTGTAACAGCGCTCCGCTTCGCGTACTTTTCGCGTTACGGAGCTTTGCGAAGCTGATTGGTTCTCCGGCGTCTGTCAACATTCCAAAAAGTCCGTAGCGGCCGCCATCTTGTCTCTCGGTAGGATTGAGAGACAAGAGGAGGCCAAAGCGAAGGGGGAAATGACCATAAGGGGGCATAGTAGATCCTTCCTGACCTCTTAGGTTTGATGTACCATTTTGCCAAGTTTGGTGTAATTCCGTTCAGCCATTCAGGCTGTAGACGTATGTAAATGTCCTATGGAAAATTGCATGGGGAAAACACATTTGAAAGTGTTGAAATTTAGAACCACATTTAGAACTTTGGTTTTGTATTTGTGTGTGATGAAAGTTAATTGGTTATGTATATATGTCAAATGAGAGGAAACCACAGCCATTTTGTGATACTACTGTCTGAGGTACATTTGTGAGGAATTTTTGGTGGTGAATTTCTGGTGTTTGATTTACACAGTACTAACACTTTTCCTACTTTTGAAAAGGTGAGTTGTTAATTTGTAAGGGGAACTATGTTGTACACTTGAAGATAATTTGAAAAATGTTTTCTGTTATTTATTTGCAGTCCTTCTGTTATACTAAATACTTGATAAAGTTAGTTTTATATTATGTATTACTAAAAACGATAAATGAAAGTGATTATTTTTTTCTGCAATTTACAGCAAGCAATTTCAAAATAAAATGGCTCACAATGAAGAGACCGTGGCAATTTCTTTTGAATTGTCCACTACATTGATTGAAATTGAGAGCACCAATAATGAAACATTGTCACAAGGAGGACATGACTTGTATGATTCCATTAGATTGATTGAAATGGACAGCACCAAGAATGAAATATTGTCACAAGGAGATGACTTGAATGATTCCACTACGTTGATTGAAATTGAGAGCAGCAATAATGAAATATTGTCACAAGGAGGAGATGACTTGTATGATTCCATTAGATTGATTGAAATGGACAGCACCAATAATGAAATATTGTCACAAGGAGGAGATGACTTGAATGATTCCACTACATTGATTGAAATTGAGAGCACCAATAATGAAATATTGTCACGAGGAGATGACTTGAATGATTCCACTACATTGATTGAAATTGACAGCACCAATAATGAAATATTGTCAGAAGGAGGAGATGACTTGAATGATTTTTTTGATCAATCTCTTGATGGCGAATTTATCGAGTGTTTGGAGACGATAGAGTTACAAGAATCATTATTGCAGACTTTTCATGAGGACATTGCTGATGAGGACATGTTACTAGTTCTTTCAAATTTAGAAAATTCTGAAGAATAAATTTATATTTAGAAATCAAAAATTGTTTGAGACATTATTCATTTTTATTTTTAATTTATGAGGTTGTAGCGAAGTGATTGTAGTATAAAATGAGACTTATAGTATAGAGTGCAACATTTTTATGTTACATGGTAAGTTTACTCATATTTACTTCCCTTCTGCCACTATATTATCTCCAATGTGTATTTGACATCTCTTCTTCATCTCCGGCCTCCTTTCTCTCACTGTGTGTCTCCGATGCATCTTATCGGTGCTATTTTGTGTAATTACAGAATAGAGTAAAATAAAATAGTTCGGAACGTGAAAAGGGGGCAAAGTAGAGTACTCCTCACCCCCTAGGCCTTTTTAGGCGGTCCCAAAAAGATCAGTTTCTGCTTTCCTGAGAGATTATGGTATGAGTTCCATATACCACAATAACTTGCATTACAACATGCAAGATATCTATCTCCTATTACCAACTTTTGGAGATATTCGCGCTAAGCGCGAATATCTCCAAAAAGTAACACCTGCCCTGAGCAGTTCTTAGCCATGTTATCCAATGGGAGGTGGATAACATGGCTAAGAGCATTAGCTCGGTAATGTATGAATATCGCTGAGTTTTTAGCGATATTCATGCATTGCGGCCGTTTATTATCGCATTTGTGATAAACCTTGATAATAGCAAGGTTTATCTTTGATAATTTCTGACGATGCTTAGCGGTAAAAAATTCGTTGGTAAGCATCGTTAGCGATAAATATCGCTTAACTTTGGTAATATGCCCCAACGTCTGTTAACGTTCGATTCGAAGGAAATGAGGAAGTGTTGAAAAACATTGTCTGCGCCATCTTGCCTTTTTTGAAATGCCACACTTTTGTCGTGCACGGCAGCCATTTTAGATGTCTTGACCAGACCCACTCTCTGCACGCTGTCGATTCGTAGCATGGCTCCTCACCCTCGCAAGCATCTTCCCCAGGCACTGGTCACCCCCGCTCTCTGTCTTATGCATGGGCAATAAACCTCCCCCCATCTGCGCTGCTCTTCCCTGAGAATCACACTCTGTGCCCGCCCGACACCTCCCTTTCGCCCTATTCACTACCGCACCCTCTGACACTCCTCTTCCTCTGTGTCCGATTGTCCAGGCTATCAGCTAGCCCTGCAGATGTAGTTTATGGCCTCAGCTGTAAAGAATCACTCCTCTTCAAAGGAGTTATAGTAGATCAAGGCCCACACCCGATGAGATCCGTCACACCACACGTGTTCCTACTATCTGAAAACTATCCTGTATTGTGATTGGGGAGGGGATCGAGCCTGAAGCGGAAGATTCCAGGAATGACTCTTTGTACATCAAAGTTTTTACAATTATGTCTCACATTAAAAATATATAGCACTCCAACAAAGTAGTAGGAATATAAAACTTTAATAACATATAAATATATACAACAAAACAAAAACAGTAAAAACATTTAAACAACGAAGAGACCGTGGCAATTTCTTTTGAATTATCCAATAGATTTATTGAAATTGACAGCACCAATAATGAAATATTCTTGTCAGTAGCGGTCTGTTGTGCGAATAGTTCCAAGGCAGCAGAACGCGCTGAAATCTAGATGGCACTAAAGTGATGTCTAGCAAGTTGCCGCCCAGCACATAACGGCGTGGGGCGCCGCGGGGGTGAGTGAGTCCAGTAGGCACCACAGCTATTCTTACCGGCATTGCAGAATTACTGCTGGGGACAATGCCTGTGCTGTAGCAGGGTCACAGCAGAAACAAAAAGGATTCTGTTGAAGATGTTGTTGGTTTTCAATTTGAAAACAGTTCTGGTGTCAACTGCTATGCTAATGTAGTGGTTAATGTTTTGTTTTCTCTAGAAAATGTAAAAGAGGGGGAGGCAGTCCAAAGTTCCGTTAAAAGGGCAAAGGAAAGGATCGGTGGTTTGAACTATCAGTCAAAAAGGGGAGGGGGTGCAACAATTTTTCCTACCGGGTCACACTGTGCTTTTACCGGAAGTGAGGTCTGCAGGATTCTAGTAATTCAAAGTGAGGCTGGCGCCGACGTCCCGCGAATACAGTTTCGTCACTCCACGGGTGATCATGGCAGTCATTCCCCATCGGGGGTCGGAGACTCCCGTGGCTCCTCTAGAATCTTCAAGGTCGTGGAGGACTACGGTGGTGGAGTCAACCAGTGACCGGGCCATTTCTTTATGCTGGGCCCGCTCTTGGCAGGTCGACCGCCATTTTGAGAGTTCGGTAGCTACTGGCGATCGCGGGGTCAAATGAGCGGACGGGCTCCACCCTGCCGGGCGAGACGTTGCAGCATGGCCACAGTGGAAGAACTCTTTTCCGGGCGCCTGGAGCGCTGAGGGTGCAGCTGGGAAGCCTCCACTGGGGAGGCGGGAGAGGCCTGTTCGCACCGTCTCTCCCTCCCAGTGCACCCCACGGCGTCTCGCTTGATATTTGTTATGGCCGGACCAGGCGATGAGGACGAGGGGGGGGGGGTCGGAGGCATGTGCAAGACATCCCCCCCCAGGGTTGTTGCAGCAATTATACAAGAAAGAAGAAGTGTCCCGTCCGTCTTCGGGCCGGGCTTCCGGTAGATGTCGGCCGGACGCCCCTGGCTCTGGCCCCATGAACGGGTTTCTTGGTTTATCGGCTGCAGCCGGATCCCGTCGGCCTCGGCCCCCCGACCGTTGGTGGCCGGACCGGAAGAGCATGTGGCGGGACTACCTGCAACTCTCAAGGGCCACCGCGGCCGGACTGGGAGAGAGAGGGGAGGGTCGAGGAGACATTCCCCCCCCCCCTGCAACTGTTCAGCGTTGTAAAGGCAATCCCCTGGCCGGGTCCCGCTGGTCTCGGCCTCTCCTCCGGCTACACCCTACGTTAGGATCTCCTGGCCGAGGCGTGGCAGCAGGACCTGCCTTATATGGGCTGCTCCCGGCTGGGCGTAGCCGGAACCCTGCTCCACCTTGGAAGTTTCCAGAGTGGGGGCGGATGTTCTACTGACTTGCATTTTCCCTAGTCTATCGATTTTTTTGGCGTGGCAGGCGGTGGGACAGCGAGGGGTGATTTGGTTTCTCTTACTGTTTTTCTGGTCTCTCACCAATGGCATATTTTAACGTTTTCTTGTTTCTAGGACATTAACAGGTTTTATCATTATGTTATGTTATCGTTTCTTTGTTCGTTGTTTAATAAAAGTTCATGTTCATCAGTGGCCTACTGATTTTCGTTTTCCTATTCTTTTCTTTCCAGGTTGTTTCATGCTAAAGTTTCTGTTAACAGGATACAGTGATCACTTCGTTATTATTGCATATGTCCTTTTCACTAGGGGTGCTCTCTGGTCGGGCCAGATGACGTATGTCTAGTAAATGGTCCGGGTGAAACAGGTGCATCAATCAGTGGGGAGTAGATAGGCATGACAGATTACAACGGGGGAGAAAGGTCCGCATTACGTACCCTTTCACTACTTGCAAAGATTTTCCTACGTTTATTTGCAAACAGGGAATACCTCCAAAAAGAACTAATTGCCAAACAGTCAATGTTCGGACAATCAATCAATCAATGAGGAATGAAATAGGTACGACGTGTTAAAGGCTTGCGTTACCTACCCTTCACTATCTGCAAAGGGAGAGAGAATATTCCTATTCTTCCTCGTTTGCAGGCAGAGAAGATCCTTAAGAGAACCAACTTCGAACAATTCAATGCTCGATTCAAACAATCAACAAGGGGTACTGTGAACACAAATGAACGCCGCTTATGTACATACGCATTGCTATTTTCAACAGGTTGTTCCTAATGTTTCTATTTTAGCGAGGTCAAAAAGAGATCCCATTAGTGGCCTACTGATTTTGCTCGATTCCTTTTGTTTTTTTACACGGTTTTTCGCTATCTGCAAAGACTAAACAGAGTATTGCGACTCTGTGCTTGTTTGTAAATAGAGAATGAACCAAAGAGAACAATCAATCAAATGGAGAGAGAAGCAGGCATGACGGATTACAAAGGGGGCAAAGGGCTGCGTTAACTACCCTTCACTATCTGCAAAGAGAGAGTACTCCTAATAGAAATGAGGGGTGGGGGGCAGCATTCAAAGCAGATCAGTGTGCATAAACACGAAAATGTTTTTACTTACCACGTACTTGACATTCGACAGCTTATGATATTTGCTATTAAAAAACCATTGAAATTCACTGAAAAAACCATAGGTTATAGACCATATATAGTTAGGAATTAGCATTTACAAAACCTTGAAAATTCACTGAAAAAACCATAGGTTATAGACCATATATAGTTAGGAATTAGCATTTACAAAACCTTGAAAATTCACTGAAAAAACCATAGGTTAGAGACCATATATAGTTAGCTGGACATTTTATTGACATAAAACCAATGAAATTCCATATATAGTTAGTTGCACTAACTATATATCGCGCACCCGCAATCCACTGCTGATGATGTCACATATTACATCATTCATGACATGGTCAGTGACATCACTGATGACATCACTGATGACATCTCAAATGACATCACTGATGACATCACTGATGACATCTCATTTGACATCAATGACCACATCACTGATGATATCATTCATGTGACAATACAATGCATCTCCTCACATTTTAATATAACCTCTGTTTCACCCAGTGTTAAAAAGAGTATAATTTTTGAAACCATTGACACACCAATACTAGTTACTACATCCGCACTCACTGATTGCTACGTCTACACACACCTTCACTCATTCACCCATACAATCATTCATACATACAATCACTCATCTTTACAACACTATCATATGCACTCATACACCTATACAGACACTCACAGTCTGCCACTCATCCATGGAGTTACTTACACACCTAGTCAGTCCTGTAAAGAATCAATGAGACTTCCATTTTCTTGTCTATACAGTTAAACATAGAGCACCTTACATTTTCAAACATGTACTAACACATACTTAGTTTCTTATACAATCATTGATACAAGTACAGATTGATCTGCACAGAGTCACACACCTCCCAGCTAGCCACACACACACTCAGTCTCCCATACAAATACTTGGGCAATCAATCAATAACCCATATAGTTACTCATATAGCTACTGATCAACACATGCAGCAGTTTACAGAACAACAGACATAATGATGCACAAATTAAGACAGTTTAGTCACTAACCCATGCACTCAGTGAGACACATTTAATCACTCACTCATACATTCAGTCATGCACCTACTAAATCCTTCGTCCAGACACTTATACATCCACTAATTCTTCAATATGTAAGACATATTTTAACTTTACAGACTTATACAGTCACTGGATGTAGTCATCAGTGATGTCATTTGAGATGTCATCAGTGATGTCATCAGTGATGTCATTTGAGATGTCATCAGTGATGTCATCAGTGATGTCACTGACCATGTCATGAATGATGTAATATGTGACATCATCAGCAGTGGATTGCGGGTGCGCGATATATAGTTAGTGCAACTAACTATATATGGAATTTCATTGGTTTTATGTCAATAAAATGTCCAGCTAACTATATATGGTCTCTAACCTATGGTTTTTTCAGTGAATTTTCAAGGTTTTGTAAATGCTAATTCCTAACTATATATGGTCTATAACCTATGGTTTTTTCAGTGAATTTTCAAGGTTTTGTAAATGCTAATTCCTAACTATATATGGTCTATAACCTATGGTTTTTTCAGTGAATATATATATATATATATATATATATATATATATATATATATATATATATATATATATATATATATATATATCAAGAACCTTCTTCCTCACAAGAAAAAGCAGGAACCCCGGGGCAGTAGTGGAAGCTCTTTATTTTGCGTGTTGTGGCAAATGCAGCATTTCTGGCTTGGAAGTTAGCCGTCATCAGCGCCCGAAGCTTCCCACGAGTTCCAGCAGCACTCTGCTAGTCAATCCCACCCCTCTCGGCCTGGCAGTAAATAGGCCCGCTCCGCCCCCTGGTTAATGTTCGCACACCTGTGTAAGTTTCCCTTCAGTCTTGGGAAACTACTAGTCCCAGAATCCCCAATGTCCGGATTCTCGGAGGTATCGCTCGGGGGAAAATCAACACCCGTGGTGGATTTGCGGGGGTGTGGATCGCAGGGTGAATGGAATTGCTCCAGCTACGCAGAACGCAAACAAAGTTCTTCCTCTGGTCCCCTCTCTCCGCCTCCGCTGTAAAAATCCGGCGATGCATACAACAGGGGCTGCATGACTGTGCACACCGCCCTGCGTACAGTACCATGACCGCACTCCTGCCTTCATTCCTCCAGACTTCACAGCGGGCTCTGAACCTTCCAATTAACATTGGCGTAGAAAAACTGCAAGATATATATATATATATATATATATATATATATATATATATATATATATGAAATGAGAAATCTCTGCCGATAGCGCAGAAAAGACGGGACACACCAGGTTGCAGTTTGTATAATATGCGGGTTTATTCAGCAAGCGATGGATGACGCGTTTCCATCTCAGGCGAGATCTTGGTCACATATATATAAGGCACTGCGTGGTAAATTCCGCATTGTAAATGCTGTTTCCCTTGCAAGAAACCCTGTTTTGCTTTGTATGTGCTGTAAATAATTCAAAGACAATACCTCAAACCTCTTACCGTGCTGCCACCATGCTACAGCAGAGGAAACACTGATTGAGCAACTGACGAACTGAATTAGACATAGTACCAGAATATTGTGGAAAAGAATAGCAAGCTAAAGAAATACGGTTGCCAAAACACCATCAAGGTATATATGTATGTAGGTCAATATAGGTCAACTCCACTTACCTCCACATCTTTGTACCTTTCTACCATGTGTTTTGATAATATATATCTTCAACGTACATAGATGTGGAGTTACGAATGGTAAATCCATACTTACCTTTAAATACTTACCTTGATGATATTTTGGTGGTCAATGGTTTAACTATCATATTTTTGTTATACGATGTGTATGTCCACGATCCTGGGAAGTAGCGCTCCAGCACCCACCAAATATTGCCACACATTTTTGCAAATGTCAATATTTTTTCCAGGGCCACTATATTCTTTTAAATATTAAAACCTTTGCAGTTGCTATAACGTTGTTATAAAAAAAAGAAAACGAATGCGGTGTTTATAAAGAATGATAAACCAATAGGTACCCCCATCGTGCAAGCTGCGCAAAGCTGATGTGTTAATATCACACCTGAATGTAGAATAACTCTCCCATTTCAAGGTGTGACAATTCAGAAGGCTTATATCTAGCGAAAATCGTACAATGACCCCCTCCCCCCGAATATGTGATAATATCTGCTCATCTTGGAGTACCATCTCCTGTGTGTTCCTCGAATTGGGATTCCTGGGGGAGTCATAAAAGAGCTTAAGCAGAATACATATTTCAAATATTACACTCAAAAATACAAAATGTTCATTATTTATTTTTCCAAGAGACAAATTCATGTTAGCTTTCCAGTCATGCATCTAATTCATTCTCTTTGATGTAAATTATGTAAAACCCCTTATTAAATTGATTGGATCATAAATGTTCCAAGTCTGAAATTCCTTTAATCCGACATTTTCTTGCTCATAAACTCATTCCATCAAGTAACATGTCACATGCATTGAAGGCGGTGATCGCATGCCTTTGCAATAATTCTTTAAAAAGCTAGAAGATTAATCATATTATTGAAATGAAGAGGCACATTAATTAATTATTTGCTGGAATGCAAAGTTGTCTAGGAGTTTGGGGTCCTGCTACTAAAGTTCGTTGGAGGAGCTAAGGGGCAAGCAGTGATGCAACATCACCAGAATAGCTCCTCATTATTTTATATGCACTTTGGTATTACATAAATGACAGTGACTACAATTGCAATGCATTTGCTCATTCAGAATACGAAAATCCATAGAACTCCATTTCAAATAAAATTCTTGGCTTTATAGCATAGACACCCATCAGAACTAAGGGCATGATTTGTAATTTGGCAGGCAGGACACTTTGACACAAACGGAGATGAGGGTTTGGTGAAGCATGGGCTGGACAGGCAGTCCTATATTCTGCAGTGCAGGTCTCTCAGTTGAGCCGGTCAGTGACTCCCATTTACCCATTTGACACTGGTCTATCTTGCAGTGGCCTATCAATGATAGGAGCCCATTCTGAGCCTTCAAGGTGAACAAGAACGGATGTAAGAAGCTTTGTACAGGGTGGTTGCTGGTGTCCATGCCTCCAACTGTTGACAAGAAATGACATAAAGGAGGCATTCTTGCTTATGTGCCAGCAAGGGTTAAAACCGGTGGTTTAGCTTGAACTGTCTGCTGTCATGGAGCCAAAACATCACCAGAACAGTGTCTGACTGTTGGATGTAAGATCTGAATTGATGACCATGTGCACCACAGATTGCTGTTCACCAGAAGAGTGACTGACTATGCAGCATCTGAGGGAACTGTGGTATTCTGAGTCAAGCGAGAGGCTGTATCATGTAGATCCAAATATAGAGGCCATATTGGAAACCGTTGATATGGCTCCAATGAAAAGCAGAATGTTGTTCAGCGAAGGCTTCAAGAAAAAAAGTGTGGTGTAAGCAAATAGTTGGTGATAGGTACTGAATCTAGGCAAAATAGCACAGGCTGCATGCGGATGCCCTCTGGCCACATATTAAGCAGATACAGTACTGGTTTGGCAAGGCCGGGCTGCTCGGAGGCACACAGCAATACAACAGTAGGGCATGTACAGAGAATTCATGTGGAATAGACAGCCAATCACGCACACAACAGGTGATGGGAGGAATGCTTGTAATACATCTAATCAAGGTAATCGCTCGGGTAGTTTGTCACAAGCCACTCACCTGAAATCCCAGACAGTTCTGATGGGGTGAGGCTTTGTTGCCGGATCCCTTTGGGGACTTGCCTTGGCAACATGTGTGTGCTCTGCGGCAGTGGTAGTCCCCAAGAGGAAGGTGAAATGGGGGGATTAAAGAAAGAGAAAAATGAAGACTCTGTAATACCTCTCTGCGACTCCGGGTGATTAGGGAACTGTAACTGGTTCTTTATTCAGTGCCAGATCGTCCAAAAATATATGTGAATGATAAATGATATCAACTAAGGTTTGATTTAATGCCACTGGTGGCATATATCAAGAGAAATTGTCACAATAATTATTTATATTTCCAGGGAGGGGGACCATGTGCCAAATGATTTATGAGCATGTAGAGACACGAGCAGAGGCAGGACCCATGGCACTCGCTCCACCCGAAAGAGCCGCCCTATAGGGCGCGGCTACGTGGGATTGAGGGCATGGAAGCTTTGTATCAGTGATGGCGGCATGTACAAAGGAAGGAGGTTCCCATGATCGCTCTGAAGGATCATACACTTTCCAGTCGATAAAATAATATAATTTGCCTCTTGAAGCGTTTGGAGTCTATCATACGTTGGACTTTGTATTCCTATTGACCTTTAATTAAAATAGATGGGATGGAGAGTCCTTTCTAGTGGCAGGGTGATAGGGTTTGGTGAGCGAAACATAGAAGACTGGGTGCACAGTGTATTCAGGTGGTAGTCGTAACTTAATGATGGCAGGATCTTATACTTCTGCTATGGAATAAGGCCCAACAAATTGTGGTTGCAATTTCCAGGGGCCGTCTAGCTACAAATTTTGTGTAGATAACCACACTAAGTCTCCTTTTTTGTATACAGGTTCATGGGTTCTGTTCTTGTCAGCATGTGTTTTCATGACTTGTTTGTTTTTTTCTACACCTTTTCTAGCTTGATACTGTATGTTGTTATTTTCTGTAAGCGTTCTGTGACAGACCGCACTCAAATGGATCGAGTAGGAGGCAAAATAGGGAGAGATCGAGGATGAAACCCTGTCATTAAAAGCAATGGTGCACAACCTGTGGCTGAGTGTCTGCAGCTGTTATAAGCAAATTCTGTCAATTGTAAGGCTTGGTGCCAATGCCTAGTGAGAGTGGACAGTAAGCATCGGATTGTTGTTTCTAAGGACTGGGTGACCTGCTCGGCCAGTCCATCTGTTTGTGGATGAAAGGCTGAAGATGGCTACTTTGATACCTAAACAGGCACAAAGTGGCCACTACATTTTGAAGTGAATTGGACCTCGTGGTCAGATAATATTTTAGATGGTACCCAGCTATGGGTAGCTTTCTAAGAGGTATGAAGTGCGCCATTTTAGAAAGCAAGTTGACTACTACCAGGATAGTGCATGTGTTGCTTGCCGGGAGGCTTGTAATGAAGGCTAGACTTATGGTGTGTCATGGAGTTGGTGGTATCAGAAGGGGTTGCAAGAAGCCCGAAGGCACTGTTTGAGGTGTTTCATTGCAAGCACATACTGGGCATGCAATCACACACTCTTATATGTCCTTTTGCATGTTTTCCCACCAGATGTTTTTCTGACTGTATGCACGGTTATCGCGGATTCATGATTCCACTGTATCACCAGTTGTTTGAGTTCTATGGTGGGAACGTATACTTTATTGTCATGAAAGAATAAGTCTTTTCTGATGCTGTTTTGTGGATTCTTATGCCAGTCTAGTGAGTTTAATTTATGGTGTTCATTTTGTAATTCAGTCATAAATGTATCAACTTTACTTACTGCTATTATTTTCTCAGGTAGAATTATACTGGGTTAGTCTGATACTGGACTGATATTGTGGGTATGACCTAGTTTGGAGAGGAAATCTGATTGCAACTATTTGGTTCCAGGGTGGTAGGTAATTATGAAATCAAATCCACTAAAGAAGTGGTGCTAAGGCATTTGGCAGGGTGAGTGGTCCTTAATGGAGCGAACACATTGCAAATTCTTGTTGTAAGAAAAGATTGAGACTGTGTTTTGCTCCTTGCCAGTAATGTCCCCATCCTGTGAACACTAACTTAAAAGCTAAAAGTTCTCTTTCAGCCACTGTATAATTTTGCTCTGCGGGGAGTAGTTTCTTGGGATAAAAAGCTATGTGATGTACGAGAAACCAGGGCTTTTTGCAGTGTCCAGACACTTTTTGCCCCCATTTTGACTACTATATGCTGGTTTTCTGACTCTGACTATGTCCTGGGCTCTACTAACAAGACCCAGTGCCTCTGCACTGTGTAAAAGGTACATGGTAATTAGGTATAATTACATTTGGTACTGATAACCTACATGTAAGTCCCTAGTATATGGTAGGGCATGTAGGTTTAGAGGCCCATTAGATTAAATGCACTTAAGCCTGCACTGCTGTGTTGCTTGTTGTCATTTTATAAGTCAGTCCTGCTTTGTAGGCTGATTTTAAATTGAAATACATTTTTAATTTGACTTTTTATCAGTGTTGTAAATTCTTTATTGTTTGATTATTTAAAATCTTACAATATTACAAAATATAAATAAAAAAGTTACTTTAAAAGCAGTTACATCCTAAAAATCGTTAAAATTTCATTAAGTTCATATTTTTGAATTATTCTCCTAATTTTTTAATACTAGCATTAGGACCTTACGAAGGCAGCGTTCATGATTATATCATTTGAGTGAAGACAAATTTTCAGTGCCTGCCTGCATGTCCTTATTCTACGTATATTAAGATGCAATTTAAGTGATATGCGTCTTTCATTACGGAGTTCTGGACAAATACATAAGAGGTGGACAATATTCTCTTCTCCAGCATTACAAAGTCTACATAATGTGTTACTCTCAGTTTTTTTCCACGGGGGGAGGTGACTAAGGCCCGGTAGAATTCCAAATCTCGCTTTTAGGAGACATTGTTTGCTTTTTTCAGACCAGGGGATTTCCAAGTATTCTTGTACTTTCTTTTTTTGATATCCATTAATTACCGACCATGAATGCTTTCTTTTTGCAAGAGTATCTTTATCATGTACAAGTGATAGGTGGTTTGTTGTTCGGTTTACTATTCTTTTAAACCATCCGTTGGTTATCGTGTTATTCCAAATTGGCATGATTACAAACTCTTCTATTGCTTCATTAAGATACTTCCATGCAGATGACTTCATATTATTATTTATTTCTTGCCAAAGTAACTGAGATATATGATTATCATGGTCGTTTTTTATCCGATACCAGGTTTTGATAAACTGGCCTTTTCGTGCAAAATATTGATTATTTAAACCGAATTCCAATCAAATTTGCGCTGGTGATGCATTATTTGGAAGAAAGAAAAGAGATTTGTATGTCTTTGAAAGGACATTGTTTATTAGGTCAGCATCCTTCCCCATTAATGCCTCACTGCCATATGCTATGGTTGGTAGTAATTTACCCCCTATAATTTGGCAAGAGCGGCCGATAGGTTAGGTTCCCAAGTGATTTCTGTGATATGCTGAATGCTGCAGTTAGCGCATTAGCTTTTCTTTGTATATCCAGTTTTTGTAGATGATAATTTCCCTTCTGGTCAAATAGTACACCCAGATATCTGTACACTTCTACTTGTTCTAGTTTCGTGCTTTCCATATACCATTTATTTTTTTGTCTCAGCTTTATATTCCTAGTAACCACCATAATTTTTGTTTTGGTTTCATTTATTACCATTCCATTTTCCTTAGCATACAAGATTGTTCGGTTAATTAGACGCTGAAGTCCAACCTTGGTATGACTTAAGAGGGTGGCGTCATCTGCATACATTAGGTTAGATATCTGTTTACCCCCTAGTTTCGGAGGATGTGCCTGATAAGTCTCCCAAGAATAAATTAAAAAGAAGGGGGGCCAGCACGCATCCCTGTTTTAGCCCTTCCAGTGCTGGGATCTCCTTTGTTAATGTTTGGCCGTCCCCCATTTTCACTCTAACCCAGGTTTTATTGTATAACATTTGAATCAATCTTAATAGTTCAGTTGGAATATCTTTATCCAGGAGTTTTTTCCACAGTAGATTTCTTTGAACGCAGTCAAAAGCAGCTTTAAAATCTATAAAGCATAGGAACAGGGGCTGTTTAACTCTGAGTGACTTTTCAATTATTAATGATAACGCCATAATGTTCGTCATTGTTCCAAACCGGTCTGGTTCAATGGTAAAATCTTGTTTTCTGTTACCCATCATTTAATTTAATTAGAAGTACTCCAGCAAACAGTTTAGCATCCGTGTCTCGAAGGGTGATAAGCCTATAATTTTCCGCTAGTGCCCAATTTCCTTTCTTAAATATTGGGGAGATTTGGATCCTCGCCAGGACTCAGGGATAATACCTGCCTCTATGGTTTCTTTAAATACCTTTACTAGGTAGGTCGACCATAAGTCTGGGTTTTCTTTATAAAGGGCAAATGGTATCCCATTGGGTCCTGGTGCCCCATCTTTCTGTTTCTTTATTAGTTTTACTATTTGGTCTTTTGATATTGTAAAATTTTCTTGCATCTCATGACTGAGAGAGAGAGAGAGAAACTTGTTTATTTAGACCTTGGTCTTTTAACCCCTTCGCTGCTAGGCCTTTTCCCCTCCTGTGCTGAGGCTTTTTTTGGCGTTTTGGAGTAGTGCGCGCTTAGGCCCTTGTAACTTTTTGACCACATAAGGTATCCACGCCAAATTTGCGTCCTTTTCTTCCAACATCATGTGGATTCTAAAGGCGCCCTGGGTTTGTGGATTCCCTTGGAGGGGGCCCAGAAATTTAGCAAAATATAGTGATTTTTTTGTTTTTTTCAGAAAAATGGGAAAAACGGGCTGCAAATGAAAGCCTCTGGGTGTTTCCCTGAAAATGGTATCACAAAAAGGTTTGTGGGGCTGAAATCTCCATTTTCTCAGCTTTCAGGGAATGACAGACTTTTGTCAGAGAACCGAAATTTTTCACTCAGTTTTGGCATTTTTCTGGGACATAGCCTATTTTTGCTATTTTTAGAGCTTTCAACCTCCTTCCAGTTAATGGTAGAAATGAGTTTAAAAGCAATAATTGATCCTGGAAAGCTTTACATTTTCGAAAAGTAGACAAAATTCTGAATCCAGAAAGGGGTCATTTGTCTAAATCCATGAAGGTTTCGTTATAGAAACTAACAGTTAGATATTGGAATATTTGAAATTTTGTTGAAAAAAACAGCCTTTTGTCTCAACGTTTTCACCTATAACTTTTTCTAATTTTGACAGCTCTTGGAAAGCAATATACCGTTACATCCGTTAGACCTTCCTGGTTGTGGGGATATATAGGACTTGTAGTTTCACCAAGATCCCGACGAACCCAGATCCAAAAACTGAGCAGCAACTTGCAATGGTATTTTTTCATTTACTGGGTATAGTGCACTTTGTCTTGGAAAATGTATACATGGAATAATCTGTATGAAAGACACCTATGTATTTCTGAATTGGGTACAAATTATAGACTTCAGAAACAGTATATAATTGCACATTTTCAAAGTTGGGAATACTCATACTAGCATGAGAATTATTGGTCATTTTTCATAAAGATTTTTTTTTTACTCAATGTCTTTCATTCAAAGGGAGAAATGCATGAAAGCTCAATTGGTAATAACAGTTGATTTACAAATCTGAATTACCCCAAGTGTCCCGATAAAAACGGTACCTCACTTGTGTGGGTCGGCCTTGTGCCTGCGACAGGAAACGGCGGAAAATGCAACGTGGTCACACCTAAATTTAGCAGTTATAAATTGACCCTTTTTTGGCAAAGTGCCTACCTGTAGTTTTTGCACCCTAGCTCTGCCGGCACCTAGGGAAACCTTGAAAACCTATACATTTTTGAAAAGTAGACACCCAGGGGAATTCAGGATGGGGTGACTCGACTGCCTACCACCAGGTTTTGTTACCCAGAATCCCTTGCAAAGCTAAGTTTTTCACAAAATAAACACATTTTCCTCACATTTCTGTGGTGGAAAGTTCTGGAATCTGCGTGGATCAACAAATTTCCACCCACCCAGCATGCCCCCAGGTCTCCCGAAAAAAATGGTACCTCACTTGCGTGGGTAGGCATAGTGGCTGCGACATGAAACAGCGCAAAACGCAGCATGGTCGCACCTCAATTTCCCAGTGAAATTTAGCACGATTCGGACAAAAAGACTACCTTTTGTTTTTGCGCCGTAGCTCTGCCAGCACCTAGGGAAACCTAGCAAACCTATACATTTTTGAAAACTAGACACCCAGGGGAATTCAGGATGGGGTGACTCGCCTGCCTACCCCCAGGTTTTGTTACCCAGAATCCCTTGCAAACATAAAAATTTGACCAAAAAAACACATTTTCCTCACATTTCTGTGGTGGAAAGTTCTGGAATCTGCGTGGATCAACAAATTTCCACCCACCCAGCGTGCCCCCAGGTCTCCCGAAAAAAACGGTACATCACTTGCGTGGGTAGGCATAGTGGCTGCGACATGAAACAGCGCAAAACGCAGCATGGTCGCACCTCAATTTCCCAGTGAAATTTAGCACGATTCGGACAAAAAGACTACCTTTTGTTTGTGCGCCGTAGCTCTGCCAGCACCTAGGGAAACCTAGCAAACCTATACATTTTTGAAAAGTAGACACCCAGGGGAATTCAGGATGGGGTGACTCGCCTGCCTACCCCCAGGTTTTGTTACCCAGAATCCCTTGCAAACATAAAAATTTGACCAAAAAAACACATTTTCCTCACATTTCTGTGGTGGAAAGTTCTGGAATCTGCGTGGATCAACAAATTTCCACCCACCCAGCGTGCCCCCAGGTCTCCCGAAAAAAACGGTACCTCACTTGCGTGGGTAGGCATAGTGGCTGCGACATGAAACAGCGCAAAACGCAGCATGGTCGCACCTCAATTTCCCAGTGAAATTTAGCACGATTCGGACAAAAAGACTACCTTTTGTTTTTGCGCCGTAACTCTGCCAGCACCTAGGGAAACCTAGCAAACCTATACATTTTTGAAAACTAGACACCCAGGGAAATTCAGGATGGGGTGACTCGCCTGCCCACCCCCAGGTTTTGTTACCCAGAATCCCTTGCAAACATAAAAATTTGACCAAAAAAACACATTTTCCTCACATTTCTGTGGTGGAAAGTTCTGGAATCTGCGTGGATCAACAAATTTCCACCCACCCAGCGTGCCCCCAGGTCTCCCGAAAAAAACGGTACCTCACTTGCGTGGGTAGGCATAGTGGCTGCGACATGAAACAGCGCAAAACGCAGCATGGTCGCACCTCAATTTCCCAGTGAAATTTAGCACGATTCGGACAAAAAGACTACCTTTTGTTTGTGCGCCGTAGCTCTGCCAGCACCTAGGGAAACCTAGCAAACCTATACATTTTTGAAAACTAGACACCCAGGGGAATTCAGGATGGGGTGACTCGCCTGCCTACCCCCAGGTTTTGTTACCCAGAATCCCTTGCAAACATAAAAATTTGACCAAAAAAACACATTTTCCTCACATTTCTGTGGTGGAAAGTTCTGGAATCTGCGTGGATCAACAAATTTCCACCCACCCAGCGTGCCCCCAGGTCTCCCGAAAAAAACGGTACCTCACTTGCGTGGGTAGGCATAGTGGCTGCGACATGAAACAGCGCAAAACGCAGCATGGTCGCACCTCAATTTCCCAGTGAAATTTAGCACGATTCGGACAAAAAGACTACCTTTTGTTTGTGCGCCGTAGCTCTGCCAGCACCTAGGGAAACCTAGCAAACCTATACATTTTTGAAAACTAGACACCCAGGGGAATTCAGGATGGGGTGACTCGCCTGCCTACCCCCAGGTTTTGTTACCCAGAATCCCTTGCAAACATAAAAATTTGACCAAAAAAACAAATTTTCCTCACATTTTTGTGGTGGAAAGTTCTGGAATCTGCGTGGATCAACAAATTTCCACCCACCCAGCGTGCCCCCAGGTCTCCCGAAAAAAACGGTACCTCACTTGCGTGGGTAGGCATAGTGGCTGCGACATGAAACAGCGCAAAACGCAGCATGGTCGCACCTCAATTTCCCAGTGAAATTTAGCACGATTCGGACAAAAAGACTACCTTTTGTTTTTGCGCCGTAGCTCTGCCAGCACCTAGGGAAACCTAGCAAACCTATACATTTTTGAAAACTAGACACCCAGGGAAATTCAGGATGGGGTGACTCGCCTGCCTACCCCCAGGTTTTGTTACCCAGAATCCCTTGCAAACATAAAAATTTGACCAAAAAAACACATTTTCCTCACATTTCTGTGGTGGAAAGTTCTGGAATCTGCGTGGATCAACAAATTTCCACCCACCCAGCGTGCCCCCAGGTCTCCCGAAAAAAACGGTACCTCACTTGCGTGGGTAGGCATAGTGGCTGCGACATGAAACAGCGCAAAACGCAGCATGGTCGCACCTCAATTTCCCAGTGAAATTTAGCACGATTCGGACAAAAAGACTACCTTTTGTTTTTGCGCCGTAGCTCTGCCAGCACCAAGGGAAACCTAGCAAACCTATACATTTTTGAAAACTAGACACCCAGGGGAATTCAGGATGGGGTGACTCGCCTGCCTACCCCCAGGTTTTGTTACCCAGAATCCCTTGCTAACATAAACATTTGACCAAAAAAACACATTTTCCTCACATTTCTGTGGTGGAAAGTTCTGGAATCTGCGTGGATCAACAAATTTCCACCCACCCAGCGTGCCCCCAGGTCTCCCGAAAAAAACGGTACCTCACTTGCGTGGGTAGGCATAGTGGCTGCGACATGAAACAGCGCAAAACGCAGCATGGTCGCACCTCAATTTCCCAGTGAAATTTAGCACGATTCGGACAAAAAGACTACCTTTTGTTTTTGCGCCGTAGCTCTGCCAGCACCTAGGGAAACCTAGCAAACCTATACATTTTTGAAAACTAGACACCCAGGGAAATTCAGGATGGGGTGACTCGCCTGCCTACCCCCAGGTTTTGTTACCCAGAATCCCTTGCAAACATAAAAATTTGACCAAAAAAACACATTTTCCTCACATTTCTGTGGTGGAAAGTTCTGGAATCTGCGTGGATCAACAAATTTCCACCCACCCAGCGTGCCCCCAGGTCTCCCGAAAAAAACGGTACCTCACTTGCGTGGGTAGGCATAGTGGCTGCGACATGAAACAGCGCAAAACGCAGCATGGTCGCACCTCAATTTCCCAGTGAAATTTAGCACGATTCGGACAAAAAGACTACCTTTTGTTTGTGCGCCGTAGCTCTGCCAGCACCTAGGGAAACCTAGCAAACCTATACATTTTTGAAAACTAGACACCCAGGGGAATTCAGGATGGGGTGACTCGCCTGCCTACCCCCAGGTTTTGTTACCCAGAATCCCTTGCAAACATAAAAATTTGACCAAAAAAACACATTTTCTTCACATTTCTGTGGTGGAAAGTTCTGGAATCTGCGTGGATCAACAAATTTCCACCCACCCAGCGTGCCCCCAGGTCTCCCGAAAAAAACGGTACCTCACTTGCGTGGGTAGGCATAGTGGCTGCGACATGAAACAGCGCAAAACGCAGCATGGTCGCACCTCAATTTCCCAGTGAAATTTAGCACGATTCGGACAAAAAGACTACCTTTTGTTTTTGCGCCGTAGCTCTGCCAGCACCTAAGGAAACCTAGCAAACCTATACATTTTTGAAAACTAGACACCCAGGGGAATTCAGGATGGGGTGACTCGCCTGCCTACCCCCAGGTTTTGTTACCCAGAATCCCTTGCAAACATAAAAATTTGACCAAAAAAACACATTTTCCTCACATTTCTGTGGTGGAAAGTTCTGGAATCTGCGTGGATCAACAAATTTCCACCCACCCAGCGTGCCCCCAGGTCTCCCGAAAAAAACGGTACCTCACTTGCGTGGGTAGGCATAGTGGCTGCGACATGAAACAGCGCAAAACGCAGCATGGTCGCACCTCAATTTCCCAGTGAAATTTAGCACGATTCGGACAAAAAGACTACCTTTTGTTTTTGCGCCGTAGCTCTGCCAGCACCTAGGGAAACCTAGCAAACCTATACATTTTTGAAAACTAGACACCCAGGGGAATTCAGGATGGGGTGACTCGCCTGCCTACCCCCAGGTTTTGTTACCCAGAATCCCTTGCAAACATAAAAATTTGACCAAAAAAACACATTTTCCTCACATTTCTGTGGTGGAAAGTTCTGGAATCTGCGTGGATCAACAAATTTCCACCCACCCAGCGTGCCCCCAGGTCTCCCGAAAAAAACGGTACCTCACTTGCGTGGGTAGGCATAGTGGCTGCGACATGAAACAGCGCAAAACGCAGCATGGTCGCACCTCAATTTCCCAGTGAAATTTAGCACGATTCGGACAAAAAGACTACCTTTTGTTTTTGCGCCGTAGCTCTGCCAGCACCTAGGGAAACCTAGCAAACCTATACATTTTTTAAAACTAGACACCCAGGGGAATTCAGGATGGGGTGACTCGCCTGCCTACCCCCATGTTTTGTTACCCAGAATCCCTTGCAAACATAAAAATTTGACCAAAAAAACACATTTTCCTCACATTTCTGTGGTGGAAAGTTCTGGAATGTGCGTGGATCAACAAATTTCCACCCACCCAGCGTGCCCCCAGGTCTCCCGAAAAAAACGGTACCTCACTTGCGTGGGTAAACATAGTGGCTGCAACAGGAAACGGTTCAAATTGTACGGTGGTGAATTTACATTACCTTATTGCAAAACTACCTTGATTTTGGGGGGGGGCATCTGAGTTTGTGGCCCGGGGCTCGGTGGTATTCTTTGCAAAGTAGCAAACCCAAACAGTTCTGAAAACTAGACACCCGGGGGACTCCAGGGAGGTATGGCATGCATGGGTCCCCCAATGTTTTCCTACCCAGAACTCTCTGCAAACCTTAAAATTAGGTAAAAATTGCACTTTTCCAAACTTTTTGGCGTGGGATCGCCGGGTCGGCAAAAAAGTCATACCACCCTGCGTTCCCCTTGTTCTCCCGAGTAAAAGGATACCTCACTTGTGTGGGTGCCCCAAAGCAGAATACGCCAAAAATGAATTTTGAAAAAAGTAGTTTTTACTCATATTTACGTTTTACAAATTAAGCACCCCAGCCTAAGTCACATGCCTTTGGCCCACCCACACAAGTGAGGTATCATTTTACTCGGGAGAACAAGGGAAACACTGGGTGGTAGGACATTTGTTCCGGCAGCGAGATCCCACCCAAAAAAGTATGGAAAAGTGGGTTTTTTGACCAAAATTTCAGGTTTGCAGGGGTTTCTGGGTAGGAAAACATTGGGGGACCCACGCATGCCATACCACCCTGGACTCCCCCGGGTGTCTAGTTCTCAGAACTGTTTGGGTTTGGTAGTTTCCAAAGATGCCTGCCAAGCCCCGGGCCAAAAGCTCAGGTGACCCCCTCAAAAAATAAGATTATTTGGCTAAAGGTAAAGTTTTTGTCTCCACAGTATGAATTGGGCCTTTTCCTAAAGCAGCCGCTATGCCTACCCACGCAAGTGAGGTACCATTTTTATCGGGAGACCTTGGGGAACGCTGGGTGGGAGGTAATTTGTGTGTGCCCAGTGATGCCACGCTTTCCCACACTAAAACGTGTGAAAAAACTGATTTTTTACCATGCAAAAAATGAGGTTTGCAAGGGATTCTGGGTAAAGGAACGTTGGCGGATCCACGCAAGCCATACCTCCTTGGAAGCCCCCGGTTGTCTACTTTTCAGAAATGTGTGGGATTGGTAGGTTTCCCTAGATGGCTGTCTCGCACGGGGCCAAAAACCCAGGTAACCCCTCTTGCAAAAGCTGGTGGACTTAGGGGTTACCTGGGTTTCTGGCCCCGTGCGAGACAGCCATCTATGGAAACCTACCAAACCCACACATTTCTGAAAATTAGACACCCGGGCGCTTCCAAGGAGGTATGGCTTGCGTGGATCCGCCAACGTTCCTTTACCCAGAATCCCTTGCAAACCTCAATTTTTGCATGGTAAAAAATCAGTTTTTTCACACGTTTTAGTGTGGGAAAGCGTGGCATCACTGGGCACACACAAATTACCTCCCACCCAGCGTTCCCCAAGGTCTCCCGATAAAAATGGTACCTCACTTGTGTGGGTAGCCATAGTGGCTGCAACAGGAAAAGGTCCAAATCTAACAGTGGTGAATATAAAATACCCTGAAGCAATATAACTTTGATTTTTTGGGGGGGAGGCACCTGAGTTTTTGGCCCGGGGTGGGTGGTATTCTTTGGAAAGTAGCAAACCCAAACAGTTCTGAAAACTAGACACCCGGGAGAGTCCAGGGAGGTATGGCATGTGTGGGTCCACCAATGTTTTCCTACCCAGAACTCCTTGCAAACCTTAAAAATAGGTAAAAATAGCACTTTTCCAAACATTTTGGCGTGGGATCGCCGTGCCGGCAAAAAAGTCCTACCACCCTGCGCTCCCCTTGTTCTCCCAAGTAAAAGGATACCACACCTTAACAGAGTTACTCAAAAGTCAAACATTCAAGCACGGCTATCTATTCCTCAAAGACACACACATACAGGTTGGATTTGGCACGAGGGCGAGTGATGGTTCAGTACATAAAATTTTATTAACAAGATATTTCAAAAAAATGAAATGCTCTGTCAATAAATAAATGCATAAAAACTGAACCAGTGACTCGCAACTCGTGAGCTGTAAAGCCACGACAAGGCACCAACCGTTTTACAGGCCATTCACGCACCTTTCATACCTGATACAAACCAGACCATTGACACCATCCGAATGGAAAAGCAACACATAACAACAATCACAATAAGGGGCAAGGTACACCCTACTGCAGAAATTAGAAAAAAAACAATTATTACTGCACACCCATCTAATCCGCAAGCACACACACATACTGGTTGGATTTGGCACGAGGGTGAGTGATGATTCAGTACATACAATTGGATACGCAAGTAATTTCATCATAAATGAAATACACTGCGTATAATTGAAAGTATGATAAACTGAACCACTGACTCGCAGCTCGTGAGCTGTAAAGCCACGTCAAGGCACCAACCTCTTTACAGGCCATTCATACACCTTTCGTACGCGTGACACATACAAAACATTCACACCGCCAGCCGCGGACCCATCACATTTCAACACTCACACCAGCAAACAGCGCCATTCAAGGGCCCATCACTTTCACACGCCCACATTTCTGACACTGCAACTACACAAAATGATGGACTGTGTGGAGTGTCACTCAACTAGCAGTGTGTGTAGTGACCAACAGAAAGTAACTACTCACACACCGCCTGCCGAGCGCCAGTCCACCCACACCACCATCCAAGCACCAGACCATGCACACTGCCAGCCAAACACCACTCAGCGCACACCGACAGCCAACTACCACTCCACACACACCACCAGCCAAGCATCACTCCACGCACACCACCAGCCAAGCGCCACTCCACAAACACAACACCATCCAAGCACCACTCCACACACGCCGCCAGCCAAGCACCACTCCACACACACCGCCAGCCAAGCACCACTCCACTCACACCGCCAGCCAAGCACCTAACCATACACTCCGCCAGCCAAGCAAAAATCCACTAACCCCCCCAGCACAACTCCAATCCATGCACTATTCCAGCCAAGCACCAGACCACGCACACCACCAGCCAAGCGCCTGTCCACGCACACCAACAATCCAAGCACAATCCTGCACACACCACCATCGAAATTAGAATTTTTTAAAGAAATACCACAAATCAAATGTAGAAACCTACAAATCTGCTAACACAAATTCAAAACCTAAATGCTTTGCACTAATGCAAACCTAAAAGCAAACAAAAAAATATTACAGAAAACAAACCAGACAGTACACTTACAAGCTCAATGAAACTCCCAAAACTTCTTTTGTGTGTGGTACGATTTAAAACAAGCTGGCACACACAATCCAGGATTTGAAGGACAGTCAGGACAGTGCATACGAGACTCCCTCCGCACTTCTCTTCGCCAACAGACTCTACATCTTTTAGTGGGTTTGTCTTTTGCAGTTGTGGGAGGAATGTATTCTGGAAAGTGGCGATCTTTCAGTCTAGCCACTTCCTCCACCACTCCAAATCTTGGCACACTTGCCTGTTCCACTAGTACAAGGCTGCCTATTATAGTCTCCTGAAACTTAACAAAAGGCATCTTTGACTCAGGACAAGATTTCTGGAAAACAACAAAAGCATTAAAGGATGCCAAGTGGAAAAGATGGATAGCCAACTTCTTGTACCAAACGTAAGCCTTTCGAAGAGCAGCATAAGGTTCCAACCTCTGATCTACTCTGTCAACACCACCCATGTGCCTATTATAGTCTAAAATGCACACAGGTTTACGCACTTCAGCAGTCTCACCCCGAACTGGCAGAGCTTCAGTGCTTTCGTCATGGATAGTAGTCAGCATGTAAACATCTCTCCTGTCTGAAAACTTCACAGCTAGAAGCTTCCCACATCGCAATGCAGTAGACTGTCCCCGCACAAGCCTTTTGCAAACAAGTTCTATTGGAAAACCTTTCCGGTTACTGCGCATCGTGCCACATGCAACAGTGCCCACTTTGGCCAGCTCCTTGAACAAACGCACACTAGTGTAGAAGTTATCTACATATAAATGGTGGCCTTTGTTAAATAATCGTCTACCTAGTTCCCACACAATTTTCTCAGTCACTCCAAAAGTGGACGGACAAGCAGAAGTGTTAATGCTGGAATCCTTACCGGTGTACACCCTGAAATTATAAACATATCCAGTCTCACTGTCACACAGCATATACAGTTTGATGCCATAGCGTGCCCTCTTACTAGGAATGTATTGCCTAAAAACCAAGCGGCCCTTGAACAACACCAAAGACTCGTCCACAGCTATTTCTCTTCCAGGTGCAAACATCTCAGGAAAACGATCAACAAAGTGATCAAGGACAGGCCGAATCTTAAAAAGACGGTCACAATCAGGGTGATCGCGTGGCAACGCTAAATCATTATCAACAAAATGCATCATGCGAAGAAGAAGCATATATCGATCACGAGTCATAAGTGCTGGAAATATAGATGTTGCCATCAAGGGACTAGTGGACCAATAAGAAGACATTGATGGCTTCCTTAGCAAGCCCATCAAAAAAGTTAATCCCAAAAACTTCTTCATCTCTTCAACATATGTGGGAGACCAATGGGTAGCTCTGGAATGGGGCTTAAGGCTGGCACTGTGGTCCCTCAAATACTGCTCTGCATACAAATTAGTTTGCTCCACAATCTCCTGCAAAAACTCATCATCAAAAAACAATTGAAAATATTGAATTGGCAAAAAATTGTCAGTATCCACTCTACACCCTGGAACACCAGTGAAGTCTGGCAATTCCGGCTGCACCATGCCAGGGGCAACCCAGACGTCATCACTAACATGAGGAGAAGAAGCCACCCTAGCCTGCAGGCCAGATGCCTCTTGCTGCACTACATCAACGGGAACACTAGCATCCCCAGATGCCTCTTGCCTCACTACACCAACAGGAATACTAGCATCCCCAGATACATTTTGCATCTCTTCACCAACAGAAGAACTCACATCCCCAGCTGCCTCTTGCATCTCAACATCAACAGAAGAACTCGCATCCCCAGATGCCACTTGCTGCTCAACAACAACAGAAAGACTAGCAGCACCAGATGCCTCATGCTGCTCAACAACAGGAAGACTAGCAGCACCAGATAACCTTTGGCGCACCACAGCAATGTGAAACCTTTTGGGCGCAGCCTTTCCCACACTTGCCTGTTCCTGACGAGAAAAAAAGGGAAACCTTGAGGACCTAGGCTGCCGCTCACATGGCTCTTCCCTCTCTACCGGCACATCAATGTCCCTCTCTACCACAGGCACTTCATCAGCACTAGAAGAAGAATCATCATCCGATGATACCATGCGAAGAGAAAACTCACTGCCTGAATCTTCTGCACCTAACTCAAGCTCCGAATCGGAGTCAGTGTCTGGACCATGGTCAGAGGAAGACTCAAAAAGCAAACTAACAACCTGCTTAGCAGTAATCCTGCGAGCAGCCATTATCCTTACAAATCAAGAAGACTACACACACAAGTGAACAACAACCTACACTGTGCAAAGGAAGAAGTAAACAAGGTAGAGTCTTCACACAAAAATCAATACACTCAAAAACAATTCAAATCTAACCAAATATAAGAAGACTCACCAGCACCTACTCTGCTGAAACACAGCAAAAAGAAAGGAAATCCCACTGGAAAGAAAAAAAAACAAGTATAGATTAGACAAAGTACACATCAAGCAGCAATACAAAAAAAAAAGTTAACAATCAAGAAACACAAAGCCACACAAACAGCAATAACTTTATCTAGGAAAAATAGTACAAAAAACATTTACTTACCAAGCACATGCAACTACACAAGCTGCAAAACCAGCATTAACCGAACCACAACCTACACCAATACAAACAGCAAAAGCCTGGATCAAAAACAAAGAAGAAAAAAAATAATTTAATACTACATTTCACAAACAACATAACAAATGAATAAACAATACACAAATGTACCCCCAAAATCACATCCACACAGATGGGCCATCAAAAAGGGCAAAACGGACAAAAGTACGGGTTGATTTGCCCACCGGGGGGGGGGGGCCAGAAAATCTAAATTTAAAATCCGACCCACCTGAAAGCGACCCTTGCACAATGGGTCACTTCCTACAATCTAAAATAAAATCCCTGGTGCTAGTGAGGGCATTTCCACCGCACAATCGCAATGCTGTGCGCGACCGTGAGCCAGAAATGCCCTGCAAAGAGACATCAGAAGAGAGGAAAATCACTTACCTCTCCCCTGAAGCCTCTTTGCAAACCCCCCCA
This sequence comes from Lissotriton helveticus, assembly GCF_964261635.1. Taxonomy (NCBI): domain Eukaryota; kingdom Metazoa; phylum Chordata; class Amphibia; order Caudata; family Salamandridae; genus Lissotriton; species Lissotriton helveticus. The sequence continues at coordinate 1,507,027,978 of NC_136069.1, read as the reverse complement.
AATATCTCAAAACCAACCTAACACCTCCAGGCGCAGGAAGCAAATGGCTTCCCGACCGCCTGGGAATCCCTGAAGATGTTGGCGCGTGCTGTGCGCGCTGACATCATCAGGGATTCTCATGGGGAGGGGGACAACAGAATTACTGTGGTTAACTGCGATGCTGGACAGAGGCACTTGCATCCTTGATTTTCACAAGCGCAATCCTAAAACAGTTCCTATGACCAGGAGCTTCTTTCTCCCCATCTGCTGCTCTCAACAGTCTCTGACCATTTATACACATAAGAGGCATGTGAACTCACACAGAAGATCCCCTATTGGCAACGCCCACCAACTAGCGGAGTGCACCATCTTTCCTAAATTTACCCACTATGATGGACAGCTCACTCAAGGGACCTGTGCACACATTGGTGCGATGGCATAGTAACACACACGGACACTGGAGACAAAGCAAGCGCTCGAGTTGCAGCACAAATTCAGGAAAACATTCATCAGCCCAAAAACATTTGTGACCTTCCCACTATGATTCACAGCTCACACAAGGGACCCCTGCGCACATCTGTGCAATTGCATAGTAACGCACACATGGACACTGGAGACAAAGATGGGGCTCGAGTTGCAGCACAAACTCAGGAAAGCAATCATCAGCCCAAAAACATTTGTGAACTTCCCACTATGATGAACAAATGGTCTCTGTTTCCAGATACCTAAGAGCCTTGCTAGTTTATTCAGATAACAACCAACACACACTGGGGTTGATTGGGGTCGATTGTGAAAATATGGTATTGTGTACAAAAAAGGGGAGAAATGCTCCTCTTTTAGGTGTCCCCTCACTCACCAGGGTTGCCCCACGGTGACATGCTTCATCATTGGGGCCATCCCAGTCCTCTACGGGCTGGGGCGTGCTGCGACTTGCGAAAGTTACGTAGGAGCACTTTATTAGACTATGTGTGGTGCATGTGTATTTGAGGAGTGGACTATGTGATGTGTGAAATACCTGCCCAGTAGGTTTACAATAAACTTTATTCTTGCCTCTAGGTGGTAATAAACGGGGTGGAAAGATAGGCTGCCCTAAACGTAATGTGTCCAGATGTACCTATCAACTCCTATCGTCGACATGTTTCGTGCATACACCAAGCACTATGATGGACAGCTCACACAAGGGACCCCTGCGCACATCTGTGCAATTGCATAGTAACGCACACATGGACACTGGAGATGGCGCTCGAGTTGCGGCACAAACTCAGGAAAACAATCATCAACACAAAAACATTTGTGAGCTTCCCACTATGATGGACAGCTCACTCAAGGGACCCCTGCGCACATTTGTGCAGTTGCATAGTAACGCACACATGGTCAATGGAGACAAAGATGGCGCTAGAGTTGCAGCACAAATTCAGGTAACAATCAACAGCCCAAAAACATTTGTGAGCTTCCCACTATGATGGACAGCTCACTCAAGGGACCCCTTCGCACATGGCATAGTAACACACACATGGTCACTGGAGACAAAGCATGTGTTTGAAAAGCAGCACACAAAAAAAAACATTCATCAGGCCAAAAACACTAGTGAGCTTTGCCTAGGCAGCACAGGTGTGTTTTTTAGCCACTTCAGAAACACACATCAGTATAAGTAATGAAGGACAGAGGCACTTGCATCCTTCATTACAATGAGCACTATCATTTTACTTTATAAATGACCCCCATCAGCATTTTTGTACAAAAAACGGCCTTTCCAAAACATTGCAGCCAAGAAAAGACTTCATAGATAATGTTCCCCCAACAAGGGGAGCGACCCTTCCCCAAGGGGCCGCTCCCCGAACTAAGAAACTGATCACAAAACCCCCAAAAAAAAAAAATCCCTAACATTCCTGCTGCACGATCGCACGATCGTGCAGCAGGAAACCTCTAAAATGCCACCGAGGGAAAGGAAAAGCCTTTCCTTTCCCTCGATGCAAGTTGCATCACAATCCCCCCCGCCCCAGCCGCAAAACTAACCTGTTTGTGCAACGACGCGCAGGAAGCAAATGGCTTCCCTGCGCGTCTGTAAACAAAGGAAGCCTCCGGTGACGTCAGCGCGCCTCGCGCGCTGACGTCATTGATGACGTGGGCGGGGAGGGCGGGGGGAGGCAGGGGAAGGTCTTCCCCTGCCATCCCCGCAAAAACAAAAAAAATCAGGCAGACTCGGAGGGAGCGCTGGCGCTTCCCCCGAGGGTGGGGCTCATGACGAGCTGGGCTCGTCATGAGCGTGCGAGGAGGCTACGCCATGACGAGCCCAGCTCGTCATCAGCCCCGAAGGGGTTAAACAGTACAAAACATACACGATCAGGATCGAAAGAAGTACGAACAGATACAATTCTACAACAACTTAAATAGATAAAATTCACTGCATGTTATTGGAAAGTTAAAAGAGGGTGGTGCCCTCAGAGATGCAACATACAATGCACCCTATTTTTACAGAAATCTCATAATCGCTAAAAGGATAAAATTGAAAATTTACATTTATAAAACTTTAAAATGCCTTAATAAATCAGTGCCCCTCCTTCAAAGTCTCCCTTCCAAATTCTTTTAAACCCTTCAAAAATGTACCCAATCCGATTGCAATTTCTAACGTGGGCATATCGGTAAGTAGGCAGATGGCCTGGGCACGTGAGGTTATCTTATGTGATAGGAATATAGGACGTAAAAACAATTTCCTTATATCATGTACAAATAAGCAATCAAGTAAAATATGCAGCATATCCTGGCTTAGGCCACGGCCACAGTTACAATTACCTTCTGGGCCAATCAGAGCAGACTTTAGTTTTCCATCAATCTTCCAAGGGTTAACCCCAACCCGAGTTCTAAGAATTTCATATCTCAGAACTTGGTTGGGCAGTATGTCCAAATACGGGAACCAGCCATCATTAACCCATGACTTTTTTACCCACTGGACTGATTTTTTCTCTGACATATAAACTAGGTCCTGCGCCTTGGAGAGTGACTGGCCTTGTTCCCTAAGAGATTTCTTAGTAAAATCAGCTATCAAGGCGTCCTGGGAGAATTTCACATTAAGTCGCCCTGTTACATTCTGGAGAGTTTTACTCACATCCTTTGCCCAGGCAAGGTTACTTATTTGGATCTCATCTCTACACCATTGTGAGACCTTAAGTGTCACTCCTGGGTCTTGGCGCTTCCAGAATCTTACCAGGGCCATTTGGGATTGTACAGTCCATGAGGTTAGCCCTAGCTCCATTCTTATTGCTTGAACCATAGTGCAGTTCGGTAAGGACAATAGCGTTTTTAAAATTTTTCCCTCTTCCTGGTCCCACTCATGTTTACCGCTCAAGTATAACACTTCAGCCCCATACAATACTTGGGGGGGGATCATTGCTCCAAAAGCCTTTAACATTGGTTTGTGAGTCATGTCACCATATTCTTTGTTAAACCTTTTCAACCCACATGTGGATAAAAATGCTTTGGCTCTTTGAGCCTCTAAATGAGTGCGCCATTTTAGCGCACTATCAAACCAGAGGCCTAGATATCTATATTCCTTGACTGCCTCTAGTTTGTCATTACCCAAAAACCAGTTAAAGTTCTTCTTACTCCTTCCAAAACATAAAACCTTAGTTTTTTCCATATTTATAGTCAGAAATTTCCGATCACAATAGCTTTTAAAAACATTTAGTTTCCTTTGAAGTCCTAGTTCTGTTTGGTCCAAGATGACTAGGTCATCAGCATATAGGAGACAAGGCACTTTATGCCCGCTCATTCTAGGGCTTGAGCTTCTTTCTACTTCAAGTGTCACAGGGAGATCTGCCAGAAAGATTGAAAATAACAGGGGTGCCAAAACGCACCCCTGTCTAAGGCCATTCCCTACCAATATCTTATGAGTTAGTGACCCATGCGAATCTCTAATAACCTGGGCCCAGTTCCCTCTGTGCAGATCTCTCAAGATCATCAATAAGCCATCCGGAATTCCATATCCTGACAGATCCTCCCAGAGTTTATTACGGTCCACTGAGTCAAACGCGGCCCGAAAATCAACGAAGCAGCAATGCAACTTCCCATTTTGTTCTATTGATTTCCGGGCCAAGGCCCATAGGGCAAAGCAGTGGTCTATTGTGGAATGGCCTTCTTTGAACCCGCCTTGTTCTACTGGAATAATTGCTCTCTCTTCTGCCCAAGTCTTTAACCTGCCTAATATTATTTTAGCAAATATTTTTTCACCAATATCAAGTAGGTTAATAAGTCTATAGTTCCTTGGTGCATTGATGTCCCCTTTTTTGTGGATTGGTCGAATTATCGCACCCTTCCAATTGCTTGGAAGTATCCCTGATTCTAGGATTACTAAGAACATTTGGGAGAAGAATTTAGCCCACCAAGATGTCCGTGACTTAATTATCAGGGCAGGCAAGTTATCTGGTCCTGAGGCTCTTGTTAAATTTAGGGTTTTTATTGTGTTAAGTACGTTTTCTTCTGAGAAGTCTGGTTTTAGGTCATCTACTAGACCTCTCCAGTCCCCTTGTACTTCCTCTTCGGTTTCTCTCCCCGGAGGGTATAGTTCTTTCAAATAACCCTCCCAGGCGCCCTCAGCTACCACACAATTCATTGAAGCAGATGAGGCTTCAGTTACTGAACGGACGAGGTTCCAGAATAATCGTATATTCTTGGATTCTATTGCCTCCAGCAGTTTCCCCCAGCAGTTGTTCTTATGTGCTCTTCTTGTACTATAAAGAGGCATTGTATATTCTTTCTTTAATTTTACAAGATATTCAGCTCTAGATTTATCAAATTTTTTACGCAAACTGCGCTGTTCTCGCCTTAGTTCTCTTTTCCTATTTAAACAGGCTACATTGTACCAACTTCCCTTCCTAACCTGTGTGGTTTGTATACTCTTGGTAATCCGTACGTCTGTTCTAAATTCGACCTTGATACTTTGTACCACTTGGTTTATCTTTTCAATGTACCAGGCTAGATCCAGACCAGCTGCGCATCCTAAGACGATGTTATGTTGGAGCCTGGTTAGTTTCTCTATATATTCTTCGGTTAACCGTGTTGTGATGCGCCTGGGATAGTCCATCTGTGGAATAATTACTTTTTCAGCAACTATCTGATGGGAGTGTACCAGTTCCAATTCTAGGATATTATGATCACTATTTTCTATGTGGTTAACCATAAAGCCCATTATTTTGTTAAAGTTCCATGCTGGAATAAAAACATAATCTATGGGACAATTTTGTGTACCTTGTTTAAAAGTTTTCTTTGCCGGGCGATCTTGTGGAAACCTACCGTTCAGACAAAAAAAACTTTTATTCGCTAAATAGTTCCCCAAGCTTACATCATTCGTCGAACACAGACATTCGGGAAACTTTGCTTGTGTTATGTCATAAGATTCTAAAATATCCTGATACATGAGATCCTGACGCTTAGGGTTAAGTTTATGATTAAAATCTCCTACCAACAAGATCAAATCTGAATCGTACTTTTCACACAATAAATCTAAATCATTTTTAAAAAGACTCATTTCCTTAAAAAGACTCATTTCCATCTCATGACTGGGTATAATAGTTAGTTGAGTTTTCGTATTCATTATTGTACTTCCATTACGGTTTAGATGTTTTCCTAAGAATGTAACCCATTCCTGCTCAGTTATCGTTGATGAAACCACCAATTTATTCGGCCTCACTAATTTGTTTATGATTTTCCAAAATTCTCTTGCATTTGCTTGTTTGCTTGCATGAAATAATTTTGACCACAATTCCTGTTTTGCTTGATATTTTTTATTCCATATTAATTTTTTCAGGTGTTGATTTAATAATTTCAATTTAATTAGGATTTCCTCATTAGCAGTCGTATTTTTTATTTGTCTTCTTATCCTATTCCGGGTTCTTTTTAACTTCATTACTGTATATGGAAGATTTATATATGAATCCTTTTCTTCTCCTTTTTCTTTTAATCTCCTTTTATTGGGATTAGCTTGAGTTTGAGGTTTCACTAATTTCCTGGTGAATTCCACCCATTGTACAACTATTGTTTCCTTTGGTCTTTCATTGAAGCAACTCTCTATAATATTCTGGACTTGTTCATTCATCTTATCCTTATTCAGATTAGTCCAGATAAGTTTTTTATAATTTATCGTTCCAATGTACCCCGAGACAGTATGGTAGGATTGGTTAATGTTGTGTCTAATATTGGTGGTTATGATCTGCTGACAATGGTCGCTGTCACCAACTTTAACTAACATATAAGAGCTTACATTTGGAAATATATTGAGTGATACCATTGTATAGTCAATCCTAGTGCTTGCATTGTGCGTGATATACGTATATGCTGGGGGAGTATCCTCTTTAAATCGGCCATTAAGGGTTCGCAAACCCAGTGCTTCTATGTCCTTAATGAATGTTGTACCGATATTGTTTCGTGCATATTTAGTCGTAACACCTAGATGCTGTTGGAGGATTGACCACTGAAGGTCTTGTGATTGTGTGACATCATCCCTTGTAAATGGTACTAATAAATTCAGATTAAAATCCCCCGTCATCACGTAGTCCACTAATGGATTCTCCAGCATTTGTTCCAACAAAATACTGATAAGATTTGCACATATAGATGCTCTACTTGTTTTTGTTGGATGGATATATACATTGATCATAATTAATGACCTTATCTTTTGATCAGTTGTTTTATATTTCAGTTTGATTATAAGTATGTTTTTACTATTAGATACAAGTTGCTCATGATCAGCCTGTAGGTTAGTGGAAATAAATGTTGCTAGCCCCCCACTCGGTCGTCCATACTTGTGAATTTTGTTTGCATGTTCGTAGTAACCTACATAGCCCTCCGATATGAAAGGGTGTAATTCCCAGGTTTCCTGGAGGAGTATAATGTGACATGGGATGGGTATTGAGCTTATTTGTGCATTATAAAGCTGTGTTCCAACTCCATTTATGTTCCATGAACACATTTTCATCTCCGTTACTTTTGTTTGGGGGGTTATAATGTTATTCCTTCATTGATCTATATTGTTATGAAGTGCCTGGGAGATCCATATTTCATTTATTGCTGATATGTTTTCTATTTTAGTAGGTGGTGTTGTTACTCCTATTGTATTACTGGATCTACCTCGGGCATTCCTTAGCACTGTTCCTTTTTGTTTAGTGTTTTTTTCATTTGGGACATGATTTATCTGATTAATAAATGGGGTAGGATAGACTTTTGGTGCCTGCTTAGTGATGAAAATTCCCCAGCTTTTAAATGTCTTAAGTTCTTTTAAGATTTTTTCTGCTATTAACATTGAATTTAAAGTGATCAATGTTGATTCTTGAGGACTATCCTTATCTGCAATAAATTCGACGGAATTAATATCGTCATTCTTAATATTGACTAATGTTGGAATTGATTTAAATAGTCTAAGGATGTTCCTTCTATTCAATGTGTCATATCTACCTCTAGATTCGTATTCAGGTTTAAATATAAGTTGTACTTTCCCATTTATTCGTTGATTTTCTTTGTAAGATACCTCCCGGTCTTGGTTCGTTCTATATGTAATTAGTTTTATCCCTTCCCGATTTTCAATTACAAGATGGTCCCAATGCGGTAATATAGTTTTAGTCTCTACTGGTCTTTGTATAATCCTTCTTGCTGCATCATTCTCATTTGATCTAAAATACGTTTCTGTATTCACATTGTGGGATTGATCTTGTTGCTGGGATGTTTTTTTCCCATTAATTTTATAGGTGCAGTGTCATTCATTCCATTCATATTATAGAGTTCTGAACAGTCCTCCTGCATTTCATCTTCTCCCAGTGTTATTTCCTTAACCAATGGTCTATTAGTTATAGTTATCAGTTTTTTTTCCATCCCTTTTTTTCTTATTTTAGGATCTTTATTCAATGTTTGTTCCAATACTGGTTCTTGTACAAATATTGGGAATAATTTTTTAGTCTCATTCTTAGTTGTTGGAGAGGTCTTTTTTCCTCATTTAATATTTCTCTTTGTACTTCGTTTTTTTTCTTGTATCTTCAGTTTTTGTAGAGTCTTCATACGTATGGTTATTAGCTTTTTTATTTTTCCTTGCTTTACGTAGTTTTTTTCTTTGTCGTTTTGACATAGTATAACCATTTGTATCCTGTTCTTTACATTGATACTCTACCCTTGCTTCCGTACTGGACGTTTCATCATTTGTTTGTTCCATTGGTTGTATATCTATTGATAGATCTTTTTCATCCTGTATGTTTGCTTTTTTTTGGGACTTCCTCAATATTCCTATTTCTTCATTGTCGACTCTTGCCCTAGAGCTCTTGTTTTCCATTTTAGCTGTCTCAGTCTTTTCACATTTGTATTTTCTTATGTTTTCTTCTTGGCCATTTTCGTTTTTAATTGCCTTTTTTGTGTCTTCTAATATTGTATGCAAAACCTCTGGTATTGCTACTAGCTTCTCCATAAGTGGGGTGCAGATACAATCAATGTCCGTTCTTTGTTTTTCATTTTGTACTCTGACTCTCAGACCATTAAGCTGTGCAAATTTATTATCTATCCCCGCAACTGCATTTGCCATCATTGTAAGTAGGTCAATTTGAATGTCCATCTTGTTGGATTGGCATTTTAATGCTCCTAGAGTTAGTGTCGACGTTTGATAAAAAATATCCCAATTCATTCCAATATCTGGATTTTTTATTCCTTTTTGATTGTATTGCATTTCCCTTCCGTTTCGTTGTTCAGTATGAGCTGCATATTCTGTTGTAGGGAGGATATTTATTTTTGGGACCAGATCTTCAATTGTTTTATTACTTTGCCATATTCTATGAATTGCCATTTCGTCTTGTTTAGCATTCCCAGTATTATAACTTTGTATATTAGTTTGTTTGGTCATATTTTCTTCGACTGATGACTGCGTTTTTTTCATAATTTCTACATTTATTTCAATAGGTATTACTGACAACTTTGATTCCATCATGTTACTTTTAGTTAGTATATCTTGTTTTTCCAATGCCTCGCAATCATCTAAGTCTATTGGTTTATCTTGTTGATTTAAATCCGGAGAAATGGTTGCATTTAGCATATCCTGATCAGTGATTTGGAATTCATGGTCCTTCTTTTGTATGTTAAAATCTCCGTTTTGTGGGGTACTTTGCATAACTTACCTGGTGTATTTCTCTGTACTCATTGGTTTAATTGGAGTTTGTAATTTGTCATTTTCCATTTCCCTTTGCATTGTGATAAGAGCACCAGCTGGATCTTTTAAGAACTCAAACTTATCCGGGATTTTTCCTGATTTTGCAAACATTCTGGCTATTGGGGAGATTAATGTTTGATTTGCTCCTACAATATTCGCTTGCACCTTTTTTAAGACCTTTGGTTGTTGTATTTTCTTTGTGCGTCTTACAGTTGTTCCCGACGTTCTCACTTTGCCAGAGCGCATAGTACCTCTATCTTTTCTTATATTGCGTTTTCAGCACTTCCCTATATTTTTTATCCCAGGCCTTGATGTAGGCAAGGTGCTCACCTCTGTTATGTCATTCAATTTTTTTTGAGGTTATGTTATCCCCCTGGTGTTGTAAGCTTGGGACCAGTACGTTGCAGGAGCGTTGTTGTCACAGCGCGAATGCCTCCCTCTGGTGCTTTGTGCCTGCAACAATTTTTAATTTGACTTTGAAATTAAAGGCTCCTCCAATGTCTCAAACTACCTTCTTTTTACATAAATGTCATCCCTAAGGTCTCCCTAGGTGACCCAGGGGTAGGATGCCTTGTAACTATAAACAGGGACTTTATAAAACATGTTGTATTTGCTGTGGTGAGGGACAAACTGCCAATTTCTTTTTGCCCCATTGTAGCACATGGGCTCCATAGGCTTATATGGGAATACTTTAACAAAGTATAACTATTGGCAGGAATGGGATGAAAATCAATTCAAGGACTTGAAAGAATATTTATGGTAAATCCAACAACATGCAGCTGTTAGATTTGTCATACCTATTGCATAAAATACGTTATAGAACTTTCTTTTCAATGAGCCAAAATCCAGCCTTCCAGCCGCCCTCTTCTGATTGGTTAGCCTCTTAAAAGCTGAGCCAAGCTGTCTAAATGAGGTGGCCTGACTAGAGACAAACGATTTCCTGTGGGAGGAGAACTACAAGCTGCAGAACAAAAGGTGGGATGGAAGTGAAGAAGCCATACTGGTCTTCAAAGGGAGAATGACAGTTTAGGGGAGGACAGGCTCACCCCCACATCCTGCACCCCCAAGCCAGACAGGAGCTCCCTTAATAAGATTAGAGGAGGGGCTGGAAGGGGAGTGTTAGGGAATATTACCACACTACTGGAATGGCTAAGCCAGATATAACCATCCAGGGTAAAGTTTCTACATTTTGGATTTTGGAAAAATAGTGCTTTCTGGGTCAAGAATATGCCACACTTGGGAGGAAGTGTTCATTCTCATGGGTGGCACCCTGCATCCCATTGGTAAAGAGTGCTTCCCTCTGCTTGATGCCCAGGAACTCTGAATAAATATGGAAGGGCTGCCAAGCAACACAGATCCCTGCCTGAAACAAAAAGGTGAAGAAGGACTGCCTGCTGGTACCCTGATCTGCACCCCAAGGACTGCACTCAGAAAGACTACACCTGCTGCACAATATGGTAATATAGCTCTAAGGACTTTGCCTGACTTCACATGTATTAAGGAGTGGAGTCCCTGAAAGAAACAGAGCTCCACAGAGGTAACAAAGCTCCACTTGCATCATCTCCACCAGCAAGAACCCAGCTGCAGTGCATCCTGTGGACTTTTAAGGATTTGGCCAGATGCATTGTGGGACAAGTAGTCCCAACATCCCAAGGACCATCTCAGAGCTTCTAGACCTTTGGATTGGTGTTTTGGTCACTTTGAACCCACAACAGAAACTTCAGGAAGTAGTTCCAGACGTTTCGAGCAACTCTGGTAAAAAGCTCCATAAGGTGACTGACCCGTTGTCTAGAGTAATTTAGAATAATTTGGAACCTCCTGAGGCACAGCCGGGAGTAGAATTTGCTCGCATTTAACTTTTAACTTGTGTAATACTTTGTTTTTAAAAATCACTCACCGACCTACTTGGCACCCGATCTACTTGGTGCAGGCATCCCTGCACAGCGGAATCAGCGCTGACGCGGGAGAGTCTCTCTGTCTCTTTTGCCGCCATTCCCCTCGCCGAGCCACAAGACACGCCCACTTGTGAGACCACGCCCCCGCACCAACTATTTAAGCGCGCTGAATACAAGCGTCGCATTGAATAATTTGGAACCTCCTGAGGCACAGTCGGGAGTAGAATTTGCTTGCATTTAACTTTTAACTTGTGTAATACTTTGTTTTTGAAAATCACTCACCGACCTACTTGGCACCCGATCTACTTGGTGCAGGCATCCCCGCACAGCGGAATCAGCACTGACGCGGGAGAGTCTCTCTGTGTCTTTTGCCGCCATTCCCCTCGCCTAGCCACAAGACACGCCCACTTGTGAGGCCACGTCCCCCGCACCAACTATTTAAGCGCCCTGAATACAAGCGTCACCTTGAATAATTTGGAACCTCCTGAGGCACAGCCGGGAGTAGAATTTGCTCGCATTTAACTTTTAACTTGTGTAATACTTTTTTTTTAAAAATCACTCACCGATCTACTTGGCACCCGATCTACTTGGTGCAGGCATCCCCGCACAGCGGAATCAGCGCTGACGCGGGAGAGTCTCTCTGTCTCTTTTGCCGCCATTCCCCTCGCCTAGCCACAAGACACGCCCACTTGTGAGGCCACGCCCCCGCACCAACTATTTAAGCGCGCTGAATACAAGCGTCGCATTGAATAATTTGGAACCTCCTGAGGCACAGCCGGGAGTAGAATTTGCTCGCATTTAACTTTTAACTTGTGTAATACTTTGTTTTTAAAAATCACTCACCGACCTACTTGGCACCCGATCTACTTGGTGCAGGCATCCCCGCACAGCGGAATCAGCGCTGACGCGGGAGAGTCTCTCTGTCTCCTTTGCCGCCATTTCCCTCGCCTAGCCACAAGACACGCCCACTTGTGAGGCTACGCCCCCTGTATTTCTCTCACCGCCCTATAAACATGTGCAACTACCGGAGGCGCAGCAGACGAGCGCAGCGGGTGCGACGATTGCGCGCCGAAGGCGCGCTTAAGGCAAGCTCGTCTGCGCTCGTCCGCGCCGAGTCCCGGCCTAGGGCTATACCCCTTACACCTCAGTCTCAAAAGACCAGGCATTACAGCGCTGAAACCCTTCACAGTATTAGGCCCCCTGTTGAGTACTGCCATCGGCATGCCTATCACGCAGAAGACATTCCACAAACCTGTCCAAAATGCAAATCAACCCTCAAACCTAAGCTGGCCCTAGACTTGTCACACGAGTACTGTATGTTCATGTTAAACTGCAGATCCCTGCCTAAACACAGGGCGGAGATCGCCCTGTTGTTAGAAGAATGCATGCCTGACATAGTATTCCTGACGGAAACGTGGCTTGCCACAGATTCCGACCCTGCCCTAGTAACAGCCCTCCCTCCAGGCTTCCAAATTACCCGGCAGGACCGTCCTGAGGGGAAAAGAGGCGGCCTAGCAATCATTTATAAAGAACAGTTTCACTGCCGAGTTACTCCGGAAACAATCCCCGACTGTGAGAGCTTAGCCTTCAGTCTTGAACTTTCTCCAAATAACTGCTTCTCAGGAACACTAATTTATCGCCCCCCAGGCCCCCCTAAGCAGTTCCACAATCATCTTCCTTCGATTGTGGCTGAACGCGTTAGCACTACATCTAACTTTACTTTGTTAGGTGACCTCAACCTTCATTTCGACTCTGCACTGGACCATACAGTCACCACTCTCGTAGATGACCTAGCTGCCTTGCAACTAATCCAACATGTCAGGACCCCAACTCATGTTAAGGGCCATCTGCTGGACCCTGTGTTCAGCAATTGTGTAGACCTTGTAGCCGGACCACCAATTCCCCTCCCGTGGACGGATCATTTATTGGTCCCCTTCACCTGGACCACACTTAAGCCCCCACCCACCAGACCCACGATAAGACTCGCCAGGGCCTGGTCACGCCTCCCAGTTGACGAATGGACCATTAAGCTCGCCAGCAACCAACCCCTTCACAATGAGGATCCTTGTCTAGCCAATCAGGCTTATGAAGATTGGATTACACAAACCCTCGAAGTTACTCTCCCTAAAAGTAAAATCATGCAGAAACGCTCCCATAAAACCACCCCCTGGTACTCAGAGGCTCTTAGGGAAAAGAAACGCCAATGCAGAAAAATGGAAAGGCAATGGCGTCTAGACTATTCTCCGGAGGAAAAAATTCGATACCGAGACTTAATCAATGACTATAAAACAGAAGTCAAAATCGCCCAAGCTGCATACTTCTCTAATAGAATTATTCTGGCCAAATCAAAACCCAAAGAAATTTTCCAAATCGTGAAAAAACTCACTAATCCTCCATCCAGCCTGCACGAGACAAAATCAACAGACCATTGTAATGACGTAGCAGAGTTTTTTCACCAAAAAGTCAACAAAATCTACTCATCCTTCCCCCCCCCCAGCTACCATCCCCTTAGCTCGGGCCAAAATAACTATGGTACACCCCCCACCACAGCCTCCACCCATACTGGATCACTTCCCCCGTCTAGATTCGGCATCCCTAGAATCCGTGGCTTGGAAAGTAAAATCCGGATCCCCTGACGATACAGCCCCGCCAGATATCATAATGTCAGCATCCCAGATCCCACTGCCAACCATAATGGACCTCCTGAACGTATACATCACCTCCGGCACTGTCCCTCCTGTCTGGAAACAGGCCATGGTCCGAGCCCCGTTAAAGAAACCCAATATGGACCCCTCCGATTTTAGTAATTACCGGCCTATCTCCCTGCTCCCCTGGGTGAATAAAATCCTGGAAAGATATATTAACCTCCATTTGGTGAATTTCCTAGAAAACTACCAACTGCTAGACCCCACCCAGACGGGTTTTAGACCCAAACACGGAACTGAGTCCGCCCTCCTTATGGTCACTGAGGAATCCAGAAAAATTCCTAGATCGAGGAGGATCAGTGGCAGTGATCCTCCTCGACCTTAGCGCGGCATTCGATACGGTCAGCCACGACATCTTGCTGAACCGTCTGTCTAGCGTCGGAATCAAGGATAAAGCCTGGCTTTGGTTCAAGTCCTTCTTGAAGGACAGATCCTTCCGAGTTTTCTATGGTGAGTCAGTGTCCACCAGCAGATCATTGAGGTGCGGGGTCCCACAAGGCTCCTCTTTAAGCCCTGCGCTTTTCAACATCTATATGAGGCCACTGGCAGAGATTGTCCGTCCTTTCGGGATTAAGATTATTTCTTACGCGGACGACACGCAGCTGGTGGTCTCATTGGCGCAGGAGACCGACACGCCAATGTTAGGTGGGCTTAGAAAGTGTTTAGAGGAGGTAAAGAGCTGGATGTCCTCATCATCCCTAAAACTAAATGGGGACAAAATGGAGCGGATGCTCCTAGGCCCCTCCGACCCCGGTTTTTTCAACTCTTTGTGGCCCCCCTGTCTAGGCACTCCTCCACTACCCAAGGATAACATCAAGAGCCTCGGGGTGTGGCTGGATAGATCCCTTTCATTTAACATCCAGGCCACAAAACTCTCGGCTACCTGCTTTGGCCTTCTTAGGATGTTAAAGAAAATTCTCCCCCTCCTACCCATGGAGGCTAAGCAGGTAGCCATCCAGGGTCTGATACAGTCCCGCCTAGACTATAACAACGTCCTCTATCTTGGTGCTCCAGATTACACCTTGCGCAGACTTCAGATAGTTCAGAACTGTGCGGCTCGCACACTGCTTTAGCTTCCATGCAGACAATCAGCTAAAGCTGGTCTGACCAGCCTACACTGGCTGCCAGTGCGTCAGAGAATCCTATTCAAGGCCATGTGCATTGCACACCAGGCCTTTTGGGACACAGGCCCTATGATCACCCGTGACCTTGTCATCCACTATCAACCCAGTAGAAGTCTCCGCTCGAGCCAGGCCTTCATGGCTTCCGCCCCAAGAATAAAAAAGACTAGATCTGGCGGCAGGACGTTCGCCTACAATGCCTCCAAGACCTGGAATACTCTCCCCCTACATATTAGAGCCAACCCCAACCTTTCTTCTTTCCGCAAACAGTTAAAGACATTCCTATTCAACTCTCCCCATTAATTCTCTGCTAGCAATTCTGCCAGGCCACCTCTGTTGGCTCCTAGCGCTTGGACGCCCCCGGGCAGCAATCGCGCTTTATAAATCTACCTTTCATTTCCTTTCATTTCAGAGTGAAGCCGTCAACTTCGAACCACAACGCAGTCTGGATTTTAAGTTTGCCCGCTGAAAGCTTCAATTCTCCAGCCGTCGACAAGACTTCCAGGAGTTGACTGTCGGGACCTCAGCATCAGGATCACAGCAAAGTCGGGACCTCAGCAATGGGACCATGTGAGTAGAAATCTATGAGGCTAAACGGGGAACATGGGCAGGGGTGGGTTTTGAATAACAGCTAGTCAGCATGTCACTGTGCATATGAAAAGTGGAATGGTTGGAACAGCTGGTGTCTGCACGTGTACAAGGAGATGTGATGGAACAAGACCGTACTCTGCATGTGCAGGATTCTAGAAGCAGATGCACGTCCCAACTGTCAGCTGCAGCAAGAGCCTACCACTTCCACCAGAGTTTATAACAGTACGTTCACAAAAAGAAAACAATATAGAATACAGTAGTTTTGATCCCAAAAAAATACAGATGCTCACGATGTAGTTGGCACCTATCACTGCCACTAGGGAACAGTTCACATCAGTACAGGAAACATACATTGGAAAGGGGACCTTGTGTCTAATAACTTAAGAGGGCCACATATCAAGGGAGGGAGGGCACTTGCCTAATGATTTATAAGTGCGTAGAGATGTGAGCAGAGCCAGGACCCATGACAGTAGTATTCCAACCCACCAATCCCTTGCCTATTGTTAGTCCTGTCAGCCGTAGGGCGGTCTTCACCCAAATCTTTTGCCTTCACCACTCCTATTTTTGCTGATCTTCATTTTGTTGGTCATAGGACTCTGTGCAGTTTACCAGTGCGAAAGTATTTGTGCTATCTCCTCTGAATATTTGACCTGGCAAAAAAAACTTTTAGCAGGCCTAAGCCTTCCTTTTTAATACATATATGTAAGCATGGGCGTAAAATCCGTTCCGCTCGCAGAATTTGCGAATTTTTTACAAATTCGGGGTCCGCGAATCGCGCGAATTTGTCAAAAAATTCGCAATTCGCAAGCTTGCAGATTTTTTTGCTTGGTCGCGAGACTTTTTGTCCGCGAGCACACAAAAACGGACACGCACACGCAATTGCACAACGCGAGCATGCAACTAGCCCATGTACGACCGCTTGGGTAACCTCACGGTAGCCGCGCTGAAAGAATCCTGTGAACACGCAAAAAGCCCCGCGAACACGCAAAAAGCCCTGCGAATACGCAAAAAAAAACGCAAATTTGCAGATTTTGTAGACCGTGAATTCACGTTCTGCGAATTCGCACATTTCGCCCATATATGTCACCCCCTAGGGTAGGCCCTAAACAGGCCATGGGCAAAGCAAAGTGTATTTAAACAGTTGGGTATTGGAAATGGCCATATTTGCAGGGTTGCTCTAAACTTTCTGCCTTCTTCCTCTAATTCTTATCCTCTTTTTGTTGACTTTAGTACTCTGGGCACTTTACCAGTGCTGACCAGTGCTAAAGTGCATATGCTCTCTTCTCTAAACCTGGTATAATTGGTTTACACCCGTTTGGCATATTTGATTTCCTTGTAACACCCTTGTAAAGCAGTAGACCATATACCCATAGCCTGTAAAATAAATGCTTCTAGTGGGCCTGCAGACCTGACTGTGCAACCCAAGGTAGCATTATTTCAAACCTGTCTCAGGTCTGCCACTGCATGGCCTGTGTGTGCAGTTCACTGCTACTTTGAATTGGCATTTAAAACTACTTGCAAAGTCTTGAACTCCCAGTTTATTACAAACAGGTCACCCCTAATGTAATGCCTAGGTAGCCCTATGGGCAGGGTGCTGTGTAAGTTAAAGGTAGTGCATATATTTTATGCTTTCCATGCCCTGTTGGAAACAAACAGCCTATTTAGATTTTCACTACTGTGAGGCCTACTCCTCTCATAGGCTAGCATTGTATTACAGAGTTTGTTCTCTTTTTTTCTCCTCCTTTCACGAAGAACACGTAATTCTATGGTGTCGATCCCAATAAACTCTTCTCCAAGACCAAAATAACATGGGAGCTGTAGTGAGAATTCTCAAAACAATTCTCCTTGTTATTCTTCAAAACATCAATGAACCAGCCGGGCCAATGCATTTCGTCCTCTGGAAGGACTTCATCCCGGTTTATATATTTCTTTGCAGCAATAGCCCATCAAAGTCTAAGTGTGAGGGAATCAATTCTCACAGAAATTCTTGGAACACTCATATTGCTCCTATATTATCGTAGGAAAATAACTGAATGCCATATTAATAATGCAACTTAATATCCACAACCCATTTTGTCCTGTAAGCTCAGATCATATAGCACGATGACCACCATCATCAAGTAACTTGTTGAAGAGCTACATAAACACTTCACACATTGCCTCTAAGTTAAGCCTGACTCCTTTGTACCAAGCTATCAGAGGGTTAAGCACAAGTTACTTTGGGTCTTGTTTTTGACTTTACCCTAACAAGGAATATGTTTGTTGCTTGAGTAGGGTTTCACTCCCCTCAACCAGTAAGCCAACTTCTTACACCCATCATGCTACCTCAGTTGTGACGCTGCTCCAGTAGGAGCAGTCCAGTCTGAACTGTAAGGCCAAGTCCTCTCTGGAACTGAACTCATGCAACCTAAGACTGATTTTGTCAGGTGTAGCTTGCTTCCAGTGGCACAGTGAGCACAAGACCTGGGTTTGGGCATACCCTTTGCCACATAGGGCATTATATCAAACACACAAAAGGTGATGGGAGGAATGTTTGCAATAAGTCTAACCACTGGCAATCGCTCAGGGTAGCATTCCAATTTATCATTATTTGGCCCACCACACCACCTCAATTTGGATCCAGTTTATGCAAATCAACCTCAACTCTCTTCTTCTCAGAACACATTCCAAACCAAACTGCCAGGCCAGATCCTCCCTGAACTAGAACATAAGCAACTCAGCACCGGTTTCTACCTGATTGGAGCTCGTCAGTTGCGTATAGCTTGCTTCCACATGTAAATATGTACAAATACGTGATCCGCCTAATGGGCAATGGTTAAAGCAACAGTTTCTTACCATTGGGGGATTATGTGAATTTTACAGTTTGTTAAATAAAAATTCAATATTTTAATGGCTAGTAAGATCTTGTCACTGATGACTGGAGGTTTCAGCACTCAAATATATCAAGGTAACTTATTCATAAATAGAGTCCACAAAATGACATCGTAACCCTGAAGAATTGTCCGACTTTACAGCCTGATAACTGTCTCACATCAACGTCCGTAAGTTTTCCTTAACCAAACTTACGGACTTTGATGTGAGACAGTTATCAGGCTGTAAAGGAAATTGGAAGCTCTATATTGTATGATGAAATGAAACCACTGCACTTTGGATTGAGATACATTTTGTGCCATTACTCCAAGCCCTGAAGAAGTCGTTGGCTATGCTATGTGGAACAATGGAATGAACTTTTGATGATTAAAATAAAGTGAAATCTGCATTTAAAAATACATCACAGAGTCCGACAATTCTTCATGGTTACGATGTCATTTTGTGGACTCTATTTATGAATAAGTTACCTTGATATATTTGAGTGCTGAAACCTTTTTGTAGTTGAAGTTTAGTGGGACTAGTTCCTACTGTGTGGGGAGTAAAGAGGGAAGTACTCTCTTGTTTTGTGCACCGTTTTGTTCTACCTTAAGACACTATTCAATTTGTTGTGTGCTGTCTTTAATAGCCTCTGCCCTCTGTTTATGTATTTTTGGACTGATGACAGGAGGATACAAATAGTATTTTACTACATGATGTGAATCTAGTAAGCTCCATAATGGCTACAGCAGAATTCAGAGCCACTGAGATTCGAATTGGTTACCACTGAGGATTATGAATGACAGTGGAATGCTAAAACATCAGGTTGTGTGATTTAATTTTGACCATTTACAATGTGTGATTAGATAAAGCACTAGGAGAAGGCCAACATGATAAAACTGGTGTTTTAAGGGACTTGACATTTGATCATTTGAAAGCTATGACTCATATGTAATTCAATGATTATTTAATACTCAGCCTAGGAACCGCTGATCGATGATGATTAATTATATTTGGAATTTCATTATTGTTGTTCCCAGTCAAGCAAATTCAAGGTCGATCATTTTATAAGATTGACAACCACTTGAAAACAACCCACTCTAAGAAGGCTGACTTCTTAAACTTTGAAATATATGCAGGGCCCAGTTAAGATGCAGTTTGGGTATCTGGGGAAAACAAAATGGCAGATACATCCTTGGGGTCGGGCCACCTGCCATACGGGATGACCCCCCGGTGGGGGTGGGTGGGTAAATAATTTATTTGACATGTGTATTTTCCCCTGGAGGGGTGGCGAGGGCTGCACCCCACCAGTGAGTGCAAAGTGGCCCACTGGGATCACCAGGGAGTTCCCTATTTAGCAGAAACATTACCTGCAGCAAACACAAAGGCTGGCAGTCTTCCAAATCATGTAAAAAACATATACAGTGTGTTTTGCAAATTCATAACTGGTCCAGTGTTCAAATAGGGATAGGGAACATTCAGTTGGCAACCTGCTGAGGTTAAACTCTTTCCTAGTTAATTTCAAGGAGTCTATGGAGCCTGAATGTATTGTTATTCTACTGGGAGATTTTAATGTCCATGGTTGTCAGGAAAAATGTCCCCCCAACGTTTTACTTGGCCCCCCGGAAGAAGAGAACATCCACTTTGAACATTCAGAACAGGGAACTTTTCTAGAATCCCTGTTAGCTGAAAATGGATTAATGTTGCCAGTCGGGGGGGAAGAGGACATTCCCACTTTTACGGGTCACGGCAGCGGGTCTACAATTGATTATATCTTCTTGAGTAGTAGTCATGGTAGTCAAATTACTAGCTACTATGTTGTAAGGTCCCATTTTAGTGATCACAATCTGGTTGTACTAAAAATTAAGAATGTATTTGATATTAAGGAAAGTAGCTTGAGTCTAGTGGATAAATGTGACATACGACCAATTGACCAGGCACGCAGAATTAAATGGTGTAAAATAATTCCTGAGGATTTTTTGGGTAATCTGTGTATTAGTAGCCAGGAGGCTTTAAAACTCTGTTTGGATGATCAGGCGGGGGACAAAGAGGTGATAGAGGCGTACAAAATGGTCTGCGCCGATATTGTGTCCAACCTGACACAACAGGGTAAAAGGAAAACTCAAGGAAAGAAAGGCTGGTTTGATAACAAATGTTCTGCTGCTAATCATAAGTTAAAAGTAGCTCTTAAATCCAAACCAGTAGATAGAACGCTTGTGGCTACCCTCAGGAAAGAATACAAGATCACCATTGAGAAAAAGCGGCGCAAGATTAGAGAGGACGCGTGGGCCGACCTGACCTCAATTGATGTCCTGAAAAGTAGCGCCAAATTCTGGGCCGTGGTCAACCAACCTTTCTTCTCGGACTCAAGCAATAATGATCTGGATTGCGGCATCCAAGAAGATAAATGGCACTTGCACTTTAAATCTGTTCACGAACAGGAAACCCCCGGGGCTGAGGACACGACTAGCTTATACCAACTCCCCTATAGCCTAACGGTGGATGAGGAAGAGGTGGCCGTGGCCATTGAGAAAATGACCAGTAATAAAGCTCCCGGGCCGGATGGGGTTCCCGCCGATCTTTTTAAAGTTGACATTTTATTCTGGTTCAAAATTTTAGCTAGAGTTTTCAACAGAATTTTTAAAGCAGGTATCCCAGAATCATGGACTCAATCAGTGATTGTCCCTATTTACAAAAAAGGGGACAGAGGGGAACCCGGAAACTATTGTCCTATATCCCTTATAGATTCTGCGGTTAAGGTCCTAGGGAGAGTGGTTCTAAGCAAACTTACTGAATGGCTAGAGGAGACTAACACCCTCTCCCCCCTTCAGTATGGTTTTAGAAAGGGGCGTAGTACCATTGACCAGAGTTTAAATCTACAACTGCTCATAGGAAAATACACACAAGTAAAGCAGGGATCCCTGTATATTGCCTTCATGGATCTGTCCTCGGCATTTGACCGAGTTAACAGATCCAAGTTGTGGGGCCAGCTCCTTAGTATAGGAATTGACCCAAACATTGTGTATTTTCTAGCAGACCTTCATAAGGACCTTACCGCCACAGTCCGCTACGATAGAAAAGGGAACTGTACAGGGAAAATCAGTATCACTAATGGTGTAAGGCAGGGTTGCATTCTTGCCCCCCTGCTCTTTACACTATATATCAATGACTTGAGTGGAATATTGGGTACAGCTTGTAAGGATATACCCAGGGCAGGGAAATACCTACTGCCCGCATTATTGTATGCGGACGATGCTGCTTTTATAGCCAGTACCGCAGTGGGACTACAAAGTCTGCTGAACTCTTTTTATATTTTTATGACAAAACTGGATTTAAGCATCAATTTTGGCAAATCTCATGTAATGGTGGTAGGCCACTATGCAAAGGCCAAAAAAAATGTTATGACATTACATTGTAACGGCCACAAGCTATCAAGAGTTTCTAGATTCCCTTATCTGGGAGTTGTGTTCGATGACCGCTCTACATGGCACCCTCAAATGCTGGAGAAAAAAAAGGTTTTGGCACGATCTATATCTGCGGTCCTGGGTTTTTCACGCAAGCTTGGGGTGAAGCCCATAGAGGCAGTTTTAAAAGTGTATGCTGCTAAATGTATTGCCATCGCTATGTATGGTGCAGACCTGTGGGGCTTCAGGCCTATTAAATTTCTTCAAGTGATTGAAGATAATTTTTTTTAATCTATTCTTTCTTTGCCAAGATCCACCGCCAGCTTCATTGTACATCAGGAATGCGGGGTGGATTTCTTGGAAGATCGAGTCTCCATGGCCCCCCTTTTAAAATGGATATCTGTATGGCTCAATCCAGAGCTCGATGTTAACCATGAAATTCTGAAGGACTGCTTAAAATTAGATCATTGGAACAAGATCCCCTGGCTGTAATATGTGGAACAGATGTGCGTAAAGCTGGGACGGCCTGAACTGTTTCACAATCCATCTGCCCTTGTGAAAGCTGACCTGAAGTGGACAAAGAACACTTTTTTGCAGTATAGTGTAATGGACAGAGAAGACAGGGAGCTGTTAAAGCCCTCTGTTAGGTCCCATCAATTGATTGTTTCTTCAGACCACGAACTGGAACTTTATTTGAAGGTTGTTAATAACCCAAACCACAGGTACCTTCTTACTAAGTTCCGATTGAATAAAGTTCATTTGTTAATCTCTGGCCGCCCTGGCTGGACCAGGGACTTGGACCTGAACATATGTAACTGTGATGGTTACTCAATCATGGACACTACCCATTACTTATTTTTCTGTGCCCACTTTAAAGACATTAGGAAAAAATTCATTATTCCCCTATTAAAGGGGAGAGGGTTCAGGCAGGTCAAACCAGCTTTATTGCACCTTCAACTGTTAACAGATATTTGGGAAATCTATAATGTGGCTAAATTTTTAACCATTGCAGTGAGATTGGGTAAAAAGATTAATTGGACGTAGAATACCCACCATAAATATTGCCCACTGTATATTTGAATCAAGTTTTTTTATCTTGTAAATTTTTTACTGAGGCATGTCTCCTTTTAACTGTAGAATGATACTTCTTTTTAAATGTTTTATTGTGATTCTTGGACCATCTTTTATGTGTGTCTTGTACTTTTATGGTTTTTGAATATTGAACCGAATAAAGTGTTTTCCTGACATACGTCGACATGTGTATTTTCCCCTGGAGGGGTGGCGAGGGCTGCACCCCACCAGTGAGTGCAAAGTGGCCCACTGGGATCACCAGGGAGTTCCCTATTTAGCAGAAACATTACCTGCAGCAAACACAAAGGCTGGCAGTCTTCCAAATCATGTAAAAAACATATACAGTGTGTTTTGCAAATTCATAACTGGTCCAGTGTTCAAATGTGGAGTTAGGATTGCGTTTTCACTGGAAATGCCTATTTTGTGTTGCTAATAACTTTTTCAGCATTTAACAAATCGCCACTAAGCTTTCTTTTTTTTAAAGTGCTACTTTTTGACTAGCTTGCACACAGAAAGTTTCAGGGTGATTTATCAATTGTTGTCTTAGAAAAAGATGGTCCCAAAACACATTTTTCCCATTAATATTTCCATGGAAACTAGGACTGGGCTGTAAACTCTGCTCCACAGCCAAAAACTCTGCACTCCACTGTGTGGCGGAGTTTACCGGCGCACCACCCCTGAATTATTCATTTGGTACAACAATTTAGATTATCAATGAAATCGCCATATTGTCGGCATAACAGAACATGCTAGACTGCATTACATGCTAGGGGTAGCAAAAGCTTTTAACCGTTTGCGGTCATGCATACCCGACATGGCTCATCAAATGCACTGAGCATATACCTACCTGCTATCTGCTCTAGAAAGTAGAAACAAGTTCAGTGAAAGGGCGGAACGCGTATGGTGATGTGTTATCTAGGGCCATTTCAGTTGTAGCTTGTTTTTTTACTAGGTGTAAAAGTATGACCATGGCAGCCTGCTTCCAGACTTTCCTCATTTCAAGCTGTCTTTTCTTTTGCTGCTTTTCAGTAAGTGTCATTGTCTCCCTTTGAGCAGTGCAGTGTTGGGTAAAAATCATCAGAACTGTATTGGCAAAGCATAAAGAAAGGCACAGCTTTTAATTTACTATGCATCACATGGCTGTAATTACATCACTTACAACGATGACAAAACACAGTGACATCCTGCCTTAGTGAGTAACACAGTGACATGCTCCATGTCGAATATGTGCTTGTGAATTTGCGTTATGTCTGCTCAGCGAGTCGATGTCACCTGGTGTGCTCTGTGTAAATGCATAGGTTTGCAACAGCGCTCTCTTGACTCACTTAGCAATTTCAAACTTTCTAATAGCGAAGGTGTTTCACATAAATGTTATGTTAAGAACATGGTAGGACTTCTGCAGAGAGCCTGTGGTGGCCTGTGTCTGATGCAGCCATATGCCCCTGAAATATAGATCACCCAATGCATCCCTGATGCACAATTCCCGGATTTGAGGTCATGCAGTGCACCCAGTCCTCTCTTACAGCATGTCACCTAGTGCTCACAATAGACAAGTCCCCCACAGCTACTCTGAAGTGCATCAACAAGTGGTCTCATGAAGGTTATTAACCAGTGATAACCCCCAGTTCTATCTCCTGGTGCAAGGTCCAAAACTCTGATAAGCAGGGCTTGCCACCCGCTTCTAGTGTCTGCCCTGTCAGGCACCTACACCAGGTAGAGTCACCATAAAGGTCAGGCATTGTCCCTGAATCCCACCACAACTCACCATGCCAAGTGGAGGGGTCAATCCATTGGGTGTCGCAAGTCAGTGGGAGTCACAACAGATCACAGCTCTGTATTTTAATTAGGCAGTGTACATGTTCACGCTGGCAGTGTGTTTTGGCCTAATTGCCTCCAGAGTAGACCTGTAGGTCCAAGGATAGCAGGTGTTATTCTCTGTGACACCTGCTATGAGTTGGACCCTAACTTTTGTTATCCATCCAAGCACCAACATGGGCTCAGTGCCTCATCCGAAGCACCTTGTGACCGCAACATGTCAGCAAGTGTAGCCCACCTCACACCAATCACAAGCCCATAATGAGGCTGTAGCCCGTTGGGGCTAACAGGAAGAGGGCACAAGTAGCCTCTTAGACAGACATTTGGTTTATGCAGGGAGGCACAAAAGAAGACCCAACCATCCTACCCTCCAGGCCTGTCACAAACACGCTGACTTGGCCTCGCATGGGTTGCAACGCCCATGTCACCAGCCCCACAGCTACCTCCTGTCCTGGAGAGCAGTGGGGCACTTGACTCTGCCAGCCCAGCTCGAAGTAGGGTGGGTGGAAATCCAAGGAAAAGTGCAGACTTTTTATTTAACTTCATGGAATTCCACTGAGTCCAACTCTGCGAGTTCTGCCCACCCCTAATAGAAACTTTATACACTGAATGGATTTACACCAAATTTGGCAAAAACTAGATCTTGCTCCAGAAAGAATGCTTTTTGTAATCTAGTATAAATCTGTCCATTAGTTTATGAGCAAAGAATGCTCAAAACGTTTGTATATTTCAGGCCAAGGAGGCTCTGTTGACCCGAGACATATCCAGCTAATATCTGATTAGCTGCCACAACATCAACCAGGAAGTGGTGGCAGCCATCCTAGGACTCAGTACTGAATCATAATAAAAGCAAACAACAAGACATGAGAGGCAGGGTAGGAATACCCTCAGTCCCTAGACCTTGTGATGGGGACCCCACTTGGGACCAAAAATGTTTTTTTTATTTTGCTGCAAATGTGCAGAGGATCTATGAATCTGCAGTAAAATTCGAAAAAAGAAAAGCCTTAGTACTAAGAAAAGATCATCTCGCATGGGCCAGGGCCTGAGGGGGCAGTACACAGCTGATTTTAGGGGAGGGGGCTCATGGCTGCCCTCTCCAAATCTCTAAGAGGCTCCGGTACCCCATCTCCCAGGGCACATATTTTACTGAAGGGGAGGGGGCTGCAAGCCATGCACAACCTTTGGTCATGCGCAGCATGAGGTTGGCTGCCTGTGGGTAGGGAGTTGTCTGGAGGGCCTGGCCGTAGGCCATGCGCTTCGCGGTTTGGTTTACCTAAGGTAGCGAAATATTACTTACGTTAAAAAGCACACAAAATTCACAGAAAAAATAAAGGTTAAAGTAATGTTATTGTTAGGTGAGAATTTCAGTGACAATATAATGTTTTAAACATACAAAACCACTGAGATTCATCAGTTATATTTAGCTGGTAACTATAACTTGTGCCCTAAGGTAACTATAACTTGTGTCCTCTCCATAAACCTGCTAATTAGCCCATATATTACATCACTCAGAACATCATTGATAATATCACTGCCACATTTGTAATGGAAATACTGATGAGAAAACTGTGCATGGTGGTGACACGAGTTATAATTGCCAGAAACTATACCAGAGCTAACTATAACTGGTGAACTTCAAAGTTTTTGTATGTTTATAATGTTACGTTGTCTCTGAAATTCTCACCTAACATTACTTTAACTGTTATTTTATGTGTGTGTATATATATATATATATATATATATATATATATATATATATATATATATATATATATATATATAGAATGTGCTCAGCATGAGGTTGGCTGTTTGTGGGCAGGTTGGACACAAGGCCAGGTTGTAACCCCCATGTTGCGCATGCCCAAGACCGTGCACAGCGTGGGGCTGGCTGCCAGGAAGGGAGTGGATGCAGAGCCCCGGGTGCCTAGCCCTGTAGCCAACCCTCGAGGTGGGTTTGCAGAGTGGTGAATAAAGGGGTTGTGGCCTGGTATTAGTACTTAGCAATCCTGCTGAGTGGGACATTCTGGAGATAGTAGGAGGGGTAGTTGCTAAGAGATTGTCGGAGGCCATGCCCCATTTCTCCAACACTTTGCAAACGCGGCTCCTGGCGCACTACTGGTTGGGGGATTAAGTCCACTTAATCCCGAGGGACCTTGGGGACCAAGACGCTCTCCTGATACCTCCTGTAAGTCCTACGCAGCAGAATTCCTGAGCACTGGTTGGAGGCCCAGTCCTCTTACTCAACTACTCTGCAAATGCGACTGCTAGTTAAACAAATCATGGAAATTCACTTCAGGAACCTTAGAAATTCACTGAAAAAAACCCGGGTTTCAGGGACATTATAGTTAGGAATTTGCATTTTAAAAACCTCAGAAATTCAAGGAAAAAAATAAAGGTTAGAGGGACGTTATAGTTAGTCTGACATTTTACTCGTACAGAACCAGAGAAATTCCACCATTATTTTTAATATAACTCACGCCCCCACAATGCACTGCGGGCTGCGAGTTATGGTTAGCGCAGATAACTATAATGGCTGAATTGCTCTGGTTTTGAATGAGTGAAATGAAAGACTAACTATAACGTCCCTCTGGGGGGGGCGTGGCCAGCAGCATGGCCGACTAGACGTGCCTGCACCGAGCCCCGGCCGAGCTGCAAAATTATCCGACGTTACTTATCCCCTGCGATCCAGGAGAGGCACCAACCAAGAGATTTCACATTCGGGTACCTGGAAAGAACGGCCGCAGTGGCGGGGCAGCGCTGATCTCGCCAGGGAGACGTGAAATACAACAGCTCCGGTGACCCTCGGCGACCATGATGGCGACCGCTGAGCTCGGAGGATAGAAGCGCGCCCCGGGACCCGGCTGTGCCCTGCACCACTGAATCCAGCTGACGGAGGCTCCGCGACCTGCCTGGCCGCTGAGAGGAACCGACCCGTCGCCGTCGGTGAGAAGGAGGTGGATTGCGGCGATCGCGAGCGGCCGGCCGCCTTTCCCAAGATGGCGGCCAGTGTTGTTTGCGGAGGGCGGTGACGGCGGAGACCCCCCTGCTGCCCCACACCCAGGCCGGGGTGAGTCCGGGAGCCGCCGCGGAGACAGTGCGGTCCTGAGGGCAGGGCTGAGGAAGAAGGAACTTGCGCGCTACCGGGGGCACAGCTCTTCACAGCGCCCGCCTTTACCAACATGGCGGCTGCGCTCTAGAGACGCCCAGGGAGCTGGGTACCGGCGAGGGAGGTGCAGCGGAGAACCAAAGCCTGCTGGGAGCCCGGCCCTGTTGTGGTGGGGGCCCCGGTGCTCACATTGGGACTTCGACTGCCAAGTGGAGCGGGAGAGAAAGGGCACCGCAGAGCGCTCCCAGCAAAACACTGTAACGCCCCCCTGCGGCGCCATGGGAGGCATAGAGGGACTCAGGGCTGAGGCCGGAGAAGTCTACATGGGCCGCCGACGAGGCACAGAGGACGGGGATACCCAGAGGTGCTACAACTGTGCATAGCGCGCGCCCGGGCTCTGAACCTGTGCAGAGGAAGGGCATTTACGCAAGGAGTTTCCGGCATACAGACTGAGCAAGCATGGGAAAGGGAAACCCGGTAACCAAGGCAACGAGACAGGGCCCAATGGACAACTTTGCAGCACCACGCCCTGCAGTAGAACAACAGTCCATGCAGCCTGGGCCGCGCAACGACACGGCCATGTTAATGGAGGCCATCCAGGTGTCCAGGACGGACATACAAGCATCACGGGCAGCCTTGGAAACAAAAATTGGAGAGGTGGGGTCCGAGGTGACGCTATTGCGGCAGGACTTCCGGAACTTGACCGAAAGGGTAACGACGGCCGAAACGAGATTGACCAACAATGAGGAATCGATCACTACACTCAAGAAGGACATGGCGGAACTGCAAGCCTCCCACCGTCAACTGCTGTGGAAGGTGGATGACGCCGAAAATAGGTCAAGGCGCAACAACCTGCGCTTTGTAGGCTTTAGAGAAGGGATTGAAGGGAGGAACATGTCCGCCTTCCTCCTCGACTGGCTGAAAACTACCTTTCCGACGGTGCAGTTCTCCCCGTGCTTCATCATCGAAAGGGCGCATAGGGCACTCCTGGCCAAACCACCAGAGGGAGCAAGACCGAGACCAGTTATAGCGCGCTTCTTGAACTTTGCCGATAGGGATCTGATCCTACGAGAAGCCAGGAAAATGGGAGAGATCCGCTTGGAGAATGCTACCATAATGATCTTTCTGGACTACAGTCAGGAAGTCTCAAAACAGCGCCGCTCGTTTGACTCGGTGAAGGCAAAGCTGAGGTCTCTGAACGTTACGTACATGCTCCTCTTCCCAGCCAAGCTCAAGGTGATCTATAAGGACAAATCCGTCTTCTTTGCTCACCCAGAGGATGCGTGGCAATGGCTCGAGGAGCGCCCCATCTGGAATAGTAGAGAAGCGGCAGGTCGAGATGCACTGGAAAGGTCGATACGGGAAAGGCCGCGATGGGAGGTACCGAACCCACAGCGGCGGAGACCGCGGAGGACGCAGCAGAAGACACCGGCTACTCCCTACAGAACACGAGCTATGGAGGACAGGAGAGGAGGTAGATCGGCGTCCCCGGGTGACAACTCTGTGGCGGGATCGAGGTTCAGTTCCCTGAGGAATGGAATCCGTTCAGAAGGAGAAGAAGTGGAGGATTCGGAGGGCCGCACGTCCGGAGGAGAGGAGGAGATCGAAAGGAGTGATTTGCTACATCCGCTGGCCAAAGAGATCCAGCGACTGGAACAGGACTCTACAGGTCAAGGGCTGACTACAGACACACAAGACTCACTCTCGTGAACACTGGTGCACAGGGATCGGGGAAGATGGCGGCTCGGCGACGCGGAGCACGCAAGTTGGCACACCCCCTACTGTTCTTTGAGTTTTTAGTGCTGGTTATTGCTTAGTGGGGGGAGGGATGCGTGGGAGGGCGACAGGCCTTCTCCCGTGGATAGTTTGGTCCCAGGTTGGGACGCGACTGGAAGGGGAGGGAGGTGGGGAGGGGGTGCGGGGGTGAGTTGGTTCCTGTGTTACCTCATGTTGGGGTTGTTGAGGGTATCGGGGGGAAGGGGGGAGTCCATCGGAAAACAGCAGAGCCATGCCAGCCCATACCTAGGGTCACGTCTACTCCAGGGTCCCACACGGGGAAGACACTGTGACACACAATGGCAAGTACACTAAATACTACACACGGGGATGACTCAGGGGTCACGGTGCTGACGTGGAATGTAAACGGCCTGGGGTCAAAAATTAAGAGAAATCTGGTTAACGCCTACCTCAAACGACTGGCACCTGATATCATCCTCCTTCAGGAAACCCACCTTAGAGGGACTCAGTGCGCATTTATAGCGCGAGGACGATATGCTGTCCTGGCGCATGCAGGGTACACAACGGACTCCAGGGGAGTTGCGATTCTCATAAAAAAATCAACCCTATTCACGGTTACACGCACCTGGCTGGACCCGCAGGGCACATATGCGGGAGTTCAGGGGATGTGGAGAAGACGTAGATACACAATACTGTCAGTCTACGCCCCACCCAAGTTACAGTCACGCACACTGCAGGAAGTCACTACCATCCTACTGGACACGGCTGACACAACACAGGTAGTGGGAGGGGACTTTAACGATGTGATGTGCACCATGCAAGATAGATCGGGGTCACCAAATACAGTAGGATACACAACAGCCCTAGCGCGGCTCATGACGACCGTCGGCCTCACTGATGTGTGGCGATGGCTTCATCCTACGCAAGAAACATATTCATTTTACTCGGGAGCCCACAAGGTCTTCTCCAGGTTAGATTATATCTTCGTATCTAGGCAGGAGGTCTCGGCGGAGGATTTAGCGGAATACAAGGCAAGAGGGATATCTGATCACTCCCCGTTATATGCACACTTGGGGCGTGCGAGAAGTGACAGACGGGCTCAATGGCGATTGACGGCATGGGACATCCATACGCCGGAACTACTCCGGGGCATGCGAGCAGATATACGGGTCTACATGGCTGAAAATGAAGGATCAGTCGACTCCGGAGTTACCCTCTGGGAACCAATGAAACCAGTACTAAGAGACCGTATCCAGAGCAGGCTGGGAGAAGCTAGGCGGGAAAGACAGGGCAAGATGGCGAGTGAGGAGGCGACTATCCTGACCTTAGAAGCGGAGTACCACCAGCAGAAAGGAGAGGCGCGCCTCAGAAAACTGCTTGACACACAGCGACAGTATAGGGAACTGGCCACAGACGAGGCACGCACCCAGGCACTGGCAACACTACACAGGCGCTATGATGTTGGGGATAAGTCCGGTAAACTTTTAGCTTGGCTGAGCAGGAAGGAACGCGCAACACGGTGGGTGGACCAGATCACGTTAGCAGGGAACATACGAGTGAACACGGATGAGGACATAGCGGAAGCCTTTGCGTCCTACTATGAGGACTTCTATAGGGCCAGGGACCTGGGCGACAGAGAGGATGCCCAACACTACGTGAGTGGTATGGAGGTGCCTACCGTATCCAAAGAAGCTAGTGCAGCCCTGGAGGCGGACTTGACCCTAGAGGAAATATCGGAAGCTGTAGCAGCGCTGAAACCAGGGAAAACTCCGGGACCCAACGGTTTCCCGGCGGAATTCTTTAAACGAACTACGGACCTGTTGCAGCGGCACATGAAGACCCTATTCATCGAATCATACCGGGCAGGGAGTCTCCCACCTGATTTAGCCTTGGCCATTATTGTACCAATTTACAAAGAGGGAAAACCTAGAGAAGACTGTTCCTCCTACCGCCCAATCTCCCTTCTAAATATAGAAACGAAAATTCTGGCCACTGTCCTAGCCAGGCGTCTACGTCAGGTCATTACAGAGCTGGTACATATGGACCAATCCGGCTTCCTCCCTGACAGGGCAACCAAACTAAATCTCCGTCGTACCCACAATTGGTTACAGGAGGTCCGTGAAAGAAGTGAACCCCACTGGTTCCTCTCCCTGGACGCGGAGAAGGCATTTGACGCAGTCCACTGGCCTTTCCTGATGGCAACTCTCCAACGGTTCGGATTTGGACCTAAGTACTTGAAATGGGTTCAGCTCCTGTACTCTGGCCCGAGAGCGAAAGTGCGGGTTAATGGGAGGTTGTCCCACGAATTCCCAATCGGACGGGGAACACGGCAGGGATGCCCACTGTCCCCGCTTCTATTTACCCTTACCATAGAAATCCTAGCGATACGGATTAGACAGAATCAGGAAATCAGAGGCTTTACATGGGGAGACTCGGATGACACACAGGAAAAAATATCCCTGTATGCCGTCGACGTCCTACTGTTCGTGACAGACCCGGATAAGACAATCCCAGCGTTGTTCAGGGAGCTAGGCGAGTTCGGGGCGAGGGCGGGACACACGATAAACTGGCACAAATCGGTCCTTTACGACCCACAAGGCAATGAGCGGAGAGAGTGCCTGCCAGAGTTACTTATACACACTAAGGAAGGCTTTCAATACCTAGGAATCTTTCTAACGCTAGATAGGGCACGCTCTTTCACTAACAACGTAACCCGAATAATGCTAGAAGCTACGGCAGAGATGGACAGGTGGAGACAGCTCCCGCTCACCCTATTGGGCCGCGCTGCGCTATATAAAATGGTCATCCTGCCTAAGTTTCTTTATTCACTCCAGAACGAATATTATCCCCTGCCGGCTAAGACCCTGAATAAAATCCATGCTGACCTGCGCACCTTCCTGTGGCTGGGGAAACAGCAGAGAGTGGCGCTTTCCACACTACAGCGAAACCAATACAGCGGGGGGATCTCGCTTCCCAATCTGGAGGCGTACTACTGGGCGGAACACCTCACCCCAATTAACGAATGGCTACATGCGGCAGCCGATCACCCCACCTACGCCTTGGAAAGATCTAAATGGGCAAGCAAGACTATACTACACTACCTCTATGGAGAGACGATGGGAAAGCAGTTCCTTCCTGCCACTAGGATTACGTTAATGGCATGGCATAGAGCATCAAAAAGAATGGGTTGGGACAGAAGGCCCACTCGGCAGACACCACTATGGTGCTGCAAGTGGCTGGGGGAGCTACATAAGCTGAAAGGCTTTAGACGGTGGGATGACATCGGCATCTCCACACTGGGGGATGTGATTGCAAGGGGGGACTTGAAAACCTTCCAGGCGCTTCAGGATGAATTTGGCCTACTCAATACCCAGTACTACAAATACGTTCAGCTGACACACGCATGGAGGGCACAAAACATTACACTTTCGGACATCCCAGAACATGCGCCATTAGAGGGTAGATTGCTGCAGGAACAGATAGGGAGGGGGGCAGTATCCCTAGCGTATAAAAACCTGACCAACAACATGCTAGGGGACCTACAGGGCCTACGTGAGAGATGGGAGGCGGACGTGGGAGACATGGAGGATCTGGACTGGGAACTCGCCCTCATGCACCCTCGGGAAGTGGCGATTAAGTCCAGACTTCGTCTCATCCAATTTAAGGTACTGCACAGATCATATTTTGACAGGGTGAGACTTTTTAGAATGGGTAGGGTGCCTGACTCGGCGTGCCTTAGATGCGATCAACAAAATGCCGATTTTTTTCACATAATGTGGGGATGCGTAGTCGTTCAAAGATATTGGGAAGGTGTGTTCCTGGAACTAGAGGAGGTACTGGGGGTGGACATACCACGTGACCCTAGATTAGCACTGCTGGGCATTATTACAGAAGTGGACCTATCTCGCCCCTTGACAATCTTCCTGGTATTGGCGTTAGTAGTGGCGAAAAGGGATATCGCATGACGCTGGGGGGCGCCCGAAAAAACGGATATGGAGGAATGGAGGAGAGGACTGGATATGTACATGGCGGCGGAGAGAGTGACCTACAAAGCCAGGGGTTACCCCAAAAAGTTTCGAAAGGTGTGGGCTAAGTGGAGGCAGTATCATGGACTAGAATGAGGCAATGCGAACTAGTACCATGAGGTCAAGGAGACCCTGGACGGAATATAAGACACGCTGGGGATCCATGATTGACATGTGGGTACTTGATTGCCCAGTTCTCATGTATGAGAGGGATGGGAGCTCCAGAACTGGAGGGAGAAGGGACCGGGAGGGGGGAGGTGGGAGGGAGGGGTTGGAGGCCTGCTGTCTAACGGACTATTATGGTTTATTATTCTCTTCTTTATGTTGCTAGTTTAAAAGCACAGAGTTCTAAGATGGGGTGTGACATCTCAGACCCACAAGAAAAGTTGCGTGATTCACGGCCAGAGCAGAATGTTGATGCTCTACCGTATGCTGATCCTTTGCATTTGTGATACTTCTGATGCAACAATAAAAAGGAGAAAAAAAACTATAACGTCCCTCTAACCTTTGGTTGTTTCCTGTGAATATAAATATATTTATATATATAGTTATGGTTAGGATTCCTAGAGATAGGAATTCCTTACATTTTTGCTCACTAATGACTTTGCCCCCGTTTGACGAGTCTCCACAAAACTTTGCAGACTAATTTATTTTTCTACATTGTGGATGATGCAAAGAAAAAAGGGGGTCCTAAAACACGTTTTGACAACAATCGATTTTCCATGGACTTTGTAGTCATGCATAGCGCAAAAATGGCTGAAAGGATTTGAATGAAATCAATTTAGTATAGATAAAGGTGTGCAGATGATCCTTTTCAGTACTACAGGAAAGTAGGGGAATTATTTTTTAAGTTATACGGCATTTAAAATTAGTGGTTTCATGGTATTTCACAAAACTACTGCATTACACAGCAACGAAAAGGCATTATGTTAGTGGCTAATGTCTGCCTTTACAAAAATTATAGGCAGCCATCTTGTTTTCAGTGCGCTTTGGCTGTGTTCAGCATTATACCCTTAGCTATAGGTATTAGGTTTTATATCTTTCCCTACCTTTTACTGCTTTCCTAAAGTGGTAATAGAAGGGGAAGTTATTTACAAGTTTCTATATATTTAAAAATAAAATGTATGGAGAACAGCGGTACTTCCTAGAAAGCACAGTGGTACTTAAAACAATTACAAATACACTGTGGCATGTTGTATTTTACAAATATAGCGAAATACAGTTAATTTTCAACTTTTAAACAAATTTACTGTTTTACAAAAATGTATATGGAGTACTGTAGGAATATCTAAGCATTACAGCAATACTCACAAAATATTTTTTTTAAGTACAGCTTTACGAAAAGGGCTGTAAAAACAAATAGAAAAATGTAAATACATTTCTGTACTTTTACCACTTTGCTAAAATGGTAATAGGTAGGTAACAACAATAAAACCTACTACTTACCCATATCCTAGGCCCTAACCCAGAGCGCAGCAAAAGTGTACTAAAAATGATATGACTGCCTTTAAGTCTTGTGTAGACAGCCATTAGCCACTCAGACACTGCCTTCATATTGCCATGTACTGCAGTGTATGGTGAAGTTACCATGGTATACCCTGGCACAATTTATAACTAAATATTTTATCACTGATAAATTTAACACTATTTACTCTATTTACACATACTACCAAAATTACAGCTTTCACCTCATAATCTATATTCCTGGCACAGTACACCTACATCCATTCAACCACTTTCATGCTACGCCTGTTTCAAGTACTGTTGTGTAGTTCCTATATAGGATCTGCACGTTTAGACAATACACGCTGTAGGATTGGTGTCAGATTTGATTGTACAAGCTAGTACTACAGGAAAGTAGGGGAAGTATTTTTTAAGTTATACAGCATTTAAAATTAGTGGTTTTTGTTGTCACTGTAGTTTCACAACATTTCATGGTATTTCACAAAACGACTGCATTACACAGCAACGAAAAGGCATTATGTGAGTGGCTAATGTCTGCCTTTACAAAAATTATAGGCAGCCATCTTGTTTTCAGTGCGCTTTGGCTGTGTTCAGCATTATACCCTTAGCTATAGGTATTAGGTTTTATATCTTTCCCTACCTTTTACTGCTTCCTTAAAGTGGTAATAGAAGGGGAAGTTATTTACAAGTTTCTATATATTTAAAAATAAAATGTATGGAGGACAGCGGTACTTCCTAGGAAGCACAGTGGTACTTAAAACAATTACAAATACACTATGGCATGTTGTATTTTACAAATATAGTGAGCTACAGTGAATTTTCAACTTTTAAACAAATTTACTGTTTTACAAAAATGTATATGGAGTACTGTAGGAATACCTAAGCATTACAGCAATACTCACAAAATATTTTTTTTAAGTACAGCTTTACGTAAAGGGTTGTAAAAACAAATAGAAACATTTTAATACAATTCTGTACTATTACCACTTTGCTAAAATGGTAATAGGTAGGTAACAACAATAAAACCTACTACTTACCCATATCTTAGTCCCTAACCCAGAGCGCAGCAAAAGTGTACTAAAAATGATATGACTGCCTTTAAGTCTTGTGTAGACAGCCATTAGCCACTCAGATACTGCCTTCATATTGTCATGTACTGCAGTTTATGGTGAAGTTACCATGGTATACCCTGGCACAATTTATAACTAAATATTTTATCACTGATAAATTTAACACTATTTACTCTATTTACACATACTACCAAAATTACAGCTTTCACCTCATAATCTATAATCCTGGCACAGCACACCTACATCCATTCAACCACTTTCATGCTACGCCTGTTTCAAGTACTGTTGTGTAGTTCCTATATAGGATCTGCACGTTTAGACAATACACGCTGTAGGATTGGTGTCAGACTGATTGTACAAGCTAGCTCACAGTGCCACTAGAAACTCCTCTTACCGAGGAGAGAATAGTTCTTGGCAACTGCCAAACATGAAAACCCTGATCCCTCAGGACCGTGGAAACAGTGTACTACTTTTCACTCAGTCACCCGTGATTACTCAGTCTCAGAGAGATACACAGAATAAACCGTATGGACGTCTTTCAATAGTGATTTAATGAACAGTCGTTATTCTAGTGTAAAATAGGTGTGCTGAAACAACCATTAGACAGTAACAGATATAAATGATTAGAAGCACTAAGAAAGTAAAAGGATGGTAGATTTCTACCATCATTCTACACAATGAATACAGGCAAGTATATAAAATACATGACAGTAAAACACATACTCCTATGATGCTACCCTAACTAGAGGTGCCTAAGTGTATCAAGCAGGTATGTAGGTTTTAAAAGCCAAGAATCCCTCTGGGATGAAGTCAACCCCATTACCTGAGGTGAGAGACTGTGGGACCCGTCTTGGTTTTGAGCTGAACACCCTGCAAGGGACACTGCGAGCTGTAGTATCTGCATGCAGGAACCTCAGCGTCTCGCGTCAGTGTGTCGCCAGGGAAATCTTGATCTCCTCTCTTTGTCGCAGCAAGATGTGATGTTTATATACCCAAAGGTCTCCCCTGGGTTTCTACCTTGCTGTGCCACTTGTCGGACTTAGGATGACGTCGGGAATAAACTTTACGCAGTTATTACATAGGAGATGATAGTCCTGCTGAGCTTCCAAGAATCCTCATGCATAATGTATGAGGCTTTTACCAGGGAAAATCCCACGTTCTGTGTGCGGTGTTGTATCTAGGTAAAAGGTCAGTCCCTAAGAACCGTTACATATGTAATGTAGGGAAGAATATAGGTGAAAGTTTATAATGTTACCTGAGCCTATATTGGGGTACCTATATGGAATATAATTGTACCACACTCCACTCTAGGGCAGTGCACTCTATGTCAATCCACTATCCATGCCACTCTATGCCATTACACTCTACACCAATCCACGTCACTCCACTAGACACTACTACACTCTTTGCTAATCCACCGTCCACTCGATGCCACTCCACTCTACACCACTACATGGTGCTCTATTATACTCTATGCTACTCCATCCTACGACACCCTAGTTTACACC
This sequence comes from Lissotriton helveticus, assembly GCF_964261635.1. Taxonomy (NCBI): domain Eukaryota; kingdom Metazoa; phylum Chordata; class Amphibia; order Caudata; family Salamandridae; genus Lissotriton; species Lissotriton helveticus. Next base: position 1,506,990,465 of record NC_136069.1, on the reverse strand, counting down.
ACTCCACTGTATGCCACTCCACTCAATGCCAATCTACTCTATGCCACTCCACTCTATGCCACTCCACTCTACACTATTCAACGGCCTGCAACTCCACTCTCTGTCACTCCACTCTATGCTATTCCTCTCTACCCCACTCCACTGTATGCCACTCCATGCCACTCCACTCTACACCACTTCACTCATCACTAATTCTCTCTACACTATTTCACTGTATGAAACTTCACTCCATGCCACTCCATGTTATGCGATTTCACTTTACCTTCCTCTACTGTATGGCACTCCACCCTATGCCATGCCACTGTACACCATTCCACTGTACCCTACTCCACTCTTCACTACACTAATCAAGTCTATGCCACTATACTGTATAGTTCCACTGTATGCCACTCCACTCTAAGCAACTCCACTCTGTCCAATTCAACTGTATGCCACTCCACTGTATACTACTGCACTCTATGCCACTCCACTGCATACTATTCCACTCTACCCTATTTCACTGCATGCCACTCCAGTCTAGGCTACTCCACTGTACCCCACTCCACTCTATGCTACTCCACTCAATTCTATTTCACTCTATGCCACGCAACTCTATGCTACTCTCTTCTACTCTATTACACTATATGCACTACTCTCTATACCTCTCCAATCTACACTATTCCACTATATGGCACTCCCCTGTACCATTCTCCACCCTACACCACTCCAGTGTTTGCCACTCCACTCTACACCACAACACTCTGTGCCTTTCCACTCTACACCCCTCCACTGTGTGCTACTCTGCTCCATGCCTTTCCACTGTACACCACTCCACTGTACGCCAATCCACTATATGCTATTTCACTGTCCCTAACTCTACTCTATGCCACTCTACTGTATGCTATTCCACTCTACTCTACTCCACTTTACACCACTCCACTCCTCACTACTTCAAGCTATGCCTCTCCACTGCACGTTACTCCACTCTCCACTATTCCACTCTATGTAACTCCACTGTATGCCACTCCACTCTACGCTAATCAACTGTATGCGACTCCGCTTTGCACCAATCCACTGTATGCTACTCCACTCTATGCCATTCTGCTGTATGCTATTTCACTCTACTGCACTCCACTGTACGCCACTCAAGTTTGGCCACTCCACTGTACACCACTCCACTGTACACTACTCCACTCCATGACATTACACTCTATGCAACTCCACTCTATGTTATTCCATTATATGCCACTCCACTCTACTCCTCTCCACTCTACTCTATTCTACTAAATGTAACTCCACTATACAGTACTTCACTCTATGCCATTCCACTGTTCACCACTCAACTCTAAGCTAGTCCTTTGGATGCCACTCCATTCTATGCTACTCCACTCTATGCTATTACACTCCGCCGAAGGTTGCCGCCACCCTCCCACCTGATTACAACATTTAAGTAGTCTGGCAGGAAAGCGTGCGGTTCCAGAGCGGTGCCTCATTTAAAGGCGGCGGTGAATGTCTCACAAGGTTCCTGCACGGCATGGACTCAAAAGTCCATGCCGTGCAGGAACTGTTGTGCATGCACACAGGGGGGCACATGTTATGCCCCCCTGTGTTTATCCACAAGCATAGAAGGCAAAGGGAGCCCTGTAGGTCCCCCTTTGTTTCCTCTCCTCCAGGGTTTTCATGGAGTAAAAACCTCTGTGTAGGCCCTGGAGGAGAGGCAACTCGTAATATGCTTGGTGAGACCGCAGTGTTCCTGCCAAGCATATAGAGCCTCCTAACTGCCACGCCACCTCCAGGGAATGCGGTTCCCTGGCAGCTGTGGGGGTCCCATGACAGTCCAACCACCCAACTTGTAATAGGGTGATGACATGAGTGACGTCACTGACCAGGTCATGAGTGATGTAATATGCTAGGGCACAAGCAGTGCATTGGGGGGACGTAAGTTATAGTTAGCTGAGATAATTATAACTGCTAAATTTCTATGGTTTTGTATAAGTGAAATCTGAGCCTAACTATAATGTCCCTGTAACCTTTGTTTTTGTCAGTGAATTTCTAAGGTTTTTTAATCTTATTACCTAACTATAACATCCCTGTAACTGTTGTTTTTTAAGCGAATTTTGAAGGTTTTGCATTCTATTTATTAACTAGTGGAGAATGGGGGTGGTGCCTCCCATGACTAATCCCGCTGTGTGGGACTTACTAGAGGTAACAGGAGGGGTTCATGGCCCCAAGGATCATCAGAATCCAAGGGGGCTTCATCCCCAACCAGTAGTGCACCAGGAGACCCCTTTGCGGAGAGGTTAAGAAAGAGGGCGTCCCTCTTATTACCTCCCCTGGGGTGAAACTTGTAAAAAAATATATAATAGGGGAGTGGGCCAAGCAGCCCTCCTCCCCAGGCCAATTTGGGCCCCTGGGACCCCATCCTCCGGGGCCCAGACTTTTTGCAATGGGGAGGGTGGATCGGGCCTCCGATGACTTCCCCCGGGGTTGGCCTTTAAAAAATATATATATTAGGGGAGGGATGCCACACAGCCTCCTCCCAAGCCGATTTTGGCCTTGGGGGACTCCATCCCTGGGGCCCAGCTTTTCAAAAAATTATATTTATAATATGTGCCAATTCCAGCCCTGTCCTCATCCCACAGTACCATTCAGAAATGGGGGGCTGCGTGGCCCCCTCTCCGGGCCGATTTTAGTGCGGGAACCCCGAGGCTAGGCCATTGTCCTAGGTGCCCCGACATCACCCAATCTGCATTGGGACCGCAGGGGACCCTCAAGCCCCCTGCAGTTTCTGCCGGCTCCCTGCCTCCCGCTCCACAAACCCTATTTATCTCAAAAACCAGAAAGGGTCCAGCTGACATACCAGTGTATTGCGTTTTGTAAAATATTGTGACAAGTTACAGATTAAAACAATTGGCTGTTTTTTCCTTCTCATTTCTTTTATTTCAGCAGTTAGTTTCTTTGGGAATTCATAATTTTACCTTCTTTTTTTAGAATTGTAGCGCTTTCCAGGATTGCCCATGGGTTCCATACCTGTTTTCACCACAAACTGGAAATCGATTGGAAGCACAAAAATTATGATAAATTGGGTATTTGTTAGGAAATGCCAAAATTGTGATTTAGAAATGTTCCTGTTGTTACAGCTCTACATGTTCTTCAAAGCTGGAAAGATTGTGATTATAGCACAGCAAACCATTTGTGGATGCCCACGTTAAGAAGCAACAGACACTTTTGCACCGCAATTATTTCCAATTTTTCCCCAAATATTCCTAATTTAGCTATATTTTAGCTACTTTCTTTGATCTCTCCAGGGAAATCGCCAAAGTCTGAATGCCTCTATAGTGCCCATGATTTTGGGATAAACGTACTCAAATTTAGTGTGGGAACCTTGTGTGGAAAACAAGTTAAGGAGGCATAAGTGCGAAGTACCCCATATAGGCAAAAAAGGGAACAGCAGTGGGGAGAAAAAGCCTCAGCTGTCGAGGAGTTAATAGTTTTAAATACTTACAGGAACATATGATAGTTGACACAATATTGAACTCACAACTGTAGGGTAGAGAAACTCTTGACCCACAGCGTAAGCCAGATATGACTCTAGGCAGGCACTGTTGAGGAGGTGAAGGTAAGCAGAAGGAAATCTTTACACAGATAGCAACAAATGGGGACAAGCAGGGAGGGAATCTGAAAGGCAGCGGCAAAATAACAAGGCATGCTCCCAGAAACAAGACTGGTGACAGCTGGTGATGGACTGAATGAATGTGAGAAGTTCAACAAGACGCATAAATGCTAGGCAACTTGCATCTACGAGTGTTTGATCTCATAGAACTGGGCTGCCACTTCTTGCCCGGACATCCCTGTAATAAGCATCTTAAGCAATACTTTAGTTGATCACACAGGAAATTCGCTATCTTGGACTGGGATGTACGCAGCACTGATAGCACCACTGGGAGACTAAACACCACAGGTGCCTTGCTCTAGTTATTTGTTTACTGTGGCCTCTCTGCCCTCAATACCAAGATTCCCTTGCAATCTGTTGAGACTGATTCATGACGATAACACGACCCCTCAGAATGGTCTCCATTTGAAAGTTAGTCATTGGTGAAAGGAATATTCCAGGCAAGACATATGGACAAAGGTAGCAGGTTTTCAAGATCAAGATCGATCAGCAGGTCCCTGTTGCTTCAAATCAATTAAATATTGAAGTTGACCTCTAACTCTTTCAGAGTATCATCCTAAAGTACAGAGAGAAGGGGTTTGCTGCTAAGGATGTTTCCTTGTATGTAAATCACCAAAATCCAACAGGGGAGAAAATGGAAGCAGAAGACTATACAATGGAGGATCAGAAAGCTAGACTGTTAACCACCACGGGGTGGAAGCTTTTAGTTGTAATACACTTCAGTGTCATTAAAGGGCAGAGCATATATAATTTCACCGCACACAGTTCTCCTTGCTTGGCAATAATTTATAGTTGCACTGGCTCACTGCTTCATTCAGTACATTCACCTGATTTCACATTCCTCGCATTTATTTATCCCCTCCGACAGTTCCCTCATGTAGGCTCTTCCTATACTTCATTTATTTGTGTTGTTTCTATGTGTTTGTCTACTTGTGTTTTGGAGCACACCCATCTGCTGCTGATCCTTGGTCTCTGATGTATGGGTAGCCTGGGGAGCCAGGCCAGTACCCAGGTCAACTTCCGCTCTATCGTCCCAAGGTTAGGAAAAGGTTGTATTTACTATCTTTACTATGTATATGTCCTAACTGCTTGCTGACCTCTGTCTCTTCTAGCAATCATTTAGTCTTTTCTCAACATACTATCAGAGTTACAGTAAGTGCATGGTTAAATCTACTATTCCAACCTGGATTTTTCCAATACTAACCTGCAACTGCTCCTGTGTTGTCTCTCACCCATGCCTATTTATTTACTCCTTTTATGTTACGGTATGACACTGTAAATACCTCTGAAACAGTGGGGCACAGCAAGAAGTTCAAGTAGATCTACATCTTTGGCTGAAGTGTGATGCACTCATCCGTAATAAAGAATAATATAGACTTCATACTCAGGATCTTCTGAGATCATCAGAGAGGGAAAAGGAGGAATATGAAGAGGTAGAACTGGATGTGGTTTCAAAAGGTACACACCAAAATGTTTGTTAAATATGCACATGAACGGGTAAGTAAACCTGAACAGTCATTGGATTGATACCCTTGGAGATGAAACAAGGTTGTACAAATTCAGGCTTGAATTTAGAATTGTATCCAGGTAAGTATAATACTGAACAGAGAGCCACAAACATTGCCTCACCTTACATGTGGGATCAGGCAAGTGTTTGGCATCGGCATGTTTCTTGTAGAAAGCCTTGTCTTTAGTTAAATAGAGAGAAGCTGACTTATGAGTTTTCTGTAAAGAGTGTACCAGGGCATTGGCTGATGGCACAAAACCTTAAGAAATAACAATTGGAAGCAAATGGGCCTGAAATATATATGTGTTATAGAAAGGAGACATGAAAAGAGATCAATTCAGTGAATCGCTACACATGACTTTTGGCAACTAAATCCAGTGATCCCAGTCATTTTGGTGACATATTATAAAATATTGTTGATATTGTTTGAGGGCCTGGTTTATTCTTTCAGACTGATGATGGTAACAGTTGGATTTATATGTTTGGATTCCCAACAATGTCATTACGGTTCTTCAGAACATAAGGTTGAATGGGGTCTTCGATCTTAAACTATGTTGTTAGCTAAAGCATGGAAATATAGAATTTCCTTCATTAAATATTTTGCCAGTAACTGTGATGAAGGATAGTCTTTGTGGAGGCGTGGATAGCCACCCCCACAACGACAGTACGACCGCCAAATTACAAGTTGGGTGGTCAGACCGCCCCGGGACCACCGCTGCCGCCAGGGATTCGCTGTTCCGTGGAGGTGGTGCAGTGGTCATGAGGCCCTAATATGCTTTGCGGGACAAGCATATTACAATGTTTCTCTCTGCTGGCGGTGAAATGGACGTTCCTCCTCCATGTCAACCCTGGAGGAGAGGGAACAAAGAAACCCTACAGGGCCCCCTGTGCCACCTCCATGTGTGGATGCACACAGAGGAGCATAACATGTGCCCCTTGTGTGCACGCACACCAGCTCCTGAATGGCGTGGACTTTACAGTCCATGCCATGCAGGAACCTTGAGGCATTCCCATTTTGGTGCCTTTTTCAAACGCACCACCGCCTTTGAAAGAAGCACCGTCCTAGGATTGCCATGTTGCCCACTCGCCTGTGACTTTTGAAGTAGTAATCTGGTGGGCGGTTGTTGCATGGCTTTGGTGGTTCTGGAGAGGACCGCCAAAATGGCGATCCTCTCCCACACCGCCAAACTCGTACTCAGGCCCTTAGTGAATACATCCACCATAACTCACAATACAGTATGTGAGTCTGAAGTGAGATGATCAGTAATCAAACCTGAGGATATAAGGTGCAAATGGTAAAGAAATACAGGAAGAAGCTGTAAAAAGCACAAAAGTATTTCATTGGAAACCTAGGATTGTAGACAGACTGGGCATGTTAAAACATACTTAACTACAATTGTATGCATCTTAAACCAAAAAAACAAGTGACATGCAACTCGTGAATTATAGTACCACTGGAGAAGAAGTTGATGGGGTTCTGTGGTTGGCATCTACAGCTTGTTGCGGTGATATGATAAACCATCTCTCACATTTCTCTTCATTTACTAATCCATTGCTGATAACAGTTTGTTGTTTCAGTTGTCACACACAAGTTTCAGGTGAGATATCATCTTGATAGGGAAGTGGCAAAATCAAGGGTGCTTAAATGTCTTGATTGGTCTCAAAATTAATAGAAAGAGTATCAGTCTTCCAATATCAGCTTCCTAGTCTGTAGTTGATGTGAAAAATGTAAATGGAAAAAGTAAAGCTGCCATCTAGCATGCCTGTGGTTTTAGATGTAATAAAACATAACTTGTGGTCAGTCCAGACTGTGATTTCATGCTTTGTGCCCTCCAAATTATAACAACAATGTTTGAATACATTCCTGATGGCTTATAGTTCATGGTCACAGATGGTATAATAAAGTTTGGATGTGGATAATCTTAATCAGAAGAAAACAGGGCATACAGTTGCACGTGGCTTAGCCGTCAGTTTCCACAATAAAAGTTAATTCAAATTTGGAGGTACTGGAGAACAGCAGAAATCATACATGCAACTTATAAGACTATAAAAGACTTGTTCTTGCTCAGGTCCACTCTGGAAAAGTACTTTCTTCTGTGTCAGTCAAGTAACATTTCTGATTAATTTCCCTCTGAGGCGGAAAGCCGGAGGTTAGCACGCTGCACCTGAATTGTATTTTAAACTCTGTCACTATTGTCTTCACTTACTGTTGATTTTAAAAACTGTAATTGACCACGAAGCTCACCTGAGCAAAAGCGCCGTACTCACGCGCTCAGCCTGCCCTCCCAGACCCTCCAAAACATAGCGAGTCCCCGCTGTCAGAGGGGGAAAACGCCCACACCGCCAGCGCGGTCAAAGGCGAAGCCACGCCCACTGTGAGGCCACGCCCACCGGACTACTTAAACGCTCGTAACAGCGCAACACTCATTTCTGATTAATTTCCCTCTGAGGCGGAAAGCCGGAGGTTAGCACGCTGCACCTGAATTGTATTTTAAACTCTGTCACTATTGTCTTCACTTACTGTTGATTTTAAAAACTGTAATTGACCACGAAGCTCACCTGAGCAAAAGCGCCGTACTCACGCGCTCAGCCTGCCCTCCCAGACCCTCCAAAACACAGCGAGTCCCCGCTGTCAGAGGGGGAAAACGCCCACACCGCCAGCGCGGTCAAAGGCGAAGCCACGCCCACTGCGAGGCCACGCCCATAATACCTACTACAAATGTGTCGGCCATTCCAGCGCAGCGGACGAGCGCAGCGGACGAGCGCAGCGGGAGCGCCGTTTGCGCGCCGAAGGCGCGCCTAAGGCAAGCCCGTCTGCGCCCGTCCGCGCACGACCGGGCCTAGGGCCAGACCCCCTGGCACCCAGAGCCTCCACCAAAACCACATACTCCCGTCGTGACCTTTTAAGCCTCAGACCTTCCATCGCCCCCTCATGCAGATATATCCATGATATGAATGGACCCTTTGTCAGCTGCACGAACTGCCAGCCAGCCCAGCTTAAACTCCCCACACGAGTGCTGAAGCCCGCAACCCTCAAACTTGCCTCGCTGAACTGTCGCTCCCTCCCTAAACATGCGACACCAATCCACCACTTAATAGAAGACTACGAGATTGACATTCTCTTCCTAACGGAAACGTGGCTCACCCCACACTCTGACTCGGACATAGTGTTAGCCACACCACCTGGATTCCTCATCCAGTCTCTCCCTCGACCACTAGGTAGAGGCGGAGGTATTGCCATCATCTACCGAGACTCTTTCATCTGCAACTCCAGCGACGCACAAATCTCAGACTCTGAAAGCCTTCAATTCTCAATCAAACTAGACCCTACGAATTCCCTTTCAGGGATTCTAGTCTACCGTCCCCCCGGCCACCCTGGTTCCTTTCCCAATGCCCTCTTAGACACTGTAGCTACACAGGCTCACTCCGTCACGAATTTTATTTTAGTGGGAGACTTGAACATCCACTTCGAAGACACTTCAGATTCTGGAGTAGTCGACCTGATCACTGAACTAGCGGCCTCGGACCTCCGTCTCCTTAACTCAGGAGCCACTCACATTAAAGGCCACCTGCTGGACCCAGTCTTCACCAGCTCCCCCGCGATGCAAACAATAGACTCCATCCCCCTTCCCTGGACGGATCACTTCTTGGTCCTATTCCAACTTCCAGGTTCCCTTAGGAAACCTCAGAAATTGCCCACTTTCACCAGAGGCAGGACTTGGTCCAAACTTCCCATTGAAGAATGGGCCAATACCCTGATATCTACTGCCCCGATTCATGAAGATATCCCGGACAACGCCGATAGTAACTTCAGAAATTGGATCACGACCTCCCTTGACTCCGTGCTCCCACTCAGAATGCGCGAAGACAAAACCAACAACACGGGTTCTGCACCGTGGTTCACCCCAGAACTTCGTCAGCTCCGCAAAAACTGTAAAAGAGCCGAACGGCTTTGGAGAAAAGACTGGCATAATGCCAGCAAAGAGGCCTACCACTCCTCAGTCAAAATCTCTAAAACTGCTATTAAGCTCTCCAAAGCCTCCCACTATGACACCCGGATAAAGGAAGCCTCAAATTCCTCTAGGGAATCCTACCTCATCGTGAAGGAGCTATTGAAAGTTCCCATCTCTCCCTTGTCCACCACCCCCCAGGTAGACAGAAGCAATGACCTAGCCACATATTTCAACAATAAAATCGCCCGTATCCTCACATCCCTCCCTCTTCCTAGCTCCCCCACCCGCAGAAATATTACTCAGCCCCCCGGTCAGACGGGAATACGTCCCCAACTTGAGACATTCAGGCCAGTAACGCCTAACGAGGTGGAAGCAACCCTGAATAAAATAAAAAGCGGATCTCCTTTAGACCCTGCACCCTTGAGATTTCTCAAAAACGTGGCCCCCGCTATCACCCCTACACTCACGGAGCTTATCAACTGCTCACTTGCACAAGGATCAGTCCCCGACAGCTGGAAAAGTGCAGTGGTGAAGGCACTCCTTAAAAAACCTCAGCTTGATCCAACTGATATGGCAAACTACCGACCCATATCCCTCCTCCCGGGGATTAGCAAGATTACCGAGAAACTGGTGAATAGTCAACTCTCCCGATTCCTCGAGACAAATAACATCCTACGGCAATCCCAAACCGGGTTCCGTCCGGGACACGGTACAGACACCGCCCTTCTTGCCGTCATCGAGGAAGCAAGGCGCATTCTAGACTCAGGAGGATCAGTGGCAGTGATCCTCCTGGATCTGAGTGCCGCCTTCGACACGGTCAACCACCGTGTCCTCCTCCATCGGTTGGCGACAGCAGGGCTCACCGGGATGGCACTCAGCTGGATAGAGTCCTTTCTCACCGGACGCACGTTCCAGGTCTGGGACGGTGAATACCACTCGTCCACACTTCCACTCACCAGCGGGGTTCCTCAGGGCTCCTCCCTGAGCCCCACGCTTTTCAACGTGTATATGGCCCCTTTGGAAGATGTGGTATCACCATTCGGGATAAAAATCGTGAGCTACGCTGACGACACACAATTGGTCGTCTCCCTATCCCAACTAGACGACCACCCAGACAAATTACCAAACTGTCTCACCGAAATTCACGGGTGGATGTGCGAATCGTCATTGAAAGTTAACGGTTCCAAAACCGAAGTGATGCTCATGGGCAAACAATGGGCGACCATCCCCCCGGCGATCTGGCCAGACGTGTTCGGGGAAATCCCCACCCCGAAACACGAAATCAAGACCCTCGGAGTCTGGCTAGAACCCGATCTCTCAATGAAGACCCAAGCGGCCAAAACGGCCGGGACCTGTCTTGGGCTTCTGCGGACTATCCGCAAAATCTTCCCCCTTCTACCGCCCGTGTCCAGGAAACTTTTAGTTCAGGGCCTCATAATGTCACGGTTAGACTATAGCAATATGGTCTACCTGGGTGCGCCGGAAGCTACCTTAGAGAGACTGCAAAGAGCCCAGAATGCAGCAGCTCGCCTAATCATGAGCGTACCTCCCAGAGTATCCGCCAAACCCGCTATTAAGGCTCTGCACTGGCTCCCAGTCCGCCAAAGGGTGAAATTTAAAGCCATGTGCACGGCCCATAAACTAATCAATGGCTCGGGACCTGCGATTCTCAGCGGCTTGGTCACCCCTTACATAGCACCGAGAGCTCTACGGTCTGAGAACGAGCACCTGGCCAATATTCCCAAATTCAAGAGGACACGTACCGGAGGCCGACGTTTCTCTGTAAAAGCGTCCACTGGTTGGAACTCCCTCCCACGCTCCCTCAGACTGGAGCCCAATTACCTGATGTTCAGGAAAAAACTTAAAACCCTCCTGTTTCCTAAATAAACCCTTCTCCCTTATCCCCCTCAGCAGGATTTAATCTCTATAGCGCGGGGATGCCCTCGGGTCACCAGGGCTTTATAAGTTGCTAAAATAAAAATAAAATAAATAAATAAAATGTGTGTTATCAAACATGAATAGACTGAAATGAGTTAACACTAAGGGGCTAATTACGATATTGGGCGGACTTAAGTCCACTCAACACCGTCTCGATCCTGGGACCAACTGACCTCTGTTCGGCAGTCCCAACCGCCTAATTAGGATGCGACCAAACACTGCTCAGTCGCATTCCTACATTTCCCTATGAGAGCATTCATTACAACCGTAATACATGCTCCCATAAGGAAATTGGAGGTGCAGTTCATTCCTGCACCCTGTGGCAGGCCAATCAAGGAGCCTGCTACAGTGCGCAGGAATCAAGAGGGGGGCACCATAAGTGCCCCCCTCATCAGAGGCCACTCACCCAAGGGGGTCCTGCTGGGGGCCCCCAAAAACGCTTTCCAACATGGTTTCCATGTCGGACAGGTCGGTATGGAAACCATGATGGAAACCGTGCATCATAATCCCAAGGGCTGAAAGGCCCACCCTTTGGGATTACGAGCCAGTTCCAACTGGCCGACAGGCTCAAGGAGCCCATCAGAAGCCAGCTGGAATGACCAGCTAGTTTAGTTTTCGACTGCCAGCATTGTAATGCAGCGGTCAGAAAGTAAATTGAGGGGTAGATTACAATGTGGCCCTCTCGGGCTGCATCGTAATCAGCCCCTAAATGTTGATGAATCCCACAAAGCTTTGGATATCTGATTTTGGTATTGACCACTTAAATACTGCTTGCATTTTATCTCTATATATTTCTATTCTGGAAGCTGAGATACCATAACCTAGAATTGTGACTGACTAAGTGTCAAAAGTACTTTTGGATAACTTGCCATGCAATTGATTGAATCACAGTTTTTGATGATCTTGTAAAGTGGTGGAAAATAACATGTCATCAAGGTAGACTACCACAAACTGATCTAAGAGATAATAGAAGATACCAATAAGGAAATGATAGAAGGCTGCCAGCATATTACCAAGGTCAAAGGGAATAATCAACTACTCATAATGCCCACATTTGTGGTTGGAGGAAGTCTTACATTCATCTTTAATTCTAACTCACACAAAGTTGTAGTGTCTGTAAACATCCACTCGCATGAACCATTGAGCAGTGCATAGTTGTTCTACCAACAGGGAGATTAGAGGCAAAGGAAGTCTATTGTATACAGTAATGAGGCTGACTTCTCTATAATCAGTGTAAAGATGCATATCTCCATGAGGCTTTGGAACAAAAAGAATGAATGCCCCATACGATGAAGATGAGTGCCGAAAAAAATCCCTTTTCAAGTTTTTCATAAATGTATTTCTATAGCCTTGTCATATCATCTGAGGACATATATTCAACCATGTGATATTTCCGTTCCAGGCATGAGTTTGATAGCAGTCATAGGGCTGATGAGGTGGTAGGCAGTCAGTGGCTTTTTCACAAACTACATCAGCATATTCTTGATATGCTAGAGTTTCTGTTGAATTGCTCTTCCTTCAGATTACCATACAAGCGAAGAAACATTGTCTTTTGCTTAAGGTAGAAGAGAAAGGTATTGTTTTCTGAACCCAGTCAATCTGTGTATTATGCTTCTGCAACCAATGGGGTGCCAATTATTATAGAGAACAAAGGAGAATAATTTACATCAAGCATGATGGTTTCAAGATGTCTGGTAAGAGACTTCGTAAGCAGATAATGGTCTTATTTGCTACATTTCCTAATGTTAATTGTGTACTATCCAAAACTCTGACTGATTCTGCAGCTGGCTTTCTTACTAAATGTATTACATAATTTGTAGGAATGGCTTAATCAAGAAATGAGACTGGAACTCCTGAATGTATTAAAGCTGACACAGTAAGAGGTCCTGCCTGTTAAACCAATACAATTTCCATACAGATATTTTGCAGGGGTTGTAGAAGTAGAGCTCAACCGAGCCCTGCTTTCAAGGCTGAACAGTAGAGTTTTCTGTTAGTTGAAGACAACAGTTCACAAAATGACTTCCATGGTCACAGTAAATACAAGTTCTGTCAATTTATTTTGTACAGAGCCAATTTGCACTGGTGCTAAATCTGGTTACCCTATGAAGGTTAGGGTGTGAGAGGGACGGCATAAATATAAGATCTATTTTTGTCTTACCATATTAATTACAGTCGCATCCTTGCTCTATGCAGATGACTAACTCTATGAGAGCTTATGCTTTTGTCAGTTGGTTTACCACTGTAGATACAACATCCCTAAAGTATTCAAACAGCTCATTATAAAAGTCTGCAGCTTTACCTGCCCAGGCGGCTGGGCTTCAATAAAAAGAGGCTATACACGTCACTAATCCCTAAGAGTTCAGAGCCATATATGTGCTTCCTGAGAACTTGACCTGAGCCAGAAAGGTGACAAACTGAAGAAAACAGTGGTTGTATGTAAGAATTAAGGGCCATATTTATCATTATTTCACGCAACTCATCGCAGCAAGATACCGTACTGCACTGCTGCTACCCTGCTATCAAGATATGGAGCATTCCTGCTCTATGCCTGTGCTGGTGCCCAAACTGCTGCTTAGCGCCAATGCAGGCACCCTTTCACCATGGTGCATGGGGGCTTGCATTATAGGCAGGATTATGTTTGAGCAGAAAGGGATACCTTCCTACACAAAGAGAATCCTCTGTGGCTTTTTCCACTTTCTACATGGGCCTCCGAATGCAGCACACGTAGAAAGAGTATTGGTAAATCTGGAAATGCTTCAGAATCCATGGAGGGATGTGTGGGAACCCTCACACTACACCCATGGAATGCGTCCCTCAGCAGAGTGACTCAAGACAGTGACTTACGCTGCATGGATTACTACAGATTTACCAAGACACGTAGGGCCACGCAAGGTGGCCTTGCATGCTGTTGTCAATTTCATTATAGGTTTTGCATCATCCTGTACCCCCTTGCATGGGGGTACAGGATGGCGCACAAGGGTGGTGCAAAACCCTAGATAAATTTACCCCTAAGCACATAGCCTATGTCAATGTGTCCATAGTCAGGTATGACAACACTTTAGAAATATAATTGTTATTGAGGTTTGGTCATAAAATGTAATGAACACGGTGCCACAAATACAGAGAATAAGTTTGGCTCTTCAGAAAAATATTTATGTGGCGCCATAGTGGAATTTGTAGTAGCTACTGGGGTGAATATTAGTACAGATAGTGGTAAGGAAGGCTAGTATCGTTAATAGAAGTTAGTATAACAAATGTATTAGACATAAGGACACCTGACAATGATGTGGCTCCTTTTGGTAGATGGTTTAAATGATCCAACTGACTAGCTCTCTCTCTTTTAGCAGTTGTCAGATCTACTGTAAATTTTCAATCACTTGCACTATTAGGCAAAAGAATAGGATGAGTGATCCGTAACTGATGAAAATGATGGGAGCACTCTGAAGCACATACAAAAGATTTTTTACAAAACTTGAGGTAACCTTTGGTAAATCGCCATGTATTGGATGAGGTAACACACAATATTCAAGAAAGTCTTGTACAGTTAGACACATTGAAAAAGAATGTCTATTCTCATAGATTTATTGTATAGAGAATCATGATTTTATTAAAGACAAGGAGGCTAGCATTATGCAAAATACTTTTATTTACCACTTCTGCAGAACTTTAAATAACTGTACAATAGAACCTTAAAATCAAACAATTGAAAAAAACACTAATATCCCTCTAGATCCTGACATCTGCCATCTTTTTCCTCTTTTGTTTCTTCTTCTCCAAAAACGTATTTAAATAACCAAAACATCTTCTTAAAACAACTTCTCTAATCCGCATAAATCCAAAGATGAATCTCAGTTTTCTGCAAATGATAAAAAAACAATGAAATGTTCATCCTAAAATATCTCTTCTCCTTTTCTGAAAAAATCAAATATTGTTTGTTCAGAAATATAATATTATCATCATGAAACTCAAAAACCTCTCCTCCAAACCCAATACATAGGGAGGGATAATGCTAGCCTCCATGTCTTTAATAAAATCACGTATCTCTATGTAATAAATCTATGAGAATCGACATTTTATGGCAAGACAGGAGTCTAGCATTATGCATGTTCAAAGCCAACTAACACTTTATTTGCAACATGCTCAATAGGTTTGAAATAAAACAACCTAAAAACCTCGACCTTTGACCAATCAGCAGCTTTTAATATATCATTGAAACTTCCTCCATTCAAAAAACCTTACTAGCCATCACACCCTTCCCTGAATGAGCTAAAAACAACTCCAGTTCACACCAGCCTCTTTCATAACTGACTTAATTCACCTGGCTATAGTTGCTGAAGAAACCGCCTTAACAGGCTTATCATACAAAATCAATATTTGATCCACACCAAAATTCCCTCAACCCCAGATACCTATTTGCAGGCCGACCTTCAAATAACTTAAAAATCAAATTCACATCCCAAACTGAACCATACTTAGCTTAGGAGGTCTTTTCACCCTAATACCCTTCATAATCCTACACACCATCTGACTCTTTCCTATCGCTGCACCCAGGATTAAGGCATGACCCGCCGAAATTGCAGACCTGTAACAATTATAGTACTGTAAGACAACCATTTCTCAAATAATTCTGCTAAAAAATTGGAAACCATCATCTCATCAACCTCCACGGGATCCAAATCCTTCTCCATGCACCAACGTAACCATACTAACCATGCACATTTGTATCTCTTTCTAGTCCCTGGAGCCCAAGATTCCTTGAGTAAAGCTGAAGCCGTTCCCGAAAGATCAGAGAATCCCTCAGATCCCCTGATATCTTCCAAATGAGTAGGTTGAGTGAACCTTCCTGTACCAAAGGATGATCTACTCCTTCTCGACCTATCAACAATCCACTGTATGCGCGAATCAAGAAGGCTCCTCTATCACCATTTCTAAAACCGATGGGAACCATGCCTGTGCTATCCAAAAAAGGAGTCACCAACAAAATCTGAGTTACCTATCTTCATACCTTCAACAACACCCCCTGAATCATAGCAAAAGGGGGAAAAGCATACCCCCTTCTTTCCTTCGAACTCTGAGTGAAAGAATCCACCGCTAAAGATTCTGGAACCGGTCTCCAACTGAAGTAATCTTTCAACAGAAATGCCAATCTGGAAGCAAACAGATCTACATCCAGGGGGCCCAGTTGACTTTGAATCTCTAGAAAAACCTCCTTGTCCAATATCCAATTGCTAAAATCTATCAAATTTATCAAGTACCAATCCGCAACTACATTCTGTTACCCTGGAAGATACTGAGCCTGAAGCAAAATCGTATGTTCCAAGCAAAACTCCCTAATGTCCTGAGCAATTTCCGTCAATCTCCTTGACCTGCTCCCCCTAGCTTGTTTATATACGTGACAGCAGTGATGTTGTCCATCTTCAAAAGAACAGAATTCCCTTGGAAAAGAGATCTGAAACTTTGCAAAGCAAACTGACCTGCCCTCAACTCAATAATGTATATGTTCTGTCTGTTCCATCGTGTTCCAAACTCCACCTGTTCTCTGCTCCAAACAAGATGTTCCCCAACCAGTAGCGGTCAGGAGTGGGAGTGCTGCGGGGCAGAGACGTGGGGAGGGCAGGTTGAGGGTAGTAAACTATGGATTATGGCCTATTACAGGTAAGTAAAAATAAATATAAAAAAAACGAATTTTGACGATGCAGTGCGCGCAATGAAATTAGTTTTATTTATTTTTATGTTTACTTACCTGTAATCGGCCGTAATCCATAGTTTACTATCCCCCCACCCTGTCCCTCCCTAAGTCACCGCCCAGCATCACTCCCACGACCGACCGCTACTGTCCCCAACCTAGATTGCTAGCATCTGTTTCCAAATCAAAATTCGGCTTCATAAGAAAAATTGATCGCCCATTCCAAACTGTCAAATTTTCCAACCCCCAAATTAACTCCTCGCTTCCTCTGCCATTTGTATGCAATCTCCGTACTATAAACCAACTCTCAGACCTGAAGTCTTCAAGCGCTGTAACGTCCTGTAATGTAAATGTCCAGGAAATACCGCTTAAATTGAAGATGATAAGAGTCCTATGACCCTTGCTAACTCTCTCAAACTCACCATCTGTTTCCTCAATAAAGACCACCAGGTAGGTCGCTCTCCCTCCGCACAGCACCGCCTGTATCTCCCTGCCCCAGCTGCCGCTGCAGAGGACGGTCGAGGCCCTCCACCACCCGCAAGCTACTACCTGCGCCTCATCCCTGGTGGCCAGTGGTAGGCCGTAGGTAGGTTTGTTCATCCTCCGCTTTACTGCTTTTATTGTATTGCCTTTATTTTCATTGTTGTGTCTGTGACTACTGTTGTCTGTCTTCCCCCGCTGCCTGTACGTGGTCCGTGCCCCTTTTTCTTCCCTCTATCCTCCTCGGTGTCGCCGTGCCCTCCCTGCCCGATCTTTCCTTCTGTACCCCTCGCTGCCCCCGTGTCTCTGCCCGGTTTTCCCTTCTGTTACCCTCGCTGCCCCGTGCCTCTCTGCCTGTTCTGCCTTCTGCCCTTAGCTGCCCCTGTATTTCTGTATTCTGTATTTTGTATTTTGCCTCTGTGCCACTCGTTTTTCCGGTATTTCTGTGCCCTTTTTGCCTTCTGTGCTACTCGTTTTTCCCTGGTTTTGTTGCCCCTTTTGCCTTCTGTTTCACATGTTTTTTGTGCCCTACTGCCTTCTGTGCCACTCGTTTTTCCCTCATTTTTGTGCCCCTTTTGCCTTCTGTTCCACTCGTTTTTGTGCCCTTCTGCCCTCTGTTCCACTTGTTTTTTTTGCCCTCCTGCCCTCTGTGCCACTTGTTTTTCCCTCGTTTTTGTGCCCCTTTTGCCTTCTGTTCCACTCGTATTTTGTGCCCTTCTGCCCTCCATTCCACTCATTTTTTGTGCCCTTTTGCCTTGTGTGCCACACGCTTTACCCTCGATTTTGTGCCCCTTTTCCTTCTGTTCATAACAGGGGGTGGTGATGGACAGAGTATCTGAATTAAGCAGAACACTCCTACCCAGTCAAAAGATCAGGGCTTGATCCATCACCGTTTTTTAGCTCACTGCACCATCCCAGTTCAGAACCTGGCTATATGCAAATTAGTCTGTCCCTGGCCCAGTGCATCATGGGAACAGGGCAGACCAAACTACCAAGCCAATTCTTTACTGGAAAGGAAACAAGCTTCCAGGGACCGGTTTCTGGCATTACAGCCGTCTTCGGCCCGGCTTGCTTGAATCCTGATGGTGCAGTGAGCAAGGGACTCATGTCTGAGCATACCCTTCCACACTTGTGGTGGCCAAAACGATTCATAACAGGGGGTGGTGATGGACAGAGTATCTGAATTAAGCAGAACACTCCTACCCAGTCAAAAGATCAGGGCTTGATCCATCACGGTTTTTTGGCTTTTCCTTCTGTGTCCCCTGCTGCCCCGCCCCCCTGACTGCCCACTGCCCATTTTTACTCCTGCCTCCCGCCTCCCAGCTGCACCTCACTCCCACCCCAGTGTATATGCCAGCCACTGCGCGTCCGCGCCGCTGGCGTGCCAAATGCGTGCCTATGGTGATCCCGTCTGCGCCCCCCGTGCCTGGACCGCGCCAAGTGCCAGAACCCCTGGCCCCCGCACACGCCATGACGACCGCCGCCACTACGATGCCGGTACAAAAGGGGGTGGCCACTACGATGCCAGCACTCTGCACGCTCTCAACTCCAGACGGAGCCACACCTGCTTCTAGGCCACCCCGAATCGCACACCCGGCCCCCTTCACCTGCCGGAACTGCAGCTACACCAGCCTCAGAGTCGCCGAACCACCCACCAAGAAAGACCCCAACCACCTCCGATGCATACTACTGAACACCCGCTCTGCACGCAAGCATGCCGTCGAGCTCTGGGACCTGCTCCACACAACATCCCGGACGTCGCCTTCCTGACAGAGACCTGGTTTAACAACTCCTCCGCACCCGACATCGTCAAAGCCATCCCAGACAGCTACAAGATCACCCGCAGAGACCGCACCAATGGAGTCGGAGGAGCAATTGCCATCATCCACAAGAACAGCATCAGGGTCTCGACTAGCACCAACAACGCGCTCAGCACCGCTGAACACATGCATTTCCAGATCCACACAAACCCTAATTCCACCCTCAGAGGCACACTCGTCTACCGACCCCCCGGCCCCCACCCCCAGTTCAGCGACTCCATCGCCGACTTGATCAGCACGCACGCTCTGACCTCCACCGACTACATCCTCCTCGGAGACCTGAACTTTCACCTTGAGAACAACGACAACAACTCCACAACTCTGATCGATGACCTCGCCAACCTCGGGCTGAAGCAACTCGTCACAACGTCCACCCACTCTGCCGGCCACACGCTCGACCCCGTCTTCTTCTGAAGCCCGTACGTCTCCATCAGCCACACCGCCGAACTCCTCCGGACCGACCACCACTGCATCCACTTCGCCTTCCAGAAACCCATCACACACCACCGCACCCAACAGATCCCCCTCCGCTGCTGGAGCAAAATCACCAACTACACGCAAACCTCACTCTCAGCCTACCCATCGAACCCTCCAACACCGACGACGCTGCCCACAGCCTCAGATGCTGGATCGAAGACTGCGCCAACACCCTCGCCCCGCTGAAGAAACCCCCCCACAGAGACACCAGCAAGAGGGCCAGCTGGTTCACCCCATAACTCCTAGCCTCCAAGCAAGCCTGCCGGAAACTCGAGAAGAAATAGCACAGTGAACAAACTCCGGATAGCCACACAGCACACTAGGACGCCATTCGCAACCACCACCACCTCTTCAGGGCAGCCAAGAGGACCTCCTGCAAAGACCACCTCGACAACAACGCACACAATAGCAAGGAGCTCCTCAACATCATGAAGGAACTCTCCAACCCCGGCTCCAACACCAACGTCATCCCACCGTCGCAAGCCCTGTGCGACTCCCTCACCACCTTCTTCCACCGCAAGATAGCAGACACCACGACAGGTTCAACACCCAGACAGCCCCAACAGACAGCAACACAACAGACCCTCCGTACACCAACGACCACGACCCCCTGCTAGCCTGGGCCAGCATGAGCATCGATGACACCATTAAGACTATGTGCTCAATCCACTCCAGCTCTCCGTCCGACCCATTCCCACACCACGTCTTCAACAGAGCTAGCAGCTCCATCGCACCCCACCTGCGCAACATCATCAATCTCTCCCTTGAGACCGCGACCTTCCCAGAGATCTGGAAACACGCCGAGAACAAAGCCCTACTCAAAAAACCTAAGGCAGACCCAAGAGACCCCAAGAACTTACGGCCCATCTCTCTGCTCCCCTTCCCGGCCAAGGTCATCGAGAAAACCGTCAACAGACAGCTAACCTGATACCTCGAAGAAAACAGAATTGTGGACTCTTCCCAGTCAGAGTTCTGTAGCAACCACAGCACCGAGACTGCCTTCATCGCCGCCACCGACGACATCAGGACCCTGCTGGACAATGGCGAGACCGCAGCACTCATCCTCCTAGACCTCTCTGCCGCCTTCAACACCATCTGCCACCGCACACTACGCCATGCCTCCATGCCACAGGGATCTGAGGCAAGGCTCTGGATTGTACCACCTCCTTCCTCTCTGGCAGAACCCAGAGCGTCTGCCTCCCTCATTCCATTCCAAAGCCTCCGAGATAATCTGCGGCTTACTCCAGTCCGACAGCACAACCTCAACATAATCTCCTCGGCCGACGACACTCAGCTGATCCTCTCCCTCACCATGGACCCCATGGCCAAAGCCAACCTCCATGAAGGAATGAAGGCCGTCGCCAACTGAATGAAGACCAGCCGTCTGAAGCTGAACTTGGACAAGATGGAGGTCCTCATCCTCGGCTCCAACCCTTCAGCCTGGGATGACTCCTGGTGGCCGACAGCACTGGGGCCAGCCCCGACATCCACCGACCACGCACGCAAGCTGGGAATAACCCTCGAGTCAACGCTCTCAATGACCAAGCAAGTCAATGCCGTCTCCACCTCCTTCTTCAACACCCTCTGCATGCTCCACAAGATCTTCCGATGGATCCCAACAAATACAAGAAAAACAGTCACCCAGGCCCTCAACAGCAGCAGACTCGACTACGGAAACGCCCTCTACGCAGGAGCACCGACCAAGCTCATCAAACGACTACAACGCATCCAAAACGCCTCGGCACGACTGATCCTCGATGTACCACGCCACGGCCACATCACCCCAACCTGAGACACCTGCACTGGCTCCCCATCAACAAGAGGATATCCTTCGAGCTCCTCACCCACGCACACAAGGCACTCCACAAGACTAGCACAGCCTACCTCAACAGGCGGCTCTCATTCTGCATCCCCAACGCCAGCTATGCTCCGCTGACCTCTCACTCACCACCGTCCCATTGGCGGGAGATCCTTCTCCCACCTCGCCACCAAGACATGGAACACCCTCCCACTGAGCCTACGATAGACCCAAGACCTGCTGACCTTCAGGAGGATACTCAAGACCTGGCTGTTCGATCTCTGTAGCCCCCCCCCAGCGCCTTGAGACTCTCACGGGTATGTAGTGTGCATTACAAATGATTGATTGATTGATTGATTGACTTCACCTCTTGCTGAATCTCTTTTATCTTTTCTGGAAACAGATAATAACCCTTGACAGTGTCTACTACAAAGCCATTGAAACTCTAATGCCTGTGCTGGCTCCAGTACTGATTTTTCTATATTTATTAAAAAGCCCAAGGATTGTAATAACTCCTTGACAGTCTCTAACTGTGACCTCAGCACTGTCACATCCTGATTCATAATTAGCAGATCATCCAAATAGACAATCATCCAAATTCCCCTTTCTCTCAAGAATCCTACAACTGCTCTCATCACCTTTGTAAAACACTAAGGTGCTAAAGAAAAACCGAAAGGAAGGCAAACAAACTGGTAAACATGACCTTTCTACCTGACTTGGAGGTAACTCCGACTCCTGCAATTCATTAGGATCGTGAAATAAGCATCCTTCAGATCCAATTTCACTAACCAATATAGATCTTGTAACACATCCCTCAAAAGATGAACCCCTTCCATCTTGAAATGCCTGTAATTCACAAAATAGTTTAAGTTTCTCAAATTGATCACTGGTCTCCATCCCTTTTCTTTTTTCTCCACAACAAATAAGGTACTTATGATCCTTTTCTTCCACAATTGCCCCTTTCTTCAACACACTCTCTATTTCTTCCATCACAAATTTCTCTTGTTGTTCATTGAACCTCAGTTTCTTTGGTTCCTGAATTTGTGCTGGTTCCGAGTTGAATTTTATTGTGTACCTTGTCACAGTTTCTAACACCCAAGGATCCTTTTTCCACATAATTCTTTAACCTTCCTCACACCTTTCCTTGGGTAAAACAGTACACATCCTCGTATTTGTACTTACCTAGTCCTTGAGCAGAGGAATGGCCTCTTCCTCTTGTTTCTCTTGAACGGACTCCACTCCTTCTCTGAGGGAACAATCCATATTGGCTTTGCGACCCTCTAGAAAATCCTCTGTTATAAGTATACTGGGACTGATAAAAACTCCGGCCGGGAGGTTGCCCGCTCCTCCAAGTCCTGCTATAAAACTGTTTGTCCCACTTCCATTAAAAACCTTCCTCATATTCACCTGGGCTTTATTTAAGGAAGTGAATGTATTAACATACTTTCGTAATGCCATAACCAAGCCCTCTCCAAAAAGCAAGCCGTTCAGATTATCGCAAGTTTCCTTTTTGGCAATTTCACCCAGCTTCGGGTTTATCTTGAATAATACAGCTTTCTTTCTCTCCGCAATTAATCCCGCATTTGCATTCCCTAGGAAGCAAATCGCCCTCTGGCACCAGCCTCTCAATACATTTATATCTAGATCCGCACCCTTTAGATACACATCTTCAATTAAATCCAACATCCTAGCTAGAGGACCTAATGTGTCCAACAGCTTGTCTTCACATTGTTTCAGTGCCTTCTCTAGACCCTTTCTTGGATCTCTACCTAATTTGAACATATATGTTATTATATCAGGATCCAGATTAGGAGTCATAGAATCTTTCTCTCCGACCACTAGGCGTGAAAATTCTGCCCTCATTATGTTTCGTTCACCCTTTTCCAAAGGACGCCTTAACCAGTGCCTAATATAATCATGTACATGACTCATTGGCCACCAGTCTGAACCTCTGGGGTGACGAACATCTTAAAGGTCAAACAATTTATTTCCAAAAGGATCAATTACAATTTTATCTCCTCTTTTACTGGAGTTTTCACTCCCCAAATCATCCTCCAAATCGTCCTTATAATCCAAATCTAAGACATATTCATCTATAGCAGACAAATCCGCAGGAAATTCCTGCCCATCCTCAATGTTGCCACGAACATTCATTCTATTTGAGATTCTTCTGCAATGTTATCCAGATGCCTTCTCTTTGATTTACATTTTCCTCCAACCCCTCTTACGTCTCTTTCTTCATTTTCTTTTACAGAAAAATACTCCTCCCCCTCACTAACATGAGGTCTCTTCACCCCGGTAATTGCAGCGTCAAATGCCTCCGTAAAAAGTTTCTTAATATCTTCTGATAAAAAACTCCATCTCTCCTACAATCACCTCAACTTCTGACATATTTAATTTTCCACAATGAATATTCACTACATATCAGAAACTGTCCCTATCACTCTAGCTGTCAACCTCCTTCATCCGTTAAACCACTCGATAAAAACATTGCCTAGCAACGCTTATACCTGCTCAAAATGAAAGCCCATAGGCTTTAGAAACACTCCAAAGTGGTTAATCACCACTTAAAATTGCGCCCGTTACTACACTCATATATAGATCTCATTCATTGCTTTAAAAGCTAGCCATAGCTTTCCCTCATTTTGGCCTACTTTATATATATTGCTTTGAATATCCTTTATTTTAAAAACCTTGACATTGTTTCTTTCAAAAATACGGAAATGCGTCCAGTATTTCCATTAATATTCACCTTCTCTTGTTCTGGACATGCGCATTCAAAAAAGGTAAAACAAAAGCTCGTAATTCCGTCCATTTTATGCAGCTCTAAAATGGCCGCACGCGTCTCGAGGGGAGAGCCTCAACTTCACATTATATCTCGAACCTTCAACCACGTTGAGTGCACGCAAAGGTAAGGGGCGATTTTAAAGAATAACAACTTGTTTTATTTTAGACAAAAAACTATGCCTAAAATACTTATTGACTTCTTATTACCTTTTTTTCTGTTTAAACTTCCTCATACACTTACAATAATGCCTAGACAAAACTATTTTAAAATATAAAGCACTATCTACAAATTTCATTTAAGCATTAAACTAAACACTCGCATCACTAAAGGACCTTGTCCATAAATTGAACTAACATCCTTAGATACTTAAATATTCAAACAAATCTACCACTTATAACACCTTAAATATGATTAAGCCAAAGAATACTTATCTGCTACAGAAGCAGCAAACAAAAGAGGAAGAGGATGGCAGATGTCACAATCTTAAGGGATATTAGTGTTCTTTTCAATTGGTTGATGTTAAGGTTCTATTTTAAAGTTCTTTAAAGTGCTTAAGAAATGGTAAATAAAAGTATTTTGCATAATGCTACCCTCCTGTCTTGCATAAAATCTGTGTAGTATGGTTCCAATTTTCAATAAAAGTTCAGGGGCATATTTATCAAATGTTCACACAATTCTTACTCCAGCCACCCAAATACCATCCCACTGCCTGCATGCTACATGAATTGCACTGACTCCTAATTGAGTGGTGGGTTCAATTCAAAGCATTATGCTATGTGCACAAATGTCTTTCAAACTGCGCTCAAGTAACACAGAGTTAATTGCAGTGCCCAGAGTTCAGAAATCTAGGCAAGAAGGCTGTGCCTTCTATTTCTTAGGCCCAACCTCCCAGAAAATTCTCTCAACCCCAGATACCTATTTGCGGGACAACCTTCAAATAACTTAAAAATCAAATTCACATCCCAAACTGAACCCAAAGCTATGGAACTCTCTCCTTTCAGAACTTGAAGCATGTAAATCAAGCTTAAAACCATGGACTTTAGGATCAGGATATTCCTTGGTATCCAGGACTTCGTGTAGCGCTGGGAAACCCTTGGTTGAGCAGCCATGCGCTCTATAATTCTGGTTATTAATAATAATATTAATGCAAGGCAAGGCGAGAGCTGCAAAAGTGCTACATCTACTAATGCGCTTATCGTCTCTCTCTCTCCGCTGGCACACTTGTAGATGACTAGCACTGCTGCAGACATCCTTGCACCTTGGTGGAAGGGTGCCTGCATTGTGGATAGGATTGTTTTTGTGCAGGAATGCATACCTTCCTGCACAAAACAATTCAAAGAGGCATATTTCTCTTTCTATTCATGATTCAGCATACATGATTAATAGAGAGAGGAATTAATGAGGAGAAGTAATCTTATTTCTCTTTATTATGCCTCTCTGTGGTGGACGTACCGATTTCATGGAATTCCAGCTTTACATACCTTAGTGAATCTGGAATTAGGTGAAATCCCTGGGTGAATGTATGGGAGCAACGATACTCCACCCATGGAAATCCTACTACTAAAAAATGTAAGGTAATGCAGCACAAGCTGCTGTGTTACATTACGTTTCTTTACAAAACCACACAAGGTGCCACAAATAAGGCCTTGTGTGGCTTTGGAAATCTCAAATAAACCATTGTGTTGCTCTGTGTCTGGTTTGTGACAGAAGAGCAACACAAAGAATTAGTAAATCTGGGCCTCAGTGTTTTGTCAGATGTGATCATTACCCCAGAGAGTCTCACTTTCTTTAAAAGCATCCACTAACTATAAAGTATTTGAGGTATTTGAGGATATCAAAATGTGGCTGATATCAAGACTCATCCACGAATATCTCAGGCATGGTGAAGCAGTGTCCCATGCTTCATCACTAAATGGAAACATTTTCCAACCTACAAGAATCAAATCATTTATTAAGGGTAAACATAAATGAAAAAATATAAAGTGTTTACATTATCCCATACACATTTGAGAGCAATGGTGTGCTAATTAGTACTGGAACAGAGGAAATATATCCTTGGATTAGAAGATCAAGTGAAAAAAATAAACTGAGAATAAATATTTATAGTTTCAAAAGTGAGCTTTATGCACAGTGAATCTAGCCTGTGAGTGTGTTGAAGAAAGGGGCAATTGTGGAAGTAAGTGATCATAATTACCTTATTACTTGTGGCGAAAAAAGAAAAGGGATGGAGACCAGTGATCATAGACTGGTATAGAACGTGCCTAAAAGAAACTACCATAGCTAATATGTACACATGCAGATTTAGGAAATGGAAGACTATTCTGTTAATGTGAGCCAGAGTAGATGTGGTGGAATAAGTGTCATCACGGTAATGGTGGTGAAAATAAAGGTAGAATGCATTCGAGAGTGCCAAGTGAAAATCATCCCACTAAATTTGATAGCAACGAAGATTACCCTAATAAAGTAAGCAAATTCAATTAAACAGATATTTAATTTTAACTACGGTATGAAAGCTGAGCGAGGTGAGTAAAATAAGCAAAATTGATATGGTAAGTAGTATGAAAAATACCAAAATTTACAATGAGAATAAGAAATGAAGTATAAGGAGTAACTAGAGGCAACCAGGAAGCCCAACAGTTAAGGGTACCAGGCAAAGATACTAAAGGATGCAGTGAACATAATAATCATAAGAGTTAGTAAGACTTAAACCAGAAAGTTAATTAAAGAAATCTATCAAAGTAACTATAGCTATAAAACATGAAACATATGACTTATATAAAGAGTAGTCCATCAAAAGGAAAACTAACAACAGGTAAAAAGGAAAGTGAGAGGGTGGACAGAGATAGGGCCACTAGACAATTAAATTATGTTGAGTCAAAAGTATAATCTAAAAAATATTGGCTTTACCTACTTTGTTAAAGCGAGTCAAAAATAATGTGGAACAGAATATCGATAAACAAAAGGTAAGAATAACAAAATATTCCAATGTATATCATTACATGTAATTCTTTAAAATAGTCAAATGCAAAATAATAATATAATAAAAAATAAACAGCTTTAACTAGTAATGTACAAAACGATATAAATAAATACATATATTTCTATACACATATATTTGTCTATATTTATGTAAAATATATTCTCTAAAATACATAAAACAACAATTAAAAAACTGTTTTTAAAAACATTACGTTAACAATAGAAACAATAACTTAAAAGTAAAAATTAACCAAAAAATAAATATGAAAAGACATAAGAACCTCAATTAAAAAACAATTATGAATATAAATAGTTTTAAATATTGTGAACTAAATATATAGATTATATATACAGATGTATACTTAATACATATTTAAACAATTACAAAAAATTACAGTACAAATATTAAAATAAATTAAAATGAATGAACAAAAATGTTGCTAAAACATATATGACAATTAATTAAAAACATTATTTATTTAAAAATCAAAAGAAGAATTGAAATATATCATTATACATTTTTCAAATAATATAAACATTAAAGAAAAAATAACAACAATTTGGAAATGAACAACACTAGCGAAAGTGTTGGACTTTAGGGGGCCCATTAGGATGGTGGGCGGACTTTGCCCACCCGCCATCCTCATGCAAAACGGGACCCTCCGCCATAGGAGCGGCGGTCCCACCTTGAGCATTAGGATGCGCCCGCCACACAGGCGGGCGCATCCTGTATTTTTACCGCTGCGACGGGCGGCGTAGAAAGCGCCGCCCGCCGCAATTGTAAAAATGCATGCTGTGCATTTCAAAGCACAACATGACAGGCACGCGGTGCCTGCCATGTTGCACTTTGAAATGCGGGGGGGATAACCCCCATGTGCACCCCCCATCACCCCTGAGTACCAGGGGGCCAGCAACGGGCCCCCGCAGGGAGTCTCCGCATGCCGGAAAAGCATGTCAGGAAGGGCATCCTAATATGGCTGGCGGTGTCTCACAGACACCGCCACCATCTTAATCCTTTTCAGCCCCGGCCGCAAGGCGACCGGGGCGGAAAAGCGGCGGACGGTCTTACCGTCCGTCACAGTCCCCCCCGCCATTCTAATATGGCGGGGGGATTCTGGATATGATGTTGGGTGGATTGCCCATGCCAGGCCGGCAGTGGCTACCACCAGCCTGGAGGCGGCAATCTGCCCGACATCATAATGGGCCCCTAAGTTATCAAATTTACAATTCTAACTCCAATTAAAACAAAGTATGGAAAGGGTTGAACTTCGGAGGGGGTAGACTTACTCTTCCGATTCAATTTAAGAAAAAGCAGGGAAATGTTGAACTTTGGAAGTGTTGGATTTACTGTTCTCACTCCAACCTAAACAGCGTGTAGGAAAAGTGTTGGATTTTGGAAGGATTAGATTTACTACTCCCACTCCAATTTAAGCAACAGAATGGAATATTTGGGATTTTGGAGGAGTTAAGTTCACTGTTCCCATTCCAATCTAAGCAACAAAAGGGAAAGTGTTGGACTATGGAGAGTAAGATTTACTATTCCATCTGCAAGAAAGCAAAATCAGAGAAAGTGTTGGATTTTGGAGGGGCTACATTTGATATTCTCACTCTGATCTAAGCAAAATTATACTAGGGTTTGACTTTGGATGGATTAAATTTACTATTCCCACTCCAACTTAAGTAAAAGCTGGGAAAGTAGTGGACTTTGGAAGGGTAATATACACTATTCCAATTCCTAATCAATGAAAATAATATTTAAAATACATTTAAATTCCTAACAGTTTAAAAATATGTAAACATATTTATAATACGAACATAGGCATTATGAATAGATAGAAACATATATAACTAAAAAAAATATTAGTATTACAAAAATGATTCAACAAATATAAAACAAAATACATTAAGGTAAAATAAATGCCATCTATCCCAAAAAAAAAAAAAACATAATCTAAAAAATATTGGCTTTACCTACTTTGTTAAAGTGGATCAAAAATAATGTGGAACAGAATATTGATAAACAAAAGGTAAGAACAAAATATTCCAATATATATCATTACATGTAATTCTTTAAAATAGTCAAATGCAAAATAATAATATAATTAAAAATAAGCAGCTTTAACTAGTAATGTACACAACTATATAAACAAATACATATATTTCGATACACATATATTTGTCTATATTTATGTAAAAATATATTCTCTAAAATACATAAAACAACAATTAAAAAACTGTTTTTAAAAACATTACATTAACCATAGAAACAATAACTTGAAAAGTAAAAGTTAACCATAAAATACTTAAGAAAAGATATATGAACCTTAATTAAAAATAATTATGAACATAAATAGTTTTAAATATTGTGATCTAAATATATAGATTATATATACAGATGTATACTTAAAAAATATTCAAACAGTTAAAAGAAATTACAGTACAAATAATAAAATAAATTAAAATTAATGAACAAACATTGTACTAAGACATATATGACAATTAATTAGAAAAACTTAATTATTTAAAAATCAAAAAAGAATTTAAATATATCATTATATATTTTTTAAATATTATAAATATTAAAGATAAAATAACAACAATTTGGAAATGAATAACACTAGCAAAAGTGTTGGACTTTAAGTTATCAGATTTACAATTCTAACTCCAATTTAAACAAAAGTATGGAAAGCATTGAACTTCGGAAGGGGTAGACTTACTCTTCCGATTCAATTTAAGAAAAAGCAGGGAAATGTTGAACTTTGGAAGTGTTGGATTTACTGTTCTCACTCCAACCTAAACAGTGTGTAGGAAAAGTGTTGGACTTTGGAAGGATTAGATTTACTACTCTAACTTCAATCTAAGCAACAGAAAGGAATATTTTGGGTTTTGGAGGAGTTAAGTTCACTGTTCTCATTGCAATCTAAGCAGCAAAAGGGAAAGTGTTGGACTATGGAGAGTTAGATTTACTATTCCCTCTGCAAGGTAAGCAAAATCAGAAAAAGTGTTGGATTTTGGAGGGGCTACATTTGCTATTCACACTCTGATCTAAGCAAAATTATACTAGGGTTTGACTTTGGATGGAATAAATTTACTATTCCCACTCCAACTTAAGTAAAAGCTGGGAAAGTAGTGGACTTTGGAAGGGTAATATACACTATTCCAATTCCTAATCAATGAAAATAATATTTAAAATACCTTTAAATTCCTAACAGTTCAAAAATATGTAAACATATTTATAATACGAACATAAGCATTATGAATAGATAGAAACATATATAATTAAAAAAAATATTAGTATTACAAAAATGATTCAACAAATATAAAACAAAATACATTAAGGTAAAATAAATGCCTTCTATCCCAAAAAAAACAAAAAAACATAATCTAAAAAATATTGGCTTTACCTACTTTGTTAAAGTGGATCAAAAATAATGTGGAACAGAATATTGATAAACAAAAGGTAAGAATAACAAAATATTCCAATATATATCATTACACGTAATTCTTTAAAATAGTCAAATGCAAAATAATAATATAATTAAAAATAAACAGCTTTAACTAGTAATGTACAAAACTATATAAACAAATACATATATTTCGATACACATATATTTGTCTATATTTATGTAAAAATATATTCTCTAAATTACATAAAACAACAATTAAAAACTGTTTTTAAAAACATTACATTAACCATAGAAACAATAACTTGAAAACTAAAAGTTAACCAAAAAATACATAAGAAAAGATATATGAACCTCGATTAAAAAACAATTATGAACATAAATAGTTTTAAATATTGTGATCTAAATATATAGAATATATATACAGATGTATACTTAAAAAATATTCAAACAGTTAAAAGAAATTACAGTACAAATAATAAAATTAATTAAAATGAATGAACAAACATTGTGCTAAAACATATATGACAATTAATTAGAAAAACTTAATTATTTCAAAATCAAAAAAGAATTGAAATATATCATTATATATTTTTAAAATAATATAAACATTAAAGATAAAATAACAACAATTTGGAAATGAATAACACTAGCAAAAGTGTTGGACTTTAAGTTATCAGATTTACAATTCTAACTCCAATTTAAACAAAAGTATGGAAAGCATTGAACTTCGGAAGGGGTAGACTTACTCTTCCGATTCAATTTAAGAAAAAGCAGGGAAATGTTGAACTTTGGAAGTGTTGGATTTACTGTTCTCACTCCAACCTAAACAGTGTGTAGGAAAAGTGTTGGACTTTGGAAGGATTAGATTTACTACTCTAACTTCAATCTAAGCAACAGAAAGGAATATTTTGGGTTTTGGAGGAGTTAAGTTCACTGTTCTCATTGCAATCTCAGCAGCAAAAGGGAAAGTGTTGGACTATGGAGAGTTAGATTTACTATTCCCTCTGCAAGGTGAGCAAAATCAGGGAAACTGTTGGATTTTTAAGGGGTTACATTTACTATTCACACTCTCATCTAAGCAAAATTATAATAGGGTTTGAAATTGGATGTATTAAATTTACTATTCCCACTCCAACTTAAGTAAAAGCTAGGAAAGTAGTGAACTTTGGAAGGATTATATACACTATTCCAATTCCTAATCAATGAAAACAATATTTAAAATACATTTAAATACCTAACAGTTTAAAAATATGTAAACATATTTATAATACGAACATAAGCATTATGAATAGATAGAAATATATATAATTTAAAAAAAGATATTAGTATTACAAAAATGATTCAACAAATATAAAACAAAATACATTTAGGTAAAATAAATGCCTTCTATTAAAATAAAAGCTCAAAAACATAAAAAATGTCATTATGGATAGAACATTAATACCACTAAAATAGTAATGTAATAAGACAAATAAAATGAAAACAGGTATTAACTATGGAATTCGTTCTAAAAAGTGTATTATTAGATGCATGAATAAATTAAAATACAACAAATAATTAAAATAACAATTAAATAACAAGTTTACATAATTTATTACCAAATAAATGTTTGATTAACCTAATCAATTAATTGAAAAAGTAATAATTTCTAATTTAAATAACTTCCCATCCTATTTCCTTAAAAACCCACAACCCAATATATTCGTAATTAAACTATTGAAGAACTAAATGACAGATAAAAGAAAATCACAAGCAATAGCAATTAGTTTAATAAATAATGTAAATATTTACATATTTACTAATTCAGGTTTCCATTCATCCCTGAATATGTAATTTCTTAAACAACATGGGGAATTTAATGTTTAGCACCAATTTCTAAACATTCTAGAATCTATTTGTTAATATAAGGGTTATGTGTGCACACTCTTAATATAATAGATACATTTCATACTTTTATATATAGACACCACACCTAGCCAATAATCCTAAGCGGGCGATATCATCATTGTAGTAAATTTGTACTTATTTACATAATTTTTGAAATATTTACATATGACCAAAAAACAGGGCACAATTATCAAGACTTTGTACACCATAAATACAAAAACACATTACACACACATGTTATTTCCAGCATAGAGCGACCGCAACGTACAACACTGCATCTCCAGGCAGAAGTGGCTACTTACAAAAAAGAATGGCCAAAGGTATGGATCTATGCTTACAATACCCTGTCCTGGCAAATAAAGGGCATAAATAATGAGATACTGAATGTGCCCCCACTTATTAAATTTCAGAGTCCCTGCCCTCCATTGAACTGTAGACAGCAGTTTTGGAGCAAAACAAGATAATAAAGGTACTGTCACGAGCACAAAGATGTATAAAAAAGTCTCCCACTGACTGACACCAACTCATATTTTATGTTTGACAGAGAAGGCCACCTCCAGTCCATGTCCTGAGGAGAACCCTTAAAACAGAATCAGGGTTCGGACCTTATGCTTGAATATGAACTGTATTGGGTGCTACAGTAATGTAGTTGAAAAAAATTTCCCCTGCAAGCAGACCGTTATAAAATTGTTTTCCAGCATAATTAACAAGTTAGCCTGTATGAACTATTATTAGGCCGCTTGTTTGTGTATTTTACATTATGACTGGTGCCCCATTAGTGAAATCAATTGAGGCATCTCTATCCCGCCCCCAATTTGTCTATGGTGTCTACATGAATGTTTTTCATTTATGATTGTGTGTAATGTGTTTTTGTATTTATGGTGTAAAACGTCTTGATAATTGTGCCCTGTTTTTTGGTCATATGTAAATATTTCAAAAGTTATGTAAATAAGTAAAAATGTACTACAATGATGATATCGCCTGCTTAGGATTATTGGCTAGGTGTGGTGTCTATATATAAAAGTATGACATGTATCTATCTGGCCAACTCTTTTGTTTAATGAATTAGTGTGGTCTAGGCCAGGTAGTAACCAGACCCAAGCCTTTATTGGTCACTACACTCCTAATAAAAGGCGTATATGTGCACAGTCCTACACCCTTGCCCTCTTTTTGTTATTGATAAATAACTGGTTAACTGGCTTGGCCAACTATCACAAACTGATGGTCTGTTAATTCTATGGTTGATGCCAGCAGCCATCCCTCTGCCTTCTAATAGGCAAAAAATAGTACTATAATTCAGACCCAGTGGAACCAGGGAAGAATGGAGGGTGAAAGAAAACACCACTCTAAAACCAAGGAGGCAAAGAGTACAACTTTTGCAGATGTTAGAGTTTTGTCATGATAAAACCATGATGTTGTGTTTGTAAAGAATGTTAAATTATTTAGAACAACCTTGAAGTGATAAATTTAAAAAAGCACATTCAAAAATACAATTTGTTAAATATTTCTTTTAAAAAAAAGACATGTCCTTCAAGTGTATAGCTACTGTTTCCGAAGTCAAGCATCAAGTTAGTTTTATTTGGTAAAATGTATGTAAAATCTCTCATTAAACTGATGTGGATTATAAATGTTCTGCATCCTAAATCTCTTTAATCCAGTATAATCAGGATGTGTTGAATGTGCTTACCTCTGTTCACCAGTCCCATGTGCAGATGCGCTCCAAATCTCCTGAACATTCATGTCTTCAGGAGCAGAGTAGGATGATGGGTGAACAGAGTGTAGACGCTGCCTGCAAGGTTT
Organism: Lissotriton helveticus; assembly: GCF_964261635.1. NCBI lineage: Eukaryota > Metazoa > Chordata > Amphibia > Caudata > Salamandridae > Lissotriton > Lissotriton helveticus. The sequence goes on along the minus strand of NC_136069.1, from coordinate 1,506,956,293 downwards.
CTCGTTAAACAAAGCATCTGTGCTATAATGATAGATGTTGTGATGCAATTGTGATATATAGGTACTGCAGACAAGACTTGTTGCTAAGCAATTGTGATACGTAGTTGTTGCAGACAGGACTTGTTGTTAAGAAGTATGGAATCATCACAATCTGTAATCCTTGAAAGACTATGAATTGCATACTGGACAGGTACTTTAAAAAAGCACTTGGACTATTCCCATTGGGAGCAGGGTCAAGACTGATTTGCATAATGGCTGGGTCTAGCCTGGCTGATGAGGGTTTATACCCCGAAACTAGTCCGAGGATGCTTGTTTCCGGTCCAGGGAGGACCTGGCCTGGCATATTCCCATGAGGTCAAGGGTCAAGACTGATTAGCATATGGCTGGGTCCAAACTGGGATGGCACAGTGAGCAAAACAGTGATGGATTTTGGCCCAGGTCTCTGTACTGGGATGAATGTTTGACAATATTCAGCATTCCGCCCATCATCTTTTTGTGTTCCTATAGTCACCCTAAGTGCGAATGGTATACCCAGACATGGGTCCTGTGCTCAATATGCCATTGGATTCAAGCTAGTCTGGCTGATGAGGGGTGATACCTCAAAACCCATCCTTGGGTGTTTGTTTCTCGTGCAGGTAGAACCTGGCCTGGAAGTTTAGGCTGGACTGTTCCCCTGGGGAGCAGGGTCAAGACTGATTTGCATATTGCTGAGTTCACACTGGAATGGCACGGTGAGCAAAAAACAATGACTTTAGGCCCAGATCCCTGTACTGGGGGTGAATGTTTGACAATGTTCAGCATTCCGTCTACCATCTTTATTGTGTTGCTGCTGACAAGATTACAACTACAAATGGATGCTAGGCTCTGGTAACAATGTTACAGCAAAAGGTAATGTAGGTCAGCAACATATAATCATCATGGGATACCCCATTGTCTTTCCTATACCTTCAGTGAATTTGCTGTTATTTAGTACTTATATTTTTGCAATAACAAACTTGACAGCAAAAAACATGTGGTGCGCAACTTTTATTCAAAGTATTCTGTATTTCATGCATTTCCCGTCAGGTGAGGGTGAAACAGTCAAAAGAACTGAGGGCAAAGCATGAGGTAACCGCATAATACTTATCCAGTGATAGTCACATCAAGAAAACGTTGTGGAGCTTTTGGACGCTCAAACCATAAACAGCTCAAGAGCACAGGGCTCAATCCATATATTGAACAAGAAAAACAAATGAGGGACCAGATCATTTTAATGCGCATCCAGTTCAAGTCTGGAACACAACAAGCCTGCACCTGGGGAAGCACTTTTGGTGCCCAATATAGTCATGACAACATGTAAAGGGCACAGAAAAGCGGACACCTGAATTACAGAGCTTCATGTAAATACATTCACACAAAATTTGAAAATATTAAGACTTTATGGCAATTATAATATGCTGATGGATAGCAAGTATTTGAATAACGAGGTGAATATAACTCAAAGTATAGGTGCACATGAGAACACCTTGCGCACAAACTGGGCAAACTAGGAAATCAAGAGCGCATGCGCTGTTCATTCTTCTCCAGTCTCAGGGCCTCATTTATGAAAACTGTTGCATCGCTGTGTATAAACAGCAATGCAACAGTTTTCAATGTGTCCTCCCTATGACACCATGGATTCGCCGTATTTAATGTACGGCGCTCCATGTCGCAAGGAGGTACAGATACGTCAGTATTACTGACGTATCTGTAGGTGCAAAAGTGAAGCATTGCTGGGGTGTGTCTGAAAACAGACGCAACTCCAGCAATGTGTCCTTTCTCATGGAGCAAGTTCCATGTGAAAGGGCCTGTGTCAGTATTACGCCTGCTGTGAGGCAGGCATAAGATATTGACGCAGTAGCATCTTAGAAGTGTTGCAGTGAAATCTCATTGATTTCACTGAGCCACTTCTACGACCCTTTATTGTGGGGGAACGCCCACCTTGCATACATTATACCTGACACAGGTATAATGTAGCGCAGGACTTTAGAAAGGAACACTTAGATGCGTCACTTTATAAATATGGCGCAACGTGGTGCACTACTTATGCCATCGCAGCATCACAAAATGTGACGCAATGGGGGCGTAAAAGTGCCACAGGCCTTCATAAATAAGGCACTCATATTTTGAAAATGGTGCAGTATAAAATGGAGACAAATGGCTTGTGCCACAGTGCTCAACGTAAACAATTATACATCATCATTGATTCATAATAATACAATTATGATAGTGATATTGTACTTGACAGCTGCTGCGACTGTTTTTCCAGGCAAATGGTACTCCTCAGTAAGCACTGCCAGTAGACCCACTCAAATGCAACAGTTGTGTATGCCAAGAATTAGCTTCCTCTCAGACTGCTGCCCAACCTCAATAGGCCCTGCTCCACAGCCAGCTATCTAATGCCCTTAAAAAGCTTTAAAATGAATTCCATTCTGCCACCCTTCGCTAGTAACGCACAATCGGCCAGATATATCAAGTAACCATTTTGCGATTCCCTAATTGCGAATCTTTGTGATTCCCAATTAGGAAATCGCAAAACAACATGTATGAAAGTGTGTTGAGCACTTTTGGTGATTCCTAGGGGGTCACAAATGACCTACCTCATGAATATTAATGGGATAGGTCGCAATTTGTGACCCACTAGGAATCGCTAAAATCATGGGGATGATAGCCTGCTGGGGTTTGCAGATCACCATGTCCGTGATTGCTTTGAAATAAAGCAAACATAAAACATGATTGCTTTAAAGAAAAGAGAAGTTTTCTTTACCTTTTTTAAGGGCAGGCAGTAGTTTGTGGAACATCTGCCAACTCTGAAAAAATGTTTTTGCTGCCATTCCCAAAGGGGAAGGGGTTCCTTGGGTACCACTGCCCATTTGTGAATGGGTTAGCACCTACTTGAATTAGGTGGTGAAATGCGAATGTTTTGCGACTGCATTCAAGGTCACAAAACATTATACATACTGTTACGATTCGGTATTTGGAAAGGGCGCCCTCAACATGCCCTTCCAAATAGAGAATCACAAACCTATTTTGCGATTCATGAACAGGTTACCGAATCGCAAAATAGGGTTTGGTACATGTCAAAAGCATTCTTTGCGTACGCAAACGGGCCGATTCTGAGAATCGGCCAGTTTCAAATGCAGAAACTCTTAATACATGTGGCCCAATATCTTTTTGGTACCTGGCATCTTACCACCCTCTGTCACTTCCCTCAGGGCTCGCCTGTCTCCATCTCTTAGAGTACTTAAAAAGTACCTGACATTCTGCCATCTTCCTCCAACTCTCCCGGCACCTCGGTGAGGGTAGTGAGACAGTATTTATCATAGCTCACTCCGCCGCCTTATTCTGGTGACCCAGGATAACTGGCAGATAAGTACCTGAGTCAATAAGGTGTTGAAGGCCCAGGGAAGGTGATGGAACAATCCCCTTCTCTGATGTAAACATTATGGAAAACAGGTTTTGCTTTTCACTGCAAATCCATCAGAGCATTGCAAAGCGAGGCTGTACAGGTCTGGCGCAGCGGCCAGAGCGGCTGGAGAACCGGGGCTAAGAGTTCGAATTCCTGGTGGCAGCTCAGCTTATCATCATGTGATTCTGGGCAATAGCTCACTTAATCTCCCCCACACCTCCTAGCGCCTTAAAACCTTAGTGGGTGATATGTTGACGCTTTACAAATAAGGGTTATTATTATTATTATACATCCCTTGCTTACAGTGATTTCCTACAATAGCATGCACAGAAACAGTGTCCACCTGTGAGACTCATAAAACATTAATGTAAATGATAATGCTCATTTTCCTAACATAGGTTACAGGGATTTTGCAGGCTGTAAAAGAGTGAAGTATACATTGAGAGATCTAAAGTTTGTACCTCTGATTTGCTATTAATTTCTTACCAAATATACCAATTAGCCATAACCTATATCAGGATCCAAGCAAAGTGGCTGTAGGCCGTGGTGACTCCTTGTGCCGGCGTTTGATCGATTGAATAAGTGTAGCATTTGAACAGGAGCAAACAGCTTCCAACTCCCTGGCCAGCAAACCTTGTCTGAGGTTGCTGGGACCTTATATGGTGTGCTAGTGGTTGGCACATGTGTACACTGATTGGTGGTTGTACCAGGTATTTCTATTGGGTTAGGGTTAATGTCCTCATTGGTTGGGTATTTGAGGGTTCTGATTGGTTTCTCGGTCTGTGATTCTATCATTGCAGGGTTGGGACTAGGGCTAGGGTTAGAGCTTTAATTGGAAGTAGTGATTAGGGTTTCTGGTGTGATTGGTTGTTGGACCAGTTGTGGGACTAAGAGTAGGGTTAGGCTTTCTATTGGAAGTAGGGACTAGGGCTACCTGTACCAGTGGCTGCTTTGACTTGGGTTGGGACTACTGATGGGGCTAGGGCCTTTATTGGACGTAGAGAGCAGGGTTTTTGAAATGAATGGATACTTGGACTAGGGTTAAGATTGGCTGCAAGGTCCTGGTCTCCTATTGGTTCTAGATGCTAGGGCTAGTGTTGTGATTGGATAGTGTTAGGGCTAGGGTTCCCATTGGCTGAAGGGGTCACCTGATTACTAGGGCTACAAAAAAGGCCAGGCTTAGGGCGTCTCAGCCCGGGCGTCGAGGCTAAGGGTGTAGAGGACAAGGGTAGTTGCCTGTTTGGGCCTGTTCGAGCCTGGTCGGGACTAGGGCCAGAAATGCTGCCCTTATTCTCATTTAACAATACCCAGCCCATACCATCCACAACGACAAATAGAGCAATACACTCACACCAAATGTACACCACGCACAACGCAATGCACAGATTAATGTACCAGCATGCACTACAAACCCAACCAAACCACATCTACACACCCTACTATCCCAACTACCACACATATCCACCATCACCCACAAACAGTACACAACTCTATCCGATACCACTAACCAATACACTCATCACTAACACAACGCCAATCAACACCATAAATAACTACATCCCACTCAGACACACTCTCCCTGCTGTAATTACACCTAACAGTCCACCTTTTATCACTAACAAATATATAATGATTCTTCCATCAGTTGTCCAACAAACACCCTCCTCTCCCTTCTACCATAATAACACTAACACACAACACACACACTGCACACCACCTCACTTTGTAACTCTTGAAACAAACCAGGCTAAGATAAACACTCTCGCCTCTACTTCATTCACTCCTACACACAACATACACTTTACACATAAACACATCACCACCCCCTCTACGTCACACCCTCCTCTCACAAACAATACTACACAACCAAATCAGGTGCATGAAACATATACATCAGCACCCCTTTTCACCACACCTCAAAAGCGAAACATATCACACACACCAGCACAACAAGATCTTCAGAGCGCAACACCTCATAATACTTACCATCACAAAATACATACATATACCCACCTTTCAAACCACACAAAGGAACAAACTCCAATGCCAAGCTTTCACTCTTCCACCACACCTAACACAGATACAGCAATACAGCACCTCTCTTCTAACCGCCTCTCATCCATTGGACAATTTAGAACATTACGACATGACCCACATGCTGCACCACCTCCCCTGACTCATACACCTTCCACCTTCAACATACGCAAAAAATATAAGCAACATGCCACACCTCACAACTTTGCTTCCCCAAGTCTACCGCACAACAATGTTACATCACAAAAGCAACAGAGCACTCCAACTCATTCTCAAACACCATCTCCAACACATACACATGCAGACCCATCAAAATGCCTTCTTAGCATTCTGGATGAGGAACACGATACAGAACAGCTACACGATTGCTATCCTATTACAGCTAATACCAGCACTAAAAACACACCTGCTACACACCCACACAATACTGATCACTCTCCTACAAAACAAAGTCCCACTATCACAAAAGGCCACTATCTACACTGTCTACTAATAAATGCTCGATCCCTCTGTAAAAACAAGCATCACATCTACGACCTTCTCACCGATGCAAAACCAGACATAATATTCATAACCGAATCATGGTTGGGAGAGGATATGGCTCCAGTCCTGCATGAAGCCATTCCTCTAGGCTATCAAATAATCACCCAAAATCGTATAGCCAAAAAAGGAGGTGGTCTAGCTGTTGTATTCAGGCAAACAATAAATATCACTAAAATTGACAACATCTCCATAAAGAATTGTGAGGCTCTTCTAACAAGATGCAATCCTACACCGTCTTCCACCTGTAACTTCCTGCTCCTTTACAGACCTCCACCTAGCAAGGCAACATTCCCAGACGCACTTCTAGACACAGTTTCAAATCTGATAACAATACACTCCAACCTGTGCATTCTGGGTGACCTTAACATTTGGTTTGATAAAACCAATATGACCCATCCGAAAACAATAATCACTGGCCTAGACGCATTGAACCTGCATCAGATTGTCCCCAATCCGACACACATCGCTGGACATATCCTAGATGTCATTTTTGCTAATACTGAACTAGTTACCTTTCAAACTATAACTCCAGTCACATGGTCAGACCACCACTTGCTTGCTTTCCAACATAAAACAACACTAAGCAACTCACCTAAAACTACCTTACATCCATCCACCTATCGGCCGTGGAACAAACTCAATTTGGAACACTTGGAAACACAACTAACATCCAGTATAAATCTGGAAACCATAAATTCTGTTCAGAATCTATACGAGTGGCTACAGGAAGCTTTTGACATCCTGATACCACTCAAAACCACACAACAGAACAAAAGGAAAAAAGCGCCTTGGAGAAACATAGAAATAAAAAACATAAAACAACAAATTAGAAAGCTGCAACGTACCTGGCTCAAAACAAACGCCAAACAAGACAAACTTCACCTACAAAAAATTAACAGATTATATAAGTCTGCTATCAAAAAAGCTAAAAAAAGGTACTATTCAGACAGAATTCAAAACGCTAAATGTGCAAATAAAGAATTCTATAAAATACTCAATGAATTTCGAAAACCAAATTGCCTAGAAGGAACTCATCCTGTTACTCAAGATTTCACAGACAAACTGGCAAATCATTACAAGGACAAAGCAGACACGTTGGACTCGTACTTACAACAGAAACAAAGCACCAGCACTAACCCTTGTTCAAAACAACTATCCAAGAATGCTCTAATCAAGCCTCTCCGTTCCTTCCAACACATCTCACACGATGAATTTATGGACCTGGTCAAAGCAAGCAGGCCTGCCGGCAGCCCTTCTGACCCCTGTCCGCCACAAACTTTCAAGACAATTCTTTTATCAACGTCTGCTGCCATTCCAGTAAGAAGAATCATCAACGATTCCTTAACTACTGGAATATTTCCAGAAGAACTCACAAAGTCATACATACGCCCTTTACTGAAGAAAACAAACTTGGACCCGCTGAACCCCGAAAACTACAGACCCATTACAAATGGACCTTTCCTGGGCAAACTGATAGAAAGAGCAGCGTTCGCCCAGATGTCCCAATTCATTGAAGAGAATGACATACTTTCAGATTTCCAAACAGGATTCCGTCCGGGAAGAGGCACTGAATCTTCCCTCCTTGCCATCTGGGATGACCTAAAGAATACAGTTGACCGCAACGGGGTTGCTGCGCTACTCCTCTTGGACCTCTCAGCAGCCTTTGACACGGTTGACCATGACACTCTGAAACAAAGACTTTATGAAGCCGGCATAGAGGGAACTGCTCTAGACTGGATCGCGTCCTACCTTCGAAACAGAACTAATGTCATCCACACCCCACCTTTCTCGTCCAAACCGTACTCCACAAAAGCAGGGGTCCCTCAAGGTTCTATCATCTCGCCCATGCTTTTCAACATCTACATGAAGTATTTACCAGTACTGATCAATAAATTTCACCTCACGTGCTACAACTATGCAGATGACACGCAAATACTCCTTCAACTGGAATGCCCCAAAGACATTGGAAAATCACCAATTTTCAGCTGTCTCAGAGCCGTGGATCAGTGGATGACTTGGAGCCATCTCAAATTGAATGCTTCAAAAACTGAAATACTCACGTGTGGCGATTGGAAAAATTACAACCCGCTTGCCGCATGGCCTGATGAACTGGGATCACTGCCTAAAGTATCGAAGGAAGTAAGAAACCTCGGAATGACCATGGACTCCAAGCTGTCGATGAATGTCCAAGTAAATAAACTAGCAAGATCAAGCTTTGCTACTATAAAAACGCTGCGACGAATTTTCCCTCATTTGGGATTTCCACACAAGGTCCAAGCTACCATCTCCCTTGTTCTATCCAAACTCGATTACGCCAATAGCCTCTACCACGGATCACCTTTAACGACCATGAAAAGACTACAACGGATTCAGAACTCGGCTGCCAGACTACTCCTGCATATCAAACCACGAGACCACATCTCCCCTGCCTTGAAAGCCCTGCATTGGTTACCGGTTGCCAGAAGATCCACGTTCAAGCTGCTTTGTATTACCCACAAAGCAATACATGGAGTAGGACCACTCTTCATCAGGAAAAAAATCACCAAACACATTCAACAAAGGAACCTACGCTCTAAAGGAGCATCTCGCCTCAAAATCCCACCATACAAGAAAAAAACAATGGGTGGCACATCCTTCTCTGTTCAAGCAGCCAAACTATGGAACTCTTTACCCCCCAACATAAGATCCACCGACAACCACCTTATCTTCAGAAAACTACTCAAGATCTGGCTCTTCCCCACATAGGTACCATACGGAAATAGAAATTTACAGCATATCCCTCTGTATATAAGCATTTGTTTTCACTATAGATATGTATCTATCTTTGTGTATTACTTTATAAAACATGTAAAACAATTATGTTGTTAAGAGAAGAAAAAAAATAATAATAATAATCATCAATAAATAAAAATCATTTTTTGTCTACATGTACATACTTCCATTGTACATCTATGTACCATCCATGTACTTGGATCTGTGTGTCTGTTACTTTTCTCCTGAAAAAAAGCATATCCAATGCACTACCCTATCTCTCATCCTGTGCCTCTATCAATATATTTAATCTAAATATACTTACTTTTTTATGTATCTATATATTTTTAATGTACTTATGGATCTATATACTTATCTCTTTCTTCTAATTTAGCATTTCCAATGCACTAGCCTATTTCTCAGCCTATACTTCACTCAATATATCTTCTAGCCCAACCTTCAGACTCCTCTCAAACTTCTTTCTACTACTCCTTCTAATGCACTACCCTATCTCGCATCCTATAGATCTATCAATATATCCTCTACATCCACTCTCTCATTTATCCCAAACCCCATACCACTACTATGATCGCCAAAATAACCTTTTCTAGACTCTCTCCTGCTCTACCCCTCCATGCATCATCTGACACCTTTTTACTACACCGATCCCCTAAAACAAACATTTCTAAACTCTCCCCTCTGACTCCTTCCCTCCAAAACTCCTTTTTACTCATCCAAAAGCCTCTTCCTACTACTAATATATATATAAAAAAAAATCTTTTACTCTTTTATCCCTCCACTATCCTTTTTTCAATAAAAATTAACAGACTAACATGTTTCACTTCTCAAATTCCATATTCAACTATACTAATATACTGCCTAAATAACTGAATAACATATCTACTACTCAAACTACTTCATATTTATACTATACTAATTTTCAACACTAATCCTTTATGGGTTCCGGAGTGGCGTGCTACTCGCCAGAAAAGCGCTTCAACGCCCATCAGGGGTAACAAGTGCTATATGAATGCAAATCTTTCTTCCCCTTTTATCCATCCGCTATCCTTCTCACTCCAAGTAACAGACTAATATCCACCACTGAAATTACCTCATATTTCACCATATTAATTCACCACTAATCCTCTATAGGCTCCCTGAATAGCATGCGTCAACAAGCGAGCGATAGATAAATACGAACCTTTGTCCTACTCTATCCTTCTGCTATCATTCCAAATCCAAATAACTGATTAACTTATCCACCACTTAAAATGTACTTGCATGTTTCACTATACTAATTCAACACTAATCCTCTGTGGGTCCCGGAGTAGCGTGCTACCCGCCGAAAAAGCGCTTCGACGCCTCGTCAGGGGTAGTAAGCGCTATATAAATGCAATTACAATACAATACAATACAATACAAGATGTGGGTATAATAAGGCCATGGCAAAGGCAATCGCTTGGCCTTATAAAGTGAGACCTATTGGCTGTGCCAATGCTTGTTGACTTCTGCTAGCGTATATTTAAACAGGGACTTAAAAAAATGAAGGACCATATTATCAAGAAAGGGCGATACATTATCGCCGCTTTTTATCGGCAGGAAACTGCCGCTAAAGCGGCGATAATGGGCTTGATAATATGCCCTTATAAATTCCCATAGAGCCCAGGTTCTGGTGTTAAACTGGCTTCAATGGCAATTTACAAGGGCATATTATCAAGCTCATTATCGCCGCTTTAGCGACAGTTTCCTGCCGATAAAAGCGACGATAATGTATCGCCCTTTCTTGATAATATGGCCCGAAATTCATATATGACTAGACAGTTCTATCTCGAGATGCTGCCGAAGTGGTCCTTCGTGTTGTAATACAGGGTTTGGTCACTTCTAAAAACTCAAACTGAAACACTTTGATATCTTGGAAAGCTTTTGACACCGACTCGACGCGCATGATTTCTTTTGTTTTTTTCTTCTTCTACTAAACATTTGAAATGGCGCGGCTTGACAGCTGTGGTTTTCCGGACGTGTCATTTTTTGCCTGTGGCCAATTAATTTGCTGCTGTGAAAGAACGGCAAGAAACTTCCAAATATTTCATTGAATATGAAAAAATAGGTATTCCAGCTGGCGCTGAATGTGTGTTCCCTGTCACAAACAAAGAGGGCTAGGGGAAATTGAAGCGTGCATCCTATGTTTTAGTTATGCGCAATCAATCAAAGTATTGGCGATGCCAGCATTATAGTGAGGATAAATAATGCTTTAGCAACACTTAGTGGTCATTGCTGAGTATTGCAACTTTTAGTGTCAAACAACTAAGGCATGTCAACGTTAACGCTGAAGGCATTTGCTGTTTTATGAGTAAATAAAGGTGTACTGCCACATACATTTTTGCCAAACTGTAAAATATGGTAATTGATTCTCCCATTTTAAGGGAAATGCGTTCTCAGTGAAATTATTCAATTCACCAGTAGCATCAAAGTTTGGACTCTTAAATGTGTACATTCTGGAAAAGTGACAGAGTAGTACAATTTCCCCTGCTTCCAGCCCCTTTTGAGGTGCATGTATTTATCGTTTTGAAGGTGGGGCGCCAAGATCCCCTGACATCCACCAGATATTAAATCCTCGCTCCTACCAGGCCCAGTTTTAAGTTGGACTTCTCTTCTTGGCCCTCAGGATCCCTTAGCAGCATAAGATACCGCTGGCGCTGCTTCACTCCTGGGAGATCTGAAAAGTGAGCAGCTGTAAACATGTACTTGGAAATTAAGACAACTTTTGGGGATTAAGGTAGCATTTGGTGCCTACATTCAAATGCTGCATCATGCCAATTTTCCAATGTTGCATGTAGGGTGCCCTGATATTGCTAAATGTAGAGTGATATTAATCTTCGGAGACTGTGGTTTACTTCTCTGAATTAAATAGCCTTCGTGAAACTGACTGTGTACCTTCCCACATTGAGGATTTATCTCAGTTTAAGAGTAGTAAAGTTAAGACTCCTAACTTTAGGCCTCCTAAACTGAGAAAAATCCTAACTTTAAGACGTTTGGTATTCACAGAAGACATTTATGAATCCTAAAGTTAGGAGTCCTAACTTTCTTACTCCTAAACTGAGAAAAATCCTAACTTTAAGACTTTCGGTATTCACAGAAGGCATTTAGGGGTCCTAAAGTTAGGACTCCTAACTTCTGTGAATACTGAAATGAGTAAGTGCCTTCTGTGAATACCAAAATGAGTAAGTGCCTTCTGTGAGTACCAAAATGGTAGTAAGTTAAGGATTTTGCCTTGTTAGTTATGTGAATCAGGCCCAATGGTGCCAAATCCAGACAGACAGAATCATTCTACTGCTGTCGGTGTCCCTAAAATTTGGAGAAAAACCTTACAATAATGCCTGTCCCATATTTAATGATCAATGAGTATTGGATTAGTGAATTGATAATTTGAGCGAACCCTATCCAACACTGCTATGACGTATTTGTGTTGCTAATGGGCGACAGATTCTATGAATCAATTGCTTCCACGAAAGAGGTTATACACATTAGAAGTTAATGAACCTATTGAGAGGAGTCACCAGTCTAAATTTCCTTTTGGATACAACCGCCTTTAACAATTGCCACTGAATTAGTGAATTAAGTGCACCACCGTCTCAGACATTCTTCATGAAGAAACCCTCTTTCATCTCATATACCAGAGACTTCAACATTTGCAAAATAAAAGTGGAAAGTACTCAAATTCCTAAAGCACTACAAGTATTAGTACATATAAGTAAAACTCAGAAACATCCTGTTGTATTCAGAAAACCCTACAAAAGCAAAAACAAAAAATCAACAGGGCTTCTAATCACCCCAGATTTATCTTCCAAACAAGTAAACACTGCAGCAACCTTATACAATAATAAAAAATGGCAAGCTTGATGAAAGAAGCAAACTTGCCTAGGTAGATTCAAAAAACCCACAAAGGCAAATCCCCAAGCCCTGAAAAATTCATCTCATTCAGCACATCCTTCTATCATCCCCAAAAAAGACGTCTACAAATCACTGACTCTACGAAAAATTCATCTTATGCCAAGGGTCCTATCCCTGTAAACCTGAGAACAGAATGTCTCAAAACATTGCTTCCCTAATGCTAAAAATCATGAATTCAGCACTGTAATTAGGAGTAGGCCTGGGTGGTTCATTCCAGTCGGCTCGCAGAATTTGCGGAATTTGGGTAATTTCGCGTTCCGCGGAGAACGCGAAATTGCCCAAAAATCTGCGTTCCGCGACTTCGTGAAGTTTTTGCTTGTTCGCATTCTCAAAATGCATGTTCATGAGATAGTTCCCCCCCAACAGTGATCGCGAACAGGAAAAAAAGCATGGCGAACATGCAATTCCACGCGTTTCAGAATTTCTGCATGTTCGCGGATATTTTTTACCGTTTCACGGAGATTTGTGTAACGTAATTACGCAAATTACGCCAACCCCTAATTTGGAGCATTCACTTCGTCCCCGAAAACTTGTCAGACCACAAGTTAACTAAAAATAAAAAGTCTAATTTATCTCTCAAAGGCCATCAAATCTATAAACTAGTCTCAAAATATCATTTTAGGGAAAAACTTAGAAAAACTCTCTCACTATAATGCCCCTTGCACATGCTGCATGATAATTTACTAAACCATTTGTAATCTGAGTTCTGACCAAATCAGGCACTGAAACAGCATCCTCCACTTAATGAATGATGGAAGCATCTACCTACTACTGCTTTTAGAACTCGAAGCAGTGTTTGATCCAACATACTTTCCATCAGAATCAGACGATAAAGTTTTGAAATGGTGTTATCTTTTATCACTACTCCATTCCAATTTGTAAAAGCTAGATGACTTCAATTCATGAAGCTTTATTCGGTACATGATACATGACCATAAAAGCACACATTGAACAACAAACAAATTTACAAATTAAAGATAGAAAACATGATACTAAATAACAGTAAAACAGATATTAGTAGAGATACAGTCCATACGATTAAAAAAGCATATTCTTTCTAGCAAAAAATACATTTCTTTAAAAAAGAGGCAGTATAAAAACAAATATCAGCAGAATTCATGTTACACAACAGGCTCATAGCCTGGTTAACTGTACATACACCATATTTCAAAAACATTGGTTTCAGATAGGCGATTCTAAAGTTCTTGTACAGTTTACAAAATAGTAAAAAGTGCATTGTGCTCTGTTTGGACACACCATCACACAGGCATGGTCCTATTGGGTGTTTTTTAAGAATGGGTAGGGCCACTAAATGGTGTGCAACTCCAAACCTCAATCTTGTTAGCACAAACTTGTGGGATGGCCTAGTCACCATTGATAGGTAGGATGGTGGACCTTCCGGGACAATATATTTATTCTAAAACTGCAGCGTGGTCATAGAGCCTGCCGCTGACCACCGTTTCCTGGCTCTACTGGCCAAGAATTTACCTTTAAGTTCCGCTTTAGGGATCAGGCATGCAGCTCTGGGATTAAGCACAACATTTAGGTTGAAAATTTCAGAGTAACAGTCAACAACATAATTTAACCAGGGAATTTTCTTTACTCTACTCATGATCTTAACAGAGGAGTCAAGAAGAGAAATAGGGCGATAGTTTTTTGCCTCTGCCCTACTGCCCTTCTTGTAGATTGGGATGATTATAGATTCTCCCCAGGTTTTAGGGGGCTCATTACAGACTGCGGCATTAAATACAATAGTCAAGAGAGGGCTCCACAGCTCTGGGGCTGATTTGTAAACATCAATAGGGACCCCATCTGGTCCCTGGGCCTTCCCCCCCTTACTAGCATGTATTCCCTGGTCGACCTCTTGAACAGTGATGTGAAGTGGTAAAAGCGGCCAGCTAGTATGAGTCAAATCATCACAGTTATCAGGGCTAAAAATTTTGGGAAAATGTATAACCCAGTCATCACTGGTGACGTTAGAAGATAACTCCGGTAAATGGTCTTCTTTAAGGAAGGGAGAGTTAACTGTAGCCCAAAAAAGAGTATTATTAGATGTTTCAGATGCTTGGTTCAAAGAATCCCAAGCCTCCTGCTGTAACTCACTCTTCCTACGCTTCAATGCTAACTTATACAAAAGTCGGGATTTGATAATTTGATCCGTGTCTCTAGGTCTTTTTGTAAGGGCACCTTTTAGTTCTGTTAGTAAGTTGGTGCATGCATGATCGAACCACCCTGGCCCATTACGATGCTGATCTCTACTAGGTCTGGTAAACCTAACATTAATTAATCTATTAATTTCGTTAAAAGCAAATAAAACCTGTACGGCATTGGTAATATCAAATATAAGCGAAATGTCTGTCATGCAGTCCTTAACAATAGAGCTGGTTAAGTCCTTGGCTTTTTCTCCCTTCCATCTCATTCTTACACCGTTTGGTCTGTGAGGTTCAATATTAGTGATGATTCTGCCTGATTCCTCAGTGCTTCCCTCCCACAATATACATTCTAATATAATACAATTATGGTCACTTAATGAGGTGTCTTCAATCCTAGGGAGACACAATAGGGGATAATATTGGTAGAAACTATCACATGATCAATAACTGAACTAGTAAAGCAGTTCTTGAATGTAGGGATGATTTGACCATTTTCATCTTTGGAGAAACCCAATATTTCTAGGTCGTAACAGCTCATGAATTTATGCAGTGTTTCTCCATAAACATTATGTTTGAAGTGTAAGACATCTATACCAACATCATTTGTGACCCCACAGACTTTCTGGGTTGACAACTCACATAACGGGGTATTAAAATCGCCCACCCAAATGAAATCGAAGACAACGTTCATTTCTGTGCTTAGATTTTCCACCGCGCTAGCCAAGTTATTAACTACTACCGACCTGGAATTATCAAAAACATTATTATAGTAGTTTAACAACAAAATATTACGGCCCTGCTCATCAAGGAGCCAAAGAATTTGCGCGTGCACACCCACAGTCATATATTTTTTTACTGTAATTCGCCGGTTGATAGAAACTAATGTTAAAAGACCACCTTTTGCTCTCCCTGACGTAGAAGCCTGCGCCTGTAAGTTATAAGACACAAACCCCGCATAGTTGATATCTTCCCTACACCAAGTTTCCTGGAAACAAAGAATATCATGGGAATTTATGAAACTTGCCCAACCCAGGGCATCACCTTTAGATTTTATGCCGGAGATATTCCAGCTGACGATGGTTATACCTTTGGAGCTTTTGGGACCCATCATGCCAATTTTCTCCATTGGTGCTGTTATAATTGGGCCATCTGCTAAACTTGTGTTTCTGTTTAAGGTCGCCCTGATTTCTTTTATATTAGAGTCGACCGGCAGGTTTGGTTCCAGGACTAACGATTTGTTGTTGGGCACTATATCCTCACAGTTAGTAGTCTCACCCAGCTGGGGCCCTCCCAACCCAGGGAGTCAAGCATTAGCGTCCAGGTTACTCAGAGCTTGATATCTATTTACTGTGGGGACATCAAGGACTGGATGATACATAGGTGTTAATGGCCTGGCTCTAAAATTATCTGGGGGTACCATGCTAAGATGGCTATAGAAATACCCAAGTGGGCGTGCGCATATGCTGTTCTCATCCTGTTTTAGAGAGACAGCTCTTAGCAGAACGGTCGCGACGTGTTGAGGGTGTTTAAAATTTACAATAACACAGTCGCCTCTACACTTCTTCCTAGCATTACCTATCCAAGTTACCCTCCTCGTAGACAAAATTTGGTCAAAATAAGCCGGTGGGAAACCACACTGCTTATGCAACCAAGAGACTGTCTTGTTTTTAAGTGATACATTTGACTCGGATTGATGCCGGTTCAAAGGGTGTTCTACTGGTGGTACATTGGTCAGGACCACTGTGTAAGGAACACAATCGGGGGGGAGATTGATAGACCCTCTATATCTCGATTCAGACGAGCCCTTATTGTTCACTGAAGCTAGTACTGAACTGCCTGTTTCTCCTAGCAGACTGGTGGGACTTTAACAGGTATGGGGATTATCGGCATAGGCATAGCTAACCCTCCATGAGGTGGTTCTGCTGCTTCTTTGCTAACTTCAGGGCCCTTTTCCCCTACCCTAGGCCTCTCTGCCATTGCTATATGGGTGTCTAGGAGACCACCTAATCTAGCCACTTCTGCAGTCATCAAGTCAAGTTTTGTGACCAGGGGTTTAATGATATTTTCGATCTTGGTATTGATGATGCTAGTTAAAAGATCGATTTGCTCAGTGTTCATTCTAACCACTCCCTGCTTCTCCTTTGACTCTTCCCCGGCCAGTGTATTTTTGGGGGGTGAATCAGCCTTTTTATTATTACGGGTACTACGAGTGCCCCCTCGTTTGGCTTGACCTTTCCTACATGCCCTCTGTGCTCTCTGGACTGGCGAGCACTGCACTGGCGAATCACAGGGCACATTCTCAGTATTCTCAGTAAGGTTCACTAGGTCAAGCTCTCTTATAGGTAGGGTTTCGGGGTTGTTTAACATACTACTATCATCGAGAGAGCTCGATTGGTTGATAGGCGGAATGGCCTGTGGGGGTGAAGTAACATGGGGAGTATCACGGCCTAAGGATAAACGTCGCTCTTTATTAATCTTATGAACCAGATAATTGTCAAGTGTAGCTCCCGCTAACGTGGTATTAACGGCTTTCTATTTAGACATGATTCAACCTGACAACCGTACAGTCACAATTAAAATAACAGTAATAACAGCTACAATTAAAATGAATTAAGCTATCATGAATTGAACACACACAATGGTTTTAAAATATTGGAGGCCTTGTTACAGGCAGTACATACGGAATAAGTCTTATGTCCTCACTTTGGTGGTTTAAATGACTGAGCCAAGGTCCGTGGCCCTGCCCTGCCACCTCCTGCCCCGGACGGCCACAGACGGCCCGCCCTTTGCCCGGGCTTTGCCCGGCACGTCCCGCGATGCGGGGGAAGCCTGGTTCTATTTAGCGCCTCCGGGCGCGGAAGTGACTCAGTGAGGGGGCGGGAGGACAAGCCGGGGATTCTGGGATATGTAGTTATGTCCCCCCACTCGGCGGCCGTGGAAAGAAATTACAGCAACGGCGGCGGGGGGAACAGAGACCCAGGCAGCAAGCGCTCACGGCGCGACCCCAGGCAGCAGCTTTCCGCCGGTATCCAAGTCCCACAAAGTCGATTTAAGGCTCCCGCTCTCCAGAGGAAGCCTGGTTCTATTTAGCGCCTCCGGGCGCGGAAGTGACTCAGTGAGGGGCGGGAGGACAAGCTGGGGATTCTGGGATATGTAGTTATGTCCCCCCACTCGGCGGCCGTGGAAGGAAATTACAGCAACGGCGGCGGGGGGGAACAGAGACCCAGGCAGCAAGCGCTCACGGCGCGACCCCAGGCGGCAGCTTTCCGCCGGCATCCAGGTCCCACAAAGTCGATTTAAGGCTCCCGCTCTCCAGAGCGAGCCTGGTTCTATTTAGCGCCTCCGGGCGCGGAAGTGACTCAGTGAGGGGGCGGGAGGACAAGCCGGGGATTCTGGGATATGTAGTTATGTCCCCCCACTCGGCGGCCGTGGAAGGAAATTACAGCAACGGCGGCGGGGGGAACAGAGACCCAGGCAGCAAGCGCTCATGGCGCGACCCCAGGCAGCAGCTTTTCGCCGGTATCCAGGTCCCACAAAGTCGATTTAAGGCTCCCCTTTGACTTAATATCATCCACCGACCTTATAGTCCTAAAATGTGGTTTCATCTCCCTCTTTATATGGAGCTTTGATGCCAACGCTCCTGTAAAAGGGGATGTCCATACTTCAATACACTGATGATACTCAATTTTAACTTAGAATATCAAAACTGTAGTGGTCTATGTTCATAAGGTGACATCTGGCGCAATTAGTTTGTTAAAGTTTGAGGTGGTTGGCAGAAGGCGAGCATCAGTGAAAGGAACACTCCTTGGCATCTCCGTGTGATGTATCTTGAAGAATAAAGCTGACGTGATCACTGAATCCTGTGTCATTGCTTACTTCACTACATCATTCTGGAATATACCACATACGCTAAACCATTGTCTGTTTTACTCCAAAAGAGTATGCCATTCTTATGGAGTGATGTTTGTGAGAAGAGTTTTGAGTGGATTAAAAATCAGCTTGCCAGTTCAAAACCTTTTGATCCAAGATTGCAGTGCTGCATCACTGTTGACGCCAGTAACATCGGGTTGGGTGATGTACTCACACAAAGGAGTAGTGGTAATAAGTCCGCAGTTGGATATGCATCCAGAGTGCTAAGAGCTAATGAGATCAATTTTTCTACCATTGAGAAAGAGTTGTTGGCTCGTTGGTGGGCTATTCAGAAATTCCACCCATATGTTTTGTGTACGAAAAGCAGTGTCAAAACAGATCACAAACCTTTGTTAGCTATATTGAATGGTGCGAGTTATAAAGAAAAGACACCAAGAATTGCTTGATTAGCCACCAAGTTACTCCAATAACACTTCGATGTTATTCACATTCAGGAGTGAAGAATGTAAGGCAGATTATTTGTCATGATTTCTTTTAGTTGTGGGGGATGATGGTTGTGATGAAGACAATGGGAGCTGTTTGATTGCGTCTATAGATTTTGAAGAAATGAGTGCTGTCTCAGAAGAAGGGGAGAGGAGTTGGCCTAACGGCTAGGGCGCTCGACCTCAGACCTGAAGAACTGGGTTCAAGCCCCAGTAATGATGCTAAAACCTCCTGTGATTCTGGGCAAATCACTTAATCTCCCCGTGCCTAGCAAAAATGAATGTGTGTCCTCATGTAACGTAACTGGTGCTATTTAAAGCGCTCTGATACCCGATTCGGGTCAAGTTCCGCTATATAAAGCTCTGCAAAAAAAAAGAAGAATGGAGAAGTAAAGTTGGTATTGCTGAGGTGATGAATCACATTTTGTCATATATTGCTGTAGGGTAGCCTGCAGAGAAGCAAATTGAGAGTGGTGGTCAACAATTTTGGAAAGTTAATTTGGAGTTGTCTGCGGAGGATGGTAGTCTTCTTTGTGGTAAAATATTAGTTTCACCAGCTGGTCTGTGATGTACATTGATCATAACCAGTCATGAAAGGTAATTAAGCTGCATATTCACTAAACGCTGTCTTTAGCAGACTTTGTATATATAGTGGAGTAGCATAGAGTACACTATTATACAGTGGAATAGGTTTAACTGTACAAGCCTACAGTGTAGTGACGTACAGTGGAGTGACGTGCAATGGAGTGGTGTTTGATGGAGTGGCATACAATGTAGTGTTGTAAAGTGTAATAGCATGAAGTGGATTGTGGTACAGTAGAGTGGCTTACAGTAGAATGGAGGGCCGCAGAGTAGAGCAGCATACAGTAGAATAGCGTAGAGTGCAGTTGTGCCCATGAAGTGGCGCAGAGTGGAGTGGCATAGACTACAGTAGCGTAGAGTTGAGTTGCAAAGAGTAGAATAGCGTACAAATGTGAGGTGTACAGTGGAGGGCATACAGTAAGTGGCATAGACTGTGGTGTAGTAAAATAGAGTGGTGAACAGTATAATAGTTTAGAGGAGTAGTAGCATAAAAAGAGATATGGAGAACATTATACAACAAAAAACAAAAAAATTATAAAGGTACAATCCTTTTTTAAGCAACACCCTTCTAATTACAATTGTATTCTGCGGTCTTTAACAGTGAAAACTGACTATTTGGAATTATACCTGTGAACAAGGTCCAGGTGGACCGAAATACATCAGGGAACCAATGAGTGACTACTAAATCTGTTTTGACCCCTCCCGGGCCACATAGGCCCCCAGGGACGACCACCTCCCTGGGGCAAACCCTGAAAAGTAAAGGAGCCGGCTCCTGTTATGTCCTGGGGTACTCCCCACCAGGACATAGCTGTTTTCTCTGAATTGGTGGAATCTTTGAAAGCTCCCGCCAAGACAGAGCAAACACGAACTCCGCTCTAAGCAAAAAAGAGCTGTGAAACCGCTCTCGCTTGCTGAGATCTGAGTTTTCGTCTGTTTCCCTACCCTCTGTCAAGCAGGCAGGGAAACAGAAAAAAGGATTTCATCTCACTGACAGGAAGCTGCATGTTTATCAGCTCCCTGTCTGTGAGAGCAATGCCGGCTGACACAGGCGGCTGGGAGCTGGCTGGGACCACGAGGGCCTTGAGGCTACCCCACAGTCCCAATACTGCACATTCCCCTGGAGGGCACCCAGAAGACATAACCAGGCCCCGGGGATGGAGTACCTAGGGCTGAAATTGGCCAGGGGTGGAGGCCATGCAGCTCTCCTCCTACATTGAGTTAAGACCGGGCCCCAAGGGATGGGGTCCCCGGGCTGTATGTGGCCAGGTGAGTGGGCCATCCTCCTACTTTAATGAATGTGTTTGGCCCCAGAGAGGAGTGGTCCCGGGGCCTGGGAGGTCCACTTGGCCCCCCACATAATTTTTAAGTTAGCCCTAGTATGGTGGGGGCTTCTGAAAGCCCAAGGAGGGGTGTCTTTGGGGATCCCCTTCTTTGCTTTAAATAAAGCATAAAGGAGGTGGAGATCTCTGGGGCTCAATGGAGCGGTTCCTTGCGCCCCCTCCTTAATATCAGTAAAGCCATTGGGAGATGGTGTCCCAGGGGCTAATAACAGGGTAAACAGAGGGTATAAAATAAGCAGGAAAGACAAATAGGCGGGCAGAAAAAGGAGCAGGAAAGGCAAAACAGAGGACAGAAAAACGAACAGAAAAGGCAATATAGGAGCAGAAAATGAGCAGAAAAAACAAAGCAGAGGGTAGAAAAATGAGGAGGATCACTGATGTGTCATGAGTGATGTAATATGTGAGGCCATAAGCAGTGAATTGCGGGGGTGTACGTTATAGTGAGCACAGATAACTATAACTGCTGAATTTCACTGGTTTTGTACAAGTGAAATGTGAGCCTAACTATAACATCCCTGTAACCTTTGTTTTTTCAATGAATATATCAATGCATTTCAGTTCCCAAGAAACAGGCATGGACCACTCACAGGGTGACACATTTCCATTTATTTCAAGCAAATGTGTTACAGTGAGCTGCCTTCGGCAATGCTTGTTTGCAAATGAAGTTTACACCATCACATCAATTTCATTACATTAAAAAAATCACATGGAGCACTGTCTTTTTGGGATTCCAAATGTGGCAACAAAGATAGGACTTATGCCGTCCCCATCGCGATACCTTGTTCTTCGGCCAACCTACTTGTGTTACATATTTAAGCATGGGCGCAAAATCCGTTCCGCTCGCGGATTTTGCGAATTTTCGGTAAATTCGTGATCCGCGAACTCCCGCGAATTTACCGCGAATTCGCAAATCCGCGAGCGGCGGATTCCGGGGGCAAAAGTTGAAGCCTGGCTGGCCTCTTGTAACTATTTTACGATGGCGCCGGCAAGCTGCCAGCGCCATCCTAAAATAGTTACTAAGTTAGCTTCAACAGGAAGCTCTAATAGATAGAATAAAGCAGGTGCTCGAGCACCTGCTTTATTTTATCTATTAGAGCTTCCTGTTGAAGCTAATTTAGTAACTATTTTAGGATGGCGCTGGCAGCTTGCCGGCGCCATCGTAAAATATTTACAACATGCCCTTCCTGTGACC
This sequence comes from Lissotriton helveticus, assembly GCF_964261635.1. Classification (NCBI taxonomy): domain Eukaryota; kingdom Metazoa; phylum Chordata; class Amphibia; order Caudata; family Salamandridae; genus Lissotriton; species Lissotriton helveticus. The sequence continues at coordinate 1,506,933,968 of NC_136069.1, read as the reverse complement.
AGGAGCTTCTGTCAGGTGTGCCTTCTTCCCAAATCTACCGTCGAAAATCAGCTGTGAAGCTGGATAGAGGCCTTTGCATCCTTGACTTTCACGAGCGCAATCCTCGTGCTGTTCCTGTGGCCAGGAAGCTGAAGGGACCCCTGCACCCCTTGGGGCGATTGCATAGTAACACACACATGGTCGCTGAAACTAGTTGAAGCTCAAATGCAGTGACTCCTTCATCTGCCCAAAAACAATCGTGAGCGTCGTCGAGGCAGGTGTGCCTTCTTCCCAAATCTACCGTCGAAAATCAGCTGTGATGCTGGATAGAGGCCTTTGCATCCTTAACTTTCACGAGCGCAATCCTCGTGCTGTTCCTGTGGCCAGGAAGCTGAAGGGACCCCTGCACCCCTCGGGGCGATTGCATAGTAACACACACATGGTCGCTGAAACTAGTTGAAGCTCAAATGCAGTGACTCATTCATCTGCCCAAAAACAATCGTGAGCGTCGTCGAGGCAGGTGTGCCTTCTTCCCAATTCTACCGTTGAAAATCAGCTGTGCATGTGCACTCGCATGGAAGCCCCCCCCACACACTCGCAGTGTGCACCGTCTTCCCGCCATTGACCCACTATGATGGACAGCTCACCCAAGGGACCCCTGCGCCCCTCGGGGCGATTGCATAATATCACACACATGGTCGCTGAAACTAGTTGAAGCTCAAATGCAGTGACTCATTCAGCAGGGCCGATCCGCGGATCCGCAAATCTGCAAATCCGCCGATATTGCGGATCCACGATCCGCAATCCGCAAAATCCGCGGATCGTGGATCCGCAAAATCCGCCCATGTTTCCTCCAAAAGGACATACCTGTTTGTTCATTCTTCATAGTAATTACGGATCTCAAATGTCCCACTCAATCATAATGCCTTAGATAGGTAAAAACAACATCAGGTATGAGGGAGCACAACCAGGAACGGAATCAGGAGCGAAAGGAGGGGGAGGGTGGAACCACATGAAGCAGGCGGAACTTCTAGGGTCAGGAAGGCGCACAGCCGGGAGAACACCGCGGAACGAGGTGCAGAATCTACGGAGACATGAGGATAACATTGAGAGAAGATACCAAAAAAGGACAAGGAAACCAACAATGCCGAAATTGCTGAAAATGTAAGGAATAAACCAGAGAAACTACAACTGTAATATAATCATTCCACAAATATTCACAAACATGGAGAACAAAAGGAATGATAATAAAAATTAAGGAGCATGCAAAAAAGGAACAACGGTGAGAAGAGCCACATAAAAATCAAGAGACTCAGGTAGGAAAGGAAGAAGAAGGACCAGAAAGATCCATATTGGCAGTTCTGCAGGAATTCAGGAAACTTTGAAGACGCACAAGATTTTCATACGTTGTTGTTTTGTTGTTTTAGGTGACTTTGAAGAGACACGGGTGGAAAAGTCCATATCGGGCACCTATGGATCGGAGATTGGCTCGCATGCCCAGAAAAGCTTTACGTCGGCTTGCTGTAGCTTTAGCATAATCTTGCGCGAAGAACAAAGAGGATCCTGACCAAGTGAGCCGAGGAGAGGCTCTAGCCGCTGAATAGATTTTCAAGAGATCCGTATATTCTAAGAAATACATAATAACTCCCCTCGGTCGTGACGAAGTGGAATTTGAAGAAGGAATCCGGCCAAGTCTGTGAGCACGTTGGATGTTGAGCACAGTATCCTCTGGCAAGTGTAGAAGCTTAGGTAGAAAAGACTTAAAGAAGGCGATAGGGTCATTCCCCTCACATCCTTCCACCAGGCCATAAATGCGTAGGTTGTTGTGTCTGTTGCGATTTTGAAGCTCCTCCACTTGTCGCTGAAGGGAAGAAACCTGTGAGTGCAAGTGGGAGACTTTGGTGGACGTCTCTTGAAGAGATGTGACACTCTGTTCCACTGATGTGACTCTTGCATCCATTTGCGACCAATTATCTGTTAATACTTGCAGTTTGGCATTCGTTTCCTCCATGAAAGGGCGGAGAGCCCTTATTTCCTCCAATAAAAGCTCCACAGAGACTGACGATAGTGGCTTAGGTGGAGAGGGAGGATCTTTTTTTCAGCCGTTTGGAGGTGGCTTTCCCTGAGACTGTCACAGACGGTTCCATCGTAAACTGTGTATCCTTAGAGGGAGACAAGTGTGAGGCCTCAAATTTGGCAAATTCGGAGAAAAGCTTGGAGTTTTTAAGAAGACTATGCTTCGAGTTGTTAGAGACAGAGTGCCCTTTGTTTCTGCCCATAAGATACAGACACCGAAAAAAATGTGTTAATGCAGGCAGGGCATGGAAATGTATAATCAAAAACCACAAATGCTGGTAAATGTGAGAGCCAATAGGAAGGTATGTGGAAAAGATGAAATCTGCGCTGTGATAAAAGCAAGCGACAGGAGCGTTATTGTCAGCACAATGATAGCGGATGTCAGGCTCATGCAGCAGGAAGCCAAGTAATAGTCAATGAATCAAAAGCTTAGCAGCAAGCAGGAAGTATGTAGCGTCAGTCAATGAAGAAAGGAAGGCATCACCATTAGATCCCAAACGGTAGCATAGATAAGCAGCAGCTTGAAGAAAAGGAGCAAGGCTGGAGAGGAACGCAAAATGGTTGCCGCATGTATATATCAGCAGAGAAGAGCAGCAGTTAAAATGAGGCATCCAATTGCCGAAATAAACTTAACATGATGAAAAGAAAATCGCTGTGCATGGCATTGTAGAAAGGCAGTTCGAGGTTTAAGGAAGCTCGGAGCTGAATATTACTTTGTGCTCATCGCGCAAAAAAAAGAAAATGGCGGCCGCGACCGGCGATGAGCCGTGACCGAACTTACTCCGACCAAAAGGAGTGAGAGCAGCCTCAGCGGGCGTCAGAAATGGTCTCAGAACATGCCCGCCACCTTCCGATAGCTGAACCTGCCTCCGCTGGAGCTGAAGAGTGGCTCAAACCGCGGGACTCCAGCAATGCCGGCCGAGCGCTCATCCCAGTGCCACCATGCTCGTTGGGCACCAAGCCACGCCCCCCTTTCCCATGCATTTCTTTGGGGGAGACAATCTGCGTTTTTTAGTTTGTTAGCCTACAGTTTTTTTTACCACTAGCTTCTATTTTGTAATCTATTTGTGTTAAATTTAGTTTGTTTTCCAAGAGCTTTTTTAGGATTTTGTAAGGGTTTTGAGGGTAGGTGCTTTAGGGGAAGGTCTAAAAGTTAGTTATAGTATTTTTGGGGGGGGTTGGTATATTTAGATAATAGTGTTTTTGACTAGTTAGTATTTTTTGGGTTTTTGCACACTATATTAATTATGTATTGTTATGCTATGTTAAATTATGTTAGGTATTTTTATTTTGATGGTTAAGTGTGATGTATATGTACTTTGGAGAATGTAATTTGCTTTGTGGGTGGGTTTTTGTACTTTACTTTGCAGATGTGTTTTTTAACAAACCTGTCCTATGGGCATTGGGAGTTTCCAATTTTTTTTAAAGGAAATCAATTTGTGTTTACAATAAACCAAAGCTTTTTACTTTGATTTCTTAATTTTTCAGGTTTCCTGGAGAATTAATGTTTTAACACTTTTTCAATTTTTTTATGGTTCCTTGATACTTTGGATTGCTTATAGAGATTTCTATTGAATTTGTATTATTTTTGGAATTTCTGGGAGCTTTTTGGAACAAACAAGCATTTTAGACTATGTAGATACAGATGAAGATCTTCAGCTAAAGAACGGTACACATTATTTATTTAATTTCTTTTGGGGGGAAAATGTGATATTATATTGCTTGTGTAAATATTATGTGATTGTTACTTGGAACTGTGTGTTTAATGTGTTGTAATTAATTCATGCGATGGGTTGAGTTTGTTTTTAGTTTCTTAATTGGTGACAATTAATTTTTGTATTTAAATGATTTATATAATATTTTATTCTACCAATCTTCATTGATATTGGAATTGAAATTAACTTTTTGATGATGTAATAAAATATTATATTTATTATCTATAAAAAATATTTGTTATATTTTAGATTTTGTGAATTTATTTTAGACTTTGATAAGTTTATATTTATTTCATAATATGCTTTTGGCTATCATTTCCAAGTAACCTACTCCTCCAACGACGTCCCACCCTCGCAAGACCTGTGCAACTCGCTGTCCACCTTCTTCCACCGCAAGATCACAGACATCCACGACAGTTTCAACACCATAACCGCCCCGACAACCATTGAGACCTCCACCCCCACGACCACCATCCGCACCAACCGCCTGCTCTACTGGACCAACATCAATGATGATGACACCATCAAGATCATGAACACCATCCACTCCGGATCTCCGTCAGATCCATGCCCACACCACATCTTCAACAAAGCCAGCATATCTATCGCACCCCATCTCCGGAAAGTCATCAACACCTCCTTCGAGACAGCAACCTTCCCGGAGAGCTGAAAGCACGCCGAGATCAACGCCTTACTCAAGAAACCAAGGCGGACCCCAAGGACCTCAAGAACTTCCGGTCCGGCCCATCTCCCTGCTCCCATTTCCGGCAAATGTCATCGAGAAGACCGTCAACGAACAACTGACCCGCTACCTCGAGGAGAACAACATCCTGGACCCTTCCCAGTCCGGGTTCCGCAGCAACCACAGCACCGAGACTGCCCTCATTGCCGCCACCGATGACATCAAGTCCCTGCTGGACAACGGAGAAACAGCGGCCCTCATCCTCCTGGATCTGTCAGCCGCCTTCGACACGGTCTGTCACCACACACTACGAACACGCCTCCACAGCGCTGAGATCCAAGAGAAGGCCCTGGACTGGACCACCTCTTTCCTCTCCGGCAGAATACAGAGCGTCCGCCTTCCCCCCTTCCACTCCGAAGCCACCAAGATCATCTGCGGCATACCCCAGGGCTCATCCCTCAGCCCAACTCTGTTTAACATCTACATGGCACTGCTCACCCACGTCGCCCATCGGCACGACCTCAACATCCTCTCCTATGCCGAGGACACCCAGCTGATACTCTCCCTCACCAAGGACCCCCACACTGCCAAAACCAACCTTCACGAAGGAATGAAGGCCGTTGCTGAATGGATGAGGAACAGTCGACTGAAGCTGAACTCGGACAAGACGGAGTTCCTCATGCTCGGATCCAACCCTTCAGCCTGGGATGACTCCTGGTGGCCGACCGCACTGGGAACCGCTCCAACACCCACCGACCACGCACGCAACCTAGGGGTCATCCTTGAGTCCACCCTCTCCATGACTAAACAGGTCAACGCCATCTCCTCCTCCTGCTTCAACACCCTCCGTATGCTCCGTAGGATCTACAAGTGGATCCCCATTGAAACAAGAAGAATTTTCACCCAGGCCCTTGTCAGCAGCAGGTTGGACTATGGAAACGCCCTCTACGCAGGAGCCTCGGCCAAACTCCTGAGATGGCTCCAACGCATCCAGAACGCCTCTGCACGCCTGATCCTCGACATCCCTCGCCGCAGCCACATCACACCCCACCTGAGAGACCTGCACTGGCTCCCGGTCAACAAGAGGATAACCTTCAAGCTTCTCACCCACGCACACAAGGCACTCCACAACACCGGACCAACGTACCTCAACAGACGACTCAGCTTCTACACCTCCACCCGCCAGCTCCGCTCCGCCGACCTCGCCCTCGCTACAGTCCCCAGCTTCCGAAGAGCAACCTCAGGGGGCAGATCGTTCTCCCACCTCGCCGCCAAGACCTGGAACACCCTCCCCATCCACCTACGGCAGACCCAAGACCTGCTGACCTTCAGAAAATTCCTCAAGACCTGGCTTTTCGAGCAGTAGCAGCCTTCCCCACCCCAGCGCCTTGAGACCCTCACGGGTGAGTAGTGCACTTTACAAATGATATTATTGATTGATTGATTTGTTATTTATGAAGATGTTGACTCTACATTGCAGCATGTCATTCTTTTGTTTTGTTTGCTAAGTTTAGAGGCAGTATGACTAACAGGTTGCTCCATTCATAGTTGTTGGTAGCCTTGCTCTTTTTGTAATACTTTTCTAAATTTATAGAGTGTGGATTGGAAGGCATTGTGTCATCCTTCCATTGTGGTATTTGTTTTAGCTTCCTTTCGCAAGGTGCTGTCATAGACAATCCACTCTTTTTGGAATTTACGTTAGCGTTAACCCTGGGCGTAGTTCACGAAGTAGCGCTACGCGGAGCTACGCGAGGTGCACTTTGCACTACGCGAGCTACGTGTAGTACTACGGGAACTGTGTAGTACCCTGTTTGCACTGTGCAAGATGCCGCTTTCAATGATTGCACAGTGCGGACATCCGGCACTGTGCAATCATTGAAAACGACATCTTGCACAGTGCGAGCTGTAGTTTTCTGCCGCTCGAGGAGATTTTGACTCGAGCGGCAACTTTCTCAACCCGGACTGGTAGTTTCTCATCACGAGCGGTTGCGAGCATACGCAGCCACTCGCAATGAGAAACCTGACCTCCCCACGTTGAGAATCTTGCTGGGTGGTATATTTTCCACGCTCGCGATCGGCAACTTGATGTTGCTGATCGCGAACGAGGAAAAAGTCTCGCCGGGATGTCATTTTAGTCGCTCGCGGTCGCCAACTTGACGCTGAGGACCGCGAGCAAGCAAAAAATGACCGCTGCACTACGCTACGCGTGTTTGCACTGTGCTACGTGCAGTTCGCGTAGTGCAAAGTAGCTCAAACTTCGCAAACTACTATGCTTTGCCCAGGGTTAGTTAGCGTTTTGCCTTGAGTGATACAGTCTGCAACCCAAGGGTCTTCAAAATAATACATTAGGGGGCTTAGGTTGTCTCCATTTCATTGGTAGAAAGGGCTTTCTATTAGTAAATTGTAGTGGTTGGCTACCTCTGTGACAGGGACAAAGGATAGTGCTATTATTTTTTTTTACTTCAAATTCAAATTGGCTGTTTATAGAATTTTCTACACAAAGGGCACGATTATGAGTTTTGGTGGTGCGGGAGCGGGGTGGTATGCCGCCCCCACAACCCCGCACCTCTGAGACTTGCCGCCACCTACCAGATTATGATTTAAAAGTGATTGGGTGGGTGGCATGGCAGTCCTGCGGCAGTGCCTTTGAAAAAGGCATCGCAATCGGACCGCACAATAAGGTTCCTGCATGGCATGGCACGAAAGTGCATGTTTTGCAGGAACTGTTGTGCATGCACACAGGGGGGCACATGTTATGCACCCCTGTGTGTATTCACATACGGGGGAGGGCCTCCTGTGTTTCCTCTATGAAACGGTGTACCTGGAGAAGGAACCTCCATGACATAGCTAGCGGAGAGAAAACTCATAATATGCTTGGCAGGACCGCTGCGTTGCGGCCTCTGAATGGTGGTTCCATGGGGGCGGTCCGAGGTTGGTCCGACTGCCCAACTCGTAATGGGGAAGTCAGACCGCCGGTGCGGTGGTGGCTCGATCGCCACTGCCGTGCACCCGCGAGTCTGGCAGTCCTCGGACCACCAGACTTATAATCGGGCCTTTAGTGCAGATTGTTGGAGGTGTCTCCATATGCTTTGATTGAAATGGTAGTAACAGCCTTGTATGGCTGTGTTGGGAGCAATTTTTAAAATGGTTTGAATCATGGCTTGCTCAAAGTCTATGATTATGTTTTGAGGGTAGTAGTTCTTTGTTTTGGTTTAAGAGGTTGTAGTAAGTGCTGCTTTGTTTATTTGATAGTAGGTCATATAAATAAGGGATATTTACTATGTATAGTTTATATCTGAATGAATGGCAGTGGCAGCTGGCTTTAACTTGAAGGGTGGTGAGACGGGTACGCGGGTGGAATTTGGGGGGTCGCAGGGTGGTGCAATGGAAAAAAATATATACACTTACCTTGCTGCCAGTTCCCGCGTCTCTGCTCTCCTCGTGGGACTCAAGGAACAGGAAGCCAGGAAGAACATTAAGGCTCCCCTGACCACATTGTGATTAGTAAGCACCCAGGCTCCCTGCCGAATCACAATGCTGCAATGCAGCATTGTAATTGGTTTTGAGCGTCCTGGTCTGACGCTCAAGTAGGAAATGGAGGCCTGGGCATGTACTCCATGCAGGCTGTAATGTAGCCTGCATGGAGAACAGGTAAAGTGCGTATGACTGGTTTGGGTGGCCCGAGAGGATCGACCAAACAGTCATTGCGCACTTAGGAGTGGGGAAACCACTTCTCCCTGCCCTGCTCCAAGAACAGAGCAGCACTGCCCACCAGCAAAGGAAATATAAAATGATAATAACTCAAAGTTATTATCATTTTATATTTCCTTTACTTTGCACTGCTCAAAAGCAGTGGGACGATGCTCCTTCACCATAGCGGAGGAGTTGAGCTGCCACTGGTGAATGGTTTGGGACACATTTTGAAGGTCCAATAAATCATCCATGTTTGATATTGGGTAAGTTTCAGTAAATTATTTGCTGAAGAGAATATCAGGAGTTTGTTCACATTATTTTGGTTGTCATGTAAAAGGTAAGGTGTTTCATTATGTGTCATAGTTAAATGTTCAGGTATTTGCATGCCTTTATATCTCCTAGAGGCTAGAGGAGTACCGCAGGTGGCTTTTTTAGTGCAATTAAATGTTTAATTGTGTATAGGTGGTAGTTGGCCTGAGATGTGCTCTGGAACTTTAGGCAGTGTGGGCCCGATGTAGGTCGGTCGGTAACGGCCGAAAATCGGTATTTTCGGCCGTTACCGATCGGAATAGAGACAACGGGATGTAGGAGGCCGAAATCCGGCGAAATCAGCGATTTTACCGAATCGGAAATTCCCCGAGTCGGTAGAATCCCGAATCGGAAAAAAGTAGGAATCGGAAAAATCTCCGATTCGGTAGAATACCTAATCAGAAAAAAGTAGGAATCAGAAAAATCTCCGAATCGGTAGAATACCTAATCGGAGATTTTTCCGATTCCTACTTTTTGCCGATTCGGGATTCTACCGACTCGGTGAATTTCCGAATCGGTAAAATCGCCGATTCGGTATTAATACCGAATCGATGATAATCCGATTCGATGTGAAAAGCTGAAGAATGAGATGTAGGTAAGCACTGAAATACCGAATTTGCTTCAAATTCGGTATTTCTGAGTCGGAAATTACCATGGATTGGAATCAGGTGGTAACCAGGTGCAACCTATAAAAAAGGACCCAAAATGCAGTTCTACTTGCAACATGGCAGCTTTCTATGTCATAGCAAGACGGCTACGGCTACAGCAGGAAGGAGAGAGGGAATGGCTGAGACAGGAGCAGGTGTATAGACAGCGTATCACCCTGTGCATGCTGACAGATCCAGAGATCCTACAGAGGTACAGGCTGGAGGCAGAGACCATCAGAGACCTCATTAGGGACCTCCAACCCCTGTTGCAGCACCCCACCCCAAGGGCACACGCAATCCCTGTGCAGGTGCAGGTGCTATGCTGCCTACACCTGCTGGCGTCAGGCAGCTATCAAAGTGTAGTTGCTGTGGCAGGAGGGGTGACCCAGAGCAGCCTGTCAAGGTTCTTCCACAAGTTCCTTGATGCCATGATTCAGAGGATGGACCACTACATTTCCTTCCCTTCCACCCATGCAGAACTGGCACAGACAAAAGCTGAATTCTATCAGATGGCAAGATTCCCCCACGTCATTGGCTGCATAGATGGCACACACATTCCGATTTGCCCCCCTGCTGACACGGAATACGTATACCGCAATCGGAAGTCACGGCACACCATAAATGTGCAGGTGATATGCAATGCTAAGTGTGTCATCACTGACCTGGTTGCTAAGTTTCCGGGGAGTACCCACGACTCCTATATCTTCCAGAGTAGCGGAATTTATGCACGGCTGATGGCAGGGGATTTTGGTGAAGGATACCTCCTAGGTAAGACACAGTGTCAGACCCCCATAACCAAAATAGCAGTGTGAAGTACATGTATGCATGTGAGTAATGTTACCCCTTTTTCTTGTAGGCGACAGTGCATATGCCCTACGCTCGTTCATTCTCACCCCCTACCTCAACCCCTCAACACCCAGCCAAAGGAGGTACAACCGTGCCCACAAAAGCACGAAGAATGTAGTGGAAAGGACCTTTGGCATCTGGAAGAGCAGGTTCAGATGTCTGCACAAGAGCGGAGGTGCAAGGCAATATACCCCCATCACCTGCTGCAAGATTATTGCTGTCAGTGCAATGTTGCACAACCTTGCAGTCAAGAAAGGCACTGAGGTTGAGTTATCCGACTACGAGGACCCTGATGATGACAATGCTGTGCCACTGCCACAACCTGCTGGACTCCCTGCACCAACTGACGGCAGATACAGGCGTCAGGAGATAACAGACAACTATTTCTGAGTGAGTACAGATGCACAAACAGGTCAATGTATGTTTTAAGAAATGAAATTTAATAATGTTGCATCAACGTTACTGCACTGATGTGCAACAAAAGAAAAGGTAAAGAAGAAGTGGTGAACTGTCCATTGTCCGGGTTGCCTCACCCTCACTGCCAGTCTTATTTTTTGCTGCGCTTAGCAGCCCCACTAGGATGAGCCTCACCCCCTTCAGTATGCCCAGCAGCCTCAGCTGAGCGCCTGCTGTCCCGGCGCGGCTCTGACACTGTGCTGGCCGGGCTGCTGCGGCTGCTGCTGTCCCCAGCCTCGCCCAGGACGGGATTCACAACAGTGTTGGAGATCAGTAGTGTCTCCATGGCGGTGGTAATACGGCCCATGCCCCTAGTGACCTCTGACATGTTCTGTGTGAGGCTGGCCTCCATGTTTGCCCCACGTTGGCATAGCTGGGCGGTCGCAGCTGCAAGGCGGTTGAGTGACCTGTTCTGTATACGTGCATCCCTGCGACGACATTGCTCATGGTCATCCATCCTGTTGCAGAGCTGGGTGATGGCAGTGGTCATTAGGCCAATAGATGTTGCTATCTCCTTGTTGCTGTCTACAAAGGTCTTGAAGCCCTGTGTCATTTCACCCATCTGCAGGTTGTGCAGGCGCAACTGGCGATGGCAGGCCAGGATGGATTTTGCCTGCATTCGCTGAATCTTCACCATACTGCTCTCCAGCCCTGCAAAGACGCTGCCTCCCTGTGCATGTATTGGACTGCTGGTTGCACGTGGCCTCCGTGGAATCCTGCTGCCCTGCTGTGTGTGCTGGGGTGACGCTGGTGTCACTGGGTCTTGTGCAGGAGCCTCACCCACCGCTCCCTCCATGATGATCAATGGAGCTACAATTCTCCTCCTGGCAGGGGATGTTGCAGGTGCAGGGTGGCTGTGTGGTGGTGTGATCTCCGGGGAGAATTCCAATGTGGGCGACTGAGACAGTGACAGTCGGGGGGAGTGTGGATGTGTGAGGGAATGTCCTGAGTCCTCCTCATTGCCCAGGGCACTGGTGTTGTCCTCCTCCTGTGCTGCCACACTGGTGCTTGTCACCGCCACCGCACTGGCTGTTGTTGCTGGAGCTGGTGCTGGAGCAGGTGCTGCTCCCCCGCCTGATGGTGCCCCTAGGTATAAAGAAGCATTTGTCAACTGAGTGCTAATGTGTTCCAGTCACTACTATTAAAGCATTGCACATCTCATTACAAGAACGTTGGTGCAGTATTACAGTTATTTTTCTTAAGCTTCTGCAGTGGCATTATTGGGTACTTTTACTGACTACATTTAGCAAGATGCATTGCTCATGTCTGTTGCTAGCAGTACTGGCCTGGGGTTTGGCTGTGCATTGGGTCTATAGGGGAGGTGTCTGGTATGGTGTGTCAAGTTGCGCATGCTTCTTACCTGTAGCTGTAGCTCGGGATGAGCTATCCAGGTCCCAAATTCCCACGACACTCGCCCTCTCAATAGTGGTCGCCACTAGTTCCTCCAGCTGAGTGAGGGGTGGCGCCCGGTTTGTGCCTCCTCCAGTAAGTCCAGCCTGCTTGTGCAGGTCAGCCAGTTTTCGCTTTGTCACGCCACGGATATCGTAAAACCTCTTCTTGAGGTCGTCTAGGCTCCTGTGGGTGACACCAACAGCGTTGACTTTATCCCCGATGTCTATCCAGAGCTTCCTCTTGGTGCTCTCCGGAACAGTGAGGGACAGCCTTCCATAAAGCTGCATGTGCACCCTCACCACCTCCTCCACCAAGGTTTGCAGCTCCATGGGGCTAAATTTTGTCTTCCTCTTGCGCTCTGCCTTCTGGCTCTCAGTGCTGGTTGCCATGTCTCACAGGGATCCTGCTAACACTGCTGCTCACTGTGTTTGCTCAGCTCAGGCAGCTTTCCAGAAAGGTCTGATGAGTTGCACCTGCCTGGGTTGCCACTCCCTGTGGGGGAGGGTGCTTCCAGCTCATTGGCTGATGTCTTCAGTGTCAGTCAACCTGCTCGACGAATCGGCATTCTCCGAATCGGTATTTTCCGATTCGGAATTTACTGAATATGTTCGGTAAATACCGATTCGGTATGTATTATGCGTTCCTATTGGCCTTTCGGCCCATGGGGCGTATTTCTATTTCCGATTCGGCGTTTACCGAATCGGTAGGATCCGCATTTTTATTTACCGATTCGGACGTGTCCGATCCGGCCTATACCGATTCGGTACTTGGCGAATCGGTACGTATCGACTCTCGATACCGATTGCTACCGATTCGGTATTTTTCCGACTAATTTTTCCTACATATCATTTTCCGATTTTGAAATACCGATTCGGTACGGATCGGTATTTTAAAATCGGTAAATGCGTTTTACCTACATCGGGCCCTGTATCTTTAAGGATTTTGGCTGTGGGTTTCTGGAACCTAGTGCTTGCCTTTCTTATATCCTGCAATATCTCCCTTACTTATATTTCTGTCACATTTAGGAGGTGGATGTGATCTGTTACATGAATTACATCATCTTTTGTAGTTACCATCCCATAGCATGCTTTGGAATAATATTTGGAAAATGTCCAATTTATATTTTCTGTTGATGTACATTCTTGGCAATAGGTATAGCCCCTGTGATTTAGTAACGGCTTTCTTTTCTGTGAAGTTCTATACTTTGCTGCCTCTGTCATTGTATCTGTAAGTAGTGCAAGAGTAGAAAAATGCAAAATTTAAAAAAAATTGCACATTTATTATTTACATATAAAATCATACAACTACTTATATTTTGCATACTTACATGTATGTTTTCATAATATGTTTTACACGGTTTTGCAGCTTTTCCATTGGGTTGTTCTAATGTGGAGCAGGCGCTTTCTTTACCGTGGAATGAAAACAAATGTTGCTTTCATTTTAAATGTTAATTTGGCGGTTTTCTGCGGAGGATGAGTTATTTTGTAATAATTTATGTTTACTAACTTTCTTATATTTTTAGTTAGTTTGTTGTAGTCATTTTTGTCTGGCAGTTTATCACTTTTTTCAAGTTGTAGTTTTGCATTTTTTGAAGTCTATGTAAAGAGATAGAAGTTTGAGAGTTTTTTTATGAATTATTCGTTATGTTATGTTTTTACATTTAATAACAGGTATGTTTTAGCTTAAATATAGCTTTTACTTACTTGGTTAGGTAGTTGTTGTGATGTATATATTTTTTCTTTAATGGTTTGGTGAGAGAATGTGGCAGTTTCCTCGTTTTGCAGCATATGTTGTTTTTCAAGTATTTAGTTGTTTGAATTAGTGTGCCTTTTAAATTGTTCATTTAATTGTTTTATTGGGTGGTTTACTTTTAGTTTGAATGTATTTTATCCTTTTTATCCTTATGTAGTAAGCGCTTGTTAAGGTTTTATTTTTAATGAGTGATATATAGTTTGAATATAAATTCATTTATATATCTCTTATCATATAGGCGGTTGTTTAAATGTTTGTAGTAAATGGTATATTTTTGGGGGATGGTATTGTTATGATTTTGGGTATATAATTTATTGTGGTGAATGGTAAAGATTGTGTTAATGTTATATGTTTCTATTTAATTTAAACATGTGAATGCACTGTTTTACTTCTATTTCCAAGAATTGTTTTATGTACAAAGTAATTCTTTATATTTATTAATGATTATTTAATTATTCAGGCAATAGTATTGTAGTCAATATTGTTTGAATCAATATTTTTGATATATGTTTATGTAAAGGTAGGAATATTTTTGTTTCTGCTATTTCTGTTTTTAATATAGGTTAGACTTTTTAACAATGATATTTGTGTTCTTGATTTTTGTAGTTTTACTAGTTAAGTATAGGAAAACAATATTTTTTTATTGATATTTAATTTCGGATATTTTTGTGCTTTGACATTGTATGCATCGATATTATATCAGTGATCCTATATATATATTCAATGGAAAAAAAACAAAAGTAGAAGCTTAGTTATAGTTAGGGAATCTTTTTCCCTCAACAAACCAAACTTAAACTACACAAATTTTAAAATTTCTAAAATTATAATTATAGCTTTCATTTACAATTTGTCCACTAACTTCAAATTATTATAAGTAGCACACCTCATTGCACACTCTTTTCAGCTCGCTAGCCAAAAAAACACTAACTATAACTTGCCACTCTACTATGCACTTTATTGTGACAAATTATGTCATTTGAGAAGGGTTAATTACAACAAGGGGTGGTGATGGACAGAGTCTCTGAATTAAGCAGAGTACTCTCACCCAGTCAAGAGATCAGGGCTAGATCCAACACCGTTTTTTAGCTCATTGCACCATCCCAGTTTCAGAACCTGGCTGTATGCAAATTAGTCTGTCCCTGGCCCAGTGCATCATGGGAACAGGGCAGACCAGACTACAAAAGCCAATTCTTACACTGGGAAGGAAACAAGCTTCCGGGGACCGGTTTCTGGCATTACAGCCGTCTTCGGGCCGGCTTGCTTGAATCCTGATGGTGCAATGAGCAAGGGACTCACATCTGAGTATACCCTTCCACGCTTAGGGTGGACAAAATTATTTACAACAAGGGGTGGTGATGGACAGAGTCTCTGAATTAAGCAGAGTACTCTCACCCAGTCAAGAGATCAGGGCTAGATCCAACACCGTTTTTTAGCTCATTGCACCATCCCAGTTTCAGAACCTGGCTGTATGCAAATTAGTCTGTCCCTGGCCCAGTGCATCATGGGAACAAGGCAGACCAGACTACAAAAGCCAATTCTTACACTGGGAAGGAAACAAGCTTCCGGGGACCGGTTTCTGGCATTACAGCCGTCTTCGGCCCGGCTTGCTTGAATCCTGATGGTGCAATGAGCAAGGGACTCACATCTGAGTATACCCTTCCACGCTTAGGGTGGACAAAATTATTTACAACAAGGGGTGGTGATGGACAGAGTCTCTGAATTAAGCAGAGTACTCTCACCCAGTCAAGAGATCAGGGCTAGATCCAACACCGTTTTTTAGCTCATTGCACCATCCCAGTTTCAGAACCTGGCTGTATGCAAATTAGTCTGTCCCTGGCCCAGTGCATCATGGGAACAGGGCAGACCAGACTACAAAAGCCAATTCTTACACTGGGAAGGAAACAAGCTTCCGGGGACCGGTTTCTGGCATTACAGCCGTCTTCGGCCCGGCTTGCTTGAATCCTGATGGTGCAATGAGCAAGGGACTCACATCTGAGTATACCCTTCCACGCTTAGGGTGGACAAAATTATTTACAACAAGGGGTGGTGATGGACAGAGTCTCTGAATTAAGCAGAGTACTCTCACCCAGTCAAGAGATCAGGGCTAGATCCAACACCGTTTTTTAGCTCATTGCACCATCCCAGTTTCAGAACCTGGCTGTATGCAAATTAGTCTGTCCCTGGCCCAGTGCATCATGGGAACAGGGCAGACCAGACTACAAAAGCCAATTCTTACACTGGGAAGGAAACAAGCTTCCGGGGACCGGTTTCTGGCATTACAGCCGTCTTCGGGCCGGCTTACTTGAATCCTGATGGTGCAATGAGCAAGGGACTCACATCTGAGTATACCCTTCCACGCTTAGGGTGGACAAAATTATTTACAACAAGGGGTGGTGATGGACAGAGTCTCTGAATTAAGCAGAGTACTCTCACCCAGTCAAGAGATCAGGGCTAGATCCAACACCGTTTTTTAGCTCATTGCACCATCCCAGTTTCAGAACCTGGCTGTATGCAAATTAGTCTGTCCCTGGCCCAGTGCATCATGGGAACAGGGCAGACCAGACTACAAAAGCCAATTCTTACACTGGGAAGGAAACAAGCTTCCGGGGACCGGTTTCTGGCATTACAGCCGTCTTCGGCCCGGCTTGCTTGAATCCTGATGGTGCAAAGAGCAAGGGACTCACATCTGAGTATACCCTTCCACGCTTAGGGTGGACAAAATTATTTACAACAAGGGGTGGTGATGGACAGAGTCTCTGAATTAAGCAGAGTACTCTCACCCAGTCAAGAGATCAGGGCTAGATCCAACACCGTTTTTTAGCTCATTGCACCATCCCAGTTTCAGAACCTGGCTGTATGCAAATTAGTCTGTCCCTGGCCCAGTGCATCATGGGAACAGGGCAGACCAGACTACAAAAGCCAATTCTTACACTGGGAAGGAAATAAGCTTCCGGGGACCGGTTTCTGGCATTACAGCCGTCTTCGGCTCGGCTTGCTTGAATCCTGATGGTGCAATGAGCAAGGGACTCACATCTGAGTATACCCTTCCACGCTTAGGGTGGACAAAATTATTTACAACAAGGGGTGGTGATGGACAGAGTCTCTGAATTAAGCAGAGTACTCTCACCCAGTCAAGAGATCAGGGCTAGATCCAACACCGTTTTTTAGCTCATTGCACCATCCCAGTTTCAGAACCTGGCTGTATGCAAATTAGTCTGTCCCTGGCCCAGTGCATCATGGGAACAGGGCAGACCAGACTACAAAAGCCAATTCTTACACTGGGAAGGAAACAAGCTTCCGGGGACCAGTTTCTGGCATTACAGCCGTCTTCGGGCCGGCTTGCTTGAATCCTGATGGTGCAATGAGCAAGGGACTCACATCTGAGTATACCCTTCCACGCTTAGGGTGGACAAAATTATTTACAACAAGGGGTGGTGATGGACAGAGTCTCTGAATTAAGCAGAGTACTCTCACCCAGTCAAGAGATCAGGGCTAGATCCAACACCATTTTTTAGCTCATTGCACCATCCCAGTTTCAGAACCTGGCTGTATGCAAATTAGTCTGTCCCTGGCCCAGTGCATCATGGGAACAGGGCAGACCAGACTACAAAAGCCAATTCTTACACTGGGAAGGAAACAAGCTTCCGGGGACCGGTTTCTGGCATTACAGCCGTCTTCGGCCCGGCTTGCTTGAATCCTGATGGTGCAATGAGCAAGGGACTCACATCTGAGTATACCCTTCCATGCTTAGGGTGGACAAAATTATTTACAACAAGGGGTGGTGATGGACAGAGTCTCTGAATTAAGCAGAGTACTCTCACCCAGTCAAGAGATCAAGGCTAGATCCAACACCGTTTTTTAGCTCATTGCACCATCCCAGTTTCAGAACCTGGCTGTATGCAAATTAGTCTGTCCCTGGCCCAGTGCATCATGGGAACAGGGCAGACCAGACTACAAAAGCCAATTCTTACACTGGGAAGGAAACAAGCTTCCGGGGACCGGTTTCTGGCATTACAGCCGTCTTCGGCCCGGCTTGCTTGAATCCTGATGGTGCAATGAGCAAGGGACTCACATCTGAGTATACCCTTCCACGCTTAGGGTGGACAAAATTATTTACAACAAGGGGTGGTGATGGACAGAGTCTCTGAATTAAGCAGAGTACTCTCACCCAGTCAAGAGATCAGGGCTAGATCCAACACCGTTTTTTAGCTCATTGCACCATCCCAGTTTCAGAACCTGGCTGTATGCAAATTAGTCTGTCCCTGGCCCAGTGCATCATGGGAACAGGGCAGACCAGACTACAAAAGCCAATTCTTACACTGGGAAGGAAACAAGCTTCCGGGGACCGGTTTCTGGCATTACAGCCGTCTTCGGCCCGGCTTGCTTGAATCCTGATGGTGCAATGAGCAAGGGACTCACATCTGAGTATACCCTTCCACGCTTAGGGTGGACAAAATTATTTAC
The DNA here is from genome assembly GCF_964261635.1 of Lissotriton helveticus. NCBI lineage: Eukaryota > Metazoa > Chordata > Amphibia > Caudata > Salamandridae > Lissotriton > Lissotriton helveticus. Next base: position 1,506,915,957 of record NC_136069.1, on the reverse strand, counting down.
AACAAGGGGTGGTGATGGACAGAGTCTCTGAATTAAGCAGAGTACTCTCACCCAGTCAAGAGATCAGGGCTAGATCCAACACCGTTTTTTAGCTCATTGCACCATCCCAGTTTCAGAACCTGGCTGTATGCAAATTAGTCTGTCCCTGGCCCAGTGCATCATGGGAACAGGGCAGACCAGACTACAAAAGCCAATTCTTACACTGGGAAGGAAACAAGCTTCCGGGGACCGGTTTCTGGCATTACAGCCGTCTTCGGGCCGGCTTGCTTGAATCCTGATGGTGCAATGAGCAAGGGACTCACATCTGAGTATACCCTTCCACGCTTAGGGTGGACAAAATTATTTACAACAAGGGGTGGTGATGGACAGAGTCTCTGAATTAAGCAGAGTACTCTCACCCAGTCAAGAGATCAGGGCTAGATCCAACACCGTTTTTTAGCTCATTGCACCATCCCAGTTTCAGAACCTGGCTGTATGCAAATTACTCTGTCCCTGGCCCAGTGCATCATGGGAACAGGGCAGACCAGACTACAAAAGCCAATTCTTACACTGGGAAGGAAACAAGCTTCCGGGGACCGGTTTCTGGCATTACAGCCGTCTTCGGCCCGGCTTGCTTGAATCCTGATGGTGCAATGAGCAAGGGACTCACATCTGAGTATACCCTTCCACGCTTAGGGTGGACAAAATTATTTACAACAAGGGGTGGTGATGGACAGAGTCTCTGAATTAAGCAGAGTACTCTCACCCAGTCAAGAGATCAGGGCTAGATCCAACACCGTTTTTTAGCTCATTGCACCATCCCAGTTTCAGAACCTGGCTGTATGCAAATTAGTCTGTCCCTGGCCCAGTGCATCATGGGAACAGGGCAGACCAGACTACAAAAGCCAATTCTTACACTGGGAAGGAAACAAGCTTCCGGGGACCGGTTTCTGGCATTACAGCCGTCTTCGGCCCGGCTTGCTTGAATCCTGATGGTGCAATGAGCAAGGGACTCACATCTGAGTATACCATTCCACGCTTAGGGTGGACAAAATTATTTACAACAAGGGGTGGTGATGGACAGAGTCTCTGAATTAAGCAGAGTACTCTCACCCAGTCAAGAGATCAGGGCTAGATCCAACACCGTTTTTTAGCTCATTGCACCATCCCAGTTTCAGAACCTGGCTGTATGCAAATTAGTCTGTCCCTGGCCCAGTGCATCATGGGAACAGGGCAGACCAGACTACAAAAGCCAATTCTTACACTGGGAAGGAAACAAGCTTCCGGGGACCGGTTTCTGGCATTACAGCCGTCTTCGGCTCGGCTTGCTTGAATCCTGATGGTGCAATGAGCAAGGGACTCACATCTGAGTATACCCTTCCACGCTTAGGGTGGACAAAATTATTTACAACAAGGGGTGGTGATGGACAGAGTCTCTGAATTAAGCAGAGTACTCTCACCCAGTCAAGAGATCAGGGCTAGATCCAACACCGTTTTTTAGCTCATTGCACCATCCCAGTTTCAGAACCTGGCTGTATGCAAATTAGTCTGTCCCTGGCCCAGTGCATCATGGGAACAGGGCAGACCAGACTACAAAAGCCAATTCTTACACTGGGAAGGAAACAAGCTTCCGGGGACCAGTTTCTGGCATTACAGCCATCTTCGGCCCGGCTTGCTTGAATCCTGATGGTGCAATGAGCAAGGGACTCACATCTGAGTATACCCTTCCACGCTTAGGGTGGACAAAATTATTTACAACAAGGGGTGGTGATGGACAGAGTCTCTGAATTAAGCAGAGTACTCTCACCCAGTCAAGAGATCAGGGCTAGATCCAACACCGTTTTTTAGCTCATTGCACCATCCCAGTTTCAGAACCTGGCTGTATGCAAATTAGTCTGTCCCTGGCCCAGTGCATCATGGGAACAGGGCAGACCAGACTACAAAAGCCAATTCTTACACTGGGAAGGAAACAAGCTTCCGGGGACCGGTTTCTGGCATTACAGCCGTCTTCGGCCCGGCTTGCTTGAATCCTGATGGTGCAATGAGCAAGGGACTCACATCTGAGTATACCCTTCCACGCTTAGGGTGGACAAAATTATTTACAACAAGGGGTGGTGATGGACAGAGTCTCTGAATTAAGCAGAGTACTCTCACCCAGTCAAGAGATCAGGGCTAGATCCAACACCGTTTTTTAGCTCATTGCACCATCCCAGTTTCAGAACCTGGCTGTATGCAAATTAGTCTGTCCCTGGCCCAGTGCATCATGGGAACAGGGCAGACCAGACTACAAAAGCCAATTCTTACACTGGGAAGGAAACAAGCTTCCGGGGACCGGTTTCTGGCATTACAGCCGTCTTCGGCCCGGCTTGCTTGAATCCTGATGGTGCAATGAGCAAGGGACTCACATCTGAGTATACCCTTCCACGCTTAGGGTGGACAAAATTATTTACAACAAGGGGTGGTGATGGACAGAGTCTCTGAATTAAGCAGAGTACTCTCACCCAGTCAAGAGATCAGGGCTAGATCCAACACCGTTTTTTAGCTCATTGCACCATCCCAGTTTCAGAACCTGGCTGTATGCAAATTAGTCTGTCCCTGGCCCAGTGCATCATGGGAACAGGGCAGACCAGACTACAAAAGCCAATTCTTACACTGGGAAGGAAACAAGCTTCCGGGGACCGGTTTCTGGCATTACAGCCGTCTTCGGCCCGGCTTGCTTGAATCCTGATGGTGCAATGAGCAAGGGACTCACATCTGAGTATACCCTTCTACGCTTAGGGTGGACAAAATTATTTACAACAAGGGGTGGTGATGGACAGAGTCTCTGAATTAAGCAGAGTACTCTCACCCAGTCAAGAGATCAGGGCTAGATCCAACACCGTTTTTTAGCTCATTGCACCATCCCAGTTTCAGAACCTGGCTGTATGCAAATTAGTCTGTCCCTGGCCCAGTGCATCATGGGAACAGGGCAGACCAGACTACAAAAGCTAATTCTTACACTGGGAAGGAAACAAGCTTCCGGGGACCGGTTTCTGGCATTACAGCCGTCTTCGGCCCGGCTTGCTTGAATCCTGATGGTGCAATGAGCAAGGGACTCACATCTGAGTATACCCTTCCACGCTTAGGGTGGACAAAATTATTTACAACAAGGGGTGGTGATGGACAGAGTCTCTGAATTAAGCAGAGTACTCTCACCCAGTCAAGAGATCAGGGCTAGATCCAACACCGTTTTTTAGCTCATTGCACCATCCCAGTTTCAGAACCTGGCTGTATGCAAATTAGTCTGTCCCTGGCCCAGTGCATCATGGGAACAGGGCAGACCAGACTACAAAAGCCAATTCTTACACTGGGAAGGAAACAAGCTTCCGGGGACCGGTTTCTGGCATTACAGCCGTCTTCGGCCCGGCTTGCTTGAATCCTGATGGTGCAATGAGCAAGGGACTCACATCTGAGTATACCCTTCCACGCTTAGGGTGGACAAAATTATTTACAACAAGGGGTGGTGATGGACAGAGTCTCTGAATTAAGCAGAGTACTCTCACCCAGTCAAGAGATCAGGGCTAGATCCAACACCGTTTTTTAGCTCATTGCACCATCCCAGTTTCAGAACCTGGCTGTATGCAAATTAGTCTGTCCCTGGCCCAGTGCATCATGGGAACAGGGCAGACCAGACTACAAAAGCCAATTCTTACACTGGGAAGGAAACAAGCTTCCGGGGACCGGTTTCTGGCATTACAGCCGTCTTCGGCCCGGCTTGCTTGAATCCTGATGGTGCAATGAGCAAGGGACTCACATCTGAGTATACCCTTCTACGCTTAGGGTGGACAAAATTATTTACAACAAGGGGTGGTGATGGACAGAGTCTCTGAATTAAGCAGAGTACTCTCACCCAGTCAAGAGATCAGGGCTAGATCCAACACCGTTTTTTAGCTCATTGCACCATCCCAGTTTCAGAACCTGGCTGTATGCAAATTAGTCTGTCCCTGGCCCAGTGCATCATGGGAACAGGGCAGACCAGACTACAAAAGCTAATTCTTACACTGGGAAGGAAACAAGCTTCCGGGGACCGGTTTCTGGCATTACAGCCGTCTTCGGCCCGGCTTGCTTGAATCCTGATGGTGCAATGAGCAAGGGACTCACATCTGAGTATACCCTTCCACGCTTAGGGTGGACAAAATTATTTACAACAAGGGGTGGTGATGGACAGAGTCTCTGAATTAAGCAGAGTACTCTCACCCAGTCAAGAGATCAGGGCTAGATCCAACACCGTTTTTTAGCTCATTGCACCATCCCAGTTTCAGAACCTGGCTGTATGCAAATTAGTCTGTCCCTAGCCCAGTGCATCATGGGAACAGGGCAGACCAGACTACAAAAGCCAATTCTTACACTGGGAAGGAAACAAGCTTCCGGGGACCGGTTTCTGGCATTACAGCCGTCTTCGGCCCGGCTTGCTTGAATCCTGATGGTGCAATGAGCAAGGGACTCACATCTGAGTATACCCTTCCACGCTTAGGGTGGACAAAATTATTTACAACAAGGGGTGGTGATGGACGGGTTGTCATAAATGCTATGATTTCAATTGCTATAAGTGATGTAGTATGCTGGGGTCTAACCAGTCATTGGAAGAGGAATGAGTTATAGTTAATGTAGTGCGGAGAGTGAAGTGACAAATCTGTGTTCAGAGTTCTGCGACTTATAGTAATTTGAAGGTGGTGCGTAAATTAAATCAAACCATACACTGCTCCAAATATACAATGGGGTTGGGCAGTGCATGGCAGGTGCAAGTTATGATTAGCTCTGTAAACTAAAACTGATGAATTTTTTTTATTGCTGTTTAAACATCAGTTTTGATCTTATTTCAACACCCAACTATAACATTACTTTAACCTTTATTCAGTGAATATCAGGGGCATTTTGAACGCAAACTAAGTTATTATTATCATACCTAACTATAACATCACCATAACCTTTATTTGTTCTGTGAATTGCAGTTTTTTTAATCATATTCAGCCAGTACCACTGACTGTGCATGGCATTTGGCCTCAAGACAACACACCAGCTCACACCATTTGGTTCTGTGCAGCAGGGGAGTTATATATCTCTATATATATATATATATATATATATATATATATATATATATATATATATATATATATATATATATATATATATTCACTGAAAAAAACACAGGTTACAGGGACGTTATAGTTAGCAAATAGAATGTAAAAAATAATAAATATTGACTGAAAAAAACTAAGTTTACAAGGATGTTACACTTGGGTTCAGATTTTACACACACAAAACAATAGAAATTCTGCAGTTAAATTTACCTGAGCTAACTATAACGTACACCCCTGCAATCCAGTACTTATGACCTCACATGTTACATCACTCATGACACAGGCAGTGACATCACTGATGTCATCTCAAATGACATCACTGATGACACCATCCAGCAAAGTAAACTGCAATATACCTCATAAAATATTTTAAAAATAAGAAGACACAGATGAGAGACTTACAGCAGACAGCTCACTGTAACCTTATCAACAACCACACCCACTTATCACCTAAGCACCTAAGAGACACTTCTCAGCAGATAGTCCCATCTCTTCTGAACTACTATTCTAAAGACTAATGACGAAAGTAAAACATCGAATTGTTTAGGCTAGTCTATTCCAAACCACAATAACCCTATTCGTAAACCTGGAAAGTGGTTTTAGTGCAAATGTCAGATTTACACAAAGCACTACAACATACAACCAGTAGAGAGGTCTTAGCGGATAGGCCACTGTGTGACAAACTACTAGAAAAATTATTCTTCATCCTGGAGAAAGGTGTCGGCAGAGAGGGTAGTCTGTTGTAATTGTCTACTACACTGAGCCATCACCCTAGACAAAGCAAACAGATGAGTTTATTGCACTCACCTACTACAGCCATTCATCACAAAGGAGAGAGGTCTATGGAAACTGGTCGGTATGTCATAAAACAGAACTATGCTCACCCACCACTGTGGAGTGAAGTCTCAATGAACAGCTTACACTGTCGCAAAGCACTACCATACATTGTAGTATAGTTTAGGACCTCTTTTTGCGGGCATGTTATGTTAGCATGGCTTGTTGAAAGTTTAAATTCCATTTTACCTTTTGCTGCTTTTTGCACACAACACTGCTTAGCTGTTTTTGCAAGCTAGCTTTCACGAAGGTCTATACATGAGAAAAGGTTTGTTTTTCGACATCTCTAGACATACATCGCGCCCCGAGTCTGTACAGTGAGAGCTGAGCCGTCAAGGTTATCATTACATTTGAGCCTGTTTATCGGCATGTCCGTGTAACACATTCTAGACACAACATTTTGGCAGCTGCGAGCCAAGCAAGATTCTGGCGCCTTTATCATAGCACCCATGCCATAATTTCACACACTTAGAATATTCTATGGATGCAGAGAGCCTTGCTGATCCAAATGTAATTTACACTTACTGAGCGGAAAGGTAATGGGGTCCCCCAAAACAAGCTCAAGAGACCTTCTTGGGCGGAAAAGACGCCAGGGCTATTCTTGTAGCCCATAGCCAAATGAAGGAATTGGCGCTGTTTGCCACCACTTGTAAAAGCCGTCCATTGACTACTAAGAGAGGACAGATTGTGGGAAAAAAAAAACATTGTATATGTCAAGTGCGGTTTTAAACCTTTTACACACAAGACCATCCACAAGAGCAGAACTGTGAGTATTCTGCACAGCGAACGTACGAAAATGTGAGTTTAAGTGGTGCTAATCCAACACCAAACGGTACGAGCCATCTGGCTTGGTCACAGTAAAAAGTGGGTTATTCATCGGAGACACATACATTTCAAAAACACCTTGATATTCCAATTGTTCAAAGATTTCCATAATGAAAGCTTTCGCTTCTCATCGCATGGGGTATTGAGGTTGAGGCTGTGGCATCAATCGCAAGGGAATCTCATGTCGTGGGCAAAGTTTATCCCAACCACAGTGAGTACGGTGCAAGCGCCTTAGCCCAATCTTCTGCAAACTGCGGAGCCTGCTCCTTTGGCACCGTGTGCGCGAAAGCAGGGAGGATCATTCCCTCCCCTTGTGGAGTAGCTAAGATAAAAGGTGGGGGCCAATCGACCTCCGCCAACAAAATATCATAGGTAGTACTTAGATTTCCCCCCCAAAAAACCTTTATGGTACGTTCTATGTCACCTTCAATTATGAGGACAATTTCATAAAGTCTATCAGGGGGAGCCACTCAAGTGTCAGCTGTCTTAACTACGACGAAGGTGTCAGTCGCTGTCACCTTCAGTAGTGGACGCAACGCCTCTCGAATGATGGTAATCTCCGCTGCGCTGTCCAGCAGCGTCAGCGCCCATGTCAGATCCGAAGCTGCGTTCTCACTATCTGTGGCATATCTCGCTGTTACCGCAGCAACTTTCTTCTTCTGAAACTGGGGTCTTTGACGCAGTGTCTCGTCCTGCTTGCCTTTTCCGTCAGTCTTTCAAGGCTGCTCACAGCTCTGTTTGGCACCTTGACCTCTGCTGCCGCCTCCTCCACCGGTGGCTGTGACCGATGTTTCCTGCAAAGAGCGAGGAGAACGTTGTTCAGGAACCTGAAACCTATCAGGCGACTTAATAGTACTGCGGTCGCGCAACTCATATGTACGGTCAACAGGGGCAGGTGTAGGTGAAGCGGGACGGGACCCCTGTTTCTGCTGCTTCCCCTGTTTTTTGTTCTTACTCCAATTTTATTTCTGAACTTTCGGGCGGTCATCTTTATCAGATGATGCTTGCTGAGTTTGCTGTTGTTTTTCCTTCTTAGCGAAAGGCTTAACACCCAAACTATTACGGCCAACGGTATTATAAGCCTCCGTAATCATTTTCGGTAACTGACGGGGTTTGTCGGCGTCGGGGACTTCTCGTAGAGCATTAGAGACCTGGAAACTTACCGCATCCCCCTTGACATTTGCAAGGACGAGATCGCGTATCATATCAAACGCTCCCACAAGTCGCATTCTCAACTCCACAGCCGCCTCTGGTCCGTGTTCATCCTGAACACGTTTGATCACAGAGGGCAGGACAGTCATTGACGGGGGGCCAAAGCACCTAGTGTAGACCGCCACAAAAATCACCCCCCAAGTTGTACATTGATTTACGTCAGGCACTAAGTCTTTCTGCAAACTAACTGTGAGGATCCTGTGTTTCTCCACAGTGCTAGTATTCGGGAATACTACTTCCAGTTGGTTAAATTTCTCGGCAAGCCAAAAAGGCATCTCCTACTTAGCCTGGCGACGCTTGCCCATGACCTCATTAACCATGATGGGACTAAGCTTTAGCCCGCCTCCGCCAACTGGATGCGCCGCACCACCCGGGGCTCCACCCGGGAGGTTGCTGGTAATGTAACCAGACCCCTAATAACTGACACTGCAGAGGCATATAGGGGTCTGAGTTGCTGAGCTGCTAACGCACCCACCTGAGGATGCGGGGTGTAAGCAGCTAAAACAGGCCAAGTAGTGCCTGGGATTGACAACGACCCTTGTCTGACCGCTGTTATAATGTGTGGGAGGGCGCCATTAAAACAAACGGCATGCTGCCAAGCAGAAATAGGAATTTCCACTGTCCGATATGGAGCATACACAGCAGGAGCATCAGCAGGGGTGGAAGTGTGAAATACACCAGTACCAGCATCTACCGCGGGAAACGTAACCCATGAGTAAAACAACTCAAACGGCTATGCCGCGTCAGCTGAGACTACAAATACAACTGCATGTCCCTCTAAAGAAACAAGGTATTCCTGCAAGTGATTCCGTACAGCCACACGACTGTGTGCTGGGATAACTACCGCAGCCATATCGAAACAGTAATAAAGAAGTGCAATGCAATACAAAAAGGCAGAACTGGGTAGTAATTCAAATAGAAAACCGTTTTAAATTTATCAAACTTGAAGTGACCTATGTAACTATAGGTAGGTTTTACCCGTCACTACCGTCAACCGGAAACAATAGTGAGGGGGTCGTAGACTGATACAAGCACTACTCAAGTGTCTCACAATAAGACTACACTTGAAGGTCTCTATATCACCTGTTTGCACTATCATTGTAATATGATTCCTCCTTTTGTATTTTATGGAGTTGTAACCAAGCTGACCATATTAATTTTAATCATATTTCTTCTTATGTTGACTAAAATACTGCGTTTGAGATCACGTTGTTAAAATATATATTTTAACCTTGCCGTGTCTCTTTTTTACTCCTGTTGTGGACTGGTATGAGAGTATAACAAAAGAGTGTTCTCACTTCGCACCATTCCTGAGATGGTCCTAAATCGCATGTTCTAGGTTGTCTAATCATTGGTTTTTTGCTAAAGGATGAAGAGCTAATGTGACACTGATTGCTAGCTGGTTGTGGTTCCTAGGTACTGAAGTGAGTTTCTGGTACACCACAATTCACTAATGTCCTAGGTCTCTGTGCACAGTTCTGTGTATGAGCAGAAATCCTTGCAACAACATTAGCAGAGGACATGTGATAGTGTAGAGGATAGTTCACTGATAAACAGCCCACCCGCTTTAAAAATGAGATTATAGATCAGATGACAAATCTTACAAATAGTATCACTTATTAGTAGTACAGAAAGAATAGTAATTTAACTTATGCAGTAGCTTAGCATATATCTCTAAGTCTCAGACATTGTTACGAAACACACTCATTGGATGATGTCATCAGTGATGTAATTAGTGAGGTCACTGACCATATTATGAGTGATGTAATATGTGTTGTCATAAGCAGTGCATTGCGTGGCATAAGTTATAGTTAGCTCAGATACTTATAAGTGCTGAATTTCTATGGTTTTGTGTGTGTAAAATCTGACCCTAAATATAACGTCCCTGTAACCTTAATTTTTTTAAGAATTATTTTAATCCTATTTCCTAACTATAATGTCCTTGTAACCTTTGTTTTTTCCAGTGAATTTCAACATTTAAAAAAATAATATTTCTCAACTATAACGTCCATTTAACCTTTGGTTTTTCTAGCGAATTTAACAGTTTTTTTCATATAAATTGAATACAATTTCATCTTTAAGTCCAATTTAGTAATACAAATGTTTGAACCTCTATCAATACACTTTGTTCTCACATTTGTTTTTATGATACATTTTAAAAGTAACAATTCACAATTCAAAGTATTATAAGTCATGTAGTGTTTTACTAAATGCAATAAAACAGGTTACCTCTTTTTAAATCATTCTATGGATCTGTGGATCAGACGCAAATTTGAAGACCGTACGGGTACTCTATGGTTACTAGTTACTCTCGAAGAAATCACAGTGGATCGACACATTTGTCAAACCATTTAAAAAATATATATAAATATTATATGCAGCCCTCTCCAATTTTAACATTAACATCAGAGAAAACATATGCAGGATTACACCAAATTTGGCAAAAAATGTAGCTTTTCATCAAGAAAGCATGATTTTTGTTATTTGATGTAAATCCGTTCAGTAGTTTTTGAGATATTAAAGGAAATCCAAATGTGTATATCTAGGGGCGTGAAGCCTTCGTGAATAATAATGAGTTTATGTAGAGATCTACAGAGCTCTGATTGACTGCCAACAGTTCAACCAGGAAGTGTTGGAAACCATTTTGGGACTTGGCCTTAACCGAGTCCTACAAAAGAATGCCAAAAAAAAAGAAAAAGGGGGCAGGGTACAAATACCCAAGCCACGTAGCCTTCCTCCAAGGGAATAACTTGTTCTTGTTTGATGATATATGGTACAGACAATTGGTCGGGAGTGCAATGGTCAGTTAGTTTGCTCCAAGCTATGCCAGGATTTTCATGGGTTGGGGGAAGAACAGCATGGGTAGACAAAAGGTAATAAGGAACGGACCAAACAGATAGCTTTTTGGACCTGTTACATAGATGGTCTCTTTGTTATCTGGGATGGTCCTAAACACAAATGACAGGAATTGCTAACACACATTTCCAAAAATGATCTTAATCTTACATTCACTCACAAAATACATAAAACAGAGATCGATTACCCGGATGTGTGAGTTGGGATTGTGGATGGGTCCCTAAAAACCAGCCTACTAAACAAAAGTACTGCTGGGAATAGTATCCTACATGCTCACAACCACTGCCCCAATAAGCTTAAATGGAGAATTGCTTTTGGGGAGTTTTTAAGGACAAAACATAACTGCAGCACACAAAAGACATTTGAAGCAGAAAAAGGATAAATGACCAACAGATTTAGTGCTAGATATACATTTTGAAGGTTCTTAGAACAGCCAGTGAGAAGGGAACAAGTTTGTCTAGGGACAGCCTTCTCCCAAACAAATGCAAGATGAAGAGCAATCACAACAAAGTGAGACTCATCACCACATACAATAGGGAATCTTCCACTGTCAAACATATGCTCACTATACATGGGAATATGGTGAAATCAGATGCTGTAATTGGAGACCAAATGGCACCTTACCACCTTGTGACATACAGAAAATCCAGATCCATCAGAGATATACTGGTACACAGCTACTAGGGTAGACAGGGCAAGAAGGGAGGTTGATTGAAGAAGCAACATGGTTTTTACAATTGTGGTAAGTGCAAAGCATGCAAAGGAAGCAAAACATCTAAAACATATAGGCAACCAACAGGGAGAACAGTCAACATCAACAAATTTATCACTTGCAGTAGTGATTATTGTGTGTATGTTCTGACATGCCCATGTGGTCGCCTGTACATTGGTAGTGCAATCTTCACTGTGAAGAATAGGTTACTGAAACACCTCAAGGCAATAAAGAATTGCAATCTGAATTACCCTATAGCCAGACACTAGTCCAAAGAACATGATCAAAACCCTGGCACTGTGTCCTTTTTTGAGATTGACAGGATTGCCACAACCTCCAAGGTGGGAGCAGAGAGAAGACGAGTAGACTCCTAGAGTCGGAGTAAATCATTCTCCTCAATAGCACGTGTCCTGGAGGGTTGAAAGTGGATGAGGAACTCTATGTGCACATTGAATGAGTACTAAGGGCCATCCCACTCCCGCACCACCAAACTTGACCACTGCCTGCCCACCAGATTACGAGTTTTCTCGTAGTCTGGTGGGCTGTCCTTTGGCGTTTCAAAAAGGAACCACCACAATGAGAATGTAAATGCCTGTTCCTAAATACCATGGACTGTGAGGTCTATGCCGTACAGGAAAGGGGGGTGCAGGCACACAGGGGGGCACAACATGTGCCCCGCTTTATGCATCCCATGGACCTGCGGCACCTGGGGGCCCGTGAGGGCCTTCTTTGGTTCCTCACCGACAACTTTGCCAATGTGGTTATGGTCGCAGTGAGGAAACTTGTAATATACTTGGCGGTGCCACAGCAGCACTGCCAACCATATTGCAGCCTCATGACCACGGCGCCACTGCCAGGGATACCAGATCTGTGGCTGCTGCGGCGGTCCTCTCACAGTCCGACCGCTGTACTCATAATACGGCAATCGGACCTCTGTGTTGGTAATCAGGCCCTAAATTTGTATACTCTATGACTGAGAGTTATCTCTTACTTTGTTTTTCGTAAGATTTTGTCTTAAGACTTTTTCTTATGGTTTTCTTTTATGACTTTTCTTTATGCTTTTTCTTTTGCTCTGTTTCCTATTTATCTTCTTTTGCCTTGTTATGCCATTACCCTCCACAAATGATGTATTTTGTCTTGAGAGGGTCTGTGGGGAAGTTACATTGTGGATGTATCAAGCAGAAGTTTCTTGATTGACTATAATTCTCTGCAATTTTCATTTATGTTTCTTGTTTCTTTGCTGCTGTCCTCAAAAAATCATGTGATTTGTTAATACTTACAAAGGTTTTGAATATCATCTTTGAATGAGATTGAGATATTTCTCAAATATAGCAATTTTTGTTGAACAGTGATTCTTTACTACATGTGTATTTTTATGAGTTTGATTTGGAGGATAGAAGTGTTTACATTTTTTGACTGGTGCTTCGATATAAAATATAGGGATGATTGTCTTCTTGCCAGCGACAAATAATATTGGGTGCTTTAAAATACAGTACATTATAATATAGTGCTTTAATTTATATTTCTTAGTTCACTCGATTAGGTTGCTTTGTTCATTGATTTTTTTAAGGTTAACACGAAACTTAAAAAACATTCTACCTTGATTAAGGCCACTAAGCCTAGAATTTCATTTAATTTCTTTTCATTGCAATTTAATAATGGTTCATTATCGTATGTATTTATTTGTTTTGTTTAGTAACTAAAAGACAATTTGGCCGCAATTTGGGTTAAAATGTAAAAGCACCTTAATGGTGCAGACTTTTTTGAAGTCTGTATGCCCTGAATGATATAACGGAATGCATCAAATTTTTTATTACGCAAATATTTGTAAGATGTATCACTGCTCCCTAACATAATTCCGCTTTTTGATTATGTAATGAATTTGACTTATGTATCAAAGATAGAAAAACAGACATTTGAGGTGAGCAGGTCTAGAGTGTCGCTGGTGGTGAGAGTGCTCTAACAGGAGCTGCTTTCCACCTACATTTGAGAACTACCCAGAGTTCTCTCCTTCTTTTTTGCATAATGTATGCGTCACTCTATGCCTGAAAGGGTTTTGTTTTGATATATATATATATATATATATATATATATATATATATATATATATATATATATATTGCTTTGTCTCTTCTCACCACAATTTACCATGGATGAAGTCACGGCACAGCAACAGGTCAGTTCACAGATATTTTATTTACACACCATGTGCAAAATAACGTACATCAAATAATGGACGGCCTACGCGTTTCAGCTACTCCTAGCCTTCTACTGGACCACAGAGTCCTCGAGTCTAGACCTCATTTTTAAAGTGCTCAGTGTAAGTACCCTTTACCCTTTCCATGGTCATCTAGACCAACAACCCTGCATAGTTCAAGTCGGCATACTAAAGCAGCCATTTTACCTTCTAGCATTTACGTAAAGTACTCTATTTGTTCAAACCCAATCTAAACCAAATTATAATATGTACATATTGACATTTTTACAATTTTACAATGTTTACATCCCTAATTCTATTTGCAATTGTGGTTACATTGTAGTTAAGGAACACATTGTTACTCGACTATATTCAGTGAAGTACTCTATTGAATCCACAATCTCGGACATAGTTATATTTCAACATACTTTTAAAGCCAATTTCTAGTTCCGCTGGTATATATGTACAGTATTTACATATTGATGATTACAATTTGTTCAATTTTCCATAATTATGTACATATTCCTTAGTTGCTAGTTTTTATGGCAGTATTTGATTGGGTGGCGGAAATGAACATTCAAGATTTATGTAAAGTACAAGTTCTATATCCACTTTGTTCATGTCCCAAGTACCCATTCATTCTATGTTGTTCCATTATTGTTCGTTTCCTCTGTAACAATGATTTATAGTAATTCCGTACAAACTCTGGGATGCTATAATATTTTGGTTTATGGGTTTTGGCTAATGCGTTATGTTCAATTTCAAATTTCCTCACATCTATTTACATTATTTGTACCGTTCTTACACTTCTCTGTTTTGTGAATTAGATTTCTCGTTTTCTCTCCCATTTCCTCTTACAGATGTACAAACAGTTCGGCATCTAAATTATGTCCAAATGGGACCTCAGTTCCCATGCCTAATATCATTCTGGATTCCAGCTTTTGAAGTTGAAGAGTTCGATCTCCACCTCTCTCCGAGATTTTACTTAATTTGATTCCTGAATATTTCAATAAGGCAGGGTTGCTCTGATGGTGTTTGGCAAAATGTGTGGCCATCGGGTAGCTAGGGTCTTAGTTCTTAATTGCCCTTAAGTGTTGTAATATTCTTAATTTCAACTTGTTGATCGTGCTCCCGATATAAGATTTGTCACAGGGGCATTGTAATCTGTAGACCACACATTTGGATTCACATGTAATGTGGTCCCTTATTTTCTCTTTTTTGCCGTTTTGAAGTTTGTACTCCTTGATGTTCACGCCATGTTCACAGGCTTTGCACTTGTAGAACTTCCAAAACCCAGGAGCAGTTAACCAAGTTTGTTTATCCGGTTCTCTTAACTCAAGGTGACTTTGTGTTAAGATATCTCTTAGAGATGAAGTTTTCCGGATGGCAATACTTGGAAAAGTTGTTAGGTTATTTTTCAAAGTTTCATCCAGGAGCAAGATTTTCCAATGTTTTTGCAAAGCCCTTTTCATTTCATTACTTTGGTTATCAAAATCCATGATTAATCTTTTCACTTCATTCTCATGATTACTTCCCATGTCTATGATGTTTTCAGACCTTTGATTTTTCGGTACAAGCAAATCCACTCTATTTTTTGTTGTCATTCTTGATTTTGCGGAGGATATTACTTCTTCAGGGTATCCCCTCTCAAGAAATCGAAGACTCATTTTGTTTATTTCCTCTTCTAGATCCATTTGTTCAGAGCAGTTTCTTTTCGCTCGAAGCATTTGGCCATATGGAATGCTCCATTTTAATTTCACAGGATGTCCACTATTCGCGTGGAGGATGCTGTTGCACGATGTTGGTTTCCTGTGAATCTTGGAGCACAGTTTGTTGTTTTTTACGAATATCTCTACATCTAGAAAGATGAGTTTTGTGGAACTGATGCTTGAGGTGAAGTGTAGATTATAATCATTTACTTCCAGGGATTCAATAAATAGTTCTAGTGAGCTGTTGTCTCCTTCCCATATGATGAACAAGTCATCAATAAAACGACACCAAAGTTTTATTCTGGATCCGCCTCTGTTTTCTTCTTCTTTCTTCACCACCTCACTTTCCCACGCCCCCATTAGGAGGTTCGCATAGGTGGGCGCAAATGATGTCCCCATTGCGGTCCCCTGCTTTTGGAGATACATTTTCCCCAAAAACAGGAAAGCATTGTGTGTTAGACAGTAGTGAAGCATGTCCAATAGCATTGCTGTATGTTCCAACAGACTCACTGAGCGTGCTCCTACTACATTCCTTACAGTTTTTACACCATCCTCATGGCGTATTGAGGTGTAAAGGGAGGCAACATCTATGGTTGCCATGAGGTGAGTTGGTTTCCATTCACTCTCAGAGATCCTTTTTAGGAAATCCATTGTGTCCCTTAGAAAAGAAGGTAGTGCTGTCACATAGTTCATTAAAAATATGTCTATGAATCTGGATGTTGATTCTAGCAATGACCCTATGGAGCTCACAATTGGTCTTCCTGGAGGTCGTATGAGGGATTTATGCACTTTAGGTAAAAAGTATATCGTGGCAACAATTGGGTTCTCTGTCTTGAGATAGCAATATTCATCAACATCGATTAGGCCCCTATCTTTCCAACCTAATAACAAAGAGTGGTATTCATTAGTCCATTCTTCCATTGGACTTTTTGTTAGTTGTTCATAATGTTCTTGGTTGTCGAGTTGCCTATTAGCCTCCTCAATGTAAGTTGATACATCTTGTACCACTAGGTTGCCACCTTTATCAGATGATTTGATTATTATTGTTGCATCGTCTTTTAATTCGGACATGGCTATATATTCTTGTGGTGAAAGATTTTGTTTCTTTTTCACAGTCTTGGCCGATTTATCCGCGATCTTCGTTATTTCTTCTACCATTAGTTCATGAAACAAATCCACCTTGTTGCCCGGTGGAAGTTGTGGACAGAATCTTGAACTTCTTTTTAAACCACTGTCGCCTCCTGAATTTGTAGGTATTCCCAGTGTGTCACAGAACTCAATCTCCATTTGTGGTGATATTGTGTTATCTTTTTGACTTGCTGAAGGAGTTTCTTTAATCGATGTTAAAGTTATCATAGCTGGTAGGTCCTTTTGTGTGACAGTGGACATTATTGCTTTTGTCTTGGGGGTATGTGTTTTTCTAGGATCTTTTTCAGCAAAGTATTTCTTCAATTTCACTTTGTGGCAAAATTTGTATAGGTCAATGCGTGCGTTTGGTACATTCATGTTTTTCGTAGGGCAATATGAAAGGCCTCTGTTCAAAAGTTTTAGTTGTTTATCTGATAATTTCCTGCTGATAAATTTATAACTATATTATCAGATATCATCATTTTCTTCATTGCTACTTTTGCTTTCCTTTGCCTCTTTTTGGTTTGGTTTCTTTTTCCACCCCTTCTGGTTTTTGGTTTGTCGGGGGTTTCTTTGGTGGTCTTTGTTCCCTTCCCCACGCATTGAGTCTGCCTCTCCCTCTCTGTCGCGTGACCATGTGTGCCAACTGTATTTCCCCCCGAAAATCCAGTGGTGTATTGATAGATTCTCCTTCAATAGAGCTCACTTCAGAGCTATCCACCTCTTCTGTTGGTTCAGTGACTGTGTCAGTATTCTTGTCCATTGCCACATGACTCCTCATAGTGTCGTACTTACGTGCGAATGTGTATATTCGGCAATTTGTGTAATCCAACCTATCTCTGGTAAATTTGTTGGCCGTACGTTTTTCTACCTCCATTTCATGTTTAGTTACCTTTTTTTCCATATTCTCAATGATTTCCTTGTTTTCTCCTGATGTGGGGATATCCGCGAGTTCCGTTTCTAATGCCGTTATTATGCTTGTGATCTTTTCAAGTTTTCTTTCAGCATGGATGATCAAAGTTCTTATCAATTTAAAGGAACATTCATTTGTATCGGTTTACCATAGTTTGATTAGATCCATATCTAGGTCGTTCAGAGTTGGCATTATAAGGATTCTCAATCCTCGTGGAATTCTCTTGTATTCGATATATTTTTCAAGAGTGGTCTTCTCCCACCATTTATTAACTTCTTGAATACGCTGTTGTTGCAACTCTCTTACTATGGTTAAAACCGTTCTGTCCTTTACTGTCTCTCCCCCATTTCCTTTAGATCATGTGCTTGTAGTGGGTGGATTGTCATCATTTAACAACTCGCTCGCCCTCATTTGGCGATTTCTGGACTTGTCTGCCATTTTTTACTGTGCAGGGTTGGCTTTTAATTATTCTTATTGATGTTCCGTTTTTTACGCCTGGTGTGTCCTTTTATTGAATTCTAGGATCGACAGCTCCTTTGATTTCTAAGGTCCGCTGACTTCCCCTGTGTCTGTTGCTCCTAATAAACACTCTGTGTTATTCGGCTCTTGAAATGCTGCTCTGTCCCTTTAAGGAATTTCAGATCTCCCAGAGGGTTGTACTGTCACCTCTCTCTTTAGTTTCCTTTCCGGGTGATTTTACGGTTAACCGCACCATACGTGCGTGTACCGGAGTGTGGATTTAAAGTGCGCTGGGTTTTTCTGCGGTAATTCGTTATCACATTAATAGTTATTTTTGTGAAGCCGCTTTTACTCCCGCTAGCACCCGGCTACTGTTCCCAACGGTTTGTTTGCCGGCGGGAGGTTGCCGTCTCACCCAGCCCGAACGCCGCCTCCGCCGCGCTACAGAGCAAGGCGAAACCAAACACACCCCCCAGCCAGTTCACTCACCGCCGGGTTCCTTGCCGTTTCAATCCTCCGCATTCTCCGTCTACTGCGTTTCTTCAAGCGCATTCCTTCGCGGAGCCTCGGTAGTTGCAGCAAAGATGTCAGTCATTCATTCTCCAACTCGTACTCACTGGATTCATTTACTCCGACCGTCTCACCTCGTCCAAGAGTGCCTGTGATGCGCGTTCCAGTGTTCGCGCCAAATTTTGCTTTGTCTCTTCTCACCACAATTTACCATGGATGAAGTCACGGCACAGCAACAGGTCAGTTCACAGATATTTTATTTACACACCATGTGCAAAATAACGTGCATCAAATAATGGACGGCCTGGTGCACAGACATAATATCGACTCCACAATATCGAATGGACAAAATATCGAGTTTTAAATATCGTTTGGAGAAAATATCGACAGGACAGAATATCGACAGCCAAAATATCGTTTTTAAGGTAAGTGAAGTAATATCGACTGTAAATAATATCGAAAGTAAAAAATATCTTTTTTTATATAATATGTAATTATTTATAGTGTTTTTATGTTATAATATGTGTGAAAAGTGTCATTTTATGTTATAATTATTTTTAATTAATGATTTTTTTTAAATTATTGTGTAATTTTATTCTGTAGCGGGTTGTGGGTTTATAGGGGAATAGGGTGGGAAGTAATTTAATTATAATTAATTAAATATGTAAATTTATTAATTGGTAGTAATAATTAATTAATTGGTAATTAAATATTATATGTTAATTATTTAAAATTTAATTGGTAATTAATTTAATTTAATTGATTAATTGCTAATTATGTAAATTAAAATAATGTATTTCCTGTAGCGGGTTGTGGGTTTATAGGGGAATAGGGTGGGAAGTAATTTAATTATTATTTATTAAATATGTAAATGTATTAATTGGTAGTAATATTTAATTAATTGGTAATTAAATAATATTTGTTAATTAATTAAAATGTAATTGGTAATTAATTTAATTTAATTGATTAATTGCTAATTATGTTAAATTAAAGGGGTATTTTTAGGGTTCAGGGTCAGTTTTTAGTTTTTGGGTAAAGGGGTATTTTTAGGGTTCAGGGTCAGTTTTTAGTTTTTGGGTAAAGGGGTATTTTTAGGGTTCAGGGTCAGTTTTTAGTTTTTGGGTAAAGGGGTATTTTTAGGGTTCAGGGTCAGTTTTTAGTTTTTGGGTAAAGGGGTATTTTTAGGGTTCAGGGTCAGTTTTTAGTTTTTGGGTAAAGGGGTATTTTAAGGGTTCAGGGTCAGTTTTTAGTTTTTGGGTAAAGGGGTATTTTTAGGGTTCAGGGTCAGTTTTAGTTTTTGGGTAAAGGGGTATTTTAAGGGTTCCGGGTCAGTTTTTAGTTTTTGGGTAAAGGGGTATTTTTAGGGTTCAGGGTCAGTTTTTAGTTTTTGGGTAAAGGGGTATTTTTAGGGTTCAGGGTCAGTTTTTAGTTTTTGGGTAAAGGGGTATTTTAAGGGTTCAGGGTCAGTTTTTAGTTTTTGGGTAAAGGGGTATTTTTAGGGTTCAGGGTCAGTTTTTAGTTTTTGGGTAAAGGGGTATTTTTAGGGTTCAGGGTCAGTTTTGGGTTTTTGGGTAAAGGGTTTTTTTAGGGTTCAGGGTCAGTTTTGGGTTTTTGGGTAAAGGGTTTTTTTAGGGTTCAGGGTCAGTTTTGGGGTACAGGGGTACAGTGGTACAGTGTAAAAATAAAGTAAAATTAAATTTACATTAATTTAATTTTATGAAATTAAATTAAATTATATTTAAATAATTTTAAATAATTTAAATTAAAAAAAATTATTATATACTTACCAATACTTACGTTGTAATGGTAGTGCATTGTAAAAGTTGCGTTGTAACGTCATATATCCACTGTTGCACTCTTTGCAGTGGGAATAGTAATTTTTACTCTTTTGTATTTGTACGTTAATAATATTGGCTATTATTTAATTAAATGTTGTTACTATATATATATATGTTTTAAGAAATATGATTAAAAAAATATTATTTTTTTACTTTCATTAATTATTTAATTATTAAAAGTTATTTTAAGTATTGTTAATTATATTTTAGTAATTAATTTTTTATATTAATGTAATTAAACATTGTTTTTATTAAAGTCGATATTTTTTACAACTATATTTTTGTACACGATATTTTGTACTCGATATTTTTGTACTTACCTGTTTGTACATACAAACTCGATATTTTGGTTGTAGATATTTTCTCGTCGATATTTTGGGTAGTCGATATTTTGGTAGTCGATATTATTTCAGTGATCCGGACGGCCTATGCGTTTTGGCTACTCCTAGCCTTCTACTGGACCATAGAGTCCTCGAGTCTAGACCTCATTTTTAAAGTGCTCAGTGTAAGTACCCTTTACCCTTTCCATGGTCATCTAGACCAACAACCCTGCATAGTTCAAGTCGGCATACTAAAGCAGCCATTTTACATTCTAGCATTTACGTAAAGTGCTCTATTTGTTCAAACCCAATCTAAACCAAATTATAATATGTACATATTGACATTTTTACAATTTTATAATGTTTACATCCCTAATTCTATTTGCAATCGTGGTTACATTGTAGTTAAGGAACACATTGTTACTCGACTATATTCAGTGAAGTACTCTATTGAATCCACTATCTCGGACATAGTTATATTTCAACATACTTTTAAAGCCAATTTCTAGTTCCGCTGGTATATATGTACACTATTTACATATTGATGATTACAATTTGTTCAATTTTCCATAATTATGTACATATTCCTTAGTTGCTAGTTTATATGGCAGTATTTGATTGGGTGGCGCAAATGAACATTCAATATATATATATATGCATATACAACATAGTCGGCCTTCACGACTTATGAGTTTCACCCTCTTTCTTTTTCACATATTTCCAAACGTAACAATAATTTGAAGTGCAAAATACACAAACCAATTAGTCTCCCAGGCCGACGCGTTTCCGCTTCCGCCTTTTTCTGGGCCTAAAGTTACACCACGGTGAGAAATCCCTTTTCAACTGTCTGTTTGCTCTTTCCATGCCCAGTTAAACACTGCAACTCAAACTCCTCTCCCATTGTGACTCATGTTTGCCCCATGACACACAGTACCATGTACTACTTTTCACGTTTCAGTACAACGTATTTAAAATTCCACCATTTCACCATTCTTTTACATGTTTTAATGTAATCATTATACTAACATTCCTAATCATTGTGAATATCAATAACCCCCCCCCTGAAACTTCAAGTTGATGGATGTTTAAATGATGTTACCTATTGTAAACAAGCTCTACCCCCTGTGTGATTTTCAACTCTGAGAAAATCTCGTAGTCACCTCAAGATAACTTCTGTGTTCTATGCTTTCTTTGTTTTCTAATATTGTGATCCCCATTACAATTGGATAACCATAACTTGTTATTTAACAAGGGTACCACAATATAACAGCCTTCAATGTGTATGCTCCTATTCCTCTCCTTAAAGTAACTTGTGCTTAACTGCCCCTAGTTGTTCATTTCTTCAAGACTTTCTGTTTTCCTTTCACTACCCTTCCAAGTCAATGTATCGCACATGATGTACTCAAGGTAGCACCTAATAAAGTGCTGGTGCTAACAATAGGTAAAAAATGATGTATTCATATTCATTAATATAATATAATATTGCATTACTCTCTGTAAGGTGACACGTCCTACAGTACCCATCTCTATTTATTATATTACTAGGTAACTCACCACTTTCAAATGTTATTCATTGGAGTACTTTTCCTATTGATTTTTAATTACATTAGTCTTATTAGACTATTTCCCATAAAGTGACTCATGCTGAAGTGCTTGTTCTCTTATTGTTATTATACTAGATGATTCGTCTCAATCAATGTTTACATATTATTATTTCTCCTTAGCTATCAATCTATTGCACATAAATTGATATAATAATCCTCAATAAAGAGCTAATCCCTACGCATGATGTAATACCTTCCCTAAAGTGCTAGTGCATACACTGATCAGAAATCAATCCAAATTTCAATCACTTTAAAAACCCAAGTTAAGAGTCCAACACTTTGGGATGGTTTCATCTCTCCACTGTATGATCTGTGAGTACATGTTGCAATTGAAATGTATACTTGTCATAACAGTCCCTGTCATAATAATGGCTGGAAAAAAGCAATTACAGGCATTGTCAACATTTCATATCCTATACCTCAAAGCAGGATTTTGTACAAAAGTCAAACCTCTACTTTTTGTATGAACACTCCTTGCGTACTGAATATATAGATAGGGGGAATAATCTTCACAGGGGTTCTTTATGATTACTAAAGGTGTACATAAAGTTCAACATCTGTGTTATGGCCTATCGGCACCTCTGGGCCCAGTGAGATAATCAATTTTGATTCTCCTTTCTCAGTCTCTTTCCCTATTTCCTCCTCTCGCTTGTTTTGGTATGTGTTTAATCCAAAGTAACCAAATCCTTCCAAGGAGCGATTTTGTTTACTTTCAAAGTGGTTGGCCATGGGGTAACTCGTATCATCATTTCTGATGACTTACATGTGTTGCAATACTTGTAATTTCATTTTAATGACGGTGATACAAACTTATTGCAACTACGATTCAATGTGTTTATTTATTTATTTATTTATTTATTGAAAGTTTTGTATAGCGCGAACAAGACCCGTGGGTATCAGAGCGCTTTACATAGAAGTAGGATAAATATTAACAAGATGGTAACCATTAAACAACATATAGATATGAGGTGTTGACCACTAACTCAGTCTCAAATGTAATATGTCCTGTATTATTCCTTCTCCATCCAGGGTTATAAATGTTTTTTGGTTGATTTCATCCTGACATAGTCTGCAAGATCCGCACTTGGTAAAACCCCTTGTGTTGCTCATCAGCCAATTCCTGTCTCTTAGTCGTCCCTAATGGTTTCTTGTTAGAATATCTCTTAAGGATTTGGTTTTCCTAAAGGTTTTCTTGGGACTTTGATCAACCACATTCTTTATGAGGTCTTTCTTTTTTAATTATACCATTTTGTTTGTACATTTTTCATTATGGAAGGTTGTGCTGGATTTTATCCTTCTTTTGTTCCACACTCGTTAGATTGAGTACTTGTGCTCTTGTTTTCCTTCAGACGCTCTCTCTGGTGTCTCTCAACACACTCATGCGGTATCCTCATTGGATGAACCTCTCTGTCATCTCTCTCATTTCATTTTCAAATTGTACTTCCATTGAGCGAATATTTTAGCTCGTAGCATTTGGCTATACGGTATACTCCACTTCAAAGCCAACAGGTGCCTACTGTTGATGTGTAAAATGGAATAAGTGGCCATCGCCTTCTTATGGATGGTGGAGACCAAACTCTCCTCTCCAACATCCAAGTTAACATCCAAGAATTAACAATGTGTATTACTTGCTGTTGAAGTGAATCTAATGTTAGCATAATTGTTGTTCAATATTTTGACAAAATCCTCCAGTAATGACATCTCTCCATCCCCCAGGATGAATAAAACATCTATCAATCAACACAAAAGCGCAACCTTCTCCATGTAGATGTTGTTGTCCTCAGTCCAGGCCACCTTCTTCACCCACCACACCATGAATAAGTTTGCATAGAAGGGGGCAAAGGAGATGCCCTTTAAATGGAGATAAAACTGTCCATTAAAAATGAACCCATTGTGTGTAAGGCCATTTTTTAACATGTCAATCACCTTTTGGGTGTGCTCCAAAAACTCAATCAGTCTATCTCTCAAAAAATATTTACATGCTAATATGCCATCTTTGTGATTTATAGCAGTGTAAAGAGGGATTACATCAAAGGTCAGCATAACATACTCTGTTTTCCATGGTATTCCATCCAGTTTTTGTACAAATGCTGTTTAGTCACATACGTATGAGGGTAGAGATGTCATATAGGGTTGTAGGGACAGGTCAAGGAATCATGAGCAGTTTTCTAATAGTGAGCCTACCGAGCTCACAATGGCAATCCCGGGTGGAACTTCCATCTTCTTATGGACTTTCAGTAAAAAGTAGAATGTTGCTACTCTAGCGTGTTCAGTATTCAAATATGTATATTCCTCCTATTCCAGTAAATTTCTCTCATGTGATGACTGAAATTTGAGATGGAATTCCCTTTCCATTTCCTTCATGGGATTAAGCAAGAGATTTTGGTAATGGGCTGTGTTGTTGAGTTTTCTGCTGGCCTCTCTAAAATATAGGGCCATATTATCAAGAACAGGGGATGAAATTATCGCCGCTTTATCGCCAGGAAACTGCCGCTAAAGCGGCGATAATGGGCTTGATAATATGTCCTTGTGAATTCCCATAGCAGCCCAGGTTCTGGTGTTAACCTGGGCTGCTATGGGAATTCACAAGGGCATATTATCCAGCCCATTATCGCAGCTTTAGTGGCAGTTTCCTGTCGATGAAGCGGCGATCATTTTATCGCTTGTTCTTGATAATATGCCCCTTAGATCTCCGTCCATTAGAACTATATTTACTCCCTTATCGGATGGTTTTATGATAATGGAAGGATCTTAGTACAAATTTGAAATGTCCTGCCAACCCTTGAAAGTTAGCATTGTCTTTTCTGTTGCACCACTTGGGTCTCCATGTAATTCAAATCATTGACACTTAATTCATAAAACAAATCAATGTTATTGTCCGAATCCAGTTGTGGACAAAATTTAGATTTCCTCTTACACTTACTCGGGATTGATTCATCCGTAATAAAACCCCTCTGATTCAATTTCTCATTGTTGGTCAAGGTTCTCTCATTTGTGTGATCCCTACATTTTACGACTTCTCTTGTTTGCTCTTCCACTAAGGTATTTCTCTGCTAAGGTCGAATTTCTGGTTCCAAGGTGGATCCGTTCACAAGGTCTTGTATTTCCAATAATTCTGATATGTTACTTGATTGGAAGAAGGAGGGTTTCTGTTCCTGAGTTCTCCTAGTTATATTTTTCTTTGGTCTCATCTGAAAATGTGCATGAAATTTTAACTTTCTAGCGTATTTATACAATTCAATCCGTGTGTCAGTGAAATCTGGTGACACTGTGGGGCAAAATGTAAGGCCAAGGTTCAGGATTCTTTCTTGATTAGGGCTGAGGGGGTTTTTGGATGGATTGATCACTGTAGATTTCATGCTTTGTGACTGATTCATTTTGATATCTATCCTTTCAGAACATATTGTTAAGTTATCCCTCTTCCTCTGCCCTTCTCTCTGCCATTTGCCCCTCCTTGTTCTGCTCCATCTTTTTCTTGATTTCGTATTCCTTGATTCCCTCCTCCTTGTTACGTAGACATCCATAGTAATTGTAGTTCCTAATGAAAATGCAGCTGTTCTGCGGGGGCTTCATCGGCACTTGATCTCGCATCCGAGCTCACTTCACTTTCGCTCGGCCTCCCCCAACGTTGTCTTTCCACTTTCTCCTTCATTCTAAGAAGGTCAAGCCATTTCGCGAAAGTGAAAATTCTGTTGTGTTGTGTTGGTAATCCAGCCTATCTCCAGTGAATTAACGTGCTTTTCTTTCTGTGATCTCTTCCTCATAATTCTGTAGATTTTGCTCCATTGTGGTCAGCAAAACCTTTATTGGTGGATCATTTCGATGCATTTCCAATTCCTTCATGATCTTATTAATAATTGCTGTTCCATCTTTCTCCTAGCATGTTTAATCAGGGTGTGCATTAGCTTAATCCAATGTTCTACTGTGCTCTCACACCATACCATCCATGTCATACGTTTGAAGGAGTATTATTTCTAAGCCCCTCAGGACCCTTTTATGTTCAAGATATTTAATCAAGGAGGTCATTTCCCAGAACTGTTTTGGGTCCATATGTCTTGCCTTCTCAAATTCTCTGATCAATTGCATTGGTGTTCTTTCTCTTGAGCTTCCTTCAGCCCCATCTTTGCTCATGCTCGATGTGTCGATAAACATACATTCCACCCCTTGTGCCCACTTTGCCTTTCTTTCATCCATCCTGAATGGCTAAAAGAGTTCACTATACTAAACTGAAATTCAGATTATTGACTTAAGTATCAAAGTTTGTTTGTTATGTACCACCGTGTATCACATTAACTTAATTCTTCTTTTGCTATCTTGCACTTCCGAATATTATTTGCTAATGTATGTTTTCTTAAAATTGTTATCTGTTTGAGTTGTTTGATCTTATTTTCTTTTAGTTGACCATTCACTGATAGTGTACAAGTTCCTCTCATTTACCCGTTTATAATGGGGACTGCATGCAATCTGGATCGGAGCTAAACCTTTTACATTTCTGCAGACAGTGCCTTCACCCTGAGCCAGAGAGTCCCCCCAGGTAGGTATGTAAACGCCCAAGCACCCTGCGATGCCCAAGACGGTACCCCCTTGCCTTTGGAGTCTACACTATCCCATTGTACAAGGTCCTCACTTTCCTGTTGCTTCATCGGCGGAGGACCATGACCCAAGCAACAGTTCCTCAATACGTTCCTCCATTTTGTCACACTCCTCTTGCTCCAGTTCCTGCAGTTGTGCACCAGAGGCTTTGGCGCATAAAATCTGCATATACAACGTAGTCATCATTCGCAACTTGTGATACAGTGGCACAGAACTCATCAAACTCCATCCTCCATGAGTTTCACCCTTCTTTATTTTTCACACATTTCCAAAAGCAACAATAATTTGAAGTACAAAATGCTCAAAACAATTAATCTCCCAGGCCGATGTGTTTTGGCTTCCGCCTTCTACTGGGCCTAAAGTTACACCACAGTGAGAAAGAACATCCCTTTTCAACTGTCAATTTGCTATTTCCATGCCCATTTAAACACTGGAACACAGACACCTGTCCCATTCTGACTCATACTTCTCTCCATAGCACACAGTACCATGTACTACTTTTCACATTTCAGAACAACGTAAAGTTGGTCCTAACTATAACTACCTACTGGCATATATATATATGAAATGAAGTTGTGCATTAAACTTCAGTCCCTAAACGGCAGCAGGGTCAGCTGTTCTCCCGCCAATGGGAGTGCCATAGGATACTTAAAGGAGGGAGCAGGTAACAGTGTGTTATCAGCAGCATCTGAGGAAGACGCAAGTCAAAATGCATTATGCTAATGCTAGTGATGTAATATGTGACGTCATCAGCAGTGCAGTGCCTGCGAGTTATAGTTAGCTGAACTATAACAGGGGAATTTCTATGGTTTTGTATGAGTGAAATGTCCAACTAACTATAACGCCCCTGAAACCTATGTTTTTTTCAGTGAATTTCTAAGGTTTTTTAAATGCTAATTTCTAACTATAACGTGCCTGAAACCTATGGTTTTTTCAGTGAATATATATATATATATATATATCTTTTCTTTGAGGATACAAAAAGTTCGAGTGCAATGTGACGCGGCGTCCCACGAGCCGCTTGCAGCACCCATTCGAGAGTGAGCAGTTCCACGTGGGAGACGAGCGTTTTCTGTAAGGAGTTATGCTGCGCACCGCCGGGCAAAGATCTAACGAATCCGGAGAAGACGAAGTTGAAGGGAGAGCGCTGGAGTTTTCTGGAGCCCCCGACGGAAGACGTCTTTCACGGTGAGCCCCCTTACTTCCATATCCATGTAAATCAGGGCGGGTTATAGCGGCAGACCGACAAAGGAGGGGAGTGACTACACGGAAGAGGGGAATACGCACTGTTAAGCTGCGGGAATAGAAGCAGAGTAACACTTTCCAAGACATCATGTTTTCAGACACTGAATGTAACACTGCGGCAAAGGATATGTTCAAACAGCGAGATACGCCTTTAGAGACAGTAACTACGGTAACGCCAGCACCGCAAAGTAATAAGCTCAAGGAGACGTTCACAAAGCTGGAAAGGCTTCATGAACGCGAAGTGCGTAAATGGTGGAAAGCAACAAGCCTGACCAATTATGTGGAGGAACAGAGGGTTCCAAGGGGCTTAAGGGTCCATACAGTGCCCTCTTACGAACATCCAGATCCTCAATTACTAACGGATTGGTTCGAGCACACAGCATCTTATTGTGAAGGCACCCTCAATATCTTGGTGAAATACACCTGGAGTGACTGAGAGAAGGCGTTGGCTGAGATCCGATCAATTGATGAAGAGCTGGAGAAGGAGACAGACCCGGTACAAAGACTGCAGATATCCCAAATGAAGGATCTAATGAAAGCTAGGCTCACCAAATATGAGCAGAAAATACGATTGCGCAAACAAGAGAAATATCAGCGTGATGCCAACGACTACCTCACGGGCCGCGTACTAACGTATGCTAAGAAATACGATGCTCCACGCAAGGCTCTTCAGAAGGGAACCGGGACTGGCCCTGGTGCCAATATAACACCGGAAACAGAGGCTGTCACCTCGGAGTCTGATGTCACCGAAAATGAATCCGGTGATGAACAACAAGGACCCGGTGGCTCAGGAAAACAATATAATGCTCAAACCACACAGGGTGCTCGACCCAAAAGAACCCCTTTTCAGGAGGAATTTGAAATCATCAAAAAGTCCTGGCTGCGCGACGGGAAGAATAAACCACCGGATGCAGATGTAACATCAGCCGGGGGACCAGGAGGACAAGGAGGACGAGGAGGGCATGCGGCGGGAAGAGGAGGCAGAGGAAGTGCAAGAACCTCCTGCTGGACCAATCGCAACACGAACAAGAAACAATAAAAAGTGGGTGCGATGGCCCTGGCGATTCGGTCAATCTGACGGTTGTTAATTTGACCAAGAAGAAATTGACCGATGTAGAAACCGAAGTATTGAGTCTGGGCTTGACATTCTGCCCCACCAACGATCTGGAATATACGCAAACACGGATAGACCTGTTCCGCTTTACCAGAAAATTCATACTCCACAAGCATTTTAAACTACGCCCCCACCTGAAAGACCATAATAAGAAGGGTGCAAGGATGACGGCGACAGATACCCTTAGTAGTAGAGACTTGCCAACAATTGAGGTCCTTGAGGATTTGCGATCAGAACAGGACTCCGACATTAGTCGATTAAACATCGCCCAACGAGCAATCCGACAAGGAGTAGAGCAGGAAAGGGATGAACGTACATTTAAACCCATCTCAGTATTTGTACCACAATCGCCATGGGATGCTGTGGATGTATTTACGGAGGCCATGAAAAATGACCTAATGCAATACAGGAAAGCGGAGCACCGAGCTGCAAGGAATAACATCACTGACGGACAACGAATGGCTTTGAAAAACCTGATGAGTGATAAAACCCTCGTGATCAAGCCCTCCGATAAAGGGGGGAATGTGGTCCTAATGGGTAGAGACCAATATATAAAAGAAGCACTGAGGCAACTTGCAGATGATAAATTCTATATGAAGTGCACCACTGCTGTATATCAAGAAAGTATCACACAATATGAGACACTAATTCAGAAGTGGTACAGTATTCAGATGCTGGGTAAAGATGAACATCTTTTCCTAAGGAACAACAACCCGATGACACCCACCTTTTACCACCTCCCCAAGTTACATAAGAATATGGACTGCCCTCCAGGCCGTCCCATTATCTCGTCCATCGGCAGTTTGACGGAGAATATGTCCTGCTTTGTGGACAACATCCTGTTTCCCTTGGTGGTAAAACTAGACTCTTACATACAGGACACCAAGGATTTTTTAACCAAGATCCAGGATCTAACATGGAGTCCAGAATATCTGCTGATGGTGCTGGATATTACCAGCTTATATACCTGCATAGAGCATAGACATGGCCTGGAGGCAGTCAGACATTTCTTAGATCAGCGCCAAATGAGATTCGCTAAACATAATGAAATGATTCTTGAATTCACAGAATTTTGTCTAACTCACAATATCTTTCTATTCGAAGACCAACTGTACATCCAAAGGTCTGCTACGGCGATGGGCACCTGCTTCGCTCCCAGCTATGCGAACTTGTTCATGGGCTGGTGGGAGGAGCAGGTGCCCAGGAGCTGTGTGGTTGGGCAAGATAGAGGGGAGGCAGTATGCTGGCATCGTTACATCGACGATTTATTTATCGTCTGGAATGGTGGGACAAACACAGCTGAGGAATTCATTAGGGTACTTAATAACAATGACCTAAACTTGCATTTCTCAGGTTCAGTTAGTCTGGTGGCAGCGAAGTACTTGGACCTGATGGTGTTTGTCGAGGGGGACCATCTGCACACTGCCCTCTACAGGAAAGAAACTGCTGGCAATTCAACACTCTTTGCCAGCAGTAGTCACCCTCCCCAACTTATACGGAGCATTCCTTACGGAGAACTTCTCAGGCTCCGAAGGAACTGCTCAAGGGATTCAGACTTCGAGGCGGCTGCCTCAGAATGTTTAGCGCGCTTTTCCATTAGGGGTTATGGTGAGGAACTTCTAAATAAAACATTGAAGAAAGTAAGAAAGATCCGGAGGGTAACATTATTGACCAACAATAACCCAGGAGGTGGCCGCGAGAAGAACGCAGTCGCCAACAAAGGGAAGTTTAGACTGATCACTCCTTACTCATCAGGTGCTAATGATCTCAGAGCAATGCTACATAAGAACTGGCATATATTGCAAACGGACAACACACTGAAGGTAGATCTACCTGCATATCCTCTACTAACATTTAGCAGAGCAAGATCATTGGGAGACATGCTGGTCTCCAGCCACTTGGAGAAACCCGCACCCAAAACTAATACCTTAAAACAGATGAAGGGGTTCTTTCCCTGCGGGCCCTGCAAAGCCTGTGCCGGCAGCAGAAGAGTCCTGTCGTATACCATACCCGACACAGGGAGAACAATGCCTATCAAGAAATTCATAACCTGCAGATCCCAGTTTGTTGTATACTGTCTGCTCTGCCCCAGTGGCCTTCGCTACATTGACAGTACAATTAAGGAACTCAAACTGAGGATATTGGAGCACTTGCGGGCAATCGAAAAGGCGGATCCCGCCTATCCGGTCGCCCGGTATTTCGCTGAAGAGCACGGCATGGATCGTGAGAAACTCCAATTCTTTGGGTTGGACATTGTCCTTCCCAATGTGAGAGGAAGCGATCGTCTGAGAAGACTCCGCAGGTTAGAATCGAGGTACATCACAGACCTCTCCACCAAACACCCTAGAGGACTTAACAGTGGAGAAGAAATGGCATTTCATCTAGGATAGTGACACTGTAACAACTAGATTATCACCTAAGTAGGGACCCTTAAGAGGATATAATAGGAATTACCTACTTCCATGTAACTACTGGACTTACTGTATTTGCAACCTCTTATCTCTGACTGGATGAGGGATACGACATAAGGCATAACACATACATGCAGATAGAGAAGGGACATTGATCTTTTGTTCTGATTTTTTGTTCCGACTCTGTGATCTAATCAGTAAGGTCTTCCTTTGCCTGTTTTAGCCTTTGCTTTTTCTGAGGACTGCTCTGCACCTAACTACCATCCAAGATGTTATTGCAGGGCAAATAGACCTCCATTTCAAAACCTATGTTACTGTGATTTGAACTGAATCTCATGAATGAGAATTTTTTAGTCGAGTACACTGCATTTATTAATTGAATTAATCTAAGAAATATATCAATAATGTATTTTGTAAATGCTTAAATATTTTGATCTGATTAATGCCAATTTTTGATGAACTGTGGTATTATTTCCAGTATGTTGTGAATGTTATATAATCATGATGGGATATTTTGTACATAGGACATTAGCCGATCCACGGCTTTATTCTGTGTCAAAATTTTGTGACATTTTTGAAAGAAAAATACCCTCCTAACATGAATACGAAGCCCATTGATAGACTTAAAAGGCGAGCAGCCCGGTGGCAGTGGGCTTGCTAGCAGGAGCTGAGGGCTACGTTTACATTTTTAACTTTTGCGCGTTGTCACGCTGACTGAGAGCGGAGGCGCGCCTTTATTTTTAAATTCGTTTGTGATTGCTATTTACTAACCTGTACTGAACATCAACAGGTTTATTAATCACCCACCTTGTTTCCTAGGGGTTGTGAGGGCTGGCCGGCAGCTAATTCCATTGCGGGCTTGCACCAGCCGTGGCCGCCATCTTGGCTTGGGCTGGATCGCCCAACCCCGCCCGCGCCACTCCCCCCACGCTGCTTCTCCATTTAGGAGCACTTCCGACGTTGTCCCAGCAATTGCGAGCAGCCCGGTGGCAGTGGGCTTGCTAGCAGGAGCTGAGGGCTACGTTTACATTTTTAACTTTTGCGCGTTGTCACGCTGACTGAGAGCGGAGGCGCGCCTTTATTTTTAAATTCGTTTGTGATTGCTATTTACTAACCTGTACTGAACATCAACAGGTTTATTAATCACCCACCTTGTTTCCTAGGGGTTGTGAGGGCTGGCTGGCAGCTAATTCCATCGCGGGCTTGCACCAGCCGTGGCCGCCATCTTGGCTTGGGCTGGATCGCCCAACCCCAACCCACGCCACTCCCCCCACGCTGCTTCTCCATTTAGGAGCACTTCCGACGTTGTCCCAGCGATTGCGAGCAGCCCGGTGGCAGTGGGCTTGCTAGCAGGAGCTGAGGGCTACGTTTACATTTTTAACTTTTGCGCGTTGTCACGCTGACTGAGAGCGGAGGCGCGCCTTTATTTTTAAATTCGTTTGTGATTGCTATTTACTAACCTGTACTGAACATCAACAGGTTTATTAATCACCCACCTTGTTTCCTAGGGGTTGTGAGGGCTGGCCGGCAGTTAATTCCATCGCGGGCTTGCACCAGCCGTGGCCGCCATCTTGGCTTGGGCTGGATCGCCCAACCCCACCCACGCCACTCCCCCCACGCTGCTTCTCCATTTAGGAGCACTTCCGACGTTGTCCCAGCGATTGCGAGCAGCCCGGTGGCAGTGGGCTTGCTAGCAGGAGCTGAGGGCTACGTTTACATTTTTAACTTTTGCGCGTTGTCACGCTGACTGAGAGCGGAGGCGCGCCTTTATTTTTAAATTCGTTTGTGATTGCTATTTACTAACCTGTACTGAACATCAACAGGTTTATTAATCACCCACCTTGTTTCCTAGGGGTTGTGAGGGCTGGCCGGCAGCTAATTCCATCGCGGTCTTGCACCAGCCGTGGCCGCCATCTTGGCTTGGGCTGGATCGCCCAACCCCACCCACGCCACTCCCCCCACGCTGCTTCTCCATTTAAACGTCCTTCATGTGTCAGCGCAGCGGACGAGCGCAGCGGGCGCGCCGTAGATGCGCCGGAGTCACGCCAGAGTCCAGCCCGTCTGCGCCCGTCCGCGGCAGGCCGGGGCTAGGGGCACCTCCTAATGTTCCACTGCTGTCTTATTCCTCCCTCGGTCTTCTGTCGCTTTGGACCCCTGGCACCATTAGCTTGTCTGTCTCCGAACGGCTGAAACACTTAGGTCTCCTTTCCAGTCTCCCGCCCATTCCTCCAGCTACCACAGCTGGTTTGTTCCCCTTGCCCTGCACTGTCCCCCCCACCCCTTCCTTTTTACCTGCCCCTCACACTCCGGCCTTTAACACCACGGCCGCGCTTCTTAATACCAGATCAGCTGTCAGTCATCAGTATGAGCTATTCGACTACATCGATACTCATAAACCGGATCTCTTGTTTTTAACAGAGACCTGGTTCAAGGCCGACTCCCTGCCCAATGTCCTAGCTGCACTACCTCCCTCATACTCTACCATCCGAGCGGATCGACCGGAGAGCAGGAGAGGCGGCGGAGTGGCTTTGATAGCTCATACTGATCTCCACTTTCAGATTCTTCCCTTCCCCCCCATTCCGCAAGTCGACTGCCTGATAATTCGCTCTAGTTCCCTCTCGACTCCCTTAACTGTTGTCCTCATCTATCGTCCCCCCCACCCCACTCCCACCTTCGTTTCTAGTCTCCAGGACATTCTCGCAACACTGGTAGTAAACAACTCGTCAGTGTTAGTCCTAGGCGACCTGAATTTTTGGCCTAATGATCCTGCCGAAAGCCCCCCACCAAAGACTTCACTGATCTTATGATCAGTCTCAATTTCACCCCTCATGTCCACAGCCCTACTCACGTACATGGCCACTCGCTCGATCAGGCCTGGACCCTGAACATTCCCATCACCCCACCCACCATTTCCCCCTGTTCTTGGTCTGACCACTTTTTAATCTCCTTCTCCCTTGCCTTAGCCCCAGCTGTCAAACCCCCTCTCCCTAAGAACATCTGGGTCAGAAAGTGGGGTAAAGCCGACATGCCATCCCTTTGCTCATTCCTGGCCAACTCTAGCCCCAATCTTACCGGCCTCGCCGCCCCGGCCCAGCTGGCCACTATCAACAACTGGTTGACCCAAGCAGGCGACGACTTTGCCCCCTTAAGGCGGATCACGGTTAAGCAAACTCATGCTGCTAACCGTTGGTTCACCCCTGATCTCAAGGAGAAAAAGCTGGCCGCACGCAGAGCAGAGCGCGCATGGAGAAGAGCTTACTGCCCCGTCCAAAAAATTACCTACCTTTCCGTGCTCAAGGTATACAAGCAAGGCATTCTTGATGCTAAGACCGTGTTTTACTCTAACAGGATACTGTCAGCGGAGTCACAACCTAAAGAAATCTTCGCCACGGTACACGAGCTTGCCTCATCTAATAGAGCCACGGCTTCGATCCCCCCCTCCCAACCGCTCTGCGACTCGCTCAACGATTTCTTCGTTGATAAAGTCGCAAAGATTAAGGTCAATATCCCCCCCCCATCCCCCACATTCATCAACCCCTCCCCACCTGCTGTCACTTCCAAACTCACTTCCATTCCCCTCCTGACTAAAGTCACGCTCCCCCCTTTGCTTCAAAAGGTGAAGTCAGGTTCCCCCCTGGACTTTGCCCCTGCCTACATCCTGAGAGAAATCTTCCTAGCTTGTCCAATCCCACCCCTCACACTCCTGAATGACTCACTCAGGAACGGAGTGGTTCCCGCTGCTCACAAATTCGCGGCTGTTATCCCCATCTTAAAAAAGGCTGGTGCCGACCCCTCATCCCCTTCCAACTATCGTCCCATCTCCCTTCTGCCTTACTTGGGCAAGGTCTTGGAAACCCATGTAACCAGCACCCTGAGCACCTACGTGGAAATCAATCACTGCCTCTCCCCTCGGCAGGCGGGCTTCCTCCCCCTCCATTCAACGGAGAAGGTGGTGATCTCAGTGATGGACAGCCTACGCGAGGGCATTGACACCAATCTTCCGCAGGCCCTCATCCTTTTAGATCTGTCCGCCGCTTTTGACACGGTGGATCACTCCATTCTTCTTACCCGTGTCAGGGCGGCGGGCATAGAGGGCCTAGCCCTCGCTTGGCTTGAGTCCTTCCTGAGTGACAGGGCTCAGGCGGTCCACCTAGCTGGTTTCATGGCTGCCCCCCGCAAGGTTGCCTGCGGGGTCCCCCAAGGTTCCTCACTTTCCCCCTTTTTGTTTAATTTATACATCTACCCCCTCATTTTTATGTTACAGCAGCTCCAGGTCACGGTGTTCAATTACGCCGATGACCTCCAGCTAATTTTTAACCTTTCTCATTCCCCTTCATCTTCCCAGAATGTTCAATCTGTTATGCTGTTCATCCAAGATTGGATGAACTGCAACCACCTCAAACTCAATCCGGACAAGACGGAGTTAGTCTTGACCGGAGGTGGTTGCAGTCCCTGGTCCCCTTCCCACTGGCCTTCTTCACTTGGTGTTTCCCCGCTTCCCGTTCCTAAGGTCAAAACCCTTGGCATCTTTCTTAATTCTTCACTCTCTGTTCACTCACAGGTTAATTCGGTTGTCTCCTCCTGTTTTTTTTCCCTCAGAACTATTAGGAAGATCTCTCGCTTTTTTTCCCTACCCGCCCTAAAGATTATAGTGATGGCTATGGTGCTCTCGCGCCTTGATTATGGTAACATCATCTATAATGGCGCTCCGGCCTACGCCACCCACCGGCTGCAGCTAGTGCAGAACCAGGCTGCCCGCCTGATCCATGGCCTGCCTAAATACCATCGCGCCACCCCTTTACTACAGGCACTGCACTGGCTGCCGGTGAAAGAGCGAGCCTTATTCAAGCTTGGTTGCCTCACCTTTCAGGCTAAAATGGGCACTGCCCCGGAGTTTATTTGCTCCGCCATTAAGCCTTACACACCGGGCAGAGAGCTTCGTTCCACCCACCAGGCACTCCTCACCACTCACCGGTTCAGAAAGAAAAAGGCGGGCGGAACCAAATTTGCAGTTCTTGCCCCCATGTTTTGGAACTCCCTTCCTGCGGAACTTCGCATGACACCCTCCTATACTGAGTTCCGTAAAGGTCTTAAAACCCTGCTTTTCTCCCGAGCCCACGCTGTCTAAAACCCCCCCCCGCTCCTGCTGCCTCCTCGCAATCTAAAAGCACCAAGAAACCGCGTGGTAAATGCGCGCTATATAAATGTTTTTAAATTCAAAATTCAAATTCAAAATTCGTATGTGGAACAATGCTTGATTTAGACATTCCAATATGGCGCTCATGTTGTTGTTTGAGGGGTTAGTCCTATGTTGATGTCATTGATTGTAGAAAACTTTATCAACATGGTGATCTTGAGTCATAATTGACACACTGAGGAAGGCAGCACGCCGAAACGCGTCTTTTAGAGCGCAATATATATACATATATATATATATATATATATATATATATATATATATATATATATATATACATATATAGATATATATTTTTTTTATTTTTATTTATTACACAGTGGTTGTCAACATTGTGTAGTTATAGTTAGGTTCTCTGGCCTGATTTAGAGCTTGGCGGACAGGTTACTCTTTCACAAATGTGATAGATGCACCATCTGCCATATTACAAGTGCCATAGGCTACAGTTCACTTGTAATATGGCGGACGGGATAACCATCAGGTTTGTAACGGAGTAACTCAACCTCCAAACTCTAAATCAGACCCATAGCTATCATAGGAAATGGATTTGTGGGTTTGCCTATACCTTTGACGCTGTTTGATGAATCTTCATGAGACTTCTAAAAAAAAGTTTGGCCTCCTCAGTTCCTTCCTGGAAAGTTTCAGGGTGGCCCATCGAGCAGGGGAGCCAGAGAAAAAAGGGTGGGTCCCAAAGCACAATTTCCCAATTCAATATCTATAGGGGTTTTTGAACAGCACTACCACCGAAAATAGCTGAACAAATTACACCAAATTTGACAGGCAGCTAGGCTATTACCCAGAAAGCATACTTTTTGTGATTTGGCTTAAATAAGTTACGTACATTTTTAGACGTTCAGGTTAAAAATGTATAGATATCTGGATGGTTGGGTGCGCAAGATTCCTCCGGAGTCTCGCAGACACACAGCTTTAAATAACAGAGAGATTTGGGTGGCCATTGGGGATTTTTTACCATTGGGTGCCTTGTTCCCACAGGTGAGAGTGACTCCCAAAAGTCCTTCAGGAGTCTGTTCTCTAATTGGCTGGCTGCAACATAAAGAAATGGTGTGGCTGTCATAAAAGGACATGAGAACTCAGTCTCCGTGTCCTGAAAATGAAAACAAATAAAATATAAAGAGACATGGCAGGAGTATCCTGACCCTCACAACCTTGTAGGGGGTCTCAAGGGTAACCCCCAGCGCCACATTTAAAAAAAATGTTTTTAGGACCCACTTAGTCCTGCACTGTCCACTGGAGCACAGAAGCCCATACCTGCGCCTGCAAGAGCCCACTGGGATCAGAAAACCATAAAAACGGGGGTGTGAGTGGCTGTGACAGGTTGTCCATTTACAGACCGTTGGCCCTGCGGCTAGCTCATGCAACGCATGCTCAAAGGCCATTCACAGCAGGGGACGCTGCAGGTCAGGCCCTGCAGCCAACTCCATGTCGAAAACAGCCTTGGGCTGCTATAGTTATGAATGGTAATCAAATATTACTTTATGTAAAAATAAAAAATTTGCAATTCACTGAGAAAAACACAAAGGTTCAAGTGACGTTATAGTTAGGTATGGTAATATTATCTTCCTTTACATTTTTAAAAACAATTAGAAATTAACTGAAAAAGGAATGGTTAAAAGTGATATTATAGTTAGGTGGAAATGTTATATTTAACTTAAGTAACTATAACTCACCCTCACCTTGTGTTGCTTATTACCTCACATATTACATCACATGGTCTATGACATCATTGATAACATCACTAATGACATCGGAAATGAAACCATTGATGACAGCACTGTGCATGGCAGGGCGCAAGTTGTAGTTACTTTTATAATTTTAGAATAGTAAATCTCTCCTTACTGATGTATTCACTTTCCATTTAATTATGTAGCGGTTAACATTTGTAATAAATACATTGCAACTTGGAATATTTGTACTCTTTTCTTGTTGCAGTGAGACTTTTTTATGTTATAGATTTTTAAGTTATCTATAAAGAAAGTTTATGGAAAAATGTAAAAAAATATGTTATTGCTAATACTTTATTTAAAAATAAGTTGTAATACTGTAATGAATGGCGAGTAAGTGTTCCAAGATACATATATTTTATATTTTTTCATTTGTTCATAATTCTCCTTTTCTACTCTGTTGGTGATATATTTTTAAACTTATTACTATAGCTTAATGTTGTTATTTTTGAAAAAATTTAGCTTCTATTGCAAAGTCAGATAGATTTGTTATAAAAACTAAGTATATTTAAAAACGTGTTCATATAGAATCAAATATAGCTACTAGGTTATATTTGTCTGAAAATATTAAACAAATTGATAAACATGTTTAAAATGATTCAACTTGCATATTACCTGTAATTAGTATTAATTTGAAAAACATTTTTCAAATTGGCTTTCAATATTTTTGAAGATTGCGATCACATAGTTTTTTAAGCCTGTTGTTATTTCTTAAATACTTATGGCTCAATTTAATAATCTATCAAATTGGAAGAGAAGTTTAAGGTAGTTATTAGCTTAAGACTGATATAACAATTCACAAAAATGTTAAGTCATTGAAAATAATCTTAAGAATTTTTTAAGATTTGCTCTTATCCTCTTATAATTAAAAAAACCTGTGTAACTTTTGATAAGGAGTCTGAATGGCATATGGTGTAGAATATGCCACTGGCGCAATTTATTGAAAAAAATAAAAAATATGTTTTTCTATCATGAAACAATACTTTTCCCTGACACTTCTATTTTTACTTTATCCACCCTGTGAAATGTATGGTGCGTGGGGTTCCTTCACATGTGGTCTATCTTAGGAACAAAATATAAAATATAAAGAGATTCCCCTATGGCCTTATACTTACATATGTGACATAGTTCAGATTATACTTTTATATTAATGAAATCCCATTGGACACACAAATTACATAAAACCTATTTTTCGTTAGTTTCTTTTATTCATCTACTTCTTTGCACATGAGTTGCTTTCATTTTTTCATTTTTTACTTTTTTGTCAAGCATTTTCATTATATACATTTAATAAAAACTATACAAAATACAAATATCAAAAAGGTTTAGACAATATTTAAAGAATTTTTTTTTTAAAGAAAAACCCTGTAATCCACACATACAAAAACAATCACTCTCTATTCATACATACTTGATACCGTTGCCCACACAACACACAATTCAACCAGACATATTCTGTGTTTGAGGTAGTCCAGATGGCTTAGAGGACTGAGTACGCCAGGTCTACGCGTTTCGGTGGGTTGACACCACCTTCCTCAGGACCAACAGATTTTCTCCCTTTAACTCTTGTGGGGACAGGGTTTCTATGATATCTCAGGAGAGATATTAGTCAGGAATACAGATGTCGCTTGAAAGCTTCAATACGGTCAATAGGTGGGAGATAGATTAATTCCTGATATCAGAAAACGTCAGAGGTATCAATTGGGGGTCTGCTTCTTTCTACGATTTCTTTGTGTTAAATAGTATAAAAACGAGATTCTTTTTCACCTTATTGAAAGTTCATTGGGGGTCAGAAGGGGTTGTAGAGGCGTTATCGTATTAGTAAATTAATGTTCTGGGTCCTCGCCGCAAGGCTTTCTCAATGAGGCCGCCTTCCTTTAAACTTTTTCCTTTTTTTCCTCCCTTTTGTACCCGTCTTATTCTTCTGGTTTGTCAATTTAAAGTCCTTTTAATCTTGCTTTCACGAATCATCATGCTCCGCTACGTACTGCAACACCTATCTTAGGAACTCCACCATTTTGCCCACTTAACTTAAGGCTAACATAAGAAAGATAGAATGGATTTAAGAATTATATGAATTTTGTAACTCAAGAGAGTGCAGGTGTTACCTAAAATCTGACAACACAAAAAAAGCACATCCCTATCATTGCGTTATCCCATCCAGTATTACTTATTAATATCAGGTGTGCCCATAGGATAACCATTGCTATGCTCCATTTTTTCAGCAGGTTGAAGTGCTCAGTAAAGTTTTTGGCGTAACATAAGCACTTATAAGCAATTTATTAGGAATATCTTAATCACTCATGCATACTGTATGCACTCATGAGTGAAATTCATTTACAAATGTATTGCAATCCAAGCATAATATTTACACTAGGCTTTTCCAATGAGTAGCTTGTGAGCTAATTGTAGCTCTCCAGCTACCTGTATGTAGCTCTCTTGTATGCAGCTCAGCCGTCTAAATTAGAAGCTTTTGCTTGGCTGAATTAATATATGTGTACAAAAAGTGTTTATTTAAGACGAAAACATGTGTATTTTTTAGAATTCATAAGCTGATGTTTGGAAAAAAATGGTTGAATTTCCAGAATATATTTAAAGCAGATATTTGAATGATAAATCATGGTGTTGAGGAGATTTATTGCCAGGGGTATTGCAGCTATGAATGTTATGTATTAGCAATGTAAACATATTCTATGCTGGCAAAGTCTTTTTTTACATTATGGCTGTCAATTGTGCTGGTGCACTAAGGTAATCACTCCTGGTAATCTTGCATATGGTGGCTACTAATGTAATCTTGTTTAAGGTGGTCTCTATTATGACACTAATAATATTAGCTTGGGATAATTTTCATTTAACATAAGTATCTCCTATTAAAGAAAAGGGTGGAGACCCCTGATGTACTCTACTAAAGGATTTTTTATTATATCACTTATATGTTAATATAATTTACAAATTTTAAGGTGGAGTAAGTTACAGAATAGTGCATAAATTACGTATTTTCTTACCAATATTCATAAACATTTTAGAAGGCATTTATAACCTTTTGTTAGTACTGAACTGTGTAAAACATGTAACTTAAGACAGTTTTCATATTAAAACGCTGCTATGTTTGTACTAAGTTTAATAAATCAGCCGCTATAATTTTGTACAGGATATATTTTGGTCATAGATAGTTTATACTTACTATATTTTTATAGTCAAAATTACTTTAGTAAATATTTTTGTCATTTACATTATAGGCATATAAAGTCAATATTTTGATAATAGATATTTTGACCATGATATTTTATAGTTACAGATACAATTGTACTTGAAATTGTGACATACAACCACTGTTGTAGCAGATCTATGTTCCTGGGCATAAATTCTTCATTGTGCTTTATCTGCCTCTTGAGTGAGTAAATGTTTATTGCTTACCTTTTAAGGGCTGGCATTAGTCAACACCTTTTGATTTACCTAAAATTATATTTATAATATAGGTACTTATAAGGGCTCTCAGACAGTATTTTTCATTCACAGGTCTGTTATTGTGTCATTTCATGTCTCCACCCTCCACACCATACGGTATGTAATGTTTACAACGAAATTTTTACCACGCATACCATTACAACGCATTGCACTGGGGGGTGCTCTAGGATAGGGAATAAGTTTAATTTTCTATCCAACACCTTCCCTAGTGTCCACGGGGACTGGAGTTGGAATAGAAATTATACTTACCACTATCCAGCACCTCTAAGCGCTATGCGTTGTAATGGTATGCGTGGTAAAAACCGCGTTGTAAAGGTATGCGTGGTAAAAGTATGCGTTGTAACATCATACATCCCACCATACAGCATGGAGCAATGGGTTAGCCCACTTCAGCCATTGGTTAACTTCACTGAAGGTGAATGCATGATGCCCTTTCAGAAGAAGCACATCCACACACAAAGTAGTTCCCTTAAGTGTCAGAGACTTCTACAAAAATGTCTGCTATTGAGACAAAACAAATATTTCTGCTGCTGCTGATGAGGGACCAGCAGGTTCCCAAACAACAAAGTCTTACGAAAACAAGCCAAAGCCAAAAGTCTGATGGCCAACTCTAGACCTAATGTCTTTCCTAATGCTTGTTTCAGCATATTGCTAGAGCACACTTTTGTGGTGATTGCCTTCACTAAAAATATCAGCTAGAAGGTACAAAGTCGGTGAAGTGCAATTTTTTACCAACCAAGTACAACAGTCCAATATAAAAATAGTGTTTTTTTATGACAAGGATTTGCACTGCTTGGCTGGAATAAATATTAACCCACTTTTCCACGTAAACCAAAGCGGTTTAAATCCATACCGCTGGTGCACTGCATTTAATCCTGGCAATGGGTATATCCCAATAAAAATAGTTTTTTTGTGCTCATTAGCTAGTTTTAGCTCACAAATCCTTCACTTTTCTTATTGTTTGTGCTGCGTCCTCACTCATACTATATCTTCTCACTTATGGGTTTAGTATACTCCCCTAATACTCAAAACATCCCAGAGCTCTTCACTCTCAGAGAGGAGGTTGTAGCCCTCAGAGGAACTAGGTGTTTCCTCTGGGAGGAGAATCCCAAATGATGAAGCATGTCACCTTTGGTGAGTGGGGGATTTCGTCCTATAAAGGGATCTGCCCACGGTTAGATCTATGGGCACAAGCCATTGGTTCTGTGTTATTTCATTGTAGCGATTCTTGTCTTATAGTTTCCATTACCAAATTCCAGTTCAGACCCAAGGATTTTACACTGTTTTGTGTAAATATTAAGCCACAATTAGACTACAACAGTTTTACACTGTGTAACTAAGGTAAAAGTGTTTATATTTGTTAATAGACACTTCGGAAGCTGTTGGTACATTGCAACGAAACTAATTTCACAGCAAAAACGCTGTAATAACAACATTGTTGCTTTTGAACTGTGCAGTGTGAGATACAGCAAAGGAGGCAACGTTTCTATAGAAAGGCAGTAGAGAAAATGTTGTTTAGAG
Source organism: Lissotriton helveticus (assembly GCF_964261635.1). Lineage (NCBI taxonomy): Eukaryota > Metazoa > Chordata > Amphibia > Caudata > Salamandridae > Lissotriton > Lissotriton helveticus. Next base: position 1,506,872,447 of record NC_136069.1, on the reverse strand, counting down.
CTAAACTGGCAAGAGTGGTTAAGGAAAGGTTAACGGAAGGAAGCACAACAAAAGTACTTAAGACTTCATGGACCGTGGTAGTCTGCAGAGCTAAGTAGTACAAAAGCCGCCTGTGAAAAGTCTTGAAAGAAGATGGCATCAATCCAAACTTACGGAAGATGATACAGTCTATAAGTCAGCGATCACCAAAAAAAAAGTTACATCTCAAGTAAAATTGAGCTGGTGGGCAACTCATCCAAAGAACTCTGTAAAGTGCTCATTGACTTTACTAAGCCACATGCCTGAACCAATGCATCCCTTTATCCCAACAGCTATATGACTCCTTGGCAGATTTCTTTGAGGAGAAAATAGATGCTATTTATATCAAAGTTTCACCATCCTACCGAAGCAGGTTGATCTAACCAGCTTCAATTTGCCCCCTCCTTCATACTTCAAATTATATATGGATAGGTTTGAACCTTTTACATTAGACCAAATTCAGGGGCAGTTGGCAAGCACCAAATCTGGCTCTCCCTCTGACACAGTCTCCCGAGGATTACTGCTAATCTATCGAGCCGATTGCACATACCATTCTCTCCTTTTCAACCTATCCCTAGACACAGCCACACTATCCCTTACCTGGAAGGCCACACAGGTGTTGCCAATATTTAAAAAACTAAAGACCCTATCCAGCTATTGTTGCCCAGTCGCTTCCCACTATTGGGAAAAACCTTGAAAAGTCTGGTAAATAAGCAGCTTGTGGCATATTTGGAAGAGTATATGGTTCTAGATTCCTCCCAATCCGGATTCAAAGCTTTTCATAGCACTGAGATCATGTTGATAGCAGGTACTGATACCAACCTTCTATCCTTAGATGCAGACTCCTCTGCCATGCTTGGGCTGCTGGACTTGTCAGCAGCCTTTGATACCATTTCTCACACAGTACTGATTTGAGAGTTGTGAGAAATAGCCATCTGTGGCAATGCATTATTATTTCTTGACTTCTTAGACAGCCAGACACAAACTATTGCTCTGGGCTCTTTCAAGTCTCGCACCATTCCAGTTAACAAGGGGGACCTTTAGGGCTCATCATTAAATCCTACATTATACAACATCTACTTTGTCCTCCTTTTTTTTTTATTGGAGTACTTGACATTTCCTTTACAACAGTTAATACAAAATAAATAATACACTAAAATTAAACAAAATAGCTTTCCAGGAAAACATACATACAGACAATTCCGTCATCAGACATCGAATTTGCTAATCATATCAGAAACCAATCTAATCAAAGTAAGATTCCCAAATTTTTGTACATTTTCTCAATCCCCCAATCCTTTGAGCAAATATATATTCACTTTTCCTAACTCTCTTGATTTTTTGCAACCACTCATCTACGGTTGGAACCATCTCTGACCTCCAGTACTGAAGTATCAGTGATCTAGCGACTGCTACTATAATATACATAAGTTTTGCCAATGGTTTGGATAATTTAAGCTCTGGATCCAATCCAAATAAGATCAAATTCATATAGCAGGGAGCAGTACATTTTAAATGAAGATAAAGCAAAGTAAAGACTATGTCCCAAAATACCTTAATTTTAGGGCAGTAAGCCATTATATGAGACCAATTAGCTAAGTCCGGTTGACTGCATCTAAAACAAGTAGATGCAGTGTTACTGTACATTTTCGCAATGGCGGCTGGGGTACGGTATAAGAGCCACTTACTACAAAAAAGCATTCTGCGCCAATTGGCACCTTTCAAAGCACTAAAATTAAATGTATTTAATGTTTTCCAAGAATTATTAATTAGTTTAAAGTCTTCATGTTTCTGCCATTTTTCTATTGCTTTAGAGCTTAAATCATCCTCCCTACTTTGTGCTAAGCTTCTTCTCCATTTTCCGGGGTTCTTAAAAAGTGGAGACCAAAAGAGATCATTGGTTAATTGTGATGATTGGCCCATCTGTAATAAATCGATTTGTGCCAAAGACTTATAAAGTAAGTTATATGAGCCTATCAAGAGAAAATTTCCACAAATTAGATTGGCCATCTCATTCGGAGTCACCCAAGCTCCGTTTTTTACAAAGTTCGACAATGTTAAGAACCCAGATCTAGTCCAATTAGATATAGTTTCTAACCCCATTTTAATCCCGAGACCAGAAATAGCGTCGCTCAATGGAGTCATTAAGTTCAGGAGCGTGAGTGAGTACCTGTTCAGCATAACATCACGTTTTTTAAGGAACCAACTCAAAATCTTATACCTAACTAATTTAGGTGATTTAAAAATTGAGAGTGGGGAGGGAATTTTAGTCTCTTTACAGATTAAATCAAAAAAGAAATTAATAAATAATGCCTGACTAGATACAGGATATTTAAATCTTGACAGATACTGTGCAAAGTATGCATAATAGTAATCTTTAAGATTCGGTAGACCAAGACCTCCTTGTTCCCTGTCTGCATGTAACGTACTGATCGCAATTCGAGGCGTCTTTTTTGCCCAGACAAAGGCTGAAATTAAAGACTCGACTTTTAAGAAAAAGGAGCCAGGGGGGGAGCAGGAAATGGTGGAGAACAAAAAATTGAATAAGGGGAGTACTGACATTTTAATTAATGCCACCCGACCTAGAATGGATAAAGGCAATACATTCCAGCGTATAAACATATCACAGACTTTTTGAATTAGGGGATCAAAATTCAGTGTATACAAATCCCGAACTGAGGAAGAAAAATATACTCCCAAATACCTTTTGGGTCTGTTATTAATGCAACTCTGAATATCTGGGTGCAGATCGGGATTTATACCACCACAGATTAAAATCTCAGTTTTCTTTTTTTTTATTCGATACCCCCCCAAAGCTTCAAATTCTGCAAAAACATAGAAAGTCTGTATTTGTGAATGCATCTCAGGTTTCAATAGCAACATTATGTGATCCGCGTATAGTTTGATTTTAGCCATGGAGGCGAGAGGCGGGGCAATATCAGTATGATTCCTAATTGCGACTGCTAGAGGCTCGATGAAAAAAGCGAAGAGGGCTGGAGACAACGGACAGCCTTGCCTCGTCCCCCTCTATACTGAAATCGAGCCCACTATGGATGCATTAACAAGAATATGAGCTTTTGCGCCCTGATACAAATTTTTTATTAAATTGATCATTTGTGGGGGAATGCCAAAACGCTGTAAAATAAAAAAAGTGTATCCCAAACCACCAAATCAAAAGCTTTCTCCGCATCTAAAAATAGAACTAAAGCCGGCACCTCTCGTGTTTCAAAATAATCTAGTGCTTCAATCAAATATTGTGTGTTGGTAATAAGTTGACGGCCAGCAATAAATCCATTCTGATCAGGTTGGATCAATTGTGGGGAGACACAATTAAAACGAATAGAAAGTAATTTTGTGACAATTTTATAATGCGAATTAAGTAATGTGATTGGCCTATAGCAATTTGGATCTTTAGGCTCCTTTCCCTTTTTCAAAAAGCTTACCACCGTTCCATCATAAAAAGACGCTGGGATTGGGCCGCCCTCCAACATAGAATTTAATAATAAAAGAAGAAGTTCAGCCAGGGAGCTAAAAAACGTGACAAACAATTCAGCAGGAAGTCCATCTGGACCACAGGCCTTACCACGTGGGAGACCCTTAACTACCACCTCTAATTCATCCCTAGAGAATAAAGTTGCCATTGTTTCTTGGTCCGAATGAGAAAGAGTGGGGAGAGGATATTTATCTAAGAAATCATTAAGTCTATATTGATTCGTAATATGATGTGAAGTATATATATTCTCATAATGGGACAACATTATTGTCCCTATTTCTCCCGCATCTGAGGTATCCAAGTTATTAATTGGAGATTTTAAGGAATGAATTATATTTGCTGCCGCTTGCTCTTTAATCTGCCAAGCCAAAAATTTGCCTGTGAAATTACTATGTTCATATATTTTTTGGGACTGTCTACAAAAAATTTCCTCACTTTTTGCAAAATAGTATGCACTAAGCTCCCGCTTTGCAGCATTTAATTGATTCTGTAAACTAACAGAGGGATTGTAATACTTTTGATCTATTAAGGCCTGTACTTTTTGCTGCAATGAATTCTTCGTGTCCCTTAAAACAGAACAGCTGATTCCCTTGCGTCTCATCCTATGACAACCCACCGAATGAACGCCTTCAATGAATCCCATAGAACATGGAGAGGGGCCGTCCCAATATTACGTCCAATATATTCCACTATCTCATCTTTGAGTGATGTGACCCATAATTCGTCAAACAGATAATTTTTATTAAATACCCATCGCTTAGAGGTTTTCTTACTATCCTCCAACATAAACTCAGTAACTAACATCGCATGGTCGGAAAAGCCATTATGCAGAATCCGCTGATGCCGACATCTAAGTTTTGTAGAAACAAGGAAAAAATCAATCCGAGAAAATGACTTAAACCTTCCCGACCAGCAAGTAAACTCTCTTTTGGAAGGATTAAAAAAACGCCAAGGGTCAACAAGATCAAGGGTGTTAATATTGTTAATAATTGATTTAAATGATTTGGGTTTCCCAGCAGTGGTAGAGTCTAGTTTGGGATTCATAAGGATATTAAAATCCCCCCCGATGACAATGTTCCCTCCTACCATCAATAGAGACTGAAACAAATCCTCATATATCGCAGGGTTATCATTCAGGGGAGCATAAAAGCTCACAAACGTTATGGGCAATGGCCTAATTTTTTAATTTACAGGTGACCCAACACCAACGACCCTGGCCTCCCTCTTCAGTTTGAATAATCTCCACCTCCATTTTCCTATTTAGGAAAAGTGCGCTTACTCTCTGCGATTCAGTGAAGAGAGAAAGGCCATGATAAGAAGCCCAACCTTTAAACATAGAAAGATTGTCATCTTTATAATAATAATAATAATACAGCATTTTATAAAGCGCGACAGCTACCTCACGGTGGAGGTGTCCAGGCGCTAGTAGGAACACAGCTGACCCAGAGGGTAGAAGTAGGGGAATTTATCGTGGTTGGGTAAAGAGCCAAGTCTTTAACAGCCTCCTGAAGCAAGGTTCAGAGGGGGCTTGCTGGATTGCTGAGGGCAGGGAGTTCCATAGCGTTGCAACATTTGCCGAAAAAGTACGACCTCCCAATCGAGCCTTTTTAGTTGAACGCGGCTATTGGAACGGAGCGCACGGGCCTGGAAATATCTCGGGAGACGGGTTTTCAGATACTTCGGGCAGGTGCCAAACAGAGATCTAAAGGCCAACGTGAGTGCCTTAAATTTGATTCTGCTGGCAACTGGTAGCCAGTGCAGTGATCGCAGATGCGGAGAGACTGAATGCCTAAAAGGGATTCGCAATAGCAGTCTCGCAGCCGCATTCTGGACCAACTGAAGCCTGTGAGTCAGGTATTTAGGTAAGCCCAGATAGAGTCCATTGGCGTAATCCAGCCTGGATGTTACTGTGGAATGGATTACAGTTTTCCGACAACTCTCCGGGAGAAGTCTCAGAATCTTACGGAGATTCCTCAGCTTACTCAAACAGCAACCGACTACTGGTTGAATATGCGAGGTAAAGGACAGACTGTCATCCCACCGCACTCCAAGATTTTTTGCCGTGAGGCTAGGTGAGGGGGCTTAACCCATCTCCACAGGCCACCATAACTCTGAGGGAGGCGGGGGGCCTTTGCCAAAAAAGATTACTTCAGTTTTATTGGCGTTTAGTTTTAATTTGTTCGTATTCATCCAGCAGGCCACATCCTGGAGACAGCCCTTGAAGTTCGAGAAGGACTCCTGCGACACCTCTGAATACGGAAATAGCAACTGGGTGTCATCGGCATAAGAGATTGCCTTGACACCCCAGTTGGCAATCAACGTAAAGAGAGGGGCAAGGTAGATGTTGAACAAGAGGGGGCTGAGTGCCGATCCTTGTGGAACTCCACAACTAAGGACTTTGGGTGTTGAAGAGACAGTCCCTAGAGCCACCTTCTGTGTTCTCAGGGTTAGATAAGAGTGTAACCATCCCAGTGCTTTGTCACAGATACCTATGTCGGCCAGTCGCGTCAAGAGTCTAGCATGATCAACCGTGTCGAAGGCGACCGACAGATCCAGGAGTACCAGCATCGCTGAGTCTCCTGCATCCATCGACCACCTTACTGACTCTGCCACCTCAAATAGTGCTGACTCCGTGCTGAAGCCGGGACGAAAGCCTGATTGCGTCTCATGTAGTATCTTATTTGCTTCGATGAATTCGCTCAGCTGACGCTGTATTATTTTCTCGAGCATTTACCAGGGGCGGCTAACAAGGAGATTGGGCGAAGATTGCTGAGATCTTCTGGGTCCCCATTGGGTTTTTTTTCAGCGGGAGGAGGGTTGCATGTTTCCAGATGTTCGGGAATACCCCCGAGGCAGTGGACGAGTTCCAAATTTGTTGTACTGTGAGGGCCACAAAATCAGCTATGATGCCCCACAGCTTGGGTGGACATGGGTCGTCCGGTGAACCGGATTTACAACGGATAAGTTCTTGTCTCACCGCACTCAGTGGTATCATCTGGAATTGAGTTAGGGTTTCACCCGTTACATTATTCATAACAAGGTCCGATTTCAACATTGTTGTTTCTGGTTTAAAGGATTTATAGACTAGTTTGATTTTTTGGTCAAAGAACTCCGAGATGTTTTCACATAAAATGGTTGACGGGAGGATCTCCCTCTCGATGCATTTGGGTTTAAAAAAGGACTGGACCACTTTAAAGATCTGCTTGCTCGACTGCTCTGCCTGCTGGATAGAGTCGGCATAGAACTGTTTTTTTTGTTTTTCTGATAGCTTTCTGAAGTTTTTTGATGCTTCCTTATATTTGGCCTTTTCTTTGAGCCCGTAATTCGCTCTCCACAGTCTCTCCAGCTTCTCCTCCCTGGCGAAGGTGGTACAATCATTCGGGGTGGAATTGGTATCATATGCCGACGACACCCAGTTGTTGATTTCTCTATCGCAGAACACCACCAACACCCCCACCAACTTTAAGTCCTGTATGCAGGCGCTAGCTGAGTGGATGGACTCCCACTGCCTAAAACTCAATGGCTCTAAGACAGAGGTGCTGGTAGTGGGGGGAAAAAGCAAAAGCTGGTCAGCCGAGTGGTGGCCTTCGTGTCTTGGCCCTACTCCTGTACCGTGTGAAGAGGCTAAGAATCTAGGAGTTTGGATCAACCCCTCCCTCTCCTGTGATGGCCACATAAGGCGTCTTGTGGGCAAATGTTTTGGAGTATTGAAGACCCTAAACAAAACCTTAGACCTCCTACCCATAGCGGCCAGAAGGACACTGACGCAGGCATTGGTGACCTCTCGGATGGACTATGGAAACATCTTGTTCCTAGGGTCCAACGAGGGCTGCCTTGGTCGCCTGCAAGTTATCCAGAATTCCGCCGCTAGACTGGTGCTAAGAAGACCCAGGAGAGCAAATTCTCAGAAGGCTCTGGATGCGCTTCACTGGCTGCCTGTGAAGAAACGCGTGCGGTTCAAATGCCTCCTCTTCTGTCACCGAATTGTCTGGGGCAGGTCGCCTGCCTACCTTAGGGACTTAGTCAGCCGCTATGAACCAACAAGGACCCTCCGGTCGGTGGGTACCGGGCTGCTGACAATTCCTAGGATAAGGAAGGCCAGAATGGGTGGACGATCTTTTGCTTTCCAAGCAGCTCAACATTGGAACAAACTCCCTCCTGCTCTGAGACTGGAGAGCAGTGAAGCGATGTTTAGGGCAAAGCTAAAAACACAACTTTACACTGAGTAGGGACACAGACTCATATTGGTGACCGTTTAGGAGCTCTTAGCGCGGGGACACGCCGAGATGGCGTTACTGGGCGCTTTATAAGCTCTTTTATTATTATTATTATTATTATTATTACAGGCTGCTTTCTCCGTTCTAAGTTCCTGAGAGAACCAGGGGGCGGAGGGGGAGTCACGCTTAGATAGAGCTCGTGAGGCTGGTGCAATGGATGAAACCATATTCCCGACCCAGTCATTGAGTAGCTGTGCGTCTGTGTTGGCGTTGGAGGTGAGAATTGGAATATTCTGCGCCACACCAGGGCCCATAGTATCGGGAACTAGTTTTTTCCATTGTCTCTTCACAAAAAAGCATTTGCTTGAAGGCGGACTAACATATACCATATTTAATGTAAATGAGATCAGTGAGTGGTCTGACCACATCAGTGGTAGTGGTGCCTCTGGCTTCACATCCTTGATATTAGAAAAGATGAGATCGAGCGCGTGACCCGCTCTATGGGTAGGGCCGTCATTAATCAGCCTCAGCTTGGCCGAATTAAGTGTGGATCTGAGCAGCTCTGCGAGAGTGCAGTCCGCTTTGTCCATATGAATGTTAAAATCGCCGACCACGATGAATTGAGGATGGAGGAGGGAGCTCTGAATAATCGTATCCAGCAGAGTAAATAAATGGGGATCCTCACCGCCAGGAGGGTGGTAGATCACTAATCCTGCTAAGGATAGCTGGGGGCTCACCTGAAAACAAAAGTGAAGGCCCTCAATACCCTGAATCATAGTAGGGGTCGAGGAGGTTAATACTAGCTGTTCTTTAAAGATAACAGCCACGTCTCCACCTCTTTTGTTGCCTGAGCGATTAGAGAAACAAATTTTAAATCCGAGAGGGACTGCTAGTGCAATGGCGGTCATGTTATCCTCCTTCATCCAAGTTTCTGTTAGCAACAAAACATCCCACTCCTGCTCTTCTAGTAGTAGCCAGATATCGTCTGTGTGTTTAACTAGGGATCTGCAGTTCAGCAGGCCTGCTCTGAGCTCTTTGATAATTAGTGGCTTGGGTTTGGATGGCCTCACCAAATCTCTAGGACCGAGGGATACCCCACAAGTCCCACAGATCTGAGGGGGTGCGAAGGTCAGAGGATTTAATTCATGAGTACTACACTCAGAAGTAGTATTTAAAACCCATAGGTCTTCTTTAGACCACACAATCCTTCCTCTGCTCGTCCCCTTACCTGCAGCATGCCTGGCCCTGGCCGTGGACAGGTCGCGTACGGGCGCAGACGGGCTTGCCTTAGGCGCGCCTTCGGCGTGCAAACGGCGCGCCCGCTGCGTTCGTCCGCTGCGCTTCCGATGGAAGCACATATTAAATAGGAGGTGGAGAAAAGGGCGTGGCCTAACTGGTGGTGGGCGTGGCCTGAGTGTCCCACGGGGGTGGCGGCAACACCAGGAAGTAACCCGCGGCAGCGTTCCAGCAGCTGCGTGGGAGTGCCCAGAGGAGAGAGGTAGGTTTGTAGTAAAATCACAAAGCACACTCAAAATATGGTAAAAAGCTGTATTAAAATCACAGTAGTAACAGTTTTTAAAAACGAGGAACAACTCTCCCGGCTTCCGCCTCAGAAGGTCAGAGTATTCCGCCTTGCGTTATTCTGTGGCGCGTTTTTATTTACTCGGGAAAGGGGCGTGGCCTAGCTGGTGGTGGGCGTGGCTTGAGTGTCCCACGGGGGTGGTGGCAACACCAGGAAGTAACCCGCGTAAGCATGGGCGTAAAATCCGTTCCGCTCGCGGATTTTCGGCAAATTCGCAATCCGCGAACTCTAGCGAACTTGCCGAAAATTCGTAAAATCCGTGCGAAGCGGATTTTTCGCTTGGTCGCACTTGCCAACTAGAATACTATAGAATTTTGCGGGAGTAAACACGTAGATGCGGCGGGCAGCGACAATCTCGCAATTGCGAGATTGCAAAATTTGCAATTTCGTACAAGAAATCCACCAGCAGGCAGCATAAACCTTGAAAATTATGATTTTTATCAGAATAACTCCCCAGGTTGACATTTGCCTGAACTTTTTCTTTGCAAGGAGTCCATTTTGGGGGGGGAGGAAGGAAGTGCCCCACAGTCCCCAACTTCCTGTTCCTGTCCAGCAGGCTCCTCCCAGAGCTTTCTTCATGTGCTGGTCACTTTGATTTGGATCTTGACCTGGAAGGATTACTTTTTGTGGATGCTGCTGGATATTTGGATTTTTGCAAAACTGAAAGCACTCAGCAGGTGCAAAAGTTCAATCTTATCATTAGTAACCATTCCCTGTAGTTCTTCCTGAGGGGCCCCTTCAGAGTTCATTTGCCTACTTGCAACTATTCTATGACCCTGCTCTGACCCTCACAGCAGGCTCAGAGAACAGCTACAAGTATACAACAAAGGTCCTGTTAAAAAAATTACACTGCAACAGAAAGCAATTACAGACAAAACTGAAAGCACTCAGCAGGTGCAAAAGTTCAATCTTATCATTAGTAACCATTCCCTGTAGTGCTTCCTGAGGGGCCCCTTCAGAGTTCAGTTGCCTACTTCCAACTATAGGCCACAAAGGTCCTGTGAAAAAGAATTGCACTGCAACAGAAAGCAAATTAGAGATAAGGAAGCAGGTGCCAGCCAGACTGAAAGTTTAAATTCAGTGACACATTAATCAACCCCAAATTAATTCATGTCAGTTGAAGCAGGGCAGGTGTGCTTGCTTTTTTTCACCCCCATCTATCTACAGTGATAAACCAACCAGAGGGTGGCAGTGATGTACCAGAGGGTGGCATGGGTGTACCAGAGGGTGGCAGTGGTGAAACAGAGGGTGCTGTGAACCTGTGATGATGAACCAGATGTAGAAACAACATAGTCGCGACCGTTGCGAGCCGACAAGTAAGTTCGCAATTGCGAACTGGTACAAAACCCTCGCGAACTGGCAGAAACCCTTGCGAACACAAAAAAAAAAATTTCGCTAGAGTTCGCGGTTTTTGCGGATTGCCAATCCGTAAATACGCAATTTCGCGGACTGCCAATTCGCAAAATCCGCCCATGCTTAAACCCGCGGCAGCATTCCAGCAGCTGCGCGGGAGTGCCCAGAGGAGAGAGGTAGGTTTGTAGTAAAATCACAAAACACAGTCAAAATATGGTAAAAAGCTGTATTAAAATCACAGTAGTAACAGTTTTTAAAAACGAGGAAAAACTCTCCCGGCTTCCGCCTCAGGAGGTCAGAGTATTCCGCCTCGCGTTATTCTGTGGCGCACTTTTATTTACTCGGGAAAGGGGCGTGGCCTAGCTGGTGGTGGGCGTGGCCTGAGTGTCCCACGGGGGTGGCGGCAACACCAGGAAGTAACCCGCGGCAGCGTTCCAGCAGCTGCGCGGGAGTGCCCAGAGGAGAGAGGTCTTCCGCCTCAGGAGGTCAGAGTATTCCGCCTGCCTTTTGAAACGGGGATATGAATTTCTTGTTAAAGTATTAATGCGGGGTTCTCGGTCAAAATCCATGTTTCTATAGCCCGCATTTTCTTATTATTATTTAGACCATTCACATTAAAAGAGACAATTTTCAATCCTGTTCTAGTAGACATTTAGTGAAACAAAACAGTTTCCCTTGGTGGAGCTACTGAGAAAATACGCCCAAATACTGGTCTTGGACACAAAGCTTAATTAAGCATAAACATAAACAAAAACAATTGTATATATAAAATATATGAAATTTATTAAAACAAAGCCTTTAAAACATATAAAAGTACATTTTCATTTCATAAAAAGATTTTTCAAACAGGAAAATACAGTCACAGTTCATATAAACATCAACAAATTCTCATACTGTAATCACTAATCCAAATTAAAAAAGTCACCTAAATTAAAACAGGTTATGCAATTTAAAGAAGGGGAGAGAGACAAACATAGACATCATCGAGTTGTCATAGAAGTTTGCACATCAGAACCCTCATTTAGACTCAGTCCTAGACCTGTCTCATTTTGTTGTTCTTAGGATGAGCTAGTTTGTTCGATTGTGCGATAATGGGCGTCAACGCGTTTCGATGGACTCTTTCAGTAATATGCCATCTTTTTCAAGACTAATAAATATGTCTCTCTAAATGTATGGCACTGGATGGTTGCCTCATACAGGGAAATCCTGTTGATAAACACATTACAATCAGTGTATTACATCAAAACACAGGTTGTCATTACTACGTTACATCCTAATGGTAATTAGAGCTTTACAGATTTCATACTTTGTACTTGCGGCTAAGAGTACTACTGCTTTTTGCCACCTGCCAATTTCTACTTGTTTACATCTATTGACTTTTATAAATATGCATGCATTGATTGCAACATTGCTCTTATTTTCATCATAAGTCCTACCAGTGTGTGGGCTTCTGTTGGGGAAACAAACCTCCCACCCAAGATACTCTATTTCGGCATCTCTACCTTTAAGTAGCAACAAGATACTATAGTGGGGAATTAAATTAGAGAAGCCAAACATCCCCATCCCAATCCAATTTCTAGGTTGGCAATTTCGTATACTTGCACCTCTTATATCTAGGTCCTAATTCATGTATCATTATTTTCTAATTTGTTTACCTTATTGCATTTCCAATTTATATAGCTTCTGGTTTGTTTCGGTTTTTATATAGTAGCATCCTTGTTTTTGATTAAGTCCGAAAGGGTAAGGAATTTTATATATTTACAACATAGTCCCACCTAATGTTATTATTTTTTAATTTGTATCTGAGTATACTGCGATCGTTCATTACCTGATGGTCCTTTTATATCTCGCTTTTTGGTGGCCTTATTCAGATGTTATCAAATTGACATTGAGAAGATATTTGTCTCCTATAAAGCAATATGCGAAGAGTTTGGTTTTACTTGAAGTGCACTATTGGTGAACTCTTTAAAACGATCACATCCTACTATTCAATTTATTAAATATACCTTTTTGTAAAGGACAATTGCTCCGTGGTTGTTAGTCTTCTACACGACACAAGAGCAAGTAATCCTTCGTCTCCTAATTCACCTTTAATCTGTAATCTAAATGCAATAAATATCATTTAGTGCTGGCCGTTAAATTTAGAGTGATTTTAAGCAGTGAGGCTCCATTAAAACCTACCGAATAAAGGAGTACGTTGATCCTTGGGTCGGGTGGATTAGGGAGACGCCTTGTTGATTTTATACTTACTTATTATAGCGCTTTCTGCAAAGGAAACATAGGCTACATTATTCCCAACCCTCATAGTAGGATCTCATCTCATTTTAAGCAGGGATTCGTTCTCCTTACCGTAAGGTATTTCGATCTCTATTCCACACCCGGGTCCCGTGCACCACCGTTCGTCCGTTTCTTCAAAAAAAGGGGCTAGTATTTAGGTTCTGTTACTGGTGCCCTTTTTAAACTAGGTCAACTTTCCTCCTATTGGGCGGCCCCTAGTTAATGAAGCTGGTTATAATTCTCCTAATGTGGGGCGGTTCGTTATGACCGGGGCGTCGCACTCTCAGTTACTTCCGCGTTTCAAGCCTCGGTTTCACCTCTGTTTACTCTAGTACCTGCCGTATCCAAGCCTCTCTCTGACTTTCGAGGGCGCGTTACAAACCTCTTCTTCATTAGGTCTTTTGAGTTTAGTTTGTTTTCAGTTTTTAATTTAATTAAATTCAAACACAATATTTATCTAACCTATAGCTATTAATTTCTATCGTATGAATATTATGTTTACAATTATCAGTGGGTGAATCTGTTCCATATTGTGTATAGTTTATTTTCAATGCATAATACGCTTCTGATGTAAACTCCTTCAAATCATATTTTTAGTGAGCTACATTATTCCTTACTAGCTCGATATTAATTTCATCCATTCCTCTCTTGAATTAAGACCCTTATCTATAGTGTCCAAATGACATATATACCACTGTTCTCGTTTTTTCCTTATTAGCTCCAGATTGCCACCTCGTCTGCTTACCTTTATTTTTTCTAGAATGTACCAGGTGAAATCATCACAACCATGGTTACATTCTTGGAAGTGTTGCATGAGGGGTGCATTTTCTTTTTTGTTTTTGATTGCCAAACTGTGTTCCAGAAGTCTAATTCGAAGCTCCCTGCCCGTCTCCCCCAGTAGCCTAGACCACAGGGGCAGACGAGCAGGTAGACTGGCATACACATTTCAACGATTGTTTTTGAAACGTGCAAGGTTCTACGATCGAGATCAACTGCTAGACATGAACAAAAAGAAAGCTAATAGAATACAAGATAGGTTTGTCCTTGTATGCCAGTACTCTAGTCTGAGCAATAAAATCAAAAATATCGTAAACCGGAATTGGAAGATTATCAACAGTGGCTTGACTGTACCATTGCCAAAACCACTTTTCTCATTCCGGCGGAACAAAACGATCAAAAACGCTTTAGTGAGCACATACAAAAATCCTGGGACTATTGTCCAAACAACTATGATTGGAAACACAAAGGCAATAGGCAATCATAAATGTGGCACATGCTCCATCTGTCCGAATTGCATTGTGTCTAAGAAATTGACCTTTAATGGTAAAACACTTATTCCCAAAAGCTTAAACAACTGTAGAAGCAAGAATGTAGTCTACCTGATCGTCTGCCCCTGTGGTCTAGGCTACGCGGGGGAGACGGGCAGGGAGCTTCGAATTGGACTTCTGGAACACAGATCGGCAATCAAAAACAAAAAGGAAAATGCACCCCTCACGCAACACTTCCAAGAATGTAACCATGGTTGTGATGATTTCACCTGGTACATTCTAGAAAAAATAACGGTAAGCAGACGAGGTGGCAATCTGGAGCTAATAAGGAAAAAACGAGAACAGTGGTATATATGTCATTTGGACACTATAGATAAGGGTCTTAATTCAAGAGAGGAATGGATGAAATTAATATCGAGCTAGTAAGGAATAATGTAGCTCACTAAAAATATGATTTGAAGGAGTATACATCAGAAGCGTATTATGCATTGAAAATAAACTATACACAATATGGAACAGATTCACCCACTGATAATTGTAAACATAATATTCATACGATAGAAATTAATAGCTATAGGTTAGATAAATATTGTGTTTGAATTTAATTAAATTAAAAACTGAAAACAAACTAAACTCAAAAGACCTCATGAAGAAGAGGTTTGCAACGCGCCCTCGAAAGTCAGAGAGGGGCTTGGATACGGCAGGTACTAGAGTAAACAGAGGTGAAACCGAGGCTTGAAACGCGGAAGTAACTGAGAGTGCGACGCCCCAGTCATAACGAACCACCCCACATTAGGAGAATTATAACCAGCTGCATTAACTAGGGGCCGCCCAATAGGAGGAAAGGTGACCTAGCTTAAAAAGGGCACCAGTAACAGAACCTAAATACTAGCCCCTTTTTTTGAAGAAACGGACGAACGCTGGTGTGCGGGACCTTTGGTGTGGAATAGAGATCGAAATACCTTACGGTAAGGAGAACGAATCCCTGCTTAAAATTAGATGAGATCCTACTATGAGGGTTGGGAATAATGTAGCCTATATTTCCTTTGCAGAAAGCGCTATAATAATTAAGTATAAAATCACAAGGCGTCTCCCTAATCCACCCGACCCAAGGATCAACGTACTCCTTTATTCTGTAGGTTTTAATGGAGCCTCACTGCTTAAAATCACTCTAAATTTAACGGGCAGCACTAAATGATATTTATTGCATTTAGATTACAGATTAAAGGTGAATAACGAGATGAAGGATTTCTTGCTCTAGTGTCGTGTAGAAGACTAACAACCATGGAGCAATTGTCCTTTACAAAAAGGTATATTTAATAAATTGAATAGTAGGATGTGATCGTTTTAAAGAGTTCACCAATAGTGTACTTCAAGTAAAACCAAACTCTTCGCATATTGCTTTATAGGAGACAAATATCTTCTCAATGTCAATTTGATAACATCTGAATAAGGCCACCAAAAAGCGAGATATAAAAGGACCATCTGGTAATGAACGATCGCAGTATACTCAGATAAAAATTAAAAAATTAATAACATTAGGTGGGACTATGTTGTAAATATATAAAATTCCTTACCCTTTCAGACTTAATCAAAAACAAGGATGCTACTATATAAAAACCGAAACAAACCCGAAGCTATATAAATTGGAAATGCAATAAGGTAAACAAATTAGAAAATAATGATACATGAATTAGGACCTAGATATAAGAGGTGCAAGTATACGAAATTGCCAACCTAGAAATTGGATTGGGATGGGGATGTTTGGCTTCTCTAATTTAATTCCCCACTATAGTATATTGTTGCTACTTAAAGGTAGAGATGCCGAAATAGAGTCTCTTGTGTGTGGAGGTTTGTTCCCCAACAAAAGCCCACACACTGGTAGGACTTATGTCGAAAATAAGAGCAATGTTGCAATCAATGCATGCATATTTATAAAAGTCAATAGATGTAAACAAGTAGAAATTGGCAGGTGGCAAAAAGCAGTAGTACTCTTAGCCGCAAGTACAAAGTATGAAATCTTTAAAGCTCTAATTACCATTGGGAAGTAACGTAGTAATGACAACCTGTGTTTTGATGTAATACACTGGTTGTAATGTGTTTATCAACAGGATTTCCCTGTTTGAGGCAACCATCCAGTGCCATACATTTAGAGAGACATATTTATTAGTCTTGAAAAAGATGGCATATTACTGAAAGAGTCCATCAAAACGCGTCGACGCCCATTATCGCACAATCGAACAAACTAGCTCATCCTAAGAACAACAAAATGAGACAGGTCTAGGACTGAGTCTGAATGAGGGTTCTGATGTGCAAACTTCTATGACAAATCGTTGATGTCTATGTTTGTCTCTCTCCCCTTCTTTAAATTGCATAACCTGTTTTAATTTAGGTGACTTGTTTAATTTGAATTAGTGATTACAGTATGAGAATTTGTTGATGTTTATATGAACTGTGACTGTATTTTCCTGTTTGAAAAATCTTTTTATGAAATGAAATTGTACTTTTATATGTTTTAAAGGCTTTGTTTTAATACATTTCATATATTTTATATATAAAAAAAAATTGTTTATGTTTATGCTTAATTAAGCTTTGTGTCCAAGACCAGTATTTGGGCGTATTTTCTCAGTAGTTCCACCAAGGGAAACTGTTTTGTTTCACTGTTTATAAGTACCCTATTCCCCTGGTGTGTTAAGGGGTCTCTCTCAATCCTTTTACACTAGTAGACATTTATACATATACATTTACCTAGATCAAAAAGCATATTTTTTTCCTTTTTAGCATTCTTTAAGCAAAAAAGACACCACAATCTATGTCTGCCAAAAAAGCCATTTCTTTTTTTTTTCCTCTTTTTCTCCCTCCTCCCCTCCTGAAATTGCGAGAAAAGAAAAAAAAATGAGAACTGGAAGATTTTTTTTTTGTCAAGAACTCCATTTTAAAATGTTTACCCACCCCACCCCCTTCTACAACCTGTGGCTCTCTCCTTACTCTACCTCCCTCTACCCACGCTAGCCACAGGATCCTTACCCTTAACATTGAGGTGTTGTGTAGTTACACCCCTTTAACCCCCAGAGCCGTGCCATCCACCCCCCCCCTGTATTCATGAAACAAATTAGACATAAGCATAAAACATAAGGTAAGATGACTGGTGGTAAAACGTTCAAGATATTCAGTCTTATGTCCCATCTAGCCATTCTGTAACCCCCTAAGCAGCTCCCGTGCTTCCTCAACATCGGATAGTATATATAACTTCCCCTTAATCAGCACTCTCAGCTTTGATTGTTGTGCGATCATGGCTTGAGCTCCCTGATCTTTAAATAGGTGAAGAATCTTAACGAATTCCTTCCTTCGTTTAGCTGCTGCTGCAGACATGTCGGAAAAGATTCGACATTTCACTGTGGCGTTCACCGGAAACTGCCTCTGTTTGATCGCCCTAGACAATATTTGCTCTTTGACCCTAACATCTGCAAAGTTTAGGAGTATGGTACGAGGGAGGGTAGAGTTCGGAAACGGGTGAGCCGGAACCCGATGAGCTCTAGTGATGGTTAAATCTCCTTTATGCTCCGGTATCACCCCCTGCTGAAGAAACATAGTGACCCACGAGAGCATGTCGTCTCCCTCGATTCCTTCCAGAACCCCCACAATGCGTATATTGGATCTTCTATTATAGTTCTCCAAATCGTCCAGTTTAGTCTCGAGGGCCCTTGTTGTCTTAGATACATCTTTAGTCTCCTTCTTCGCTTCAACCATCTGATCCTCCAGGTTAGAAACCCTCTCCACCGCCTCCATTAGGCGGGCTGGGAAAGTAGAGACTAGTTCCTCAATTTTATCCATTTTATCAAGCCTCTGATGAATAGCTGCTAGTTCGGTATTTTCGGACCTCTTAATCTCCCTCACTTCATCTAGAATTAGGTTCAACATATCCCTCACGGACATCCTCGTTTCACCCTCTGTCTCAGTGTTCATCTCTAGCAAGGGGCTGAAAGGGTCAGCCATCCCCCCACCCGGTTTTCCATCTCTTATTTCTGCGGAATGCGCTACCGTGCTCGTTAATTCCTCTTTCTTTAAGTTCACAGAGTCAGTTAAATTCTTTAGGTCAGGTGTGGCAGTGCTTACAACAGTACTTACAGCATTAGTATCTGGATGCTGATTTAACCTTAATTCCGGGCTTTGGGAGGGCAAATTGCCTGATGAGAGCAAAGACGATTTTTTATCAAACAGGGGAAATTGCTTAGAAGGCTGAGAGGGCTGAGGAGGCCCAGGAATCTCCACTTTATCTTCCAAATTGGGATCATTAGCTTTATCCCCCACCATGGATTGAACTGGATTCTCTATTACTAACTCCTCCACCTCATCTGAGCTTTCTGATGAGTGTGCTGAAACGTCCTCCTTGGAGTTACCCCCATCTGTTAATTTAGCCGCCGCCTCTTTTGCCTGCTGTCGACGTTGCTGCGCCTTAATACGGCGTTTAGAAGTTTCCCCATATTGCGCACAGTTGAATACTGTCACAAGAGTATATCAAAATTCAATAGGATTTACTTAGCCCAGGAACTGTGCAACAGGTTCAAACAAATTCAAATCCGAAAGTCCGAGAGAGAGGAGTCGCAGCTGGAATAGCGCTTGCTCAGCCTGTACCAAGTGAAAACATATACAGACTCACAACATTGTATAGATGGAATCAGCTCTCCTTTTTCTCTCCCCCTCGCGGCCGTCACAGCCGTCGTTCTGCGGCGTCTTAATTCACGCCTCACAGTACAGGCCCACCAGGATCCAGCCGGACGCCCCTAGGAGGAGAAACCCATGAAAGGAACTGCGCCGCTACGGTGTAGACACTCCTCAGGCTCACCTCGCCTCAGCTCCAGAACGCCGAGCCGGTAAACTGCTACATACTGCTGCAGAAATATACGTAGTGCAGAAAAGCGGCACCCGGGGGGTGAGTTCACGCTTATTTTAGTGTCCTTACTCCGCTTAGAAGTTACTTTGAAGTCGGTGACTCAGAAATCAAAGAAGAGCGGGAGCCGCAGCGGGAGCCGCAGAACGCTGACAGACCTACTCCATCATCATCCTCAAGGGGGGGAGGGGCTTCGAGCACAGAGCCCAGGTGCTACGTGGAGGCATGGAGCTCCACCGTAGCGGCGATCACACCCTGTCCGTGCCGGGGCACATCAAATCTTGTGGTTTTGATGATATATTATACACTGATGATACTCAGTTAATCATCTCATTTGGACAACATCTTGATGGCGTAAAACATCGTTTTATAGATTGCATGAGAAGGATTGCTACTTGGATGACGGCACACTGGTCCAACTGAACAGCGACAAAATGGAGATTCTGCTGTTTGGTAAAGCCCAGCAGCTCTGGTCAGCTGACTGGTGGTCCCCTGAACTAGGTGCAGCCCCTTCTCCCAAGCAAATTGTGAAACACCTTGGTATTAGGCTAGATCAGGCCCTAGCTATAAAAGATCACACACCCTCAATCTGTGGTGCCTGTTTCTCCACCATGCGGGTATTGAGGACAGTATTTGTTTGGCTTCCATCCTCTGCTAAGAAAACTCTGGCTTAAGCGTCAGTCACGAGTAGGCTTGACTCTAGTAATGCGCTGCTATTGGCTGCCAATGGCACTCTGTTATCTAAATGTCAGGTGTGGCAGAATACTGCTGTACGCTTGCTTTGTCACCTTTCAGCAGGCTCTCCCTTGGCCTTCACCCTGAGAGCCTTACATTGGCTGCCAGTCAGAAAGCGTGCAGTTTTCAATCTTCGCTGTCTTACCCCACAAGTCCACAAACCCACAAAGAAGAAACTAAGTCATTATTGTCCTACAAGAAATGTCACATCTAGCAATATAGCCTTGCTGACTGCCCCCCACATTCTCACTTCTAGATTTGGCAGAAGATTATTTTCCTCTCCGCCCCTTAAGCCTAGAATCAACTTCTGTACTAGATACGCACTTTTCCAGACGTTGTGAACTTTAAAAAACTCTTCAAGACCTGGTTGTTTTAGTCAGTTGCTGGGCCCTAGGTTAGCGAATCGCCGCAATATACCTAGGGTAAAGAGAGTCATTGCACAATATTACATTATAATAACACAATGTCATGTCAGCTCACCATCATAGTGATATAATATGACTTATGGTTTGGATTTTCTTAGTGTTGTTATTGTTTTTGGTGTATGTTTACAGGTGAAATCCCTACCCTTTGTATAAGGGCAACTTTATTATTCTTGTGGGTAATATGTGTTTTGAGCAATTATTTATTGATATCTTTTTTGGAATATGAAGCTGCTTTATTGACTAGTTACAACATTTAGCTGCTCACTCTTTATTCAATTTTCACCTACGTTTTCAATGTGAATTTGATTTTGCAGCAGATGATGAAACACTAGATAGCCCCTCGTGATGCCACATGTGAAGAGGTGCCAGATGTCCACTGAAGGCATCAAACATACGCGTCTCCAACCAACACCGTCGGTGGTCCCGACACCGCAATTACAATGCGATCACACATGGTTCGGTTGCATACTCCCATTTCTCTATGGGAGGTTGTGCTGCAGCTGTAAACTGTCCGATGCACAAGCTCCCATCGAGAAATGGGAGATTCTGTTAATCCTAAACGGTGCAAGGATTAACAGGTCCTCGGCCCCCAACCAGAGGATGCAGGGAGAAGGCAGCCCAGCTAGGGGCCCCAAAACTCACTTTCCGACAGGCTTTCCATGTCAGAATGCCCGACATGGAAAGCCTGTAGGAAACCGAGCATTGTAATCCCGACGGCAAAAAGGCCGTCCATGGGATTATGTGCCGGTCTCCGACTAAGCCCATCAGAAGCCAGCCAGAATGACCGGCCGGTTCCAGTTTTCACCGCACACATTGTAATGCAGAGTTCTAAACTAAAACCACAATGAGGCCCGGAAAGCCTCCGACTTGTGGTCAGAGGCTTTCCAACCTTCACAGTAATCGGGCCCTACGTCCCAATGCCACGACAGGAACAGGGTTGAGCGTCACTTTCCTTTATGCAGAAAATCCATAACCCCTAAATCTTGAGTAATGGCATATAGAGCACACAAAAGAAGTATTTCATTGAGAGAATGTAGAAAAGTGGATTATTATTTGTGCTGGGTAAGTGTGAACCTTAAAATAGAAAACAAACACCTGCTAGATGTCACTCAAATTAAATTAAATAAACCTGTGTTCAATCTCTGCTAATGTGACACAAAGCAGTCAAGCTCAAATGAAAGGTAATGTGTAAGGAATTTAAGTAGTGCATACACAGTAGAAAAAGTCATATAAAACACAGTTTATTTCCACAACCACCTTTGAAATAAAAAGAAATATTTTATAAGTAAAATTAGACTAAAAACAACAACAATCCATAAGGGTAATCAGAAATGTGAATTTTTAAAACTTTAAATGAAAATACTACCAAAAACTGCCAACGATAGTCTGTGGAAGTGATGGATCATGTCCTAGGCATGATTTGAGACAGACCGCAATGGTGCCTTGGTAGGACACACCAAGTGGATTGGTCCCAGTGAAAATTTAAAAGTCAAAAAAAGCTTGAAAAGGTTCAAAGTCCTAAGAAAAGGTTGTGTGCCCTGGGACAAATCTGAAATTGTAGCTATCGCTGTGAAACTACCTATTAGATATGTGCCACCAGTAGGTCCACTAAGTTTCTGGAGCTTTTGAGGTATTTGTTTGAAGAAGTTTCGAAGTCCCAAAACAGAAAGGACATTTGCCACTTTTTCAGAGATGCTGGTTGCTGGGAACAAATGTCAAATTCAGTCCAACTCTGTGGAACTGCTGGACTGGTACAGTTCGCCACCCTTTGGGTGAGGAAGACTTTTTGGCACACCATAACCAATGGGATAAAGGATTCCGGACCATCCCTACCCATTTTTTCAGTTGTTCCTGTTTGCCTTATTGCAAACAGTCTCACAGTGTCCCTCCAATATCCAAGAAGGGAAAACCCTCCACCCTCTCCTTGGGTTGAGCCAGTCTGGCCACCAAGAAATGTGACATGGCTAACAAGCAGTTCCCACCACTTTGTTCACTCAAACCCATTTCTGGGGTAACTTCTCTCCCACTGGGCTTGGTTTCAGCCAGACTATGGGGAAAACTCTGTGACTTTCCAAGAGTCACCTAACATTTGTTTGAGATAGTTCAGGCCCTTTAAAGTAAATTATGTCTGGGCCTACCCCAACTTGTCTTCCTGTCAGGGGAAGAAAACACTTCCCCACTGTCAGGCTATCGTGTCTGTTTTGGGAGCTTTTTCACACCTCTTTCACACTTAAATATGGCCAAGTAGAGGCTGTGGTAGGTATTGGCAAGCTAATACAAATTTTTCGGCATCAGCTTCAGACAGGCTAATAGTAACTTTTTAGAAGTAAAATTTCCCATATATTTAATACAAATCCGATTTTTTTAACTATAAAATAAGTCTTTAAATGGAGTCTGTAGCTTGCACAAGTCAAAAGTTATAGATTAGAGTGTATAATCTATACTTTGCCTTTTCCTATGTGCCAACTAGAGCCTGGCCAGTGGCAGAGTTCTTTTGGGCATAGTTACTGGTGGAACATACCATTTTTAATGTCACACAAGTTACACTCTCAAATATTATGCACCTGACCTAGTGGGCAGGAAGGTGCACTTAGAGGGGTGACTTTTAATATTTAAAACCAGTTTTCCTACCTATCAAAGGGGTGATTTTAACAGGTCTGGACAGCAGGGTTCAGGTTGCTGCTGTCAGGCTACACAGCGTAGGCCTGAAGCCATGTTTTCTCTGGCACTGTAGTGGATGGCACACGTGCTGCAGTACACAAAAGGCATTAAACCTTACATGACATGGGTGTATTTCTGCATCATCTACTATGGCCTTATACGGAAGTTAAATCTACCAATCTGGTTTTAAGCCATTTTCAACATGCATACACTCAGCCCGTGGATTTGGCCAGGTGCTTTGCAGGAAATGTAGTCCAAACGAATATGGCACTTTACAATGCACACGTTACAACGCGTGTCATTGCAACACATTTTTTACATCGCAAAATCCATGACAACGCATGATGTTACAACGCATGTCGTTACGACGCATAATCCATTACAACGCAATTACTATTCTAACTCCGCTGGGGCGTTACTTTGGGGAATGCATTGTAATGGATTATGCGATGTAATGACATGCATTGTAATGGATTTCATGTTGTAAAACAATCGTTGTAATGACACGCGTTGTAACACATGTGTTGTAAATGATGTTTCCCAGTCCAAACATCCCAAGAACTATCTCAGACCATCTGTGCCTTTGGATTGGGGTAAATTCTTTATTGTATAGTTAATAAAAACCGTTACAATATTCCAATTATTAAAATACTTTCCTTTACATACTATTATACATTAAATATGATTTAAAACCATATTTGTTAAACAACTTGGTGGGTTATGAATTTGGTCTTAGTGTCCTTTACGTGAGTTCTCAATGTTAATTAATTGTTTGAGAAATTAATTGTAAATCAACCAGAATAGATCGCGAGATCAAAGTTCTGACTTGAGTTATCTTTTCATTAAATTTTCAAAATTGGTTACATATTTAATTATTAGACAGATGAATTGTGGGTCAACTGAGTCCAACACGTTTAATATTGCTGAGCGGCATGTGCAAATACCTTTTTCGTTAAACTTTCTCCTGAGTAGACTCCGGCGATCACCTTTGGATTGGTGTTTTGGATACTTTGAACACACAAGAAGGTTGGGGTTTGGAGCAACTTTGGTAAAAAGCTCCATAAGATGACTGGCGAGTCATTGAAAGTCAAGTCGCTGATGTCAAACTGCGACCCAGCCTAGATTTCAGGTTTCTCTGGTCAACTGTGTCCCGGTGTTAAGAGTTTATGATTACCAGCAGTTGAGTCGCCCCCAAAAACGGGTCACTTTGCAACAGAGGTAATGTAAAATAATTGATTTTTTTGCACAGTGCAAATCAACAATTATTTCTCAATATTGGGTACTTCAGTGCCTCTGAAATATCCCCCAACTGTTTGTTTTCCCAATATGTAGTCACACATAATGAACTTCCAGTCCACATCTATATATTAAATGGAAGATAAGAAGCTTAAAAATGGAAACGTGAATCACAAATGGTTTAAGATACACTTCTGTATATTAAAAGGTGCCAATATCCATTATTTACTGATTGCAGAATGTGAAGAACATGTAAGATATGTCAGGGACAGACATAAATCCGTGAAGCTCTGGGAAACAGAGTGAAGAAGAAAAGAAAGTGATACTAGAAAGCATAAGTCTATTCCTTGCCTGTTAGAATATCGTGGACAAAAATATCATCTGACATAAATATTGTGTTGTCAGTATCGTTTATAAAACTATTGGCCCGTTGGATTTTCTATTATTAACTCCAATGGGGCGATTATTTCTATAAACTTGGAGAAGATGGTTTCCAGATTATACCAGCATACTAGGTGTCCTGTTTTAGGTCTCAGCCTAGGTTTTAGCTATTTGTAGCAGACCTATTGTTTTAAGAACATAAATATTTAGATGCCCTTTGGGCAATCCTCTTGCTCATGACTGAAGGGCCCTAATGTCTATCTAACCTTCCTGCTCCTGATTTGATGACTTTAGTCCCTATTTTTGCATTTATTTTGACCATGACCATTTCTGTCTCAGAGTATCCTGATTGCATGAGTTGCATTCATCCACTTGATTTGCCTTGTACGAATTTTTTTCCACTTTTTAGCACTCCATCAGGGTGAATATCTTTTATTGGTCTCTCCCCTACTAGTTTCTAGTGACATATAACACCCCCACTGCCCGCTCGCTCCATGTTTACTAACCTATCCTGGTCATCAAATAAATGTTCTATTTATTTTTGAAAGAAGCCTACCGGCTTCAAATTTCTACCAGGTCCTTTATTTCCTTTTTGCTGCACAGCCATGCCCGATTTCTTTTACTTTTAATCTATCATTCTGAAATGTTTGTCAGCCATGTGTCAAAAGTAAAAATGCCACATTGCATCGCATTGCTTAAGCAAAGTAGTCATCAAGGAAGGGGTTTATCCCCAAGCGCGCATCAGGATGCATTCACATGCATACAACACAGGGCATGCTTATCTACCACCAGCCATCTTGGAATAGATGTTCTTAATGGAACACCCAGGCATGCGCATTCATCATGATGCACCGGCGGCCATTTTGGAATTGGCTAATGCCAGTGCAAGCAAGCATTTGCAAAGCCAATGGCTCAGCATTTTAGAGCTAAGACTTATTGGCTTTGCCAATGCTTCTATAACTATGCCCTATCTCGTCAGATATGGTTACTCATGGCCTTAGGAGTGCACTCCAGCATGACCTCCATCTATGGTCATGGCAGACGCAGCCCACTCCAGACTACTAATGTAAGGCCCCTCAAGCAGGGTTTGCTTTCACTTTCAGAGGGTCCTTCAAGCGGCTTCGATCTGTTAACCAAGAGCTACTTGGGTAAAAACACCATCATCGAGGGGGCGCGTGAAATGCTATTCTTCAGCAGTAAAGAAAATCATTATGAATGTAGAAATGGTGACCATCTGGCTCAGTAAACATTACCTGCCAAAAAAATGAAAATGTGAGCATTAACAAAGCAATAACAATTCATAATCCACGGTTGGCTTGAGCCTCCTGTTGCGGTACACACCCGTTAAGAGCACTAACGAGGCTTTTGTGTAATCCCATCATCATTTACTGGAGGCACGCTGCATAAAACAATTCAGACCGGCAAATAAATTGTGATAACACCGCAGAGCATTTTAATCAAACGGTTGAGAAAGTCTGTTCGGGCACATATCAAAACGCATTTGTGTTTTTTTCCTCCCAGTACCATATCTGTCCCAAGTGTCCCACAGCAGAGGTAAGTATGTAGTTTAAATGCTGGGATCTCGCAGCTGACCCATTATATCTCCAAGATCTTTTTTTCCTGGCATTTCTTAAAGTTTAATGACATTCATCATTATGTTGTTATGAAAAATAGAACACCGTTTGCTATCCTGAATAAAAGATGATAAGATGATTCTTTAATCAGAATGTAAAGGTCGACTGTGCCTCTGGGCAATTCTCCCTTGTGGACATAGTCCAAAGATGTTTCAACAGAAAGAATGGTGGATTTGCTATTTTGATTCGCACATCAACCTTAGTTCTCAGTAATAATATACCCATGCAATGTCATGCACACTAAACAATACGGAGTGCTGCTTGGCGTTGGATGCACATCCACCTCGGGCATCAAAACGCGACCCCCTTCCCAAACGTCCGTTCAGAATGGAAGTCCCCACAATAGTCCAAAGATGTGCAGGGCTGCAAGCTTCTGGGGTGTGGAATTGTTAGACCTGGCATCCTTGGTGCGGGTTTGCTCCTAACGTTTTGCCTCAATTTCTTGTGGTTGCTGACTTTGTTTTAGCTGGCTTTAGGGACTCTGCGCACCTTGCCACTACTAACCAGTGCTAAAGTGCATGTGCTCTCTCCTTAGAACATGGTAAAAGTGGCTTATACCCAATTGGCATAATTAATGTATGTGTAAGTCCCTAGTAATGTGGCTCTATCTGTGCCCAGCGCCTGTAGATTAAATGCTGCTTTTGGACCTGCAGCACTGATTGTGCCACCCACTTAAGTAGCACTTTAAACATGTCTCAGGCTTGCCATTGCAGCCTGTGGGAGCAGTCTTTAAACTGCCATGTCAACCTGGCAAAATAAAACTTTTCTGGCCCAAACCTTCCTTTTTAATACATGTAAGTCACCCCCTAGTGTAGGCCCTGGACAGGCCAGATTACAGGGTGCCATGTATTTAAAAAGTGCAAAATGTACGTTTTAGTTTTACTTCTCCTGGTAGTGAAAAACTCTTTAATACGTTTTTCATCACCTCAAGGTCTACCTCTCCCATAGGCCTGTGTCTGGGTCGCATGACTGGGTGTTGCTGACAGTGGTGCTTTGTGTATTCCTCCTAGACAGCCACAAATAATAGAGAATGTAGGTGTGCCTGGATGAGCCATCACTGGCAGGATGGGAGGGCGAAGCTGGGGACAACCATACTTACACTTCAATAGGCTGTGTCCTGCCTCCACACAAAGGGCTGCATACCCCCATATAGTTGGCTGGACCCAGGACAGGGAAGGGAGAAGCCTGTGGACCTCAAAAGGAACCCTCTAGAAGATTCTCCCACTTGAAAGGAAGGCCCAGGTATGAATATTGGACCCCAACCACCATATCTTCAGTACACTTCTGAATCTGTAGATATTCTGCCAGGAAGAAGGATTGCTGTACTGCTGAAAGGACTGCCACTGTTCTGGACTGTTGCGATGATCAAACTGCTGCTCTGCTGTGCTGTCCTGCTGCCTGTCTGAGAAGGACTGGACCTGCAACTGTTGAACCCAGGACCCAAAGTGACTCCAAGTGCTGGTTGGTTGGCTTCTTGACTAGAGCCTCAGGGATAGAACACTCCAACCACCTTGATCCCAGCACCTGGATTCTGACGTCTGAGAGTCCTTCACTGCAAAGTGGTGCCACACAAATCCTGGACCGTTGGAAGTGGGCCTGAAGGTTCTCTGCCAGCCATCTGTGGATCTAGCAGAACAGAAGCATCTCTTCCGTGGCACGGCACATCTCCAGCAGAACCAGTGCATCACCCTTACTGCTCACGCCTCGCCTTCAGAACCAGTGTATTGCCTCTGCTACGAGGGTTCACCGATGCAAGTAATCTGCATCAACCCCTCAGCCCACCTCAGAACCACCGCTTGTGCAAAGGTTTTCTAACACATGACCTTGCATTGAACATCCATGATTATAATCCAAATCCAGGCTCTAAGATGATAGGTTCTAGCATCGCAGCCTCACAGCTCTTCAGAACTGATGCATTGCCTCAACTACACGGCGCATCCTCGATGCCGGACTTCACATCAATCCCCCATCGACAGTAACCTCGAAGATGACGCAGGACCTCACATCGCAGTTCCGCAACTCCTTGGAACCTGCGCATTGCCTTAACTGCTCAACACATCCTCGGTGCCACAACTCACAACCATCCAAAAACCATAATTGAAGGTCCTCTTGTTCAGTGGGCCTACCTGGGTCCCTGTAGCTGGCTCGTGCTCCATTGCAGTTGGTCTGAACTTGTGACTTTGTCAGGTCCGACCTGACCAGATATCCTCAGTTGGAGCTTTGTGCTTTTTGGCGCTGTATTTACTGAAATCTTGAAACCTGCGTATCTCTGATTATACTGATTGGATTTTTGCAGTTTTTTATTTATTACAATTTACTCTATTTTTCAAAATTGGTGTGGGATTTTTATTGTGTTCTGTTTTCACTTTAATTCTGTTTGAAGTACTGCATAAATGCTTTACACATTGCCTCTAAGTTAAGCCTGACTGCTCTGTGCCAAGCAACCAGAGGGTTGATCACAGGTTATTTTGGAGTGTGCATGTTCCTCACCCTGACAAGGATTGTCATTGCTGTTTGAGTAGGGTTTCACCCCCTCAACCAGTAACCAAATTTCTTACAGGAACATTTTTGAGAAATTCAGACAGAGGGTTGTAAGGTCTTGCTTGGACTTGTCATTGAACGCACTGTGACTTCCAGCGCTTTCGATTGTAGCTTTGGGTGGCTGGAAATGGACAGTGGTGTGGGTTATGGTGTGGATTGCTCTGAGTTGTGTTACTTTGGTGTATCTGGCATGGAAGTTTGGTGCGAATTTGTGTGTGAGATTGGAAAGATTTGGTGTGACTGCTTCTCTTTGAACTTTCATAGTATGTTACAGAATTGGGGTAGGAGCAGATCAGTATTGAAGTGCATAGACAGAGCACTTTGAGGGACCGAATACTGGTGGAGCCAGGGTTGATGAAAATTAAGTATGGGTGAAATTTGCGAATTCGTGGTCTGCGAATTTGCGCTAAATCGAACTCGCGATCCGCACAATCCGCGAATTCATACGAATTTGCAGATTTTTTTATTGCGTGTTCGCGGGGTTTTTTGCGTATTCGCGGGCCGCTTGCAGTGCACCGACCACGAAGTTACCCATGCGGTCGTACATGGGCTCAGCCATCTTGTGTCCGTTGGGTATTTCCGTTTCCGGGCGCTATTGGCAATCTCACGTTGTGTGCGGCGCGCTATTACGAGTTTGCGTGTATTTTTGAATGCTCGCGGGGGAAATATCACGTGAACTTACCCACGCGGTCCTCAATGGGCGCGGCCATCTTGTTTTTCATTCATTGCTATGGTTCTGGGCCTGGCTTTTCTATCCTCTTTTAATCTTTGCAATCCTTTGTTTCTTTGAACTTTTTTTTGCTCTTTTTTGCTCATTATCTATCTCTCTATTTGTCTTGATCTATATTTTGTGTTTTTTTCAACTTTTTGTTAGTTTAATAACTACTTTTTTTGTTTAGCTCTCTCTTTTTTTTTTTTTCCCCCCCCCTTTTCTTTTCTTCTTTCGCCCAGGACCATGGCAAAGGGAGCCGGCAAGTCAAAGGAGAAGGGTCCCGCACCCCGTAGCCAGGTCCCTTGCGGGCGATTGAGGGGATTATATGTAGTGGCCAGGGAGGTTTTTACCGCGGTGGAGGTGGCCGCCCTTATATTTTTTGTTCTGCGCCACCTCCCTAACACCGTGGCAGCAGGGGGCAGGCCCGGTCAAAGGTATGGCCTCCGGGAGCGTCGCCAGAGGTGGGATAAGGTGCGCCGGGCCATGCGGAGGGAATCGGGGGTCCGGCACACCTATTACCAAGCGACGCACCGGTGGGCCGACGTCCTCGACCGGGAGCAGGACCTGCTCCACCTGCTAGGTGTGGAGATCCCTGGCCTTGGTGAGTAGCTATTTAATAACTACTTTGTATTCTTCTGCTCTGTGTTATATTGCTAATATTTGTTTTTCCCGAAGAGCAAGAATGCTGTCTATTCGATTACATTGCAGGTAAAATAGTGTTTAAATAGCTTCTGTGATTGCAGGTGCTCGCCTCCTCAGTGGCGTTACTACTATGCTTACTTGTTTGCAAGTTTGTGCTCATTTGGCCTGAATATGTATGAGTGTAGTACTTTACAGAACTGCGTAATGCTAGAGAGACTAGAGACTCAAATCTAGTCCTTCCTTTGTACTCCTGCTGCCACTAAGAAGAAGAGAGAGTGATGGATTGATAGGTTGAGTATATTATGACTTGTTATTAGTAGTAGGACATTTTTTAGTGGTCTGCAAACATGATGACGGACTGTGTCTGTCACGTCGCGTGCTGCTGAGTGCTGGCAGTCGTAGTAGAACCTTTATGTTGTTGGGTTAGTTAGTGATTTACATAACTTTCCAAGTAGACGGTCTGCGAATCCAGCAATACTGTACTAGTATCCTCCTAGTTGACCAGATCAGATAGGTCAATACATGTAGTGCAATTGTTGCTAATTTGTTTCCCCGAGATAATTTTAGATTGTGGTCAAGGAAATCAAATATTTCAAAAAAACAATCATCCATGTTTGTGTTTATTTCATGATCATCAGCACCTCTCAGGGGCAAGAAGACAGCAACACCCCAGACTCCGGCGGAACAGAGTGGGAGGGAACGGTCCTCTGCAGGCTCTTCTGCTGGCCCCAGTAAGTTGTTCTGTTGTTAATATAATTATACTCCCTAACTTTTACAGCTCCTATTCATTCCAAACTGTTTCCTAATTCTATTTTTTACAAAATAGTCTTTGATCTCCTTGTAGACTGTTTCTACTTTCTTATCCTGCCTCTCTACCATCACTTTCTGTGTTACTACTATTTACTATTATTTCTGAGTCGGTCTGTGTAGGTAGCTAAGCTTGCCCAGTCGGCAAATGGTGTTAAACAAAACTCTGATCCAGGAATAGCTCTAGAGGCACTCAGTGCAGTTCTCTGGGTTGCCCTTGCTGTCTATTCCAGTCTTCTTAATGTTAGTGCTTTGACAATTTCCAACAGCAAAATGTCAATGTCCACCAAGAATAAGCTTGTAGTTGGCTTTTTGATTTGATAGTAGCACATACCATACCGCTAGTGTTTCAGGGACTATTCTGCACATACAGAAGTATGGACAAGAGAAATAGGACATTGTTGATGATAGGTGCAGTTTGACTTTCCACATACCTCAATCAGAAGTAACTGTGCGGGACTCGGGAGCCCTCACCTTGTTTGAACTTCAAGTCCTCCTGGTGGTGATGAGGAGTAGTTGGTTCTGTCTGTAATAATAAAAATGTTGCACGTTAAAGAGCAAGCATTCATTAGTTGTGCCAAAAAGAGTTGCATGTTATGGCTAAGCATATAAGTTAACACCCGCCCCAAAACAGTGACTTCTTTTCAGTCCCAATAATTAAACATTGTTTAACATTTTCTCTTCCATTACGAGACGGAGTAGGGGGTGGTGTATGGCATCTAAAAATATGACATGTTTTTTCTAGGCGTCACAACATCGGATGCAGCACTTGCCACCACCAGTGCCGGAGCCAGCAGCGCGGAGCGGTCCACACAAGCAGCGGATGCCACCAGGAGGAGCTGAGGGGGATGGCTCAGCAGTGGCAGACGGTGGTAAGTTATTATTATACTCCTTACTTATTAACATTTTAGAGTAGGCTCGCAAAGGAGTGTATGATGTACTGTACAGTAGACAGTACACTACTACAAGTACACTGTACTGTTAAGAACAGTTACTGATTTAGAATTAAATTTTTTTTTAGCCAATCACGGAGAAGACAGTCACCCTTGACTTAGCAATAGCATTAGCGGTGGTAGTTCTCGAGTAAGCAATGGCCCCCTCTATTTGACTTCAAATCAGCTGGGAAACTTTTATCGTGAAGCCAAGTCATATCAGATGAACTTGAGGGATGTGATGAACGAAAAGAGAAAGTACTTAGGGTCAATGGAAGGACGAGCGAGTCGTAACATTTATGACTAAAGAATGATACGTGTTTCTGAATGCAGGCAGGGGTGGCTGATAGGAAGGAATCTGATGCATGGCTGCTTGAAGCAAGGATGGTTGGAGGAAAAAGAAAAAATGAATGCCTGTGTGGGTCAATCAGAAAATTCATGTGTGGTGTGCATTGCAATATATCATTTTGTTGAAACTCAAATGCAAGTCAAGACGGTGGTTTACCAAATAAAATGAAAAGGGTGTTATTTGGTTGTTGAGAAAACGTAAAGTTGTTACAGTTGAGATATTAAGAAGAATGATAGACGTTTACTTTGGAAGCCTGATGGTATCTTCTTCCTCAAACGTAGCAGAGGTGTATGTGTCGAGCAGACGCTCAGTGCATGAAGAGTGTTACTTTGTTCGAACAGCATGTCCGTGCCAGAGTAGCAAAGCAGAGGAAATCCAAATACTACAAGTTGTGATTGTTCAGAAACTCTCCCTTGCCTAAAGTAACAGTACAGTAGTTTACTTTGCAAGCACAGCATATATTGTGTATGTATTGTATAGTTGACAATTATATCAAGCCAAGTCCTTTCCTCCGGAAATTATGGTTACCACACTCACTCCCTATGTTCATAATTTTCTTTCTGCTGTGTTAATCATGGGTGGACTATCGCTGTTGTTCACTCAATCTATCACAACAATCTTCATTTTCCTTTTGTAGTACTGAAGGCCCCGGGTGGGGGCAGTGCGAAATATAAATTACATTGAGCAGTAGCCCTTGATGTAACCGAGTATGGCCAGTGCCACCCCTATACAAAAGTAAGAGCTTCCCTATCCCCACCTGCATGTACTGCTTAAAGTAATGCATGCAAGTCTGCGTCATCATGGCTTGTGTCTCTTTTTCCTGGGTGCAAGCTGAATGAGCTGGCATCATGCAGGCTACCACAAGTTCACGCACAAGTAATTTCTTTTGCAAAACTAGAGAAAAAAAGAAGAATACTGGTGTACTCTCTGACTCTCTGACTATGCATTGAGTCCATAGTGCTGCCTGGTAGTAGAATCCCTGAAACTCCCACTGTTACAGGCCTATAAAGACGGCAGAAATATACATGCCAAAATGTTACACTGTGCTTGCAAATTGCTAGTGTTACTGTGAGACAACTTTCTATTGAATTATTTTGTGTTATTGTTAGAGTATTGGTTACATTATTTTTCTTTCTTTCTTCCTATAGATGCTCCCAAAAAGCTCACCAGAAGGGAGATGGCTGTCTGGGCCAGGGCCCGGAAGCTAGAGGCCATTCGGGTGGAATATTGCCGGCTGTGGGCTCGGGAACAGGAGGAGGGGGTGTCAACAACCTCCTACAGCACTGCCCCCGTGTCCAGCAGCCAGCAGCCTCCAGCAAGGCACCGTGCTTGGACAGCCCCCCACCGCCGCTCAGCTGCAAGAACATCAGCAACTGGCCCCCCCAGAGCCTGGAAGGCACGCATGCGCCACCTAAGCCTAAGAGTGGACTACCTGGAGCGCAAGGTGGACGACCTTGAAAAACAGCTCCGGGACCTCCGCAAGGAGCGGCGGGACCGCCTGTCCAAACACCGCCGGAAGTGACTGTGTCCCTTGCCCCTTTTTTAAAGACTGTTGGGTAGGTGGGAATCGGGAGTTGGGGATTATTTGGGACTACTGGACTATTTGAAATGGACAATTGTTTGGGTTAGGGAGGGGTGGGACTAGTTTATTTTTGTTAGGGGAAATATATCATTATTCTTTTTACATACTTCAACATAGTGTATGCGTTGATCTTATTTTGCGGGGTGGTGGGCGGGGGTTATGGCACGTTTGGTTTCATCAAACTTACCAGCATGAATTATCTAAAACGTCCAAAACTTTTCAAAAGTGCCACTAAAAGAGTTAGTGAATTCAATTGGCCTACTAGTACTTTACTATTACTACTGTCAGTCTCTCTCCGAGTCCTAGCCCATTATTCTACCTCCCCAAAATGCTTATCTTACCTGTGATTCGTGTTTGAGAATAGAGCTAGGCACAGCGCTGGCTGCATGGCAAATGGCGATTACGCCATCCCGGACCAAAATTCCGTTGTTGTGGTGTTAGTAGGAGTGGTACCACACTAGCAGTAGCAGCATATGAAAAACAGAGTAAAAAAATGAGACATTGAGTGGCCTGAGAGGAGTATTAGAAGGAACAGTAGCCTAAGCAATGCTGAAGATAAGTATGGGGAAAAAAGAACTGCATGATGATTATGGCTACAACAAGAACAGTGACACAGCAGCGTAACAACAAGTCTTCTTGACATGTAGGAGGATGATGTTGACGATGGATCCAATCGATGGTGGGCATGAAATTCAGAATTTATTTTAAAATACTCATTGTTGTTTTTTTAACCAGAATTACAATATCCTAGGATTTATCTAGCTGCCTTAAAATTGATTTGATGAGGTTGCTTGCACCTTATCCTCCCCAGCAAGTGTGTGAAATTATTGTTGTAATTTACTCACACCTCAATGAAAACCACACAGCCCGGGGGAAGAGGGTTAGGGTTTGAAACTTGGATGGGAGTGGGGTTTGTGGGGAAAGTTTTGTGGAGAGAGGGAAAAAAACAGCATGGACAAACAACAAATGAAGATAAACAAATCTTTGGATACGAAGCTATCCATAAATCTTTTAAGGGACATAAATGATCCACAGCTTTCTGCTGTGTTAATCATGGGTGGACTATCACTCTTGTTCACTCAATCTATCACAACAATCTTCATTTTCCTATTGTAGTACTGAAGGCCCAGGGTGGGGGCAGTGCGAAATATAAATTACATTGAGCAGTAGCCCTTGATGTAACCGAGTATGGCCAGTGCCACCCCTATACAAAAGTAAGAGCTTCCCTATCCCCACCTGCATGTACTGCTTAAAGTAATGCATGCAAGTCTGCGTCATCATGGCTTGTGTCTCTTTTTCCTGGGTGCAAGCTGAATGAGCTGGCATTATGCCGGCTACCACAAGTTCACGCACAAGTAATTTCTTTTGCAAAACTAGAGAAAAAAAGAAGAATACTGGTGTACTCTCTGACTCTCTGACTATGTATTCAGTCCATAGTGCTGCCTGGTAGTAGAATCCCTGAAACTCCCACTGTTACAGGCCTATAAAGACGGCAGAAATATACATGCCAAAATGTTATACTGTGCTTGCAAATTGCTAGTGTTACTGTGAGACAACTTTCTGTTGAATTATTTTGTGTTATTGTTAAAGAGTATTGGTTACATTATTTTTCTTTGTTTCTTCCTATAGATGCTCCCAAAAAGCTCACCAGAAGGGAGATGGCTGTCTGGGCCAGGGCCCGGAAGCTAGAGGCCATTCGGGTGGAATATTGCCGGCTGTGGGCTCGGGAACAGGAGGAGGGGGTGTCAACAACCTCCTACAGCACTGCCCCCGTGTCCAGCAGCCAGCAGCCTCCAGCAAGGCACCGTGCTTGGACAGCCCCCCGCCGCCGCTCAGCTGCAAGAACATCAGCAGCTGGCCCCCCCAGAGCCTGGAAGGCACGCATGCGCCACCTAAGCCTAAGAGTGGACTACCTGGAGCGCAAGGTGGACGACCTTGAAAAACAGCTCCGGGACCTCCGCAAGGAGCGGCGGGACCGCCTGTCCAAACACCGCCGGAAGTGACTGTGTCCCTTGCCCCGTTTTTAAAGACTGTTGGGGAGGTGGGAATCGGGAGTTGAGGATTATTTGGGACTACTGGACTATTTGAAATGGACAATTGCTTGGGTTAGGGAGGGGTGGGACTAGTTTATTTTTGTTAGGGGAAATATATCATTATTCTTTTTACATACTTCAACATAGTGTATGCGTTGATCTTATTTTGTGGGGTGGTGGGCGGGGGTTATGGCACGTTTGGTTTCATCAAAATTACCAGCATGAATTATCTAAAACATCCAAAACTTTTCAAAAGTGCCACTAAAAGAGTTAGTGAATTCAATTGGCCTACTAGTAC
Source organism: Lissotriton helveticus (assembly GCF_964261635.1). Taxonomy (NCBI): domain Eukaryota; kingdom Metazoa; phylum Chordata; class Amphibia; order Caudata; family Salamandridae; genus Lissotriton; species Lissotriton helveticus. Next base: position 1,506,836,380 of record NC_136069.1, on the reverse strand, counting down.
TTTACTATTACTACTGTCAGTCTCTCTCCGAGTCCTAGCCTATTATTCTACCTCCCCAAAATGCTTATCTTACCTGTGATTCGTGTTTGAGAATAAAGCTAAGCACAGCGCTGGCTGCATGGCAAATGGCGATTATGCCATCCCGGACCGAAATTCCGTTGTTGTGGTGTTAGTAGGAGTGGTACCACACTAGCAGTAGCAGCATATGAAAAACAGAGTAAAAAAATTAGACATTGAGTGGCCTGAGAGGAGTATTAGAACGAACAGTAGCCTAAGCAATGCTGAAGATAAGTATGGGGAAAAAAGAACTGCATGATGATTATGGCTACATCAAGAACAGTGACAACAAGTCTTCTTGACATGTAGGAGGATGATGTTGACGATGGATCCAATCGATGGTGGGCATGAAATTCAGAGTTTATTTTAAAATACTCATTGTTGTTTTTTTAACCAGAATTACAATATCCTAGGATTCCTCTAGCTGCCTTAAAATTGATTTGATGAGGTTGCTTGCACCTTATCCTCCCCAGCAAGTGTGTGAAATTATTGTTGTAATTTACTCACACCTCAATGAAAACCACACAGCCTGGGGGAAGAGAGTTAGGGTTTGAATCTTGGATGGGAATGGGGTTTGTGGGGAAAGTTTTGTGGAGAGAGGAAAAAAAACACAGCATGGACAAACAACAAATGAAGATAAACAAATCTTTGGATACGAAGCTATCCATAAATCTTTTAAGGGACATAAAGGAAGTGCATGCACTACTGCATGCATGAAGTTGTTTGCTAAATTGATAGGCTACTGAAAAGTAAGTAGGACTTTCTACAATGTACTAACTATGAAGAAACAATGTGACAGTACAGGGTTGCAGTAATTACGCAATTTCACTTGCCTACCTGCCCTCAGAGAGAAGAACCACTTAGTAAATTAAATTAGTTTAAAAAATAGCAAAGAAAAAAGTATACGATGGCTGGAGGGATGAATTGAAGCAGAGAGCAAACAAATGCACAGTGTCACACTCATAGAAGTTCACAGCAATAACATTACTTAAAAGATAAGTAGAAATGAAGATGGATACTGTAACTGTACGTTGTTGTAGTTGTCCTGTTGAATTTGGGAAGTTGCATGCATCCAGCCATTCCTCTTTTTCGCGTTACTCCTCCATTCCATCTGACGCTCCGTCGATCAATGTTGGGGACCAGAATACACCTTGTCCACTGCCTGCCTGGCGGATGCTGAATTGCGGGTCGCTAATTGTAAGCCTGAGTTCATCCTTTTTGCCATTGCACAGGGTAAAAGCCGGCCTGTAATTGTTGATGGAAAAACAGGAAGTGATATTAAAACACCACGGAGAAAAAAATATAAGGTACGCTGTGTAGTGCAAAAATAACACTTTCTGTTTCAGAGTCGACAGTATTACAATACATACAAGCATCATTTTGAAAGTGCATACTCTGAGTCTCCTTTTCAAGGATAAATAACTTGTGTGGGCGAAATTTGCGGATCTTTCCCCTCAAGCTAGGTGAAAAGTGTAAACTGCGATTTTAGAACAAAATTAGATCTTCCAGCAGTGCTCCGAGACCCCTCAACCCACCCCCAAACATCTAGAACCCCAAGCAGCCCCCCAAAAACATGCGATACTACTAGGCCGAACTTTCAACCGTGCCAAAACGCTCTCTGCAACTAGGGCTAGGCCCAAACCTCCCTTTTCCACCATGGATTTTCTTCAAACCACTTGCATCCGATATTAGACCTTCCCAGCATTGCCCCCAGACCCCTCAACCCACCCGCAAAAAAGTAGAACACCCCCCAAACAGGCCAAAAGCAAAAATGGAAAATCCCACACTTAGAAAATTTCAGGCCTACCAGTCAAAATCACTCCAAACGCTCTCTGCAGCTAGGCCCTAACTCCCCTTTTCCACCATGGATTTTCTTCAAACCACTTGCAATCAAAATTAGACCTTCCCAGCAGTGCTCCCAGACCCCCCAGCCCGCCCCCAAAAACCTAGAACACCCCAAACAGCCCCCTAAAAAAACACAAGTGAGCTAAAAAGGAAAAACTTTTTCACCATGGATTTTCTCCAACCCACTTGCATCCGATATTAGACCTTCCCAGCATTGCCCCAGACCCCTCAACCCACCCACAAAAAAGTAGAACACCCTCAAACAGGCCAAAAGCAAAAATGGAAAATCCCACACAGAAAATTTGAGGCCTACCAGTTAAAATCAGTCCAAACGTGCGCTGCAGCTAGGCCCTAACTCCCCTTTTCCACCATGGATTTTCTTCAAACCACTTGCAATCAAAATTAGACCTTCCCAGCAGTGCTCCCAGACCCCCCAGCCCACCCTCAAAAACCTAGAACCCCCCAAACAGCCCCCAAAAACACGCAAGTGAGCTAAAAAGGAAAAACTTTTTCACCATGGATTTTCTCCAAACCACTTGCATCCGATATTAGACCTTCCCAGCATTGCCCCAGACCCCTCAACCCACCCGCAAAAAAGTAAAACACCCTCAAACAGGCCAAAAGCAAAAATGGAAAATCCCACACAGAAAATTTGAGGCCTACCAGTTAAAATCAGTCCAAACGTGCGCTGCAGCTAGGCCCTAACTCCCCTTTTCCACCATGGATTTTCTTCAAACCACTTCCAATAAAAATTAGACCTTCCCAGCAGTGCTCCCGGACCCCCCAGCCCACCCCCAAAAACCTAGAACTCCCCCAAACAGCCCCCCAAAAACACGCAAGTGAGCTAAAAAAGAAAAACTTTTTCACCATGGATTTTCTCCAAACAACTTGCATCCGATATTAGACCTTCCCAGCATTGCCCCCAGGCCCCTCAACCCACCCGCAAAAAAGTAGAACACCCCCAAACAGGCCAAATGCAAAAATGGAAAATCCGACACTTAGAAAATTTCAGGCCTACCAGTCAAAATCACTCCAAACGCTCTCTGCAGCTAGGCCCTAACTCCCCTTTTCCACCCTGGATTTTCTTCAAACCACTTGCAATCAAAATTAGACCTTCCCAGCAGTGCTCCCAGACCCCCCAGCCCACCCCCAAAAACCTAGAACCCCCCAAACAGCCCCCCAAAAACACGCCAGTGAGCTAAAATGGAATAACTTTTTTACCATGGATTTTCTCCAAACCACTTGCATCCGATATTAGACCTTCCCAGCATTGCCCCAGACCCTTCAACCCACCTGCAAAAAAAGTAGAACACCCCCAAACAGGCCAAAAGCAAAAATGGAAAATCCCACACAGAAAATTTGAAGCCTACCAGTCAAAATCACTACAAACGCTCTCTGCAGCTAGGCCCTAACTCCCCTTTTCCATCATGAATTTTCTTCAAACCACTTGCAATCAAAATTAGACCTTCCCAGCAGTGCTCCCAGATCCCCCCAGCCCACCCCCAAAAACCTAGAACCCCCCAAACCGCCACCCAAAAACATGCAATACTGCTAGGCCTCAGTTTAAATTGTGCCAAAACGCTGTGTGCAACTAGGCCCAAACACCCCTTTTCCACCATGGATTTTCTTCAAACCACTTGCAATCAAAATTAGACCTTCCCAGCAGTGCTCCAAGACCCCGTGACCCACCCCCACAAATCTAGAACACCCCCAAACAGCCCCCCAAAAACATGCAATACTGGTATATCCAAAACATGGCAAATTGCGCAGTTCACAAAAAATTGCTGTTTTCAGCACTGCCACAACTTTGATCCTCTTGAAACTTACCTGGACACTTGTTCCAGCGATTCCTAAGAATCTCAGCAAGGCAGGACAAAATCGAACCACTGCGCCCTTTGAAGAAGAAGAAGAAGAAGAAGAAGAAGAAGAAGGTCTAGTTTTCACTTTTCACCCAAACACACGCACCAGCAAAACACCAAAAGAGGCCAAAATTCTGCCAATTCTGGACCAAAGAACGCCAAACCCCCCTAAAACCTTGCCAACATCATTATGAACGAGCCTGCATCGGGCCCTGAGCCCTAGACTCAGCGGGAACCCTACCAACTTAAACCCAAAAACCCTAGTAAATCGCACTGAATCCTAAACCCTAGATATGCTTTGTCTGTCTGTGTCAAAGAGCCTAGGTATGCTACATCAGGATGCTTCACTCAGCGGTGCCTGCCTTCACCGTCTGCATGGCCCTGCCGCAAGCGTGGGCCAAAAATCCGTTCCACTCAAGAATTTGCGAATTTTCGGTAATTTCGCAAGATTCGCAAAAAACCCCAAAAAACAGCAAATTTCGCAAACATAACGTATGTTTGGCCCAAGCTTGAAGCAGGGCCATGCAGACGGTCAAGGCAGGCACCACTGAGTGAAGCAACCTGATGTAGCATACCTAGGCTCTTTGTCAGACAGAAAAAGCATATCTAATTGTATGCAGCAAGCCACATAGCCCCAATTTTACATGAACTGCTGTCTGGAGTGGAGTGGACTCTGCCTGGCATAACAACAACAGTACACTGCATTGCCCTCGACCACTACATACCACGAATAGACAGACATGTAGTTCTGCTGTTTTAGTTGTTGTAGACTGGTTTATCTGTTTGCCACTCACGAATTGGCCATAGTTTTTCCGTAAACCGACGCTGATGATCCATCCATCCCAGTGAGTGACTGTAAAGAAAAAAGATATAATATTTAATCAATCATCATGGTATAATGGCATGTGAGTCCACTCCAAGGACATTTTGCATATTGGAAAATGCAACATAGTGGCCCCTGAAGTTGAAGTACAATTTGAATTAAACAAGGTAAAAAAAAACAGAGTAGTAGACATGAGTTACAATTACTGAGTAAAAGATTAAATAATAACTAAGACAAGACATATGATTCATTTCATGCGCAAAAAACAAACAGCAATTGGTTTCATCAGAGACAGACAGGCATTGCTGTCCACTGCATGCCATCTTCTCATTATTCATTACCCGTTCTACTTTTTGTCCGCATCTTCTTCGGAAAGTGAGGGCCCACAGGGCAGCCTCTCCTGTCAATTTTAGAAGTAACTCTGTCAGCAATCAGCAAGCATGTAGTCAGTCAGTAATTTCAGTCCCACTTGAGGGGACGCGTCTACGAAGACAAAGTTTCTTTATTCTTTGTAATCCATTCATCTGCCTTGAGGGAAATGGATAGGGGGAGTCTGGAGGAGGAAGATAGAGGAGCATGATTGAGTTGAGAACTTGTGAACCTCAGGAATGCAGACTGCGGTACCTTCAAATCAATAAGGAAAATAAGATGAAGACAGTGCTGCTGATGGACTTGTTGTGATTAGGTGATTAGAGTTTTGTTGGGGTAAAAGTTGCAAAACAAAGAATGACACACAGGAATAAAAGTGAATAAGGACGTAAAAAAGGAAGTCATTTTCAGGCCTCGGTGTCAGGGAAGTAGAGCTCGTCCTCAAACTCTATGAATTGAGACGGGAGTAGGTCAGCTAACAGAGAATAACTTTTGTCACCTAAGTCGGTGTCCTCTTCTTCCTGCGTGCATTCACGTATTTTGCAATCTGGTGGTATGAAGTGCTAATTCATCTTGATCAGTGTTAACCTCACCACATTTTTGGGCGAGCGGCGGGTCCTTTTTGAAGTTACAATGGCACGAGCAGCCCTGAAAACACTTTCAGAAGACACGCTTGCGAGTGGGCAAGACAAATAATTTAGAGCCAGGTTGGTGATCAGTGTCCACAGAGGCCTTTTCCTATACCAATACAGCAATGGGTTCTCATTAACAAAGACCTCTGTTGGGTCATCCAGATAGGACTGCACCATCGACTTAAGGTTCTCCAGGGTTGCTCCACTTTGCGTAGCATCTGTGGCCTTTGCAGCACTGGAACGAGCAAACCCATGATGACTTAGCCAATCCGCTTCCGACAATATTATGGCTGGGCCTGGTGCAGGTGAGGATGATGAAACGATTGCTGGTGTCGTTAACGGCTGTGAGGGAAAGTGACTCCCTTCGGCCACAGATTCAGAAGTTGAACTTGACGCCGGATGGCCTGCTGATTCAGTTGTACTTCTGCCGGCTCCTTGAATTTTCTGCCGCTCTTTTTCGAACCGAGTGGCTGACCCAGCTAGCCAATGTCTGTGCTTTGAAACATCTGCTTCATCAAAAGGAATGAATGCTTTGCTGGTCACTGCCTTTTTGTACCGTGGATCCAGAATAGTGGCACAAATGTAATGTTGTTCTGTATGTATGTTTTTAAGCCTTTCATTGTCAACTAGGCGGCTTAATAACCTCTCCGCCAACTGATATGCGTCTTGCTTTTCAGCATCATCTCGGAACGTTGAAGACACCGCCTTCAGTTGGTGCTCTAGCATGACCAACAATGGGATAGCTTTGCCCAAAGAACAGTCCTTCCTGCTGACTTCACGTGTGAAGACCTCAAAAGGACGAAGCATGTCTGTCAGGCTTGCAACTAGCTTCCATTCCTCCAACTCTCGCCTCATTTCTTTCATAGTAGAACCCAGTTTATAGACATAATCATTTATTACCCCCACTGCTCAGACAGACGCTCAAGCATGTAAAAGGTTGAGTTCCAACGTGTTGTCACCTCCTGAATGAGTCCTTTGACTGGCAGTCTACGTTCATGTTGAATGCTCTTCGGTTGCTTCCGGGCCTTAAAAGAATGGCTGAAATGTGTGCAGATTCTTCGGCAGGTGGTCAGTAACCTGCTGACTGTGTTTTCTTTTTTCAAGAAATCTTGCACCACGATGTTAATACTGTGCGCCAAACACGGCACTCTGAAATAGCCACCTTGCTGCATGGCGTTAACTATATTACTGCCATTATCCGTGGAAACATAACCAACTATGCGATTTCTTGGATGCAGCCATTCATAGACCTTCCTATCAAACTCCTCCAAAAGGTTAGGTGCAGTATGAGTTTTCTCCATGGCAAACGTGGCTGCTGTTGCATGTTTCCGAGTAGCTTAAAAAACTGTGTCCGTGTGAACACCTGCTTTTAACTGGTCTCTAACCACTGCAAAAGAGACCCAGTGTGCATTGATGCACATGTAATCAAGGGCTTGGCAACTGGTCCACATGTCTGTTGTCAGGTGGATAGTGTGAACAGCACTGTTCAGAATTGCTGCGCCAATCAGCTCCAGCACATCTTGATGTAGTGCTGAACAGAAACCCTGGCAAAATAGGACTGGCTAGGAACCTTCCATTTAGGGCAGACTGTTGCCACAAATTCTAGAAAACCCACCCCTTCCACGAAAAAAAAAGGGAGAAGGTCCAGCGCTAGCATTTTAGACAGCTTTGCGTTATACAAACGTGCCATTGGGTGGTTGTGTGCAAATGGCGCATCCGACCAAAACATGCTTCTAATGGTGGGCTGGACCGTTTTATGTGATGATGATGATGCACACTTCTTCAAACCAATTAGGCTCTTTGATGTACTTTTTCGCATTGGTGTCTCTCCCAGACTCTTAGTGTGCCTCATACATGTTACAGGGGTAGAGGGTGTGGGCGCTACCACTATTGCTGCTGCCAGGGGTACTGGGTGTACCAGAAAAAATGTCAGTCGGTTCTTGACTTCCCCCCTGCACGATCCGCCCCTCGTCATCATCAGATGCAATATCAATGGATACATTTGGATTTGTTTTTCTTTTGGCTTCCTGGATCTTCTTAAGGTGCACCTCCCACTCTATAGTGTGGTATTTTTTTAGATGACCTTTTTGACCTCTGGTACCATAGTTGGTACCAAGCTTACCCCGACTAACTGCTTGTCTACAAATCGAACAAATGACCATGTTTTCCGCCTTTTGGCTAACAGTAAAGAAGTCCCAAACTGGGGACTGGAGAAGTCTGCTGGTGGTGGAGGTGCTACTTTGAGTTTCAATGCCAGATGAAGTGGAGGATGGGCGTGGCTGAATTTGTTTCTGTTGTTCACTTACAGCACCACTACTTGAGGTAATGGAGGTCGAGTTGGATGGAGGTCCCTGCCGGCCTTTCTGACTAAAAAATATGGAAGCTGTAGGTCGTGTTGGTGTTGTAGTTAACTGCGTTGGTGGTGGTACCAGTGCCACGCCGCCCACATCCCGCTCAGCAGTCATTCGGGATAGGGTGAAAATGTCTGTCTGCTGCATGCCCGCTGGGGCTGGAGTGACGTCTGTGATGACTTAGTCGTCCTCAGACTGTTCATCAGCAGCAGAAGACACCACTTCTTGTTCGTCGTCATTACCCATAAGTGGAAGCCTTGCGGCAACCTTCCTTTTAGGCTTGGCTACCTTTGTCGGCTCATGGCGTGCCTCACTCTCAGACTGCATTGGTGGGTTCCAATCAAGATCAAGGTCATCAGAATGAAGGAGGCTTGAAGAAGAACTTGTAGTAGTCGTAGTAGCAGCCCTCCTTGACCTTTTTCTTGCTGGGGATCTGGAAGACAATGGATCATCATCAGGAGGAGTGGCTTCCTCGGATGATACCTCCGCTTGAATATCAATTTCCTGATGTGCCCCTACTTCTGGAGGAACAAGCGTTGTAGGCAGTTGTGCCGCTCCATGAACCTCTAGTTGCACCTCTCCATGCGCCTCTCCTTGCGCATATACTTCTTTATTGAGTAGCAGGCCTTCATTTGGAGAAGCCAATTAAGATTTTTCAGAATAGTATTACGTGATCAAATTTATAAAGTTCAGCATTAAACAGTGGCTTCATTTGGGAGATTTTGCAGTCTGTCAATTCTTTGGCAAGCCTCTCCACATCTCATTACAATAGTCTAAACTACCCAAAAAAACAAATCATTTATGTTCACTTGAGTGTGAGATTGAGGATTTTATGAAGAAAGAATATTTGCACATTGGTACCTATTGACCATACCATTGATTTGCAGGATGAATAAGAGTTTCATATTAAACATTACATCCAGGTCTTTAGTCTTCTGAGAATAGGGACGGGGGTAGGTCTTAGCTGGTGGAACAGTGAACCAGCAGCAGGCTCTATTCTGACCATCCATCATTAGGATTTCCATTTTTGATCTGCTTAGGCATAGACAGCATACCTTTAAGTAGTGTTCTAGACAGTCAAAGCAATTGGTAATCTGATTGTGTGTTATGAGTATCATCAGCATATATCTGGATTGTGTACTTGTCTGGCAGCTGAGCCAGTGGCAGCATGTTGTAATTAAACAAGAGTAGAGAGAGAGTAGGACATCGCACAGAGACCGAGAGAGGAGGGTTTTGATAGACCAATAAGTATCAGCTGAGTGTTGCCTTAAAGGACTGTCCTGATTAAGAGGCTATACTCTTGCTAAATACATACCATATGGTCTGTCACTCCCTTCAAAGACTACCTCTTTGAAAGCAGTTTGAGTGATGACTTCTTGATTAGCGAGCATATCAAATCTGTAAGAAATTACATAAGTGGTTCAAATGTTAAATGTAATCATCTCCTAAGTTTCCTCATTGGACCAAAACATGATATAGTAATAATGAAATATGAATATTAGCTTGGTCTTGCAGTTCTGCTTGTGAAGTAAAGTGTCTATTGTAACTAAACAGCTGACCAAGCTTGGCTATAGGCTGATCCTGAGTTGCATGTGAAAGGATTAAACTGAAGGTTCTGAAGAATGGACTCTCAGCAGATTGGAAGTGGGACACAGGAAAGTTAGAAATGGAAAAGAAAGAGTCAGCAAACAGCTCCCACTAATGCTGAGAAAAATCAGTGAACACTCCAAGGGCCTCATTCACAAAGGTAAAGTTAAACCAAAAGTCTAACCCAGACCAAAAGTCTAACTTTACTACTTTTCAGGTATTCACAGCGGTAAAGTTAGACCAAAAGTCTAACTTAGATCAAAAGTCTAACTTTACTGCTTTTCAGCATTTACAAAGGTAAAGTTAGACCAAAAGTTTAAGTAAGACCAAAAGTCTAAGTTTACTCATAGTAACTCACCTTTGTGAATACCAAAAAGTACAAAGTTAGGCTTTTGGTCTAATTATACATTCATGAATAGGGCGCCAAGAGTCCATGTACATGGAGCTGGGCTATAACTTTTTTAATTGTTTATTTCTTTCTTCACAAGGAAAGCAAGACATGCTGTTTCATGACTATGGGAAGTCAAGCACATACCCACCACACTGGCTGCATGTGTCTGTGGTATTTGTATAGAGTGAAACGAGCTAAATAGCAAAAGGCAGGTGTACATGGTCAGAAGCCAGAAACTGTAAACAAGTGATTGGAAGGTGAGCTGGGTTCTGAAAGTGGCAGAGGACCTTTACTACATCGTGATGTAGGGGCTTTAAAAAGATGTGTGCTGTCAGCTGTTAGACATGGGTTTTCTGGTTGGCAGAGGTATGCACCCTGTCCAAGAAGAAAAAAAACACTAGTCAGGGCAATTTAGATACACACTGAAAGAGATAACCTGTGCACACACTCTGGTTGCTTGGCACAGAGCAGTCAGGCGTATCTAAAGAGGAAATGAGTAAAGCATTTGTGTAATACACACACACACACAGTAACACAATGAATACACCACACAAATACTTCACACAGATTTAAAATAATAGATAATAGTTATCAATAGGGGGTAATCTGCCCTTTGTGTGACAAACAGGACGCTGCCTAATCAGGTATAAGTGTCAGCTTCCCCGCCCCTTCCTGCTCAGGAAGAGCCATCAGAATGCAGATGAATGCGGATAAGTACTCAGACACCCATAACCTTCCAGTGTTTGTGGATGGTAAGAGGGAATACACAAAGTGTAGCAGTTGCCTGCCCCAGATGTCTATTGGAGACAGGCTGCAGGCACACAAAGCAGTAAGAGCAGAGAAATGTCCGCTTTATAAAAGTGGCATTTCTAAAATAGTAATGTTAAATCCAACTTTCCCAGTGAAGATGATTTATCATTACCATTATAACGATATAAAACATGATACAGCTACTCCTTTCAAATCAGGAATTACAGCTTTAAAGGGTATCAAGGATTTCCCAATGCTAACCTATGAGCAGAGTAGGCCTCACAGTAATAAAAAAGTATTTGGGTGTTTTTCGCTACCATGACATGCAAACCTTAACTGTAGATGTCATACCTTTTACTTACATAGCACCCATATGGACTACCTAGGGTTTACCTTAGGAGTGAATTATGTGTAATAAAAAAGAAGTTTAAGGCATGGCAAGTAGTTTTTATTGTCAAGTCGAAGTTGCAGTAAACTGCACATGCAATGGCAGGCCTGAGACAGGTTTGAAGGGCTACTTGTGTGGGTGGCACAATCAATGCCTCAGGACCAATATTATCATTTAGGTAGTAGACCCTGTTTATACCATATACCACCATACAAGGGACTTACAAGTAAACTAAATATGTCAGTTGTGTATACAACAATATTGCAATTCTTAGGGGAGAAGCACATTTACTTTACCACTGGTCAGCAGGGGTAAAGTACTCCAAGCCCTAAAGCCAACAGAAAGAATCAGCAAAAAAAGGTGGTAAGCAGCTACATAGTTTGGGGGAAGACCACCCTAAAGATGACAGGTCCAACATGTGCCCCTTAGCTGAAAGTGGAGCGATCTACCCAACATCTACGGAGTTGTCCTCAGTAAGGCAGAAAAACCTGGATAGACCATCAGCATTGGTTTGGTCTACCCCTGGTCTGTGTTCCACCCTGATGTCCATACACTGTAAGGAAATTGACCACCTCAACAGTTTTGGATTCTCGCCCTTCATTTGAATGAGCCACCCAAGGAGCCTGTTGTCAGTCTGAATCAGGAAGTGGGTACCAAACAGGTATGCTCTCAACTTCTTCAATGCCCAAACCCCAGCAAAAGCTTATCTTTTTATAGCACTCCACCTTTGTTCCCTGGGGTGTAACCTTCTGGAGATGAAGGCTACAGGTTGGTCTAGACCCTCATTTAGCTGTGACAAAGCTGCTCCTATGCCATGTTCTGATGCATTTGTTTGAATGATAAACTCCTGGGAGAAGTCAGGAGCCTTGAGCAAAGGCCTGCTTCAGGGAATCACATGCTTTTTAAGATGCCTCTGTCCAAATCACAGTTCTGGGCTGCTTCTTAGAAGTCTGCTCTGTCAAGGAGGCAACAATAGTGCCATAGCCCTTGACAAACCTCCTGTAGTACGCAGCGAGGCCCGAGAATGCTCTGAACTCAGTTGGAATTTTGGGCTACTCCCAGGCCATGATAGTCTCTATCTTAGCCAGGTGGGGCTGCACATTACCCTTGACCATCAGGTGTCCCAAGTACACCACAGACCCATGCCCTATCGGGCACTTACTGGCCTTAATGGTCAGGCCTCCCTGTTGTAGAACTTGAAGCACTTCCTGGAGGTGAAAGAGGAGTTCTTTCCAGCTGCTACTGTAGACGGCTATGTCATTCAGTTAGGCACCTGAGAAGGCCTCCATACCAGCGAAGACCTGGTCCACCAACCTCTGGAAGATGGCAGGGGCATTTTTGATTCCAAAGGGCATGACACAAAATTGGTAGTGGCCCTCTGGAGTGGAAAAGGCTAACCTCCTCCTTGGCAACTACTGTTAAGACAATTTGGAAGTACCCTGACAGAAGGTCAAAGGTACTTAAGTACTGGGCAGCCCCTAACCAGTCAATCAGCTCATCAGCATAGGGAATGGGATGAGAATCTGTTTTTATAACTAAGCTGAGCTCTCTAAAGTCCACACAGAACTTCACTTCGGGTGTGATGCCCGGTGGGGCAGCTTTTGGCACCATAAGCACAGGTCTAGATTAGGGGTTATAGGAGGGTTCAGTCACCTCCAGTTCCAGCTTTTGAGAGACTTCCTTCTGAATACTTGCCCTCACCTTATCCACCAACCTGTAAGATTTATTCTTAAAAGAGAGGTTGTCCTCAGTGTCCTCATCATGGTTACACAGGTGGGTAGTTTCAAGAATTAGGGAGAACAGAGATGAGTACTGCCCCAACACTTGGTGGCAGTCTCTCTGCTGTTCAGGAATCAGAATGGGGAAAATGACTACTCCCTCAACACACCCATCTTCTCCTTGGTGTCTACGAAGCAAGGGATAGGTGAACTCTCCTCCTCCTCTTCTCCATCTGTTATCAACAGCATGGTGAGCTCAGACCTCTCCAAGTCAGATTTAAGGCTATTAATATAGAGCACTCTGTGGATGTGCTTAGGGGTTTTGAGGTCAACTAGGTAGGTGGCCTCACAATTCCTCTCAATCACCTAATAGGACCCAATTCAATAGTCCTGTAGGGCCCTGGGCATCACCCACACTTTCTGCCCAGGAGTCAGTACCACAGATATAGAATTATGGTCATACCACTGCTTTATGAGATCCTGCCTGGCTTCCAAGTTGTCAGAAACTTGCTTCTATAACTTAGCCATTTGGCTTCTAAAGGCCAGCATATAGCTCACTACATCCTGGGAAATATTCCTGGGGGCTTGTTTCCACCCCTCCTTTAACAAACGCAGAGGTCCTCTGATAGGGCGCCCATACAGAAGCTCAAAGAGGCTAGAGCAGGCATGGCAAGAGAGTGTTCCACTTCCTCCTCTGTCTCTGGAAAGCTTCTAATCATGACCATCAGGATCTTGTTGAATGTCTCAACAAGTCCATTTGTTTGGGGTGGTAAGGAGTTATAAACTTGAAGATTACCCCACACTCCTTCCACATCAAATGCATATGAGCAGACATGAAGCTGTTGCTCTTGTCAGACACCACTCTCATAAAAATCCCAATCAAGGCATTTGCCAATGCAGGTGCAGTTGTGGTCTTCAGAGGCCTTATCTCCTGGGACCCAGTGGCATGATATACCAGAAACAGGATAAACCTGTAGCCTGCAAAAGTCTGGGGATCTATTGGCCCAACAATATCGATGCCCACTCGCTCAAAGGATGTGCCTACAACAGGCAAGGGATTAAGGGGGGCTTAAGCCTCTGCCCTGTCTATTCACTGGCCTGGCAGGTCACACAAGTTCTACAGAATGCATCTGAGAAAGATAACGTTGCAAAAGCTTTGTCTTGGCTCAGGTGTCCTGCCAGGGGACTCGCTTGAGGCAGCTCCAGTAGGAGGCCCTGTAGAACTGGGGGCCACCAGGGCTCTTGTTGTCCCATGGAGCCTAAGCCTCACTGTAAAGGAGGTTGTCCTCCCAATAAATGTGATGACTCCGAGAGGCTTCACCTGCTACTTGGGCTTCAGCCTTTTGCTTCAGTCCCACAAAGGTTGGGCACTCCCTTTGAGCCCTACAGAACTCCTCCTTGATGGGTCCTCCTTCCACATGCCATCCAGCAAGCTCAGGCAGGTTACCAAGGGAAGCAGCGAGCTCCTTAGTCAGCTCCAGGGAGGCCACTGCAGGTACCCCATCCAGGCTCTAACCCTTTTTGATTCCTATCCTGGGCAGCCATGAACCGTGTGGTAGCACAGATCCACCAAGTTAACTCCAACATCACCACACTAGCCTTGAGCTCTACATCCTTCCAGGTTGTGTGCTCAATGTCATTACCAAGCAAATAGTGTACAGGCATGGCAGGGGTTACATCAACCTTCAAAATGCCAGACCCCCCACCCACTTAAATGGAACAAGGGTCACTAGATAGTGTCCCTCTTTGTTGTCAGCCACCGCAAACATAGTGGAATGCACGGGGAATGCTGTTCTGAGGATACCTGCTAACTCCTTACCATAGTCATGCTGGCACCTGTGTCCCTCAGAGCCTCAACACCTTGCCCATTGATGGTGACCCATTACCTATACATAGTAGTAATAAATGGCACATAGATCTTAGGACCCATCTCCCTGTTACCCAAAGACACTAGAGTCTCCCCACAAACCCCACCCTCCATTAACTGGGACAAACCCCTCCCCCAGAACTACACGAACCACCCTTAAAATCTTTCCTCCAGTGGAAGGTGGTGCTGTTTTTGGACACTTGGGATCCCCCTTGTAGTGTCCATACTTGAAACACTCTTAGCACTTGATTGGGCTTGAGCTGCTGACTTTTGTCAGGCTAGGTTTTCTTCTGGTGGCCAGATTGGGAATAAGAACAGACCCTTTCCCTTATGAGTAGTTTAGGAGGTCTTTAGAGAACTCTATCTTTTTATCTTCCTCCTCCAGCTTCTGGTGGGAACCCTGACCACCCTTTTGGGAGTCCCCCAGGGCACCGTCTTGGATACTCTAGTGCTGACCCAGATGTCCGCCTCCTCAGAAAGCTTCCTGGGGTCAGAAAGCTTACTATCAACCAGGTGTTGGCGCAGCTCTGGAAAACAGATATCAAGCATGTGCTACTTCACAATCAAGTTGTACAGCACTGAATAAGCATTAACCTTGCTGCCCCTCACCCATCCCTTCAGTGCCTTGCTGGCATAATCAAGGAAATCCACCCATGTCTGTGATGAGATCTTGTGGCTGCCTCTGAATCTGAGCCTGTACCTATGTACCTAACATGGGTCAGTCCAAACTCACTGACTAAGATGGCCTTCATATCAGTGTAGTATGTATGGTCTTCTAGCTCTATTGTAGGCAGTGTGTCCATTCCCACTGTGGGCATATACCTCCATAAGCTACCTCCATAAGCTACCACACCAGAACTCCTCTGGGACCTTGTGTGCACTTAGAGCCACTTCATAGGCTACAAACCACATATCTAAACATCCCCCACTCCATAACTGGGCATCAAATCCTTGGGTATCCTGACTCTGTATTCACCAGGGGACACTGTAGGTATCTGGGCCAGGGACAGACTAATTTGTATATAGCCAGGTTCTGAGCTGGGATGGGGCAGTGAGCTAAATAACGGTGATGGATCAAGCCCTGATCTTTGGACTGGGTAAGAGTGGTCTGCTTAATTCAGACACTCTGTTCATCACCACCCCCTTTTCTGAATCGTTTTTGGCCACTATAGGTGTGGCAGGGTATACTCAGACATGAGTCCCTTGCTCACTGCTCCATCAGGATTCAAGCAAGCCGGGCCGACGAGGCTGAAATGCCAGAAACCGGTCCCCAGTAGCTTGTATCCTTTCTGGTGAAGAATTGGCTTGGTAGTTTGGTCTGCCCTGTTCCCATGATGCACTGGGCCAGGGACAGACTAATTTGCATATAGCCAGGTTCTGAGCTGGGATGGGGCAGTGAGCTAAATAACGGTGATGGATCAAGCCCTGATCTTTGGACTGGGTAAGAGTGGTCTGCTTAATTCAGACACTCTGTTCATCACCACCCCCTTTTCTGAATCGTTTTTGGCCACTATAGGTGTGGCAGGGTATACTCAGACATGAGTCCCTTGCTCACTGCTCCATCAGGATTCAAGCAAGCCGGGCCGACGAGGCTGAAATGCCAGAAACCGGTCCCCGGTAGCTTGTATCCTTTCTGGTGAAGAATTGGCTTGGTAGTTTGGTCTGCCCTGTTCCCATGATGCACTGGGCCAGGGACAGACTAATTTGCATATAGCCAGGTTCTGAGCTGGGATGGGGCAGTGAGCTAAATAACGGTGATGGATCAAGCCCCGATCTTTGGACTGGGTAAGAGTGGTCTGCTTAATTCAGACACTCTGTTCATCACCACCCCCTTTTCTGAATCGTTTTTGGCCACTATAGGTGTGGCAGGGTATACTCAGACATGAGTCCCTTGCTCACTGCTCCATCAGGATTCAAGCAAGCCGGGCCGACGAGGCTGAAATGCCAGAAACCGGTCCCCGGTAGCTTGTATCCTTTCTGGTGAAGAATTGGCTTGGTAGTTTGGTCTGCCCTGTTCCCATGATGCACTGGGCCAGGGACAGACTAATTTGCATATAGCCAGGTTCTGAGCTGGGATGGGGTAGTGAGCTAAATAACGGTGATGGATCAAGCCCTGATCTTTGGACTGGGTAAGAGTGGTCTGCTTAATTCAGACACTCTGTTCATCACCACCCCCTTTTCTGAATCGTTTTTGGCCACTATAGGTGTGGCAGGGTATACTCAGACATGAGTCCCTTGCTCACTGCTCCATCAGGATTCAAGCAAGCCGGGCCGACGAGGCTGAAATGCCAGAAACCGGTCCCCGGTAGCTTGTATCCTTTCTGGTGAAGAATTGGCTTGGTAGTTTGGTCTGCCCTGTTCCCATGATGCACTGGGCCAGGGACAGACTAATTTTCATATAGCCAGGTTCTGAGCTGGGATGGGGCAGTGATCTAAATAACGGTGATGGATCAAGCCCTGATCTTTGGACTGGGTAAGAGTGGTCTGCTTAATTCAGACACTCTGTTCATCACCACCCCCTTTTCTGAATCGTTTTTGGCCACTATAGGTGTGGCAGGGTATACTCAGACATGAGTCCCTTGCTCACTGCTCCATCAGGATTCAAGCAAGCCGGGCCGACGAGGCTGAAATGCCAGAAACCGGTCCCCGGTAGCTTGTATCCTTTCTGGTGAAGAATTGGCTTGGTAGTTTGGTCTGCCCTGTTCCCATGATGCACTGGGCCAGGGACAGACTAATTTGCATATAGCCAGGTTCTGAGCTGGGATGTGGCAGTGAGCTAAATAACGGTGATGGATCAAGCCCTGATCTTTGGACTGGGTAAGAGTGGTCTGCTTAATTCAGACACTCTGTTCATCACCACCCCCTTTTCTGAATCGTTTTTGGCCACTATAGGTGTGGCAGGGTATACTCAGACATGAGTCCCTTGCTCACTGCTCCATCAGGATTCAAGCAAGCCGGGCCGACGAGGCTGAAATGCCAGAAACCGGTCCCCGGTAGCTTGTATCCTTTCTGGTGAAGAATTGGCTTGGTAGTTTGGTCTGCCCTGTTCCCATGATGCACTGGGCCAGGGACAGGCTAATTTGCATATAGCCAGGTTCTGAGCTGGGATGGGGCAGTGAGCTAAATAACGGTGATGGATCAAGCCCTGATCTTTGGACTGGGTAAGAGTGGTCTGCTTAATTCAGACACTCTGTTCAACACCACCCCCTTTTCTGAATCGTTTTTGGCCACTATAGGTGTGGCAGGGTAAACTCAGACATGAGTCCCTTGCTCACTGCTCCATCAGGATTCAAGCAAGCCGGGCCGACGAGGCTGAAATGCCAGAAACCGGTCCCCGGTAGCTTGTATCCTTTCTGGTGAAGAATTGGCTTGGTAGTTTGGTCTGCCCTGTTCCCATGATGCACTGGGCCAGGGACAGACTAATTTGCATATAGCCAGGTTCTGAGCTGGGATGGGGCAGTGATCTAAATAACGGTGATGGATCAAGCCCTGATCTTTGGACTGGGTAAGAGTGGTCTGCTTAATTCAGACACTCTGTTCATCACCACCCCCTTTTCTGAATCGTTTTTGGCCACTATAGGTGTGGCAGGGTATACTCAGACATGAGTCCCTTGCTCACTGCTCCATCAGGATTCAAGCAAGCCGGGCCGACGAGGCTGAAATGCCAGAAACCGGTCCCCGGTAGCTTGTATCCTTTCTGGTGAAGAATTGGCTTGGTAGTTTGGTCTGCCCTGTTCCCATGATGCACTGGGCCAGGGACAGACTAATTTGCATATAGCCAGGTTCTGAGCTGGGATGAGGCAGTGAGCTAAATAACGGTGATGGATCAAGCCCTGATCTTTGGACTGGGTAAGAGTGGTCTGCTTAATTCAGACACTCTGTTCATCACCACCCCCTTTTCTGAATCGTTTTTGGCCACTATAGGTGTGGCAGGGTATACTCCGACATGAGTCCCTTGCTCACTGCTCCATCAGGATTCAAGCAAGCCGGGCCAACGAGGCTGAAATGCCAGAAACCGGTCCCCGGTAGCTTGTATCCTTTCTGGTGAAGAATTGGCTTGGTAGTTTGGTCTGCCCTGTTCCCATGATGCACTGGGCCAGGGACAGACTAATTTGCATATAGCAAGGTTCTGAGCTGGGATGGGGCAGTGAGCTAAATAATGGTGATGGATCAAGCCCTGATCTTTGGACTGGGTAAGAGTGGTCTGCTTAATTCAGACACTCTGTTCAACACCACCCCCTTTTCTGAATCGTTTTTGGCCACTATAGGTGTGGCAGGGTATACTCAGACATGAGTCCCTTGCTCACTGCTCCATCAGGATTCAAGCAAGCCGGGCCGACGAGGCTGAAATGCCAGAAACCGGTCCCCGGTAGCTTGTATCCTTTCTGGTGAAGAATTGGCTTGGTAGTTTGGTCTGCCCTGTTCCCATGATGCACTGGGCCAGGGACAGACTAATTTGCATATAGCCAGATTCTGAGCTGGGATGGGGCAGTGAGCTAAATAACGGTGATGGATCAAGCCCTGATCTTTGGACTGGGTAAGAGTGGTCTGCTTAATTCAGACACTCTGTTCATCACCACCCCCTTTTCTGAATCGTTTTTGGCCACTATAGGTGTGGCAGGGTATACTCAGACATGAGTCCCTTGCTCACTGCTCCATCAGGATTCAAGCAAGCCGGGCCGACGAGGCTGAAATGCCAGAAACCGGTCCCCGGTAGCTTGTATCCTTTCTGGTGAAGAATTGGCTTGGTAGTTTGGTCTGCCCTGTTCCCATGATGCACTGGGCCAGGGACAGACTAATTTGCATATAGCCAGGTTCTGAGCTGGGATGGGGCAGTGAGCTAAATAACGGTGATGGATCAAGCCCTGATCTTTGGACTGGGTAAGAGTGGTCTGCTTAATTCAGACACTCTGTTCATCACCACCCCCTTTTCTGAATCGTTTTTTGCCACTATAGGTGTGGCAGGGTATACTCAGACATGAGTCCCTTGCTCACTGCTCCATCAGGATTCAAGCAAGCCGGGCCGACGAGGCTGAAATGCCAGAAACCGGTCCCCGGTAGCTTGTATCCTTTCTGGTGAAGAATTGGCTTGGTAGTTTGGTCTGCCCTGTTCCCATGATGCACTGGGCCAGGGACAGACTAATTTGCATATAGCCAGGTTCTGAGCTGGGATGGGGCAGTGAGCTAAATAACGGTGATGGATCAAGCCCTGATCTTTGGACTGGGTAAGAGTGGTCTGCTTAATTCAGACACTCTGTTCATCACCACCCCCTTTTCTGAATCGTTTTTGGCCACTATAGGTGTGGCAGGGTATACTCAGACATGAGTCCCTTGCTCACTGCTCCATCAGGATTCAAGCAAGCCGGGCCGACGAGGCTGAAATGCCAAAAACCGGTCCCCGGTAGCTTGTATCCTTTCTGGTGAAGAATTGGCTTGGTAGTTTGGTCTGCCCTGTTCCCATGATGCACTGGGCCAGGGACAGACTAATTTGCATATAGCCAGGTTCTGAGCTGGGATGGGGCAGTGAGCTAAATAACGGTGATGGATCAAGCCCTGATCTTTGGACTGGGTAAGAGTGGTCTGCTTAATTCAGACACTCTGTTCATCACCACCCCCTTTTCTGAATCGCATTTACAATGCGGCGCACCATGGTGCAAGGAAGGGAAGATGCGTGACGCATCTTTCGGCGTACGAGCGGCGCATTGCTGGAGTCATGTCGCAGTGCGACATGACTCCTGCAATGCACAGGGGCCACCCCTACAATGCATGGTGCGTCACCCTTACGCAGGCGTAAGGAATTGACGTAGAAAGTGACTGAGTGAAATCTCAGCCACTTTTAGGAGGCGTTCCTGCGCAGGAACGCCCCCCCCCTGCGCAGGAACGCCTCCTTATGGCGCAGGGCTTTCCAACGTGACGCATCTCCTAGATGTGTCACGTTGTAAATAGGGCGCATTGTTTGCGCTGCCGTTGCGTCAAATTAAGTGACGCAATTGCGGCGCAAAGAGGCGCAAGGGTCTCATAAATCTGCCCCTTGGTCAATTGCACTAGTTTTTTCCCTAAACCCAGCTTGGTATCTTGACAGTAGTTTGACCTCCTCAATCCACTCCGTTAACTATTTAAAATATGCCTAGCAAAACATTTTTGTGTGATATCAATCAAACTAATAGGGCGATAATTTGCTGGATCATGCCGATTGCCCTTTTTAAAAATTTTAACAATTTCTGCCCCTTTCCATGTTTCTGGTATTGGTGCGAATTTAACTATTGGATTACAAAGATGGTTTATGTATGGTCCCCAGACTCCGGTATCATGTTTTAATAAGTCTCCGGGGATTTTGTCAGGTCCGGGGGCTTTCCCTGATTTGACTGCCTTGATTGCCAATATTGTTTCGTGTAGACTAAAGTGCAAGTTAGCAGCCTTAGCAGAAAAAGCTTTGGTAATAATACCAGCTGTAAAGGACGATGATCACTTTCCATTCTGGGATCTATTTTTAGGTCAAGAACATGTGGCCAAAACTCTATTGTAACCAATATAAAGTCTATATTGCTGCGGGCACTACCTCTGCAAAATGTGTATGCATTTGGTCTATCCGAAGGCAGACAACCATTACATGCTCTCAGGCTGTGACCCATTGTAAGTGTCAAGACCTGAGCCACTGCCACAGTACACCTTACCTCCTTATCACTTTCTATGGCGGGGATGTTATTTGCCATGTCTTCGTCCTCGAGGAGGTTACCAAAACCCAATACGGGTTCAAAATTGCAATTAAAGTCGCCACTAATTATTACCCTTGGTTTGGGTTCTAATAAATATAATAAAGAATCAAGCTGGTCTATTACTAATGATTCTTTGTTAGCGGGACTTGGCCTGTTATAGATATTAATTATATAAAAAACATCACCATCACGCGAAACCAATTTTAGGCCCACCATATCTTGGGATGGTATATTTAATGTGATTATATCAATTTACAGGAAAATTCTTATCCATATTACCAAGCCCCGTGATGGCCTGCCACTTACTGATGGACTGGCATCCACACTGAACGTCTTGAAGCCCACTCTATGGGGTGTTTCCAGTAGCCAAGTCTCCTGTAAGAGAGAGATGTCACTCTGTTCTATATATTCATTCCAAGCCGTGTGCTTTAAATTCCTATTTAATCCTGCTACATTCCATGAGATAAGGCGTACTTCCGAATGCCTACTCAGCTCTGTACTCGACAGTAACCCTTTCCCAATGTTTCCATTCAGTAACGTTGGTAGGTGACTTCCTATTGGCGTTTCCAAGTGCACCTCAGTACAAGAAGTTGGTAGTCTCTCTGCGGTCCCCACTCCCTCTGGGTTTAAGGATTCATTCATCCCTGCCATCAATAGAACACACTGAGGAGCTTCTACTCTATTTGCCTCTATTATCAGTGGCTGAACCATAGATTCATTCATCTGGGGGGTAGCCGCAACATCCACTCCGTTATAGGGAAACTGTTGTTGTCAATCTAGATCATCTAAGGATGATAATCTCTAGAATCTATGTGAAAGTAAAACCAGGGATTCTATACTATTAACATTTCTTCTGGGCATCGGTCTATAAAAATAACCCAATGGAAGAACACATACCCCAGTGTACCTAGATGAGGTCTCCTCTTTAGTGTCTAATATATCCCTAACCATCTGGGGGCGTCTAGAGTTTATCAACACGCAGTCGGCATTTATATTTTTCTTTGATTCTCCCACCCACCCTCCCCCACGAACCATAATAATCTCTTCAATTTTCAATGAATTAAATTGATACATTTCGTTAACCAGTCAACTGTCTTATTCCTTAAGTTATACCATGTCTCTTTCTGGTCTCTTCTTAAAGCAGGAACGCCAGCTAAGATTAACACATAGGGACATGAGGCAGGAGATAATTGTAGTACGTCACTATTCGGTATTAGATCTGTACCTTTTGAACTGTGTGCCACTTCTCTTCCAGATTGGGTACCCAATCTATCATAAGCTGCTAGTGCATGTTGGTTACCAACTAAGTTCCCTTGATTTTCTACAATAGCCCGTATCCCCCCCTCAGTTTTGTCCACCCTGTTGTTTGCTGTGGAATTAAGATTTGACATGGGGGTTTCCCTAGACACTTGGCGCCTAGTGCGTACATTATCTTTTTCAAATGGGTCCCGACCCTGTTCTTGTGCTAAGGGTTGTGTGGGTGGGTGGTCTCGTGTTAATTGCAACCCTCCCTCCTGAGCAGTTTGACAAATAGGGTTACTATCATCCTGCAAATGCCCTATAACAGTGTGCAACTGCTCTATTTTCCTTTCCAAGGGTCTAAGTTTCTCACTCATGCACTCCATAATCTGAGTTAACATAGCCTCCTTCATAGACTCAAGGGACATTTTTATAATTCGTTCCATATCCCCGCTAATTTTCCCCAATTCTGAATCATTTGGGTCGCAATCGTCCTCGGTCTGTGTACAAACCGTTTTTTTTCATTACCATTTGCACATCTGCGCTGGAATTGGATCTTATACCTGGGGCTAATCCCCCTGCTTCCTTGGCTTTGGTTTTCCTTATAACGGGGTTGGTCTTCTTTTTTACCCGTTGGTCACCCTTTTTACCCACTGTCAAGTTATTTTTCCTCAGTCTAGCTCCCATTCCCGGGCTACTTATACTATTTGTGTCATCTTGCCCTAGAGATATGGAAGCAGTAGAACAGTTTGATGGAGATACCTCATTTAGAATCGTTATTGTGGGCATTAACGGTGGTGGTTGCGGGGTGTCTATCGGTTTAGGAGAACTCAATTGCCTATGCGTAGGGAAATTAACTGGATCGAGAGATAAACGCCTTTCAGCAATTTGTATCACGTGGTTTAATAAAGACTCTTCCCTGATAATAAAGGCGTCCAGCGTAGCCACAGGGCCCTTGCGTTTGCTCATATTTTATCTACAGCCACAACACACCTTTACAAACAGGGGAGGACCGATTCAATAGTTAGCAAACCCACTTTAAGAATGCAGAATCAATACAAATATTTAGGCTCACCACATTAACTATTAATGTCCAAATTCCAGGGGGGTGGCCAAGTCCAGTCTCTGCTGGTCCCTGACGGGTACAGACAGGCCCGCCCTTGGCCCGGGCTTCGCCCGGCGCTGCCCTCACACGTCCCGGGATGCGGGAGCCCGGTGTTCCTTTTAAGCGCCTCCTGGCGCCTAATTGACGCAGCGGCGGCGTGTGCACCGCTAGTAATGACGGGAGTTGTGGTCTGGAATGACTCTCTGGTGGTGGCGGCCCCCCAAGATGCGGCAGGTACAGCAAAGGCACAGGTCAGTGTCCCCAGGCAGCAGCAACAGTGAGCACCCGCGGTGCGGGAGCCCGGTGTTCCTTTTAAGCGGTACCTGGCTTTTAATTGACGCGGCGGCATGCGCGCCGCTAGTAATGCCGGGAGTTGTGGTCCAGAATGACTCTCTGGCGGTGGCAGCTCCCCAAGATGCAGCAGGTACAGCAAAGGCACAGGTCAGTGTCCACAGGCAGCAGCAACAGTGAGTGCTTAGAGTCATAAAGTGCCAACCGGGGACATCTGGTCACACTAAACCGGTGTGAATCCAAAGTTGAAGCCGCCAGCGATGGAGGGCAGGCCGGCTACAGTACTCATGCAGGTCCCGCTGCAAAAGTACCTTGTATGGAAGAAGCGTCGACATCAAGGACCCGATGTGAGGAGCAGCGGAGGCAATGGGCGATGCTTTGCCGTCGATCGTGTGGCAATGCGTTGGTTCTGATCCATACAGTTAGTGAAGTCTCGTCGATGAGCCCCTTAATGATGCAGGCGATGTATCATCATCGAGCCTTGCAGTCCGTTGAAGCAATGTCATCAGCAGCAGAATCGGCATCCAAGGGCGATACATCGGTTCTGAGTGGCGCAAAGTCGTTGATTCGTGGATTCTGCTGGATCAGCATGGAAAAAGGTACTTCCAAGGGTCCAGGACTGGATTGGCACCCACTTGACAAGACAGGACTCACAGATGGCAGAGTCAAGGTGCTGTTATAGAGTTGTAGGATGTCTTTGGTGGCCCTAAGACTTCAGAACAGGGGGCAAACCAGCAAGCCCTTGGAGTCACTACAGGTTCAACTGAGATGGGTCCAGCAGGGACGACTGGTGTTAACGGGCGAGATGGGCATCACCCTGCTACCCAGGGGAGTAAAAAAATTTGAAAAGGAAAACTGAGCAGCTAGCAATAAATTGTACTGGCAGCTCAGTGAAGGAACATGTAAATATGTGGGGGTGTAAGAGGATGGAGGAGGATGGCCATTGTCTCTGTGCATATCTTGGCTGGGAGAAGATTTCTTTGACCTGGAGGCATAGAACAGGATTGTGACGATGCACTGGTTGGTGCAGTATTTGTTAGTGTGGAGAATAGAGGTTTACTTTGGGCGTTATTCAAATGGTCCAGGGAGGTGTTTCGGACAATTTTGTTACAGGGGGCGATATTGCCTGCCCCGGAAACAAAAACAGCCTCCCAGGGGCCCAAAACCAGCCCCTACCCTTGTGACCCACCGGGAAATGTCCGGTGCCAGCTATGGTCAGTCCAGCCCTGTATGACTTGTGCTTAATGTGTATGATGCCAGCTTTTACCCTTCGAACATGTTAGAGGCATGTGAGCGATACCCATGAAGGTCAGCATCAGTGAAGCATTGAGATGCCTCCAATGAGCTGACTTCAAAGCGCGTGGCCAGACTTTTGCCTTGAACTGAGTCTTTGTGCATTACAGTAGCGTCTCCCCATGTGTTCTCACATATGGTTATATTTCAATAATATAATCAATAATATAATATAATAAATAAAAGCAGAGATGAGTGTTTGATTGTGTGCCAGAATGAAAGCTTATTTGAATCTGTATATGAAATTTCACTTTGAGATTCCATTCTTGTGGTGTAACAGCCTGAGCTGCTGACTTTGGAGCTGGGGAACCAGGTTTGAGTCTTGGCACCGGCATCAGCTCAACATCTTGTGATTCTGGGCAAATCACTTAATATCCCCATGCCTACAATTCAGCGCCTTGAGAACCTCACGGGTGATTTGCCACGCTCTACAATTCCTGAATGTATTGATTTTTTATTTATTATTTGCAAACTAAATACATTTTGCAAAAGCAACTCTCGCAAACCAGGAACATATAATTTAAAAAGAACTATCACACTGCGATTTCAAGCGATATCTGTAAAGAGATCAGCGTGACGAATGATAACTTTATTTTTAACTGTGCAAGCAGTGATAATGTCTAGGCAGGATTGTACCCAATGGACAGAGTAAGCTGCACTGAACACAGACTCAGGAGGGAGGATCGATATCATCCTGTGCTGAGTTAGACAGCCAAGAAAATTCCTGGAAAATTCATCATTTACAGTACCAGAAACACCTAACTTTACTTCTAAATGGATCTGGCAAGAGGGGGCTGAACAGAAACAACAGAATGCATGGAGGGAAGGGCGCTGTGCACGCGGAACCTGCATTCTTGGAGAAAAGAAATTACAAAGAACTGAATGTATTGTTCTGTCATCCCGTGCCCTTCCACATATAGATTATTCACTGTGGGAAGTGCCCATAAATAGGAATTACAAAATAGGGATCAATCTCTCTGTAGAAATACATTTGTTCTTGCTTCATTTCCCATGAGAACTTCTCTTGTGCGCAGATGATGTTTCACTCAAAATATTTGCCAAACAAGCTAAAATATGTAACAATTCCAGGGGTAAGTATCATTTACACGTCACAATATAAACATGTAAATACTTTCAGCAGCTGACTTTTACTTCGCTGTGCCCTTCTTGTTCACCGTGTTGGCTGTCATCCTGGCCAGAGCCGGACTGGCCATAGCGGGCAACAGGCGTTTCCCAGGGAGGCTGGAAGGGTGGCGGCCGGTTTTGCAGCAGTACACCAATATCGGCCACTAGTAAGAAAAAAAAAAGCAGCAGAACGTCACATTTGCAAACACCAGGGCTGCTTCGAGTGCCCAGTCCAGCCCTGATCCTAACTTCGATCATGGTGTTTATGAAAATGAGGTTAGGCAAAGAAGAGGAGAAGAAGACAGACAGGAGAGTAGATCCGGCCACTGAAGAGGCACAGGAAGAGAAGGGTGGAAAAGGGGTAGAAGGAGTGAAGAGGACAGAAGAAGATCACAGAGAAGAAAGGGGCAGAACGTAGAAGGGGTGTATTATTCTGAATAGCCTCAGAGGGCAGAAGAGGAGCACAAGGCAAGAGGGGATCAGAGGAGACATGAAGGGAAGAGGAGGCGCAAATGGCAGAGAAGGCACGTAAGGCAGAGGAGGCACAACCAGCAGTGAAGGGACGTAAGGCAGAGGAGGCACAGAGGGCAGAAGAGGCAGGGAAAGCAGGGGAGGCATGGAGGGTAGAAGTGGCATGGAGATCAAAGGAAACACAAAGAGTAGAAGAGGCACGAAGAGGAGGCACGTAATGCAAAAGAGGCGGACAAGGCTAAAGGGCATGGTAAGCAGAGGGCAGAGAAGGCGCAGAGGGCAGAAGAGGCACAGAGAGATTACTTGATCAACCAATACAGTAAAGAGACAGAGATGTGTTACAGGTAGGAATCGCTTAGAGGGCCTATTTCCATTGTTTGGGTGAGCTTGGTTCAGGGGTCATTTTGCAAGCAGACCACTTTAAGGATTGGGCAAATTTTTTTATTTGTTTCTAATGTTTTCTCACACTTGTGCTTTAAAATGCTATATTTAGATGCCCTGTTTTCAGCAAATGGCAGTAAATATGTGGTGTAAAAGCCACCATTTTAATCCATTTAAAAAAAACTTTCTTGTGGGGAAAACTCCCCCACCTCACCCTCCTTTTGCACTATGGGCATGCTCACTTCACTCGCCTGCTCATTACAGTCGGGTACAACATTTTTGCCCCACTACTTTGAAAATCCACATAGTCACTGGGGGCCAGTCCTTTTCCTCAGCATGGCAGAGGGTAGCAAGTAGGTGGCAGCAGGCAGCACATCGGAGTAGAAAAGCAGTTCTTTCAGAGCAGCAGTCAAGCAGAGTGGCAGTCCTTGTAGCAGCAGTTCTTCACATGTCCAGTAGTGTACTGTCTTGGTAGGGTCAGAGGCCCAGTACTTATACCCAATTGTGCCTTTGAAGTGAGAGTGATGTCAAAGACGTGTCTTTGAAGTACACACAGATCCTTTCTTCCCAGCCCTGGCTACAGAACATCAGGAGGGGGTAATCAGCTCTTTGTGTGGGAAACAGGGCACTGCCTATTCATGTGTAAGTGTCAGACCCCCCAGCCTTCTTGCTCTGGAAGAGTCATCAGAATGCAGATAAGTACTCAGACACACCTAACCATCCTGTGTTTGTGGCTGTCTAGAGGGAATGTGCAAAGTGTTGCTGTCACCTACCTCAGATTTGTATTGGAGACAGGCTGCAGGTACAATGAGCAGTAAGAGCAGAGAAATGTCCACTTTCTAAAAGTTGCATTTCTAAAACAGTAATGTTAAATCCAACTTAACCAGTGAAGAGGATTTATCATTACCACTCCAAAGATATACAACATGACACAGCTACTCCTTTCTAATCATGAATTACAGCTTAAAAGCGTATTGATGTATTTTCCAATGCCAGTCTATGAGAGGAGTAGATCTCACAGTAGTAAAAAAATAATTTGGGGTTTTGTCACTACCAGGACATGCAAAACTAAAGAGTACATGTTCTACACTTTAATTACACAGTGCCCTGCCCTATTGACTACCTAGGGCCTACCTTAGGTGTGACATGTGTAATAAAAGGGAAGTTTAAGGCATGGCAAGTTGTTAAATGCCAAATTGAAGTGGCAGTAAACTGCACACACAGGCCCAGCTGAATGTGAGGAGATATACCCAGCCTCTAGGGAGTTTGCATCACTAAAGGCAGAAAAATCAGGATAGACCATCAGTATTCATGTGGTCTACCCCTGGACTATGTTCCACCCTGAAATCCATTCCCTGTAAGGAAACGGACCATCTCAACAGTTTTGGATTCTAATCCCTCATTTGCATGAACCACCTGAGCGCCTGTGGTCGGTCTGAATTAGGAAGCGAGTACCAAACAAGTAAGGCTTCAGTGCCCAGACCACAGCTAAGGGTCCTCTTCTCTGGGGAGTAACCTCCTGGAGATTAAGGCTACAGGTTGGTCTAGGCCCTCTTCATTTAGCTGTGATAAAACTGCCCCAATGCCATGTTCTGAAGCATTTGTTTGAATGAGAAACTCCTGGGAGAAATCAGGGGCCACAAGCACAATCCTGCTTCAGGGAGTCAAATGCTTTTTGGCATGCCTTTGTCCAAATCACATTTCTGGGAAGCTTCTTAGAAGTCAACTCTGTCAAGCGGGCAACAATGGTGCCATATCCCTTGACAAACCTCCTATAGTACCCAGTGATGCCCAAGAATGCTCTGACCTCAGTCTAGGTTTGGGGGGCTCCCAGGCCCCCATAGTCTCTATGTTGACCTGAATGAGCTGCACCTTACCCCTGACCACCAGGTGTCCCAACTACACCGCAGATCCATGCCCTATCTGCCACTTACTGGCCACGATAGTCAGGCCTATCTTTTGCAGAACCTGAAGCAGTGCCTGGAGGTGAAAGAGGTTGTCCTTCCAGCTGCTACTGTAGACTGCTATGTCATCCAGATAGGCAGCTGAGAAGGCCTCCATACCAGCAAGGACTTGTATCACCAACCTCTGGAAGATGGCAGGGGAATTGTGAGTTTAACGGGCATCATAGGAAATTGGTAGTGGCCCTCTGGAGTGGAGAATGCTGACCTCGCCTTGGCACCTTCTGTTAGGGTGATTTGCCAGTACCATAACATAAGGTCAAAAGTGTTTAAGGATTGGGCAGCCCCTAACCGGTCAATCAGCTCATCTGCCAAGGGGATGGAATGAGCATCTTTTTTGTAACTGAGGTGAGCCCTCTATAGTTCAAACAGAACCTTAGTTCAGATGTAGTGCCCGGTGGGTAGCTTTTAGTACCAGAATCGCGCCACAGGACCAGAGGTTGCTTGAGGGTTCTATCACCCCCAATTACAGCATTTTAGAGAATGTACTCTTAATAATGGCCCTCACCTTATCTCACCTTATTCAGCAACCGGTAAGATTTAATTCTTAACAAGCAGGTTGTGTCCACATCATGGGTACACAGATTGGTAGTCTCCCAGTCTCTGCTGTTCATGTCATACTGGGGAAAGGAATACTCCCTCCAAAGACTGATCCTTCTCCTTTAAGTCTAAGAGGTCAGGGAGAGGTTCACACTCCTCCTCCTCTTCTTAATCTGTAATTCATTTTTTTTTTCATTTCAAAAGCTTTATTCGATCATTAAAAAAATAATCATGAAAGCACATAAAATATTTACAAAATACAGTCTATTGGAATTGAACTCTAATACAATTATTACAAAAAAATATAAAAAGAACATTAATAAGAATGCAGACGCAGGGCAAATCCTTGTAGTAGCATGTGAACAAGATATATTAGAAGACCATGCTTTTCCTAACAGCCATTGATTTCAAAATATACGAAGCTGTGAAAAAACATGTATCTGGCTCATTTAAAGAGAAAAGCAGCCTCATGGCCGATTTTATAGTTGTTACTGCATATTTTTTAAACAAGGGTTTAAGATAAAAAATGTGGAGGTGCAAATATAAATCACATATGAATAAAAAGTGCACAGTACTCTGTTTCGTAACCCCATCACAGGGGCATGATATAGAAGGATGGTTTTTATATAACGGAACGCCACCAAGTGATGTACGATTCCAAGTCTTAATCTAGTGAGGACAAACTGATGAGATGGCCTGGTGACTACTGTTAGGTAGTTTTGAAAGCCAGTAGTAACCATATTGGAGTAATAATACTGAGGAATTGTTAACAGCATGTTAGCGTTTCTACGTGCTTGAACTTTCTTTCTCATATAAATACACTTAAGCTCTTTCTTAGGGATTACAGTTAGGCTGTCTGGATTAGCCATGATGTTCACATTAAATAGGTCCCTAACAGTTGTTACAACATAGTTAATCCAAGGGATCAGTTGGATTTTATCTAGGGGAAGGCAGTCACTATTAATACTTCTAGTAAAACTAGTTTCTTCCTTCTGCCAAATTACCCTCCATACCATTAAATTAAATCTGACAAATATTCCAGCCCTACTTCCTGGTGTATTAACTCAGTGGAGGCTGACATGGGTAAGCAAAGCAGTTTTTTTAAAAAGCAGTTTTCTTCAGCTTGCAAATCCCTGTGATGAAAAAAAAACAAATGCCAGATCCATAAAGAGCAATTGAGACACATCTATGACGATATATATGCAACATGTCATGTATACGATGATCCCCCAACTTATTCGCAAATTTAAATACTCCAAAGGCACTTTTGGTCATCTTAGTTTTAACATTGGTTATCTCCTGGGACCACATACCATTGCTACTAAAAGTTATACCTAGATAACAGAATTTTTTTACAATTTGTATTTTTTGGCCCTCAATATAAAAAGCTCTCAACTTCCTCATTTTTTTGCCGCATGACATAATGAATGTTTAAGTATTATTAATCTTTAGTTTCCTTCCCTTGATAAAACCTGCAAACTTGTCCATTAATCTCTGCAAACCACAGGGAGTTCTCGAAAGAAGCACAGAATCATCTGCATAAAGCAGAATCGGGATAGCCAGGCCATCTACTTGAGGGGCGTCAGAGTTGACCTGCTTAAGCTCTGCGTCAATTGCATTAATAAAAAGGGAAAAAAGAAGGGGCACAAGGACACAGCCCTGTCTTATGCCTAATTTGACCCTAATGCTATCGGTGCATTCTCCCGCTTGACCATACCTTATACGAGCAGATAGTGTAGAATATAGTCTGGCCAGGAAGTGGATAATCCCGGCAGGGGCACCTAGTTCTAGTAGCATTGAGCATAATAGGGCATGGTCGACCAGATCGAACGCGCTACTTAGGTCCGCAAAGCAGAGAAAAAGCGAGCCCTGCTTAGAGCCCTATTATGAGATCTAAGTTTATGCACTGTTCGATGGTCCCAAGACCTTTTCGGAACCCATATTGAGAACGCGCAAGGATTCCGTTATCCTCTGCCCACTCCTCTAACCTGGACAACAACACCCTACTCATGGTCTTAAGGGATGAATCTAAAAGGGAAATAGGTTGATAGTTTTTTGCATCGGACCTATTTCCCTTTTTAAATATGGGAATAAATATGGATTCCCCCCAAGTCCGCGGACTACTTTCCATTACTGCTGCATTGAAAACTTTGGTCAGGACAGGGCCCACAGCATCATATCGGCCTTAAACAGGTCGATTGGAACCCCATCTGGACCGGGGGCTTTCCCTCCCTTGGTGTTCCTAATGGAGTTCTCTACCTCTAATGCGTGATGTTTAGGGGTACAATTGGCCATAGGTCATCGTCCATTGTGGATGAATTAACCACTCCCTTCGAGTCAAAAATACTACTAAAGTGGGAAACCCAACATTCCTCACTAACTTGGGCGGTTAGGACTGGGGTGTCATCACTCTTAAGAAAGGGACAGTTTACCGTGTCCCAAAAGAGTTTGCTATTTGATAGTTCTACAGCCCTAGTCAGATTATTCCAGGCTTCTTCCTGTAGTTCGCTCTTCCTTCGCTTCAACTGCTCTCTGTATACGACCCTGAGATTTACAATGGCCGACCTATCCCTTGGTCTACTAGATAGGGCCTTCTTTAGCTTCCGCAATGACTCCGTACGGGAAACATCCTTTACAACGCAACTTTTACCACGCAGTGCTATTACAACGCAGGTTTTACAACGAAAACCATTACAACGCATTGCGCTGGGGGGCCCTCTAGGATAGGGAATAGATTTAACTTACTATCCAACACCTTCCCTAGTGTCCACGGGGACTGGAGTTGTAAATTAAACTATTCACTATCCAGCACCCCAAAGCGCTATGCGTTGTAATGGTATGCGTTGTAAAAACTGCATTGTAACAGCATGCGTGGTAAAAGCATGCGTTGTAATGCCATACATCCACTCCGTAGATGCGGAGTCAAACCATCCTGTCCCTACTTTCTTGTCACTGCACTTTGAAATGGTCAGGATGTTATCGATTAGGGTGCTAATCTTTTTAAAGCTCGTTAAAATGCCCACAGAGTCTATGTTCCCATCCAGGCAATTAGACAGCTCAGGCAAACAAGCCGCCACGTTTTTAACCAGAAGTTTTTCAGAATAGACTCCACTCCATTTTATTCTATGGCCATTAGGTCTACAAGGAACAATATCGTTAACAGTAGTTTTGGCTG
This sequence comes from Lissotriton helveticus, assembly GCF_964261635.1. NCBI lineage: Eukaryota > Metazoa > Chordata > Amphibia > Caudata > Salamandridae > Lissotriton > Lissotriton helveticus. The sequence goes on along the minus strand of NC_136069.1, from coordinate 1,506,803,446 downwards.
TCAGTACCTTATTACCCCAGACAGATAATGCCAACGTAATACAATTATTGTCGCTGACCGCAAGGTCCAGTACGACCGGGGTGTCACAGTGTAAACTGATATCCTCTGAGATCAACAAATGGTCAATAACAGTTGCGGCATTTCTGACGGTAAAAGTTGGGACAGTATTTCCCTCCCTGTCTTTGGCGGGTTGCAATACAACAAGATCATATTTGGCCACAACAGAGTTCAATGATTCACCATAAATACTATGGATAAAATGAATGCAGCCCTCACCTCTAACACCATTGACCACACATGCCTTAGTTAGTGATAAAGAGCACGTTGGAATATTGAAGTCCCCCCCAGATGAATGCAAAGTTAACACGAGCTTCAAGACAGATCTAATCAAGGACCTTCTCTAGTTCATTGACTACTGCAGATGAACGTTAGGAGTCAAACAAGTTATTATAGTGGTTAATTAACAAAACGTTGTGGCCGTTTTTATGTCGTAGCCATATCACTTTGGAGTGACAACCAACCGTTTCATATTTTATAACTTGCACTGGGAGATTGACAGAAAGTAAGATGAGAAGTCCGCCTTTGGCTCTACCCACGGTCGATCCCTTTGCTGGTAGGTTAAAGGGAACAAATCCTTCATAAATAATAACTTCCTCACTCCATGTCTCTTGTAGACATAATATATCATAATTAGTAACAAAGTCTCCCCACCCAAGAGAGTCAACTTTGCTATTACAGCCAGCGATGTTCCAACTAACTAAATTATACCATCTACAGCAAGTTTCTATTCCGAGTTCAGGGGCTACATTAGTTATCCGGGATATAACATCTGCTGGCCTTATTGGCGCTGTGTTAAGAATTAATTTACCATTTCCTGATGTAGTAGGATTACACTGGCGATTTTTCCGAACATAGTCCTCATTATCTTGTGACCCCACTGCTTTATTCTCCGCAGGGCAGCAGTCCTCCAGGGTTGTAAGTTGATCTCGAATTAACATCGCTCGGGGTTCTGAAAGCGCTCCTATGCCCTCCTCCTGATCTAGACAGTTTCCTGATTCCTGAATTGGATGGTACAGTCAGTCTACTGCCTCTAGGCAGCTATAGCGATTATAGCTATAAAAAGTGTCTGGGAAGTGCATAGGACCTGGTCTTCCCCACTTCCCCCTATTCCCTCCCCTCCTTTCTATTCTTGTCCATTCATCAGACCTCCCCTTAGATTCCCCCGTACAATACGGTGGGTAAAAGTAGGATAACGGGAGTGACTGGATAGTGGCATCCGGCGCTTGATTAATCCATGCGCATATGTGAGAGACAGATCTAGGGTCTCTAAAGGTCACCACTACACAGTCACCTTTGATCGTTTTTGCCGATCTACCTAGCCATGGGGTCCTTCTTACCATAATAATCTCACTCGAAATTTGAGGGGGGTTACGGTCTGTGTAAGTTAAGCCAATTAACTACCTTATTTTTGAGTGATGCGAAAGGTTCCTTGGCCGGCTCTTCTAAAACCGGGACACCGGCTAAAACAACCACTCGGGGATTAGCTTTGGGGGGCAGATCCGGTAGTAATGATTTTTTCTCCATACTGCTGGCTGCATGTGCCATTTGTTTAGGTGATGAATCCGGCTTATTTGATAAAACCTGGGCTGACACTGGGGAACGAGCAAATATGCTGGGACCATGCTGGGGGACAACATTAGTAGTGGCTGGAGTTTTGCTCAATGGCTTATTGGTGGTAATAGGTTGGGCAGCCCCAGGACCGCTACCAGGCCCTTGAATATGAGTAGCGGTCACTGGAGCCTTGTCCCAATCCCGGTTTAAACTGCCTACGGTGGGTGGACGCGCTTTCTCCAACACACTCCCAGCTTTGTGGAACAAATTGGCCCCAGAGCTAAGGAAGGAAAGCAATCTGTTATCCTTCAGAAAAAAGTTAAAAACTGCACTGTTCAAGCAAGCATGGAGCAGCCTCTAGAGGTGGTGTCAAGATCAAGTAAATACTGAACCCCACTACGGAATCTGGACAAACAGCGCTTAGAGACCCCGGTGGTTATAACGCGCTATATAAATTAAATAAATAAATAAAATAAATATTCTCCCTTGCTATAGTTAGCTTATCCATTGTACTGGTATTGGCTACCACTAACTTTTCTAACTGGTCTAGTTTGGCATTAATCATTTGTCTTCGCTCCATTAAGGGCAACATCAAGGCTTTTACAAGTATTTCCATTTTCCCCAAAAACCCATCATTTACACTACAGTCAGGCACTGGGTTAGTAAGGTCCGAAAGTCCTGTAGGTGCGCTGAGAGGCTGGGGACTCGGTATTTGGCAGATTATCTTTGGTATTTTGGCTGAGCTCCCCTTCTGAGTACCTCCCCCTCATTTCCTTTTACTATTTTTTGGTATTACAGTGAGTTTATTACTTTTTGATTGTCCCCGACTTGGGTTTTTTATAGGAGGTCTATGTGGCGAAGGGGACTTGGAAATTTCGCTAGAAGCCGTACTAATGATAGTGGAATTTAAGATAGCACGAGCCTCTACTGTGTTCGGCTCTACCAACATAGGACACAATATAGAGCTCTGTGCAGTGGATCATGTAGTCGGGTTATGGGGGAAGCAATAGCCCCAATATGGCCCAAAGATGAACGTTTTCCTTTCACTAGATCTAAGGACAAGCGTTTCTCTGTCAGGGCTATTTCTTTCTCTAGAATTATCGTGGCCCGTTTGAGAAATTGATCCATAGTACCCGTAACTACTCCACCTGCCGTAGAAAAGGGTTACATGTCTCCCCTTCCCCGAACGGAGAGACATTTTACTCAGTGTATGGATGGATTAGACTAATATCTAAGCCACAAAACGTACCCGAATAATTAAAATAAGGAGAAAGGGCCCGGCCCGGCCTCAAACGTCCTCGGACGGCCTCAGACGGCCCGGCCTTTGCCCGGGCTTAGCCCGGCTGGTCCTGCGCGCGTCCCGCGTACGCGGGAGTGGGCGTAGCTAAATAGAAAGGGGGAGGATGCGGGAAGAGGCCCCAGCTGCGGCCGATGATGGTACGCAAGGCCCGCTGGACCTCGCAGTCCCGGTCCTGCTGGTGTTCGTGAAGTGCTCTGTCCCTCGATCAACCAAAGTTCCAATTCATCTTCCGTTGGTCCGTGTGAGTAACAAACGGGAGCAAAAGGAAAAGTCAACCACTATCTACGCCTACGAGCGGCTACCGCGTAGCGGGGGCCGCAAGGCGTTAAGTACTAGAGGGGGGAGGGTGCGGGAAGAGGCCCCAGCTGCGGCCGATGATGGTACGCAAGGCCCGCTGGACCTTGCAGTCCCGTTCCTGCTGGTGTTCGTGAAGTGCTCTGCCCCTTGATCAACTAAAGTTCCAGTTCATCCTCCGTTGGTACGTGTGAGTAGAAAAAGGGAGCAAAAGGAAAAGTCAACCACTATCCACGCCTACGAGCGGCACCCCAATCTCAATCTGTCACCAACAGCATGGTGAGCTCAGAACTCTCAAAATGGGTTTTGAGGCGATTGACATGGAACACTCAGTGGGGTTGCCTAGGAGTCTTGATTAGGGGTGGGTGTAACTTGCAGAGTTGTACTCCAGGGGATTCCGCAGAGTAACATAAAAACTCCATGAGATTTTTCGTAGTTCCACCGAGCACTAATTTTCATAAAGGAAGATATCATCAGTAAAGCAAGCACTGTTTAGGCTATTGGTGTCAATGTTCTCCTGTTGTAAGTTGCTCCCATTTTGCAAAACACTAAGAAAACACTTCCGGCAGCTTTAATGGCTGGGGTGGCAGTTGGGCAATTATATCATCTGCCTGGGGGCCATGGGTAATTCCGTTAAGTCAATTCAAGAATGCTTGGATTGGAGAAACCGTACTCGGCAGACGGGCGCACTTAGTTTTAAAACTGCAAAGTTTTTCTTCTGAATCTCAAATAGATTATAGTGATCTTCTCCAATAAAAACTTCTCCAAACTATAAGTGATATTTAATTTATGTTTGCTTTTAATTCACTCACAACAATGATTTTTATCATTCAAAATCCTTCATTGTAGATATCACAATATACACTGCGATTATCGCAAAACCCAGTGCATTTCGGGTCCTCCCAGATCCTTCATCAGGGGTCTCCTAATACCGTCTGCAAATTAAAAAGAGGATAGCTCGATTCAGGCCTCAGTGGCCAAAAAATGATGTATGGATCAATGACAATGGTCGGCGTATCACTATGACATTTGGGGCCAGATGTAGGTAATTCCTATTTACCGACTCTTAAATACCGAAGCCCATAGGAATCAATGTGAAATACCGAATCGGTATTTACCGATTCGGTAAATACCGAATCCTGCAAGGGTGCAGGGGGTGTCACTTTGACACCCTCTAGCACCCCAAGTACAGGCATGTGTGCCATGTGGCACACAGACATGCCCTAAGGGCATGTCTGTGTGTCACATGGCACAGGTGTGCATGCACAGAAGTGCATGCACACCTGAATTCGGTATTTTACCACCCAATACGATTGGGTGGTAAAATACCGACTCTTAAGGGCCTGTGGCACTCTTAGGAGTGTCACCTACATATGGATTTACAGAATCTGTATATTTACCGATTCGGTAAAATACTGAAGTGGTAAATTTACCGAATCAATAAATATACCGATTCTGTAAATTCAGACACACCTACATCTCAAAAGCCAAATACCGGTCGGTAACGGCCGAAATCGGCCGTTACCGACCGGTATTTGGCGACCTACATCTGGCCCTAGGTGTCTTTCTTAATTGTCATTGATCTATTTATAATTTTTTGGCAGACCCGAAATGCGGTGGGTTTTGAGATAATCACAGTGTATATTGTGATATATACAATGAAGGATTTTGAATGATAAAAATCATCGTTGTGAGTGAATTAAAAGCAAACAAATCAAATATCACTTATATTGTTTGGAGAAGATTTTATTGGAGAAGATCACTATAATCCATTTGAGATTCGGGAAAAAAACTTTGCCGTTTTAGAGCTAAGTGCGCCCGTCTGCCAGGAACGGTTTTCCAATCCTAGTATTCTTGAATTGTCTATTATTGTAGCGCTTGCAGACATGCGCTAACGACAGGGTTGTGTTGCAAGGATCCTGCTAATACACAGAACTGTGCAGAGAGATCAAGGACATCAGTGAATTGTGGTCTTCCAGAAACTCACCTCAGTACCAAGAAAACCCCAACCAGCTAGCATCAGTGTCACATTAGCTCTTCATCCTATAGCAAAGTAACCAATGATTAGACAACTCAGAACACACGACTTAGGATAAACTCAGGAATGATGGGAAGTGAGAACATTCTTTCGTTATACTCTCATACCAGCCCACAACAGGAGTAAATAAGAGACACAGTAAGGTTAAAATGATTTATTTTAACAACGTGCTCTCAGGTGCAGTATCTTTGACAACATAAGCAGACATATGATTAGAAATAATATGATCAGCGCCAAATCAATCCATCAGCATATTGGCACAGTACATTGCAACAGAAATAATATGATCAGCATTGTTACAGTTCCATAAAACACAAAGGGAGAAATCATGTTACAATGATGGTGAAAAACAGGTCTTATAGCACCTAGTTATAACACCCTCCCTATCTAGGAACTATGTTTATAAACTATAGAAGGTCTCTTAGGCTTGTTTGGGGGACCCCATTACCTCTCAGCTCAGCAAGAGTGAATCACATCCCCGGAAACAGTAAATCTTCCAAGTGTGTGAAATCATGGCTGCAGTGTAATAATAAGGGCGCCAGGATTTCAGCGGGCTTGCAGCTGTCATTTGTTATGTCTAAAAGTGTTAGCCGATCAGTTCGAACAACAGCTACCATGTTATGATAACCTTGACGGCTTCAGCACTCACTGTGCAGACTAGGGTCATGATGTAAGTCTAGGGATGTTGAAAACAAGCTTTTCTTATGCAAAGCATTTCACGCAGCCTAACTTACAACAACAATTATATGTAGTGTCATGTGCAAAAGCGGCAAAAAGGTAAAATGGCGTTTAAACTTCTAATAAGCTCATGCTAACATAACAGTGTACACAAACTAGGCTCAGGACTCACTACAGTCGCACATTGATAAAATTGATTTATAGGAGGACTACACTGAAAAATACAGTGCACCTAGGTACTATTTTGTGCGAATAATTCCCTAAAGTGCCATTTTTGAGAATGCAAGTTGACATCAACCCTGGGAATTCACAGTGACACCCCTGGTGACAGCGATGCCACGTTCACTGAGAACGGGGTGCCAGCTGCAGCGTGCATGTTAGAAGGGGAATCTCCGAGGGCCCGGTTGTGCTCACCCGGTCACCCCCAAGATCCACCTCTCCCACAGAACTTGCCGAGTCTTGATTGGGAGGTCCCCACCGGCAAGGACTTCGGGTCTAGGATCGTACACACTGAGCTCACACCACACTACGAACAGACACCACACCGTTGGATGCTAGCAACAAGTTCTTTATATAGCAAATAACGAAGGAAGCACTCTTATATACACAGTGGTCAAGGGACCACAAAGTCTTGGAGGATTCGGGGAGGGAGAAGCGGGACAGTCTTTTAGTCTCTGGGTCAGTACGCGGCGTACCCTACGCACAGCTCTCAATCCTCGAGCCGGGGGGTACGGGATGATGGTCGTACTGGCTGCCTCACCTCCGTCGAGTCGGCTCGGTCGTGATGGTAGTCTCGATGGTCCAGCCGGACCAGAGTACTCCTCGAGCCGCGACGAAGTCAGCAGGGCTCGATCTGGAGAGGTTCGTGAGAGCCGCGACAGCGTCAGCAGGGCTCGGATGGTCTTAGAGGTCGAGCCGCGACAGCGTCAGCAGGGCTCTGATGGTTGCAAGTTCAGCTTGAGCCGCGACAGCGTCAGCAGGGCTCAGATGGTCTTAGAGGTCGAGCCGCGACAGCGTCAGCAGGGCTCCGATGGTTGCAGGTTCAGCTTGAGCCGCGACAGCGTCAGCAGGGCTCCGATGGTTGCAGGTTCAGCTTGAGCCGCGACAGCGTCAGCAGGGCTCCGATGGTTACAGTTCAGCTTGAGCCGCGACCGCGTCAGCAGGGCTCAGAGGTTCGGGATGAGTCTTCTTACGGTCAGCCGCGATCAGATCAGCAGGGCTTCATGTCCAAGATACAACTGCCCGCTAGTTGTCGGGCGGGCCCAGTTATAGTCCTTCTGCTCTTTGATCTCCGGACCCTCGCAGGAGGAGGTCTCAGGCCCTGGGGGCTGGTCGTTGGCGAGGTCCGGCGGTTGGCTCTTTGATCCCTTTGACAGATGGGTCCGGGAATTCCCAGACGCCCAGCGGGTCTGGAGCCAGCCCTCGGGGAGGCCAGAGGGGTGATAGAAACTGGCCCACAGGGGAGGGCCAAAGGTGTGACAGAAACCAGCCCCTCAGGGGAGGCCGGAGGTGCCATCGAAACTCCCGGGCTTATCTCCCTCGGGAGCTCTTTACCCCCCAGCCGGGACTGGCGCGCCTTTGGAGTCTGGGTTTCGCTGGGGCCGGGGTCACGCTAGGCTCAGGGAGACAGGGATGTCGGGAAGGGAAGATGGCGTCCGGGCCTTGTGGGGCATGCAAGGTTAGGTGCTCGGAGCCGGGAGTGGAGCGGGGAGGGCAGGCCTGGTCGAGGTTCCAGGGGGATCTAGGCTTAACTGGGGTAGGACGACCAGGCTCGGGTTGCAGGCTACACTAACGGGGAGGCTGCGCAGGGGACTCGGGGTACAGGCCTACGCTCACAGGGTGTGGAGGGACAAAGGCGACCCACGCCACGAGGCCGGGTCCAACATGCGTCCCCCCCAGCTGAAGGCGGGGAGAACTACCCATCCTCTTGGGGGTTCTCTTCGCTGAGGCGGAAGAATCGGGACAGGCCGTCTGCGTTGGCGTGGTCAGAGCCAGGCCGGTGCTCAACAGTGAAGTCCATCCCCTGGAGGGACATGGACCAGCGCAGCAATTTGGGGTTCTCCCCTCTCATCTGCATTAGCCACTGGAGAGGTCGGTGGTCGGTCTGGACCGGGAAGTGAGTACCGAACAGGTAGGGCCTCAGCTTCTTCAGGGCCCAAACCACCGCGAAGGCCTCCCGCTCGATGGTGCTCCACCTTTGTTCTCGAGGGAGTAGCCTCCGGCTAATGAATGCCACTGGTTGGTCTAGGCCGTTCTCGTTCACCTGGGACAGGACAGCTCCGATGCCATGCTCGGACGCGTCCGTCTGGACTACAAACTCTCGTGAGTAGTCGGGGGCCTGTAGGATGGGGGCGGTGCACATGGCGTCTTTCAACATTTCGAACGCCTCTTGGCAGGCGGAGGTCCAGCTGACTTTCTTCGGCTGGTTTTTGGAGGTTAACTCCGTGAGGGGGGCTACGATGCTGCCGTAACTCTTGATGAACCCGCGGTAGTACCCCATGAGCCCTAGAAATGCCCGCACTTCCGTCTGGGTCGTGGGGGCCTCCCAGGCCACGATGGCATCGATCTTGTGCTGGAGGGGGGCTACGAGGCCGCTTCCGACCTGGTGCCCGAGGTAGATTACGGACCCTTGTCCGATCTGGCACTTGCTTGCCTTAATGGTGAGACCGGCCCTCAGGGCGGTCAGCACCGCCCAGAGGTGCTGGAGGTGCTCGGGCCAGTGGGAACTGTACACTGCGATATCGTCCAGATACGCAGCGCTGAACTGTTCCAACCCCGCCAGGACCTGGTTCATCAGTCGCTGGAAGGTGGCGGGGGCGTTCTTCATTCCGAAGGGCATCACCCGGAAATGGTAGTGACCATCCGGGGTGGAGAAAGCGGACCTTTCCTTGGCTCCCTCGGTGAGGGCGATCTGCCAGTAGCCACTGGTCAGGTCGAATGTGCTGAGGAAACGAGCAGCCCCGAGGCGATCGATAAGCTCGTCGGCTCGGGGGATGGGATGAGCATCGGTTCTGGTGACTGCGTTGAGCCCGCGGTAGTCAACGCAGAACCTCAGCTCGGGAACAGCACCGGGGGCGGCTGCCTTCGGAACCAGGACCACGGGGCTAGCCCATGGGCTGTCAGAGGCTTCGACCACCCCGAGAGCTAACATCTTCGATACCTCGGCCTTGATGCAGGCCCGGACTCTGTCAGGGACACGGTAGGCTCTGTGCCGTACCGGTGGGCTGTCCCTGGTGTCCACGTCGTGGACGCACCAGTTAGTGACGCCGGGGGTGAGGGAGAAGAGGTCCGAGAACTGTCCCAACAACTGGCGACAGTCCTCGCGCTGCTCGGGAGAGAGGGAGGAGGAGAGACTCACCCCCTCTACGGAGCCATCTTTTTCTTTTGTGGACAGGAGATCGGGGAGAGGCTCCATTTCTTCTTCTTCCCCATCGTCCGTGGCGAGGAGTAAGCTCAACTCGGATCGGGCGAAGTGGGGTTTGAGGCGGTTTACGTGAAGGACCCGCAAGGGGTTCCGTGGGGACTCCACGTCGATGAGATAAGTCACCTGACTCTTGCGTTCTACCACCTTGAAGGGCCCTGTCCACTTGCCTTGCAGGGCACAGGGCTCCACGGGGGCCATCACCCAGACCCGCTGTCCGGGCTGAAACTCGACCAGAGTGGCATTTTGGTCATACCACCGTTTCATTTCTTCTTGGCTGGCCTCGAGGTTTGCCTCGGCCAGCTCTCGGAACTTCCTCGTCTGGTTCCGGAGGGCCAAAATGTATCGGAACACATCGGGAGGGGGCTCTGGGGCCACCGTCTCCCACCCTTCCTTGACCAGGGTGAGGGGTCCCCGGACGGGGTGCCCGTAGAGCAGCTCGAAGGGGCTGAACCCCAGGGACTTCTGGGGGACTTCGCGGTATGCGAAGAGGAGACAGGGAAGAAGGACGTCCCACTTACGCCTCAGGGGCTCTTCGAGTCCCATGATCATTCCTTTGAGGGTCCGGTTGAAGCGTTCCACCAGACCGTTACCTTGGGGGTAATATGGGGGTGATATGGGGTGGTGAACTTGTACGTCACCCCACATTGTTGCCAAAGGGACTTCATGTATTTCGAGGTGAAGTTGGTCCCTCGGTCGCTGACGACTTCTCGAGGGAATCCCACCCGGGAGAAGATGGCCATGAGGGCCCGCCCCACTACGGGGGCGGTCACCGTTCGGAGGGGAACGGCTTCGGGGTATCGGGTGGCATGGTCTACCAGCACCAGGATAAAGCGGTGCCCCAAGGAGGTCCGGGGGTCGAGGGGGCCCACAATGTCGATTCCCACCCTTTCAAAGGGGGTACTGACCACGGGGAAGGGTTGGAGAGGAGCCTTGCGCTTCCCTCCGCTCTTTCCGCTGGACTGACACGTGGGGCAGGACTTACAGTGGGCCTCCACATCGGAGCGCATGCCCGACCAGTAGAAGTGGGTGACCAGGCGCTGGTACGTTTTGTCTTGTCCCAAGTGTCCCGCCTGGGGCACGTCATGGGCCAGGTTCAGGAGAAAGCCGCGGAAGCGTAGGGGGACCACCAGCACTCGGCCGGACCCTAGTTCGGCGGACTTTTGCTCGCTGTATAAGAGGCCGTTTTCCCAATAAACAAAGTGGGAGCCTTTCTGGTCACCGGCGGCCTGGGCGGCGGCCTGCTGCCGCGGCCCCACCAAGGATGGACAGGATGTCTGCTCTAGGCAGAATTCTTCTCGGGACGGTCCCCCCTTTTGGCGCCATTGGGCCAGCTCAGGAAGGTCGTCCAAGCTTGGGGTCGGTTCGACACCAGGGCCGAGGGGACCTGCGTCGGGGGGGAAGCTCTCCCCGGGTAACAGCTCAGGGGTCTCAAAGGATTCAGGGACCTCGGGGTCCTCGGGGGTCGCCGGTGCCACCTCTAAGGTCGCCCCTTCGGGGGTGGTCCTTCGGGCGGTCATCGACCGGGTACTCACACAGGCCCACTCGGGTAGGCCCACCATCTCTAAGTGGGTCCTTTTCTCAACCCGCTACCATGGGGAGCTCTCTAGATCATTGCCGAGCAGGCAGTCCACAGGCATGTCGGAGCGGACTGCCACTCGTAACTCTCCGGAGACGCCCCCCCATTCGAACGGGACTTGAGCTATCCGGCAGGTGCGGACGGAGTTATCGGCTGCGATCACCCTGCAGGAGATGTGGGGAACAATCTGGGCTTCGGTGACGAGGTGCCGTTTGACGGCGGTGATACTGGCCCCAGTGTCTCGGAGCGCCCCTATGTGGTGGCCATTGACAGTCACCTGCTGTCGGTATTTCTCTGTGTTGTCGGGTAGGGGGGCTCCTGGGACCATCTCCCTATCACCCAGGGAGACTAACATCATAGCTGCGGGGTCTGCTCCCTCGAACTCTTCCTCCCCCTCCTCTTCTAGGGCTACTGAGGTGATGTGGCGCACTGGGAGCCCGGCAGCGGCAGGCTTTTGGAACAAGGGGCAGCGGGGGTCATTGGCATAGTGCCCGGGTTTCTGGCAATGATAGCAGGCTTGGCTGACTCGGGGCGCTGGCTTAGCTGGGGGGAACCCTGTGCGCGCTGTGGGAGGCGAGGTGCCGGGCTGGTTTCTGGGGGGACTACGCGGGGACCCTACCTGGGAACCCCTCTGTCTATTCTGATTCCCCCCTCCCCTCTGGCGGTACGATCCCTGTTCATTTCGGCCAGAATCTCCCCCGGGCCCCCGGGGGACTCTGGTGCTCACCCAGCGATCGGCCTCGACGGCCAGCTTCCGGGGGTCGGCCAACTTGCTGTCCAGGAGGTGCTGTCGGAGTTCTACAAAGCAATTCAGGGACAAATGTTCGTAGGCAATGAGGTCGATGAGCCCCTCGAAGGTGGATACTTTGCTGCCCTTGATCCACCCTTCCAGGGCCCGGCTGTAGAAATTGACATATTCTACCCACGTGGTGCCGGGGATCTTCTTGCATTCCCGGAAGCGTTGGCGGTACATTTCTGGGGTGAGCCCGTACCTTGTGAGGAGGGCCTCTTTCATGTGGCTGTAGGAGGTCTGTTCGGCAGACGGTAGGTCGAGTAGGGTGTCTCTCCCCTCACTCAGGAATCGACCCCACAGCCCGGCTCCCCAATCTTTCTGCGGAACTCGGTGGGAGGTCATAGCTACCTCGTAGGCCTTGAACCATTGCTGGATGTCATTGTTTTTATAATATTCATTGACCACATCCTTGGGGATGTGGACCTTGGGTTCCACTGGGGGAACAGACTCTCGGGTCGCTGCTGTCTTGTTGCCTTCGTTCCGGGCCTTTAGTTCTATTTCCAATACGCTGCGCTCGTGCTCCAGCTGGAGCTTCTTTCCGTCATGTTCTCGTTGGAGCTTCTTCTCCTCCAGTTCTCCTTGCAGCCGCAGCTGCTCGATGGCTAGCTTCTTCTCAGCCAGCTTGAGTTCTCCTTCCATTTTCAAACGGGCTAGTTCTAGCTCGTGGTTTCGGTTGCGTTCTCGGTCGGTCATCTCTTCTCGAGATAGACCTCTCTCTGTGCTGTGAGTCCGCGTCGGGGACTCTGCTCTTTCTCGCTCTGGGGCGTGGGTTTCGATCAGTGGTGCTCCCCCTCCATCGGCTTCTGTCGGTGCTGGAGGTTGGGCTCCGGTCTCCACCCAGGCTGTTAGAGCTTGTTGAAAGTCCTCTTTGGTGTTTAATCCCATTGACGGGATATGGAGATCTTTGCAGAATTGCTTGAGCTCACGGTGCGAATAGTCCTTCAGAAGCTCCATCTGGAAGGTAGTCTCGTCGTTGGTGATGCTCATGGTTGCTCTTCGTTCGGGTAGTGTGTCAGTGCTGTACGATCCCTAGACGTAGGTTCTTATTGCGACGCTGCCACCAATGTTAGAAGGGGCAATCTCCGAGGGCCCGGTTGTGCTCACCCGGTCACCCCCAAGATCCACCTCTCCCACAGAACTTGCCGAGTCTTGATTGGGAGGTCCCCACCGGGGAGGACTTCAGGTCTAGGATCGTACACACTGAGCTCACACCACACTACGAACAGACACCACACCGTTGGATGCTAGCAACAAGTTCTTTATATAGCAAATAACAAAGGAAGCACTCTTATATACACAGTGGTCAAGGGACCACAAAGTCTTGGAGGATTCGGGGAGGGAGAAGCGGGACAGTCTTTTAGTCTCTGGGTCAGTACGCGGCGTACCCTACGCACAGCTCTCAATCCTCGAGCCGGGGGGTATGGGATGATGGTCGTACTGGCTGCCTCACCTCCGTCGAGTCGGCTCGGTCGTGATGGTAGTCTCGATGGTCCAGCCGGACCAGAGTACTCCTCGAGCCGCGACGAAGTCAGCAGGGCTCGATCTGGAGAGGTTCGTGAGAGCCGCGACAGCGTCAGCAGGGCTCGGATGGTCTTAGAGGTCGAGCCGCGACAGCGTCAGCAGGGCTCTGATGGTTGCAAGTTCAGCTTGAGCCGCAACAGCGTCTGCAGGGCTCGGATGGTCTTAGAGGTCGAGCCGCGACAGCGTCAGCAGGGCTCCGATGGTTGCAGGTTCAGCTTGAGCCGCGACAGCGTCAGCAGGGCTCCGATGGTTGCAGGTTCAGCTTGAGCCGCGACAGCGTCAGCAGGGCTCCGATGGTTACAGTTCAGCTTGAGCCGCGACGGCGTCAGCAGGGCTCAGAGGTTCGGGATGAGTCTTCTTAGGGTCAGCCGCGATCAGATCAGCAGGGCTTCAGGTCCAAGATACAACTGCCCGCTAGTTGTTGGGCGGGCCCAGTTATAGTCCTTCTGCTCTTTGATCTCCGGACCCTCGCAGGAGGAGGTCTCAGGCCCTGGGGGCTGGTCGTTGGCGAGGTCCGGCGGTTGGCTCTTTGATCCCTTTGACAGATGGGTCCGGGAATTCCCAGACGCCCAGCGGGTCTGGAGCCAGCCCTCGGGGAGGCCAGAGGGGTGATCGAAACTGGCCCACAGGGGAGGGCCAAAGGTGTGACAGAAACCAGCCCCTCAGGGGAGGCCGGAGGTGCCATCGAAACTCCCGGGCTTATCTCCCTCGGGAGCTCTTTACCCCCCAGCCGGGACTGGCGCGCCTTTGGAGTCTGGGTTTCGCTGGGGCCGGGGTCACGCTAGGCTCAGGGAGACAGGGATGTCGGGAAGGGAAGATGGCGTCCGGGCCTTGTGGGGCATGCAAGGTTAGGTGCTCGGAGCCGGGAGTGGAGCGGGGAGGGCAGGCCTGGTCGAGGTTCCAGGGGGATCTAGGCTTAACTGGGGTAGGACGACCAGGCTCGGGTTGCAGGCTACACTAACGGGGAGGCTGCGCAGGGGACTCGGGGTACAGGCCTACGCTCACAGGGTGTGGAGGGACAGAGGCGACCCACGCCACGAGGCCGGGTCCAACAGTGCATCACCCTTGAATGAGGAAGCCTTGGCAGAGACAGGAAACACATCCTTCCAGACAGCTGCTGTCTCCCCCCCCCTCACTCCCACCGGCAGCAAAAGGTTTAATTTAGGAATCTCCTGCACTGCCTGTTGGTGCCCTCTGCTCTTCTCACCTGAACTGGATTTACGCACCTAAGAGCAAGGGGTTAAAAGCTCACCACATAAATATCGGAGACATTCCTTGATTTGGGTTCCAATGCTGACAATAAAAGGGTTACGTTACCCAGGCGTACGGTACTTCGTTTATCTACCTCTGGAGGGTGAATGGCTGATTCGACATGCGGCTCTAGCATATATCTCCACAGCAGGAGCACTAACCTGGTTGACTATCACAGCAGCAGCCACAACAAAGTTGCTCCCCTCCCCCAATCCAGCTTTTTCCTGCAGCGGGTGCAGCCGAATGTAGAATGATTTAGGAAGGAGTTCACTGTCCATAGAAGACCCCACAGAAGCACAGGGGAACCCTCTACATGTTAGCAGCTATGCATGTGTTTTTAACTTATCAGGTATGTGCGTGCTGTTGTATGACAGGAAGGGACAGTTGCAAGCTTTGCACACCACAGCGCATGTTTACAGGCTGGTTCTTCCTTCTCTTGCACAACCTTGAAAGACCTGCTCTGGAAGGTGCAGGAGGAGGAGCATAACAGTCCAAAACACTGGAGCCAGCCAACTCTTTTTTACAACCCTTGGAAAACTGAAGCAGGAAAGGAGGCCTAGTGATGATGACACACATGACACAGGAGTATGCCATGAGGCTCTGAAGGGAGGAGATCAACACTTTCACTGGCATGGCGCAAGGCCACTTTGTATGTTTTGGCTAATCCCAGTGCAAGATTAAAGCTAGGGCAGCTGTTAGGCAGGAAAAGCGCAATGTGATCTGCTTGTACAGGTCTAGTTACAGTGCTGAGTGATTATTTCCACCGGAAGAGACGTGAAATTTATTAGTAATTCCATGTTACAAGAGTAGCAAATTTTTCCAATCCCGCCGACGGAATACAAAATTTCACCCACCCCTAGTCTTAAGGTCCACCAGGTAGGAGGCCTCACCTTTCCTCTAAATCACCTCATAGGGCTCAGTCCAATGGTTCTGGAGGGCCCTGGACTCTACCAGTTCCATCACCCCCACATTCTGCCCATGAGTCAGTTCCACAGCGGTAGAATTTCGGTCATACCACTGCTTCATGACATCCTGGCTGGCTTCCAAGTTGTCAGAAACTTGCTTCCGCAACTTACCCATTTGGCTTCTAAAGGCCAGCATGCAGTTCACTACATCCTGGGGAATCTTCCTGAGAGCTTGCTACCCACCCTTCCTTCACCAAACGTAGTGGTCCTCTGATAGGGTGCCCATACAGAAGCTCAAATGGGCTAAACCCCACTCTCGCCTGTGGTACCCCCCAGTAGGCAAACAAAAGGCATGGCAAGAGGGTGTCCCACTTACTTTTCAGAGCCTCTGGCAGACCTCTAATATTGCCCTTTAGGGTCTTGTTGAAAATCTCAACAAGCCCATTTGTTTGGGGGTGGGAGCAAGTGGAGAACTTGTAGGTTACCCCACACTCCTTCCACATTGACTGCATATAAAAAGACATGAGGTTTATGCCCCTGTCAGATACCACTTCCATGGAAAAACTCCCTGGGGTAAAAATCCCCATCAAGGCCTTTGCCACTGCAGGTGCAGTCATGGTCCTCAGGGGGATTGTCTCTGGGTACCTAGTGGCAAGATCCAGCAGAACCATGATACACCTGTTGCCTGAAGCAGTCTGGGGATCCATAGTACCAACAATGTTGATGCCCATCTGCTCAAAGGGTGTGCCAATAATAGGTAAGGGATTGAGGAGGGCTTTAGGTCTCTACCCTCTCTTCCCACTGGCTTGGCAGGTCAAACAAGTCCTATAGAATGCATCTGAGGAAGAATAAAAGTAGGGGATAAGCCTTGCAAAAGTCTTGACTTAGCCCAAGTGTTCTGCCAGGAGAATGTTGTGAGCCAGTTCCAGTAGGAAGGACGTGTAGCCTTGGGGGACCACCAGGGCCCATATTGTCCCATGCACAGGAGCCTTAGGCTCACTGTAAAGGAGGTTGTCCTCCCAGTTAATGTGATGACTCCCAGAAGCATCACCTGCTGCTTGGGCTTCAGCTGTTGCCTCAGTCCCACAAGGGTTGGGCAGGCCCTTTATGCCCTACAGAACTCCTCGTTTGGTGGGTCCTCCTTCCACATGCCATCAAGCAAGCTCAAGCAGGTCACCAAGGGGAGCTATGCGCTCCTCAGTGGGCTCCAGGGTGGCAACCGCAGGTGCCCCATCCACCTCACTGGTTTCCCATGCCCTCTGCCTTTCCCCTTCTTAGCAGCTGTCTGTGCCATTTTTCCAGACTTCAGCCCTTTTTGACTCCCATCCTGGGCGGCCATAGACCATGTGGTAGCAAAGATCCACTCAGGCATCCCCAGCAGCTCCACATAATACTTGAGCTAAACTTTCTTCAAGGGACGGTGCTCAAGGTCATTACCAAGGAAGCAGTTCAGAGCCATGGCAGAGCTCACAGCAACCTTCAGAAGCCCTGAACTCCCCCCCAAACATACACTCAAATGGAAGAAGGGACATTGGACAGTGACCCTCTCTGTTGTCAGCACCACAACCTGGTGGAATTTATGGTGAATGGCCTGCTCTGGAAACACCAGCTGACTCCATACCATAGTCATGCTGCCAGCACCTGTGTCCCTCAGAGCCTCAACACTTTGCCCATTGATGGTGATCCAATGCCTATACTTAGTCGTATTAGAGATCACGTGGATCTTAGGAACCAATTCACAGTCACCCAGGGACACTAAGGTAGCCCCACTAACCTCCCCCCCCATTAACTGGGACAAACTCCTCCCCAGCACTACACTAGCCACCCCTGGAATATTTCCTTCAGTGGGATGTGGGGCTCTTTTTAGACACTTGGGATCCCCTTGTAGGGTCCATACTCAAAACACTCATAGCACTTGATAGGATTGGGCTAATAGTATTTAGGTTAAAGGCCCTGGATATATGATATACCACTTTACACATGACTTACAAGTAAACTAAATAAGTCATTTGTGTATACACCAATGTTACCATGCTTAGGGAAGATGTGCATGCACTTTAGCACCGGTCAACAGTGGTAAAGTGTTCAGAGTCCTAAGGCCAACAAAAAGAATTACTAAAAAGAGGAGGTAAGCCTGCAAACATTTCGGAGACCACCATAAGGATGACAGGTCTAACCCCAGCTCTTTCCTAAACTGAATAAGGGATGGAGCAGTCTCGGAAGATACATGGAAGTTTTTTGTGATATACGGAGAAGGCCTGTTGCCTTGGTGTGGTTTCTTACACTTCGTCATCTCCAGGCTGATGATGTCCTCACAGCAAGGCTGTTGACAGCCCTGGGATGTGGCGAGATTGACAGTGAGATAGGTGGATGAGTCTCTTTTGATGGTTTTGTAAATGTTGCAATTGATTATGACGATTGTGCATTTTGGCATGGGGAGTTCCATTAGGGTGGAAGTAGTTAGTAGTGCATTGTAGTGTATCTTGGCCAGAAAGATTGCGGTGTGTGACCTTCACATTTTCCAACAATCACTCTGGCATATCCAGTTAGAATATACTGTACGTGTACGGCATGCAGAGCATGAGGACGATCAAGGGGTAGTGGAGACGGTGAGGAGTGTGGATTGTTAGTGGTACTGAGAGGTATGAAACACAATATTTGTTTAAACAACCAACATTTGTGAAGACCTTCAAAACAGGGAGAGAAAGAGAGAGAGGGGGGAGATAAGGAGAGAAACTGAGTGCATGTGTGTTTTCGTTTATGTGTGTAATTTAAAATCGAAGTGAAATCTGACATATCCGACTGAGAGCACCTGTTCTTAATTATTTACTATGAGATACTCCTATTTGGGGGTTGTAACACCTAAATATCCCCCTTGAAGCTACCCCCATAGATATTGTCTCAGGCCCTTGCAAAGGTGAGCTACAGTGTGTAGGATGCTCTACACAGGAGCCATTGTGGAATCTGGGAGACCATGAATCAGGCATTGGCACCATCCAGATCCAAGATTAAAAGAGCTTGAACAGCCTTTTTTACAGATATCCCTCCTCATTGAATCTCAGATGAGCAGAGCGCCGCCCTGGACGCACCCATATCTCTCGACGAGCTTCAGGCAGCGTTATCCAATACCCACCCGGGCCGCGCGCCTGGATCAAAGGATTCCCGTGCGACTTCCTGCTCCCTCACATGGGGACCCTCGAACCGTGTCTCTTAAGGCGCTTCAAAAGGCTTCCGAGCAGGTTGGCGACATGCCGAAATGTAAGTCTTCCGCAAGCCGGGCTGTCCTCCTGAAGCCCCAGGTTCGTATCGCCCCATCTCATTGTTGAATTTTGAGCCTAAACTGCTGGGGAAGGTTCTCGCCAACCGCCTCTGCACGTGGATCCAAGATTTGGTGCATCCATATCAGTCTAGATTCATGCCACAACGCTCCACCAGGCACAATATCAGACGGGTCCACAACCCAGTGGCGGAAGCACACTGTCTGGGTCGCCTTGTGGCGGTCATGCTGGCAGACACAGATAAGGCGTTCGATTCGCTGAGCTGGACCTATCTTTTTAAACTCTTAGAGGCTGTCAACCTGGGACCACGCTTCCGGGCCTACGTGAAATTGTTATATATGGACCTTACGGCATCTGTTTGTGTGGCCGGACACTGCTCGGCCCCCTTCCCCATTCACAGGGGAATGAGGCAAGGGTGCCCCCTCTCCCCTCTGTTATTTGCCTTGGCGATCAAGCCATTTGCCGCGTTGGTGCATCTAGACTCTGTCTTCCGGGGACTAGATTTGTCGCCGGAGTGTTCGGATAGGATCGAGCTGTATGCTGACTATGCCCTATTCTTCATATCAGATCCTTGGACTTCGGGTCACGTGTGCTCCAAATCTTGCGGATTTTTGGAGAGACCTCTGGGTAAGCACTAATCCGTCCAAATCTATTCTGTTACGCATTTGCGGTGAGCAGAGGGGACAGGCTTGGGCTTCGCAACTAATCATCGCTGATGCAGGCTTTAAGTAACTCGGGGTGTATATCACGCTGTGTCCTAATGAGGCTTGGTTGCTGTGAGAAGTTGGCTTGATGTATGATGTCCACAGTTCTGTGGGCACCTTGTATCAGTCCAAACAATCCCTTATGGTGGTGGTTGTAAGTCAACCTTATAGTCTAGACTAGCTATCCTAGGGGTAGCATAGACCTAAGCAGTCTTAGGCTTAACTCAAGAGGGCATTTGAAGCCAGCTGTTTCACCATATGCAGTCCTGTAATATCAAATGAAAGGACACCACACAAGTTATATATTATAAAAATATATGAATTTATTACTAGAATAATCCTCTGTACTCTTTATGAGTGCAGAGGCACACGCGTTTAAACAAAAGCACAGTTAAACATACAAAATTTGCACAGTTATGGATAGGGCCGGTGGCCACTCAAACCATATATTAAATAAGTGGTATAAGAACCGCTTTACGTACAATAGTAAGGCCTAGGGCCTTGGGAATCGTTGGGACTACACTGGACTAACTGTAGTTAGGACGGGAGTAGCCCGCGGGATTCGGGTGCAGCGCTAAAAGCACAGGCATGCACCAATGCAAAGTCAATGGTGCGTAAAAGTTATAAAGTTACTGTTTTGGAAGTTTTCCGACTGGAATAGAATTAAGCCACTTTAAACTAGGGCACTAGAGGTGTAAACCACTACAGGAGCACCGGTGTTAGATCGTTACCTCACCCACAGGAAGCGGGTGCATGGGTGCCAAAGTGTGTCGGGTTTCGTCATGGTGATCTATGGAGCCTGGAGATGAAGATGCTGCAGGCCGCCAGGAGAGAAGAGTCCGGTTGGATCCAAGGTTGGATTGAAGATGTAGAGTACCTGAAAGCAGAGGGGACAGAGTCTGGGTCACTTGGCAGTGACCAGGATGGAACCAGGAAGGAACCAGGCAATGTCGGGCGCAATCAGGTGATTGTCATGAAGATTGTCTCCGCTGCCACGTGGACTCGGGGGCATCGAGGATGACCAGGAGTGGATCACAAACTGTCCCACAAAGGCTCTCGCTGTCTGCAGTGTCGGCTTCCGGATCGGAGTTAACAGGCCTTGGCAAATGCAACCCACGCAGGATTTGAAGATCGCTTCTTACTCGGACCAGCAAGGTCAGAGCGGTGGCTCCTTTTCAGGGGAGCTAGGGCCAGTCTGGAGCAACCAGACCAGCAGTGTAAATTTGAAGGTTCGTCGGTACTGGGGCCACTAGCTAACGGGCAAATGACCGGACCAACGCGTCGAGCAGGAAAGTGCAAAAGGGCCCCACGCAGCACTCGGTGAGTGTAGAGGGGTGATCTTCGGTGCACAAGCTGCTCGGGCTGGGGCTTCTCAAACGCCAATGCACAGCTTTGAGGGTGCCTCGGGAGCTGCACGGTGAGCAATTCGCAGTCTTTTCAAGATGGCCGGCCCCGCGCTTCACGTCGCCTCCACGGGTCTCAGATTTGCTGGGACTGTGGATCAGGCTGTTAGAAGTCAGGGAAGCTGGGTCTTGTTGATCTCTGTCGCTCGAATTCTGGCGGGAACTGCAACAAAGCAAACCGTTGGGCACTGGATGGTGCCTGTTTGCACAGGGTGGTCACTCCTTGACCACAAGGGAGATTCTTCAGTCTTCCACGTCGAGTGGGATGTCGAAGGGTCCAGAGTTCTGTATCAAAGTTTCAGTCAGGATTATCTGAGGTGCATTGGCACAGCTTCTAACTTTATTCCAAATCAAGGGGCTGGATATCCTGCTAGGTCCCTCCTATGGGTGGGACCCAGAAAGGGGGTGGTTACACCCCTTTCCCTTTGTCCAGTTTCGCGCCGGAGCTGGGGCTGGAGTGCCCCAGCACCAGTTTGAATTGGACTATGCATGGGGAACCTTGTGCGCCCCAGGCAGTGTCTAGTTTCACTCGCCCTGCCTGCCTCAATCCACTATCTCTTCTCTGGGGTGGTGTAACACCTCCCTGTGACAGGAAACCTTTTGTCCAGGCCTCCCCTGCCGGGGTTTCGGTCAGCAGCAGCAGGCCAGACTTGTGTCGGGGCAGCAGCATCCATTTTGTGATGCTGAGGCTCTGGTTAGGATTAACCGCGTTTTAGTAAAGTTACATGTCTTCTCCCTCTAGAAGGGTGGAATGCTACTCCTGTCGCCAGAACTGGTGAGGGGGTAGTATTCCAAAGTGTATGACACCTTACACGACATGTTTTGATAAAGCCAAACCAAAGTTAGCAATAACCGCAAGGATTATAATGCACTTAAGAGTATATGGTATGGCAATTCCCTGGAACAGCTATAAGGAAATGGTTCCGAAAGCTGCAGACAAGCACTCTGCCTCCAGGATTGTTAAGGCCTGCCATAGGAGTGACTTATAGATATATATGTGTCCAGATATAGGTTTAGATATAGGTATACTATATCTAAGCAAGGGGTGATTACACGACCTTGCACCAGCTGAGTGATCAGCCAGTTGTGTCAGTTTGGATGGCCAGCCAGGGGTGGCAAAAGATATGCTGCAGCCTCTGGTAGGCCTTGGATGCACCTATGCCCTGGGTACCTATAGTACACTGTACAGGGGCTGATAAGGTGACCCAATCCAAGTTAGTTATGCACCTAGGGTACATGGAGTCCATTTTAAAGAGAGAGCAGATAGCCTGGGACCCTGATTAGCAGGATCCCAGGTCAACTAAGTCGAAAACCAGCTAAACACAAGGCAAAAAATCTGGGATAACCGTAGTCAGGTATCCACTTTCCTACAGTTGGGCAATGTAGCCCCGATGCTCCCTACGATCAGTGACGAGATGATGGTGTGGTCCCAACTGCCCCTATTGCTATACGGTAGGTCTGCCATTTTGAAAATGGTGTCTTTACCGCGCTTACTGTATCGGCTGCAGAATTATCCGTATCCTATCCCCCGTCGTGGTTCCTCCAAATGAATGCACTCCTGAACAGGTTTCTCTGGCAGGAGGGTGCGGTCCAGGTGTCGCTCACAACGTGTATTCATTCTACGTACTGTGGTGGGATTGCAGCAGCTGATATACGAGCGTACTACTGGGCATCACAGTTATTGGTAATGTTATGTTATGTTATGTTATGTTGTGTTATGTTATGTTATGTTATGTTATGTTATGTTATGTTATGTTATGTTATGGTATGTTATGTTATGTTATGTTAAATGTTTTTCTAAAGCGCACAGCTGCCCCAGCCAAGGGGCGTCCCGGCGCTACCAGATCCAAGTGACACGGTACCTGAAAACTTCACAGCTATGGTAAATCCCAACTATGTTAAAGGAAAGAGGAAGGTTTTAATGGCTTTTCGAAAGATAAGCATGTCCTCCATTCCACGAATGTGAACTGGCAAGGAGTTCCATAGCTTAGCTGCCATGTACCGAAAGGAACGACCACCAACTTGGCAGAGTTTAATCCGCGGGACAATCACCAAATGTTGTCCCAGCGAACGCAGCTGTCTACGGGGCACATACAGGACCAGAAGATTGCTCAATAGTTCCGGACTACCAGATTTTAGAATCTTAAACGATAAGCAAAGAGCTTTAAACTGTATCTGGGTGAAGATCGGAAGCCAGTGCAGCTTTCTGATCGTAGCCCTGACCGAGCATCGACGGGGAAGTCCCACCAGAGTTCTAGCTGCCGAATTTTGAACTTGTAGTCGCTGTATCTCAGCTTTATTAGCCCCTAGAAGCAGCGCACTAGCATAGTCTAAGCGAGACAGTATATTAGATTGCACAATGAGCTGTCGTACTGCTGGATCAAAAAACTTCAAGAGAGGGGTGAGGCCCCTTAGCAAGCCCACACATGTGGCTGCAACTCTCTTAGTGTGGGTCTTGAAACTGAGTGAGGAGTCCATCCAGACTCCTAGATTCTTTACTAATATCTTTGGCGTTGGTATAGACCTCAGAGATGTATGGTGGTATTGTTCTCAGGGGGACCCGGCCTATGACGTAGAAATGCTCTTCATGGCGGTTACACCGCTGCTCCACCTCTTGTTCAGTAGCTCATCCCTGGAGGCGTTTCCCCTGGCATGCCGGACAATTATTCAGATATGGAGGTGGGTGGTCCAGTCTATGGGTGGGTGGGGTATGCTGACCGGGGCTACTCCCCTCTGGCAGGGATCTCACCTCCGGCCTCTCTCATCACTAGAGGGATTTTGTGAGTAGGACGATATCGGAATATCCACTCTCTGAGGTATTATGCAGGGATCCAAGCTTAAGTCCTTCCTGAGGCTACAGGTCGATTTTGACCTTCACAAATCACAGTTCTATAGGTACTTGCAGCTCCGCCATGCCCTGTCCCCTCTGATACCTCGCCTCACATCTTTACCTGAATTTCACCCAATGGGGGTTGGTTGTTGATGGGTGATCTGGGGGCCCATAAAATCCGGCAAATCTAACAAACGCTCACTACACATTAAAAAAACACCATACGTAGGACCCGAGTGGCATGGGAGGCAGACTTGCCAGCTCTGACAGACGACGATTGGACCGAGGCACTGACTAGCTCTAAGTATTCCGTGGTCTCCGTCAGATACGGGCTGATCCAATTTAAATATCTCCACAGGATATATTACACACGCCCCCACCTCTGGAAGATGGTCTGTCTCCGCTGTGACTCGGACGAGAGGTTGTTTCCTCACACGGTGTGGAGTTGTGGGGCACTGCAACACTTCTGGTCGGGCGTCCTGTCCTGCATAGTGTGGGTATTACCATGGGACATTCCAGCAGACCCTAGATTGACACTTCTTCACAGCACAAAAGACATTGGGGGGAACAGATATAAAAGAAACCTTCTGTTCTTGGGCCTTACGTTGGCAAAGCATGACATTGCACAATACTGGACGGCTAAGTCCCCACCCTGTGTAGCGAACTGGAAGAAGGCCAAACATAGGTGGATATCTGAAGAGGTTGCAGTGTTTCAGGATAAGTGTTGCCCGCAAAAGCGTGGGAAGATCTGGGCCAGGTGGGCCAAATATCGGGGTATTGATTTGTCTTTAATGGTGCTGCCCGTGAACCAAGATCCTCTTAAACGGCTGGTGGTGAATGACCTGCCGGTTTAATGTGATGGACTCATACAAATGTGGACGGAAATTCATTCGATGTGTATTTGCTATGTTGTTGATGGCATGTATGGTACGTTGTTGGGGGAGGTGGGTGGGGGGCTGTTTCCGGTCTGATGTTCTGCAGACCTTCAGGGAGAAAAATTGACAGCACCGAGAATTTTTATGATATGCCTGTCAACTGTATGTTGCTTGTCGGGCTTGGCTCATCTGGTACTACAGAAAATCAAGAAAATGTGTCGTTAAAAAATAAAACAGCTTGAACAGTAGTCCCGAATTCACTTTCCAGGAGGAATGGTTTCACTGTTTTCAGTGGAGAGGACTGGTTCCAGTCTGGCTTGATTTTCATGGCAATGTGTTCCCTGAGGGTGCGATCCTTAAGAGTGAATACATGTGATTAGGTATTGGGTGAAAGGGGGGTTTCAAATCCATCTAGGCTCATGTTATTGAGCCAGGTTTGGACTAGCTGCTGCTTGTTGTTCTTTCTGATTAGTAGGATTTCTGTCTTGATGGTGATGAGCTTCACCTAGTTGCGGGAGGTCCAGGTCTGGAGCAGGTGCAGGCAATATTTGAGGTGCTGCATGTCTAGAGCTGTTTTTCATTTAGAGTAGTGCTTTGCTGGTGTATTTGTGAATGTTTATGCAGTTATTATCCGAATATTCAGATGCTGGGACATCAATGAGTTTGGTACACTAGTAGGGTAATTCCTCTTGAGGAGAGTTTGACAATGCAATGGGATTACCTTGGCTCCTCCTTCCATGGGGCCTTAAGAAATATTAGCTTGAGTGACTTTAGTCATAGTGGGACATGAAGTTGGTTTAGTATACCCGGTGTCACCCTTGTTGCATGCACCGTTTTCCATAACACTAGCTAGGATAGGAGTAGATAAGTATAAGAGGGGTAATATTTGGGATTGCTTCATTTTGATGAAAGCTACAGGCACTGTATGAGGCTCGCTGTAGATGGACTCGTGCATGAGAGAAACAATTGTTTCCCTCAACATCCCAATTTTGTTTTTTGTGTCATTTTTAATCTCAGCATGGGGTACATTATAAAAATCTCCAGTTTACCCAAAGGTAATTTTAACTATTTACATTTTGGATCCTATTTAATAGCAAACGCCCTAAGAGTCACCAATATTCAACCATTAAGAAAAAATATCCAATAAGATCCCCTAAATTGGTGCCCACCTGGCCAGGAGTTGGCTATTGTGGCGAGCCGGGGAGGACACCCTTTGATGAAGCCTGCCACCTTGGTGAGAGAGGCTCTTGCGTCCTGTTAAATCAAACTTATCACGAGTTTCCTAAATATTTATGCACATGTTTTTATGGTTTTTTTTACCAATAGGGTTGTTATATTGCAGTACTTGTGACTTTTCCACTAAAGTACAGGTTAATGGCATTGCGCTAGTCAACCTTTATTAGGCACCAAATATATATAGCTGTGTAAAGCCACTGGCTTTCATCTGCCATGGTAACATTAGTATTCAATGATGCAGTAGAGTCAGCAACTCATTTAATATTGTACATTTGGGAAGGTGAGGAGCCCAAGGTAGTATGTCTGAGCAGTACACTCCTGGGGCCCGAAGTAGGTCGCCAAATACCGGTCGGTAACGGCCGATTTCGGCCGTTACGGACCGGTATTTGGTATTTGACATGTAGGGGGCTTCAATCTTTACCGATTCGGTAAATAGACAGATTTGGTAAAATACCGAATCTGTAAATTTACCGAATCGGTAAATCAAGATGTAGGTGGCACTGAAAACAGTGCCACAGGCCCCTAAGATACTATTTGATGTTAAATAACGAATTCCTGTATACATGCACATCTGTGCATGTACACCTGTGCCATGTGGCACACATACATGCCCTAAGGCAATGTATGTGTGTCACATGGCACACAAGCCTGAATCAGG
Organism: Lissotriton helveticus; assembly: GCF_964261635.1. Lineage (NCBI taxonomy): Eukaryota > Metazoa > Chordata > Amphibia > Caudata > Salamandridae > Lissotriton > Lissotriton helveticus. Next base: position 1,506,777,071 of record NC_136069.1, on the reverse strand, counting down.
GGTGCAACAGGGTCTCAAAGTGACACCCTGTCCCCCTTGTCAATTCGGTAATTTTAACAAATCGGTATTTACTGATAATACCGATTCGGTAATTATCGAATTTTAAAGAGTCTGTAAATTATTCGGTAAAAATACCTACATAGCATTTACAGATTTGTAAATACCGAATCGGTAAAATTCGGTATTTAAGAATCGGTAAATACTATTTACCTACATCTAGCCCTAGATCTTTTTTCTGACGATAACTTGAAGGCCCATGAGCACGATTAAATATACCTTCTTGGTGCGGTGTACATTAAATAATGTTTCAATATGTGTTGTATGCGCTGGAGCTTCCCTGCAACAAAATGTTAGATTAAAATAAATGCCCAGCCAGTACACCTGTTAACTGGCTGACAAGCTCACAGTCTCCAGGCCTGCAGCAGGACAACATCAAACTGGAGAAGAAGTGTAGAAAATGGAAGACTGATGCAACAGGACTTCCCCATCAATGGATACAGGATTTGGAATGATGTCCGTTTGTCCATCAGGACTGCCCCAACCATGCTCCTTTCAGAAAAGAGTTAGAGACTCACTAATTGAAAGAACAATACTTCACCATCCAGCAACAGACCTCAAAACTGTTAACCCTCCTATCAGAGATTGATCATGTCTTTGAACCTGTACAGCGAGCGCTCCATGGCTTTGGGCTAGTGTTTTGTTATACAAACAACTATATATATCATATAAAAAATGTGCAGATTTATATAGTGCAAACTCGACTCGAAGGTATTGGAGCCCTTTACATAAGCACTAGTTAGGTTACACAAGGACACATTCATTTTTAGGTTGATCCTGGGCAGCGCATGCGCTGTTCTGCAAGGCATGCTGTATTCGAGTATGGACTTGAAGCTCCGTCCACTCTCCGCCCATATTTTTCATTGGCTTGTGTCATTGTCCTTTGTAAATGTTGGCTTCTGATTCGTTAATAGGATTGTTAGTCCCTCCTTAGTATCACCTTGTCTTCATTTGTAACCTCCCATGAGGACTGGCCCTTTTACATGTGTCCTAACTTGGGAGGATTTGTTAGGAGTTCAGAGAACTATTTACTTAATCAATGGACACAGCATGCAGGGTACACCAGCTTCAGTAATGGCGGCCTCATCCTAACAGACTTTGAATTTCTTTTAAACTTTTAAATGCGCTCCGTCCCGCTGCAGGAATCCCCGTTAAACGGATGCTGTCTTAATTACAGAAATATGCATGGATGCTTCCACCTCTGCTCCCTCTCCCTCCCCATCATTATTCATTGTGAGGGTTTTTTTTTTAACCAGAGCGCCGCGCTATAACTTTATAAATATGCTCGTTCCCCCCCCTCCCTCCCATGTTGCATCAACACCGGCAAGGCGGGCGCTGTCTTAATTTTAAAAATCTGGTCTCATTTATAAAAAATACTTAATAATGGCAGGCGCAAGCAGCTCACCCAACTTGTTTACTTTTCATTTTTTTAATTTACATTCCTAATAATTGTGGCCGCGCACCTCGTTGTACGCTGCTCAACCAACTCTTTCTAAAAAATGTTTATTTACAAATAGATATCGCCTCGCATGTTCCGGAATGGGCACTTTGGGCTTGCTCCTCAACTGCCGCCTTGAAGGCAGGTTCCTGGCCGGCAGGAGGTTAACTTTCCAGTGTGTCTGAGTCCAGTTGGAGGAGTTTACCACTTCCAGTGCAAAAGGTGTGCTGGGCACAGCCCCTGCCTACAAGGTGAGCCAAACAACGGGGATTGTTTTGGGTAAACTTTGGGTTTTTTAACTCGTTTCATGCGCCCGCGATTTTGCGGAAGTGCGGCACTTCCGCAAAACAGGCGGGGCCGCGTCGGCCATTGGCCGATGGCAGCACTGGGCAGGTAGTGCTGCCGTCGGCCAATGACCGACGGCAGCATGGAAGGGGTTTAGGCCAGTGCCACTGCGTGAACTGCAGGACTGTGGATGGAGATGCTGCAGAAGGAATATAGGATCTGCATGCACTCAACGTGGAGGAGGTAAGATGGTGCCTCTAATGTAGCAGCGCAGCGGCGTCACTAGGGGGGTGCGGGGGGTGCGGACCGCACTGGGTGTCACCCCATCATGGGGTGACACCAATCTGGATACGCTGCTCTGGCTTGCTGTGTAATAAAAACACAGCAGGAGTACTGTAATTCTCACAGGCAGCATCATTAATTTCAGCAGCATGGCACCTGAGTGGCCTCGGGCGCTGCCGAGTCACCGCCGCCCCGAATTGCAAATGCCAGGGAAGGAGACTGTCCAACAAATATTCCAAGACAGTACTCCAGTCGAATAACTGTGCTTAGGGGGCTGAAGGGTAGTCGCGTTGTGCTGATTGCGTGGTATTACCCCGGCTGGCACTGCCGGAGTCCCGAGAGGCCAGTTACTGTGCGGGTCAGTGGTTTCTGCTTTAGTTTATTTTGGCTGCCTGCAGGCCTTGCTGGGTCTTATGCACAGGACGGTGTTTTCGCCGATATTACACCAAAGTGGGGGCTGTTTGGGGGCACGTTGAATGGTTGTGCAGCATTTTGTTTTATTTGCTGCGCTACAAGTTTAAATGCACAATCGCCAACACCTGTACCTTGCAAAACATAATTAGAGCGTATGCTATAGCAGGCGGCAGCTTTCACACACCAGCGGTCGAAGGGTGCAGGCAGCGAGGGCAACTGACCTATCTGTACTTAAAGTGAGTGGGGCAGGGCACCGTGGCCAAGACTGCAGAAAAGGGCAATACAATTAATGAATGGAGCCAGGAAAGTCCTTCCTTGCCTGGAAGCTCCAGAGACGTTTTTTTTTTTCAGTACATTGCTCGAGCAGGTTTAGCTGCACCTTCCTGATCACCTTGTCTGGCAGTAACTACTAGACCAATTATACATTGATAGCTGCACGTGGACAGCTGTGCTTGTGTCCCGAACGGGGTGCTAAAGTCAGCCAGGGTCAATGGCAGTTTACGGCGCCCTTTCGCCCTCCAGAGACTCCTGCACAGGGGCTCTGGATCAATAATGCCTCTTGGTGCTATTAGCATACAGAGAAAGTTAGCTTTATAAAGTGTCAGTCCAAACGTCTGGGTTAGCGGAAGTAACATCATGCACGCTTTGATCCCAAATGATGTCACATGGCTAACCCGTTTTACCACTGTTACCTTTTGAGTGAGGAAAGAGAAAGAACAAGTTTACTAGAGAGGAAAATAGAAAATGCGACAATGGGAAGGAGGGAAAAAGCAAGAAAGAGGATAAAAGGGGAGGAGGAAGGAAAGAAAGAACATGAACCACACGTTCACAAAACTGTATTTTATGATGATTATCTATGAGCTACTGCTTTTTACTAGGTTAGTGCCCTTCCATTTCTACCACTTTACAGCAGTTTTAAGATCTGAGTTTTTCGTTGCCCAAATAGGTGTAATGTCTGTTATTTATATGTTTTGCACTTCTTCATTGCTTGATTTTGCTTGCTAGAAAGTGTCACTCATAGTCGTTGAATGTCACTCATAATTACACTTCAATTATGAAAATGTCACACGTTAGCAATCGGAAACCTTGGCAGCTATGGTACTGTGCATTCACGAGTTAGACCCAGTACCGGCTTGCACAGGTATGAGCAGGGGGGCGGGGTGGTGGAAGCTGACAGACTACAGGTTAAGTAATATTACATTTTATTTTTTTATTTTACAGAGTTTTATTTAGCGCAAACTTGACCCGAATCGGATATCATACAGAGTTTTATATAGCGCGAACTTGACCCAAATCGGGTATCAGAGTGCTTTACATAGCACCAGTTGCATTACATGAAGACACATTAATTTTTTGATAGGCACGGGGAGATTAAGTTACTTGCGTAGAATCACAGGATGTTCAGCGTCATTGCTGAGACTCGAGTCCATGTGGTTAGTCGTGAAGGGGTGACACCATGAGTTACCCGCACCGGGTGACACCAACCCTAGTGACGCCACTGTAGCAGCGTGAGTTAACTGCTCACTGCTGACATCCTTGTGCAAGTCAGTGTTTTGACTCCCCCTGCGGCGACCCAGCCTTTCATCTTTCCGATGAGGAGGGCTGGCCTTTAGTAATGCTGGCCAAGATGCATCTAGCAATCCAGTAGCATGTCTGAGGCTCTTACATGAAAATCCTAGGTCACAAGTGAAATTAACTATCCTTGCACTACTTTTCATCCTTTCATGAGCAATTAAATGAGTACATTCAACGGGCTTAAACAAAGCACCTGTTATTTATAGTGTTTGAAGTGTGCATTACAGTTCTGTACATTAAACCCTACATCTGCACTGAAGCCAGCTCGTCTAACAGTATCCAGCTGAGCTGCTGACAAGCTTTCACCTCTACCTTTCTTTCACACACATATCTAGCCACGCATGAGGTTTATGCTTCACTGTTGCAGGCGCTCCACATTGAGCAGGAATTATCTGAGCTGCTCTGATTCACGCCTCCCTGTGTGCCTGAGATGGTGTTTACAAATGAGCCTGGAGCACTGACAGTTGCCCCAAGTCAGATATGCATAGCTCATCCACGTCTGTTTTTATCGATGCATCCTGGTACGTTTAGTTTTATGTGTCCTGCATCTTAAATTCCCTGGATGTTATTAAAAATTGGTAGTCTATGACTGAATTCTTGAACAGAGATTTCAGTTACAGAAAGCCAGACTAGATTTAGCTTGATGATTGTGGCTCAAGGAGACGGCCCTTATAATAATGCCTTCCCACTTGACCAATGCTGTGTGATCTTGGACAAAAGACTTTCCTGTTCTACAGATCCCATACCTGGTTAAATCGGAGGTATTTGTAAAAATCAGTATATGTTCTATAGAAATGACTACCCATGACAGGGAGTCACTTGGGAGCTATGTGTGCAACATCTGCAGGAATTCCCAGCTTTTTAGTCAACATTCCTCTGCATGTTTGGGACTGCCAGATGCAAACAGACATAACAAGAATGGTAAGTCTCTTATGTTCCATAATGCAGTTGCCGATGGCTATGAAGTCAGGACCAGACAAAGGTGCCCCACAAGACGGGGATACATTAAAAGACGCCATTAACATGCTCTGCTGTGCAAGCCAGGCCCATGTGCTGCGCTTGTCCGAGACCCGTGAGTGCTGGTCCATGAGTATCCATGTGCAGTGTGAGGTGAGCAATGTGCGTGCATTAGCTGCAGACCAGGTGGTGTCTTCAGATGTACAGTGGATGGTCTGACTTCAAGAAGTACTGGTTGCTGTATTTGCACATAAAATGCCAACATTCGTGTTTAAAAAGTATTGGATTCTGTATTTGCATATTTGTGTTTGAAAAAGTACAGGTTGTTGCATTAGCACATGAATATTCACCATTAATGTTTTGTTATTTCTGCCACACAGACAGAAGTGTATTCAAATTTCACAAGTCAAGAGAATTGACTCTGCTTTTGAGCTTATGGTTGCCTTGCTTTCATGTCGCCCAAACTCTGTGTATTATATGAGATTAGTGCGTTGTTATCCAACATGCAAAGTAGTATAGACGGGAAAACCACTACTGTGCAGACCACACTCTCAAAACTGACATTTGTGAAGGGAAATTTTGCGGGACCTACCCAACCAGGCCCCAACCTTTGGTAAAACCCACAAGCGGCAGAGTAGTATAACAGCGAGTTGTGATGTGATTGTGCTGCCGCCGGGTTTGTAGGCTCTTCCCCTAGTTCTACAGTTACTTGCATATATATCTGTATACAATGACAGAAACAGCAAAACGGCACACTAACAGACTAACATGTCTACTACTAAAATTAATTTAATATTTCCTAATATTAATTGCCCACTAATCCTGTTTGGGTGCCGGAGAAGTGTGCTACCCGTCAAAAAAGCACTTCAACCCCTTATCAGGGGTAGTAAGTGCTATATAAATGTACACCCTTCCCTCTTCCATCCCTCCACTATCCTTTTCAATCCAAATAACAGACTAATATGTCCACCACTCAAATTAATTTCATATTCCCCCAGGCTTATTCACCATAAATCGTTTTTGGTTCTGGAGTAGCGTACTGTTCGCCTAGAAGCGCTTAGACGCCTCATCGGGTGACAAGTGCTATATAAATGCAAACCTTTTCCCTCCCCTATCCAACCAAATCTTAATCTGTTAATTGCTATATAGAAAGACCAACCAGAAAGAAACAAGCAGCATACAAGAGATAATACTTTTCAGTAAAACACAGAGGCTCGGTCTGGGGCAGGACAGGAGCCTGGACGTGGGGATGGCTCAGAGGCAGAATCCAACAAGCATTTGCAATATAATAGGTCTCACATTTGCGACAGTTAAAGCTATTGGCATTGTAAAAAACAATTCCTTTTATTTATGTGTTCTGAAAACTACAAGTGGTGCGTAAACACACACTTTGTACTTACAGTCATTGCTTACAAAAATCAAGGCTGGCAGTACTGCGCCTCTTTTACTGCCAGCCTTGCTTCTAGTAAGCAAGAGCTGTAAGTGCAAAGGGCGTGTTTACGCACGCTTTCAGGTTCTCAAAACACATAGCTAAAAGCTGTCATTTACAATGCCAATAGCTTATTCTCTCGCAAATGCAAAACCTATTGCTTAGCAAATGCCTGCTTAGTTGTCCGTGGCAGGCAGGGGAAATTAAGTTATTTGCTCAGAATTCCAGGATGCTGAGCCGCCACGGAGGGTAGAACCCTGGCTCCCCAGCTCCAAATTCGACAGTACTGGCCGTAAGGTCACATTCTCTCTTATAGTTTCTCGAAGCTCACTTGCCATTCCTTTACAGCATTCGTAATTAGAAGACGCAATTAATCCTAACAAAATGCCACCGTTTTAAGTGGTGTGGTTATTTTGTGACCAAGGGGTTTCGTTTTTGCTATACAAACTACATAAATGTTCTCTGGTTATTTCGCTGTAGAATTATTTTCACCCTGTCAGTGCAGTGCTCTAAATTTGCCAGCAGAGGACGCTCCAGAACCTTAAATGTGTCTTAGCACGCATTTTCTGTCGATTTCTGTTTTTTCCCCTTTCATCTGTTGGTTCTTTCACCTGCTCCCCGTATCTCTCGCTTCCACTCTTTCTCCTGCGATGATGGAGCACTCTAACCTTCTTCTCTTTTCGGGTATCTATCTTTCTATTCACATTTACTACCTCTACCAGATTGAATATCTATTATCTTGCTTTCTTTAACCTCTGCTTTTTAGGTCTCGCCTGTCGATGCGCATGCGCATCGAGCAAGCGAGACTATAGGGGCTCATCGACTCTTTATCTAACTTGCATGGAATCGTGGCGATTCCTTGCAGTGCCCGTGACTTTTAAGCTCAATGCGCATGTGCATTGAGCTTAAAAGCGCGTGCACAGCCGCCCGCATTCCTCCGACACCTTTGAAGTGAAGCTTAGCTTCACTTCAAAGGCCCGGCTTCTTCACACCCACATGCCGCTCTGCCCCGCTCCGCCCCCTCCCCTGAGTCATCCTGCCTGCCCCTTCCCGCCGTGTCGCATTTCTCCTCCCCCCTCCCCTCTCTTCCCTCCGTCTTGTCTCTATTTATATAAAGAAATGGTATGTAGCAATGATAACGGTTTTGCCTTGACTTTTTATTAGCAGAGTCAGCTTTGTATGGCATTAACTGTATAATAAAAAAACGTTCGACTTTCACTTCTGTGTGTGACTCTGTATAAACCTTCTGCCTGGAGGTTTAGGATGCTTTCATGTAAATAGCGCGAGCATGGCGCACACTTTCATTTAATTTAAGTTTAGTGGCTTTCACATCTGTGTAGGACTCTGTATAAACTGGAGCCACCCTCTGCCTGTCAGTCAGTACTGCTCTGTCCCCTGGTTCTAAGTGACAAGCAGCCCCCCACCCGCCATTGCTGCGGAGCCGTTACTTAGCCTGGCGCTAAGTGCTAACTTCTAAGCACTTCACGGCCTGCATTGCTCTGCGGAGCTGAGTTGTTTTGGGACCGGGACCCAGTGCCTGCCCGTTCACAGCCCGTGGTCAGGGGCTGGTGCACAGCATTTAGCTCTGAACTGTTCTCCACCCCGGGGTGCTCAGCAGCAAAGGTATACAGCTCTTCTCTTAAGGCTGAGAGGTGAACGTTACCCCAGTGCACTCTGAGCTCCGCAGTGCTCTGGTGGAGGGCTAGCTCCTAACTCAGCAGCAAAGTGTTACCGGCTCAGTGCTCTGAGGTGGCGAGGCCACCCCCCCCCCTTCCCCTCCCTCCTCGTCTCACACCCCAACGCAAGTATAAACAGCCGGCTTCAACACATGCCCTCCAGTCCTTTTCGGCTGCTTCAAACACTGTTTTCTAAATCTTATCTTTTGTAACCATCTGGTAGCGCCTTGTTATCCTTTCTTCTGCCCTGCATACCCTAGAACAACCTCTTCTAAGATAACTACCCTCCATCTGTGCTACACAGTCGCTCCTTAGATGCTCTGTCCACTCTCCTCTCTCACTGCCCTCGGTCTTTTTAGATATAGCGACCCTCCCCTTAGGATTTATTAAAAGGCGCTTCGAGGTGGCCGCAGAGCGCTAGGGATATTAACGGGGGTTTTACTCGAGGCATTCGAAAGCATTAATTAGCCGGATTTCCTTTATAATCGTGCCCGGCTGGTACAGAGGACGCGCTGCTTCCAGGCTAAAGAATTTATCATTTCCATTAATACCCGCAGGAGGGAGAGACAGGTAGAGAGCGAAACGTAAACCCAGATCTGCCCTTATTGTCGCTGTTAAACCCCTCTCTGCTGTCACTCGCGGGCGAGAGGCCGCCGAGGAGATATTTCACCCACGTAACTAACAATGCCCCGGTGCAGCTGCAAGTTGTCGGAGGCATCGCCCGGAGGTACATGAATTACTGGCGGGTTTTGTGTGTGTTTTTTGGACCCGTCGCCGGGCTCGGGGGAAGCAGAGAGGCTGTTTTAAAGGAACTCTTGCGCAGTTAACTTCAGTCCCCACATACATAATAAATTCCATTTTCTGAGGAGAATGGGACGCGGCACCACAAGTAAATTGTTGTTTATTCACTTGACCAAATCACGCTTTTTTCATAGACGGTTCTACATCTCATCGACTCTCTCAGAACAAACATTTTCAGGTGTTTTTATCGGCATTGTTTAAATTTTTCTATAAATGTTTCGCACCCGAGATATATTCCAATTGCAACCCGTTGTTACTCTGCTGTTTTCAGAAGTGCTGATGGAATATAAACAGCCGGTGGGCGGTAAATAAAGGCGCCCACCCTTGTATCGGTGCACCGGCCATTGTGCGCGAGTTTATTTATTTTAACCGCACGCTTCCGGGTTGCTAAATATAAACATACGACATATATGTAAAAGTGCACCCTTTCTCTGGCTTCTGATTTGTAAGGTGTACAGGAGAGGTGTTTAGACCTTGCTCCGTTGTGGCACTGAAAGATGTGCTGTCAGTCCGGCCCTGCCAGGACGCTTGTACCCTTCACCGGCCGGCCTCACTTAACGTGTCCTGAGTGAATGCCCGGCAGCGGGGCCCGGCCTGTCTCGGAGATGCATGAAATGCATGGCCTTTCCAGATGCTGCCGCCCTTGGTTAACCTAGTATCCTGTTACTAATTGATTTCCGCCCGGCTTTTCTTTGAAATGCTTGTTGTAATTGAAAGCAGTCCCCAAATAACCTTTTTCGTCACTGTTTTTGGCCAAGTTTATTAAATAATAATACACAGTAGAGTCGTGTACCGCATTTTAGAACAGCAGTCATAAAAATGTTGTCCTGAGCACAAAAATGAACTCGAAGAATGCCTCAAACTTCCCTCTCAAAGTTGTTTTAACAGAAGGTGCTCGCGGTATGCTATATGGCAGTTGTGTGGTGAGAGAGTCTCTTCATTCAGGGGCTTAATTTCACCCGGTGTTTGCCGGTACGCTCATGACCAAAACATATTAAAATATAAAATAATACGGCTAATATGTATGATATGCTATAGAGCATTTATGCAGCGCGCCACTCTCTCCGTACAGGGGCTTAATAGCTGCATTCCTCCTTGTCACGTGGTTTCGCTTCGCTTTTGGTTTCTCAACTTTGGTATTGTAAATGACACATTTTGTATTTATGTGGCATTGCCTACAGGAAACAAAAATGCTAAAGATTTAAAAAAAAAAAACCATAAACAATTCTAAAAGCACAAACTCTAATGCTGCGAGACCTATTGCATTTCCAATGCTTGTTATTTTTCTGTGGGTTCCTATATTTCGAAACCCAGTTAGTACACGTCATGTAGTCCATTGGACTCTCTTTCCCCCTTCTCGTCTGTGAGTCTCTTTTTATATTTTCTCTGGGTCTATCATGTTTTCTTTCTGTGAGTCTTTATTTCATTACTCTTTCCCAAGACCTATCTATTTCGCCTATCTTAAAGTGGGTGTCATTAGTACAGCTTAATTTCCTGTGAGCCTCTCTTTGCGTCCCTGTTCATCCTGTGGGTTTTTCTTGTCATTTTGCAGTGTGATCTGTGTAGTAAAATGGTTGTTTTGCAAATTATCCAGTCACATTGAGTCTCAGAAAGACCGGCCTATTGAATTTTAATTAGGCAGGTTGGTATTTGCAACGCCCAGTGATTGTCAACAAACACAGGGATGGTGGTCTGCAAGAGACATCAGACCCCCATCCCTGTGAACGAGCGAAGCTACAGCCCTGATGATATATAAATATATCATAAACATGCATTGAAATGCATAGAAACCTTGGTACCGAAAGGGTTAAAAAGACATTTCCACTTTGGAAAATACGGGGAGGCATCCGGTGATCCGCAGATCACTGCCTCCCCCTCTTGAGGCGCCCAACACGATTCCCAAAGGGTAAGCGGTCCACAAATGAGTTACCACGTTCTTTTAGATGCTGGTAACTTTTTTGTGGTCACAAACCATTCATAAACCTAACTGCAAATCGCAAACACCATCACCAGCTGAAATTAGGACATGGTAAAAAGAAATTGTGGTTTCAAATCAGTTATTTTGTGAATCGCAGGATTTATGACCGCAAAATGGTTTCATACATACATAAATATAGTTTTCCCAACTATAAATGATCCTTAAACTTTGTTTTCTTAACAAAACTTCAACGTCTTTTATTTGTTAATAAAAATGTGTCTGAAATGGTAGAATGGAGTGTCATCGAATGGAGTGCTGTTAAGGGGAGTGTTTCTAGAGTGCATTGGAGGATAGTGTCGCAGAGTGTAGTGCCGTGCAGTGGAGTAGAGTGGAGTGGAGTAGAGTGGAGTGGCGTAACGCACAGTGGAGTAAATTGTTATGCACTGGAGTGGCATGATGCATCGTAGTGTGGGTGTAGTATCATAACATGGAATAGTGTGTTGTACAGTGGAGTTGAGTGGTGTATCATACAAAGGAGTTGAGTGTCCTACATTACAGAGTTGTTGACGGGAGTGTTGTGTAATGGAGTAGAGTGGAGAGGCACAAGTACAGTGTCATAGAATGGCATTGGATGAAGTACATTGTTGTAGAGTGGAGTGGCATAGAGTAGAGTTCAGTGGAGTAGAATGAACTGTTATTGAGTGGAGTGGTGTATAGTGGAGTGGTGTAGAGTCTTGTACAGTGGAGTGTCATAGAGTGGAGTGTCATTCAGTAGCATGTTGTGTGGTAGAGTGTCGTACAGTGGACCAGAGTGCCATGGAGTGGAGGGGCCTACAGTGGAGTAGAGTCTTCTAGAGTGGTGAGGCATAGAGTGAAGTGGCATGTCATAGAGTACAGTAGACTGTCATAGAGTGGTGCCGAGTGTCGTACAGTGCCGTGCAGTGGGGTAAAGTCATCTAGAGTGGAGCGGCATACAGTACAGTGGACTGGATTGCTATAGAGTGGAGTATTGTACAGTATAGTGCCCTACAGTGATGTGTCATTCAGAGGAGTGTCATTAAGTGACATGTCATCAAGTGGAGGGTTGTCGAGTAAACTGTCATAGACTAGCATGAAATAGAAAAGAGAGTTGTACAGTGGAGTGGCATAGGGTGAAGTAGGGTAGAGTACAGTGCCATAGATTGGCGTGTCAACCAGTGGAGTGTCGTAGAGTACAGTGGAGGAGAGTGCCGTAAAGTGAATTGCCGTGTTATATAGTGCAATGGCATTCGGCGAGTTTCATGTAGTGTAGTAGAGTGGCGCACAGAGGAGTTGCGCAGAGTGTAGTATTGTACAGTTGTGTAGAGTCAGGTAAAGTGTCATAAAGGGGAAACATCCTTTACCACGCAACTTTTACCACGCAGTGCCTTTACAACGCAGGTTTTACAACGAAAACCATTACAACGCATTGCACTGGGGGGCGCTCTAGGATAGGGAATAGTTTTATTTATGTCTGAGAGACATTGGAGTGAAGGGCATGGCGCTGAAATGGCTTACGTCATTTCTCAACAACCGCTCTTTCCAGGTCTGGGAGAATGACGGTCGCTCCCCGGCGGTTCCCCTCCGCTGTGGAGTACCGCAGGGCTCTTCACTAAGCCCAACGTTATTTAACGTTTATATGTCCCCTCTTGAGGAGGTGGTCACTCCGTTTGGTGTGACGATTATCAACTATGCCGATGACACCCAGTTAGTGGTGACCCTCTCACACCCGCACCAAGAACCTTCCAATCTACACGGGTGTCTCTCGGAAATCCACGACTGGATGAACTCCTCGGCACTAAAGCTTAATGGGTCTAAGACCGAAATCCTGCTGCTCGGACAAAAAGGGCCCTCCCTGCCGCCCAACATGTGGCCTACCTGTTTGGGTGTCCCCCCTACCCCCAAAGACGAAGTCAAAAGCTTGGGGGTTTGGATGGAAAAAGACCTCACCTTTAGATCACAGGCAAAAAAAGTGGCCGGAATATGCTTTGGACTCCTCAGGGCATGCAGGAAGGTGCTTCCCTTACTCCCCTTCACCTCCCAAAAACTGCTGATCCAGGGCCTCATTTAGTCCCGGCTGGACTACAGCAACGCAATCTATCTGGGAGCCCCGGAAGCCACATTTAATACCCTTCAGAGAATCCAGAACGTGGCCGCCCGACTTCTGACCAACACCCCGGCCAGATCTTCGGCCAAGCCAGCCCTGAAACAGCTTCACTGGCTGCCAGTCAGAGAAAGGGTAGTCTTCAAGGCCCTCTGCCTGGCACATAAGACTCTCCACAACAAAGGACCACCCATTCTGAAAGACTGTATCATCCCCTATAAAGCCACCAGATCGCTCCGGTCAGACCAAGAGAACCTCATCACGGTCCACAAAGTCAAAAGAGCCCGAACGGGAGGCCGCCGCTTCTCAGTGAACACAGCTAAGCTCTGGAATAGTCTCCCAAGGAAACTGAGAACCGAACCAATACTCCTCCAATTTAGGAAAGCACTGAAAACCCATCTGTTCCCCTGATCCCCTCGTCCCTCCCTCCGCTTCTCCCTCATGACTACCAGGTTCTAGCGCCGGGATGCCCCAGGGTTACTGCGCGCTCTACAAAAACCTTAATAATAATAATAATAATAATTTACTATCCGACACCTTCCCTACTATCCACGGGGACTGGAGTTGGAATAGTAAATTAAACTATTCACTATCCAGCAGCCCCCAAAGCAATGCGTTGTCAAGGCTTGCGTTGTAAAACTTGCGTTGTAACAGCATGCGTGGTAAAAGCATTCGTTGTAACAACGTACATCCGTCATAAAGTAGAGTAGAGTCCAGTGGAGTAGAGTGGAGTGGCGTAGCATAGTGTAGAGGGGAGTATAGTGTCATAGAGTGGAGTGCCAAGGAGTACAGTGACGTGGAGTGCAGTAGTGTAGAGTGGCATAGGGTAGAGGTGAATAAAGTGTCATAAATTGGAGTGGCGTGTCGCACAGTAGCGTAGAGTTGTAGTGGCATACAATGGCATAGATTTTCATACAGTGGATTTGCTTACAGTTGAGAAGACTGTCCTAGGATGTGATAGAATGGAGTGGCATAGAGAGGCTTAGAGTTGAATGGCATAGAGTGACATAGAGTGAAGTGGCTTACAGTGAAGTAGTGGGGAACAGTGAAATAGAGTGGAGTACTGTGTCATGGTGTGTAGTGGAGTAAAGTGGGGTGGAGTGGCATACAGAGTTGCTTAGAGTTTCAAACAGTGGAGTAGAGTATAGCAGAGTGGCATAGAGTGGTGTAAAGTGTGGGATAGTGACATAGAGTGTTGTACAGTGGAGTGTAGGGGTATAAAGTGGAGTAGAGTGTCATAAAGTAGCATACAATGTTGTACAGTTTTGTTGAGTGGAGTTGCATAGAGTGGGGTACAGTGTTGTGGAGTGGAGCGCCATAGAGTGAAGTATCATACAGTTTCATAGAGATGGGTAAAGTGTTTTAGAGTGGAGTAGAGTGAAGTGGAGCAGAGGGGAGTGGTGTAGCATATTATAGAGTGGGATAAAGTATTTATAGAGTGGAGTGGCATGTCATAGAGTAGAGTGGCGTGAAGTGCTATACAGTGGAGTGATGCAGCATAGATTCAAGTAATGTGTCATTTTTTGTAGTGCTGTGCTGTACATTAGAGTGGAGTGGCGTGGCGTGCAGTGTTGGAAAGTGTTGGAGAGTTGAGTAGAGTTGAGTGGCATACAATGGAGTACAGTGTTGTAGAATGGAGTTGCATACAGTAAAGTAGACTGTTGTAGATTATGGTAGGGTGGAGTGGCACAGAGTGTGATAGAGTAAAATGGTATTAAGTGTCATAGAGTGGAGTGGCATACAGTGGCGTAGTGGAGTGCAGTGCATTAGCTTGGACTGCTATTTCACAAAGTAGAGGGGAGTAAAGTGTGGTGTGGTGGAATGTTATACAAAGAGTTTTGCAGAGCTTTGTAGAGTGGAGTACAGTATCGTAGTTTGGCATAGAGTGGAGTAGAGTGTTGTGCATGGACGGTAGGGGCATAGAGCGGAGTAGAGGGTTTTAGAGTGGCATGGAGTGCAGTAGAGTCTTTATAGTAGCATAGAGTGGGGTAGCATACAGTGGAGTATTGTAAAGTTTAATTGCATAGAGATGAGTGGGGAACAGTGGAGTGGTGTACAGGGGAGTTACATGAAGTGGAATAGAGTGGACTGGCATAGAGTGGAGTTGCTTAGAGTGGAGTGGCATAGAGTGGAATAGTGTGCAGTCAATGAAGTGGTGTAGAGTGGAATGGCATAGAGTGCACTGTCATAGATTGAAATAGTGTAGAATGCAGTCACGTAGAGTGGAGTGCTGTAAAGTTGAGTAGCACAAAGTGGATTACCAAGGAGCGGAGTAACTTAAAGTGGAGTGGCATACAGTGGAGTGGCATAGAGTGGAATAGCATAGAATGCAGTGGCGTAGGGGTGGAGCGGTATAGAATGGAATAGCACAGAGTGACGTGCCATATATTAAAGTAGCATTGAATGGAGTGGGATAGAGTCAAATAATGCAGAGTGGAGTGGCGTAAAGAGTAGAGGCGTGGAGTGTTGTGGTGTACAGTGGAGTGGCACCTGAGTAGAGTGCCATAGCGTGGAATAGCATAGAGTGGAGTGGTGTAGAATGTAGTGGAGTGTAGTAGCATGGCGTAGCGTGGAATAGTGTAGAGTGGAGCCGTGTAGTTTTGATCACACTTTGTCTGTGTTTTAGGTTATGGCCTTAAATATAGGTAAGTAGTAGGTTTTATTGTTATTGCTGTTCCCTAATTATTTCCACTATATTAAAGTGGTAATAGCTAGGGAATCCTATTTATATGTTTCTATATATATTTTAAAACGTTTATGGAGTACCTACAAAGTACCGCTGTAGTTACAAGGAAAAAAAAAGAAATATGTAAAAAACTAAATTCTGTTGTCCACTAATTTTCTGAAAAATGCTGTACTACATTGTAATGTATTTGTTTATTTTTCAATTTTTGTAACCAGTGAAGTGCTTTCTAGGTAGTACCATGGTACAACGTTATTATTATTTTTTGGGAGTAAATATGTAAAAAAATTATAATACACTGTACTACACCATATTTCTGAAATATAGAGTAGTTCAGTGTATTTGTAAATGTTTTACTTTAAAAAAAACATTGTAGGTGACACCACGGTACCCCTTACATTTCTTTAAAATATAGGTAAACATATAAATAAAGGTCACTGGAGAGATCACTTCTTTTTCAAGTAACCGGAGGACACAGCGGGGACATCAGAAAGTCCATTTAATAACAATTATGGCATGACATGTTTCGTCGGGTTGAGCCTTTTTCAAATGCCCTTGATGTTGAAAGTCTGCCCCAAACACCTTTGTAGATGTGCTACGGTACTCCCATTGGTAGGAGTCCAGCTGGCACCAGTTTGTAGTTTGAGCGAATAGCGGACTGGAGTTCCCAGCAGGTATCACAACTGGATTCATATCGCTCGCAGGCCCCACTTGGTCTCATAGTGAATGCTGGTATTCCTGTTACAAAGTGGTTGTGTATGGTTTTAAGTCCCTGTATTATTACTGTCCTGGAACTTTCTTGAGTCCCCAAACGCCCTGCCACACATGAGGTGATGTACATAATCATACAGATACCTCACAATCACATTTTTAACAGTGCCAACACGGGGGTCCATTACAGTTTTTTGTAGTCCTCACATGCCAGGTACTTTTTAACCGCACTAAGTCACTTTTTCAGACCACACCAATCACTTTTAACACACTGAAACCTCTCACGCACCACACATAGCCAAAACCAAAAGTGCTCCCGCGTAGTCGCCGTGTAGCAGCACGCCGCATCCCGTAGAGGGGTGCGAAGACCCCAATTATGAAGCATGATACCAAGGGTCCTTTTGGTGTGTGAGGGGTATTAAAAGAATACAGTGTGCTCCCCACCATGGTAGCGGACTGCAGTTCCCAGCAGGCACACAACTGGGTTAATTTCATATCGCTAGCAGGCCCCACTTGATCTCATAGTGAATGCTGGTATTCCTGTTACAAAGTGGCTGTGTATGGTTCTAAGTTCCGGTATTATTACTGTCCAGGATCTTTCCTGAGTCCCCAAGCGCCCTGCCACATTTCAAGAAACAGCATAGCTGTGAGACGCTGATTCAGTAATCGCAAAATTATAAATAAAGATCTGCAATTTTTCCTGGATACTCGTCAAACGAGGGCAAAGTTATTGGCAACCAAAAATCTGAGGAATTCCTATCTCTGGGAATCCTAACTATAGCTAAATAAAGGCTACATATATATAAGCCATTTCGACAAAGACCCACCCAGGACAGGAACCCTGAAGGAAATTAGGGGTTTCTATCCTTGTGGAAAATGCAAGGCCTGTTCTAACAGCAAAAGGGTCCTTTCATACAGTATTCCGGATGTGAAGATAAAAAGACCAATCAATAAATTTCTAACCTGTTGTACCTCATATGCGGTGTACTGCCTGATATGCCTGTGCGGTCTGTGTTACATAGGCAGCACTATACACCCCCTGAAAGAGAGAATATTAGAGCACCAAAGGGCAATAGTGAAAAAAGATGTATCGTATCCGGTGGCAAGGCACTATGCGGAGAAACACTCAGCAATAGAAACTTGTTACAGTTTTATGGATTAGACCACGTGCCAGATAATGTGAGAGGGGGAGATAGGCTGAAGAAGTTGAAAAGGCTAGAGTCACGCTATATTGTTGACTGTCAAACAAAGTCCGCCAGAGGTCTAAATAGTGGGGAGGAATTGGCATCACACCTAGGAATATGATGGATTGTGGATAACAACATTCTGTAGCTAATAATCAGGGTAAAATACAGATTCTGAAGATGAGTAGAAGTTTACTGGTATAACTAGCAGCACGTCCCGACCTTGTCCGGGAGCAATCATTCTTCCCCGACCCCTGCCTGCCCCAACATGACCCCCGCCTGCTCTGACATTGCCCAGCAGCCCGGGCCCCCGGCCGCTCTGTCCCACGCCTGCCCCGACCCCCGCCTGCCCCGGCATTGTCCCCCGGATGTCACAAAGGCCCAGTGTTGAGGCGCTCTGCATAAATCTCCATGGCAGATGCTGTAAGTCCCCGTCCCCCGCCTGCCCCGACCACGCCGGCCCGGACATTGTCCCCTGGAGCCTTTCCTCAGCCGATGTAAATTGTACCCTTCTGTTTTGTTGTAACTCCCCGTCCCCGCCTGCCCCGACCCCCGCCTGGCCCGACATTGTCCCCTGGAGCCTTACCTCAGCTGATCTAAATTCTATCCTTCTGTTTTGGTGTAAGTCCCCGTCCCCCGCCAGTCCCGACCCCCGCCTGCCCGACATTGTCCCCCGGAGCCTTACCTCAGCCACCACTCCTCAGTTCACCGCTCCTCCTCCTGTTTTGGTGTAAGTCCCCGTCCCCCGCCTGCCCCGACCCCCGCCTGCCCGGCATTGTCCCCCGGAGCCTTACCTTAGCCGCCGCTCCTCATTTCACCGCTCCTCGCCGCTGGTCGCCGCTCCTCACGCCGGTCCGCTGCTCCTCACCTCCTCCCCCGCGCCATGTCTGCCGCTCGTCACCGCTCCTGCCCCGCGCCATGTCCGCCGCTCCTCCTCACGCTCCTGGACGCCGCAGCTCCCCGCGCTCCTGACGTCAGCACGCAGGTCGCGGCCGGCCCTACTTCGAGGGGACTACTTTTTTTAGAATGTAAATTTTTTTAATATAACGTATTTTTTAACTTTATATAGCCTATGTCCATCTGCACACCCTGAGGATTACAACGATGTATCGGGTGTGTGGATTGGCGCTGTGGTTCACGAGTTTACCCGCCTCAAAGCCTCAAAGTTCTTCCTTTATAATAGTAGTATAGATAATAAGGTTTTCTAGATGTACAGTATATGCACAATGATTGGTTTGGCAATAATTCCGACCTTTGAAATTTTGAATTTTTGAAATTTTGAATTTGTGAATGAAGAACCGAAAAAGAAAAAAAACAGATGTTAATGCAGTGACAATTTAAATTTATGAATTTAACGTGCCAGAATGAAGTAATGTGTGTCCACTGGTAGATTGAGAGGGAGCTAAGCCGATCCACGGCTGGATAAACTAATCTGGAGGACATCTCGCCGTATATCAGCGGTAGAAGTGTCAAATACCCAAAGTGGGATGTTCATAATGAGCTAGGAAACCGGAATGCATTCGGTCCGGACACACTGTGAATGAAAGTGGTGTAGACCGATACAAGGCGAACCATGAATAATATTTGTCACTCTTAATCAAAAACTGCGTATTATAGGCATTTTGAATAACATTGTTGTAATGAACTGAAACAATATTTTATGAGTAGAATACAAGTGTTTACTGGAACAATCAGTGAGCAATATTGATCAATGTTAGAATTGCACACTTCAAAATAGCGCATGTGGCGTCGAGAATGTTTTTTGGTCCCTTTTCTATTGTGAGAAACATTGAGAAGATTTAAAAATGATGGCGACTTCCCGAGGAAGGCAGGTCGCAGAAACGCGTTTGTTTGACTCGAATAAAGACCCCGAGTAAACGTCACCTGTGAGTGCTTATTTCTCTATTAAAATGGAGACGGTGAGCTAAAATAATTGGTGGAGTGTACCGCCACATGAAAAGCACCCGCCCGAGAGTGATTTCCCGCTAGGTGCAACGAGAGCGAGAATATATATATATATATATATATAAATGTGTGTATATGTATATGTATATATATATATATATATATGTGAGCAAGGCACCTGTGTGCCGAAACGTTATGAAGCCGACAAGCGAATAAAAGATAACTGAGCACCGCAAATCTGGTCCGTGCATTGTATTCCTGGCGCATGCTGTGGCAAACCATAATCGAGCTGGAAAACTTTGGTTTGGAATATATATATATATATATATTATATTCGTTATAGCTACAGTTAGGGCCATATTTGTAAGGGAAAGAAATTTTTGGGTTTGCTTACTTTGTTGCCATTTAACAAATCTTCAGAAAACTGTATGGTGTATGTTGTAATTGTTTTGGGGGTGCGTGCGGCCCCCTTGAGCCTTTTTTTGACAGCAAGGATCCCTATTCCCAGAGCTGCAAGTAATTAAAAGGGGGGTGCCCGCCCTCCCTCCAAGAGACTTTGTCAGGCCTTGGGGTCCCTACACCCGGGCTGTAGGAGAGTAGGGTCTGCTTCCTATGGTCACCCCCACTTTTTGCTGTGATTTTCTGGTTTTTCGACTTTAGACTGGCTGTGGCCCTGCTAATCAGGACCACAGCCTAGCTGTTCTCTCTAAATTGATACCATGTACTTTAGGTACATACCAGATTGGGTATTGGGTCACCTCTCTGAGTCCCTGTATAGTGTACCATAGGTACCCAGGGCATAGGAGCATCCAAGGCCTACCAGGGGCTGCAGCATGTATTATGCAACCCCTGGCTTGCCCTCCAAACTGACACCACAGGTCTGTTCACAGAGCCTGGGTAAGGTGGTGTAATCACCCCTTACTTAGATATAGTATAGTATACCTATATCTACCTATATATATATCTATATAGACACATATGCATCTATAAGCCACTCCTATGGTAGGCCTCGGCAATCCTGGAGGCAGAGTGCTTGCTTTTATGTGAGAGAGTGCCCTAGCATTAGCTGAGCCCCTCTCCAGCTTTCGGAACCATCTCCTTATAGCTGTTCTATGATATAGCCAATGCCATACCATATACTGTTAAGTGCATTATAATCCTCCTGGTTAATGCTAACTTTGGTTTGGCTTTATCAAAACATGTTGTGTAAGGTATCAAACACTTTCGAATACTACCCACCCCGCCAGTCCTGGCAGTGGGGTAGCATTCCACCCTTCTAGAGGGAGAAGACATGTAGTTACTGGTTTACCCGGTCAAAGTTAAACAGAGCCTCAGCATCACAAAATGGATGCTGCTGCCACAGACACGAGTCTAACCTCCTGCTGCTGGATGAAACTCCGACAGGGGAGGCCTGGACAATAGGCTTCCTGCCCAGGGAGGTGCCAGGTTTTTGTGTATTGGGGCAGGGAGGGCTGCATCAGCAGATGCTTTTCCAGACACTGCCTGGGGCACAGAAGGTGCTCCATGCATAGCCCGGTTCAAACCAGTTGCTGGGGCACTCCAGCCCGCTCTGGCGTGAAACTGGACAAAGGGAAAGGGGTGTAACCACCCCCTTCCCAGGTCCACCCATAGGAGGGACCTACCAGGTAGTCCAGCCGCTAACCTTAGTATAAGTATAGGAGCTGTGTCCCTACTGTAGTACTAGAAATTCTCAAACTCCTTCTCAGGGGTCTTACCAATAAGTAGTCCATTCAAAAGCAGCAAAGAAATCAACAGAGAATCTGAAATATGAAAAGACATCTTTATTACAATTAATCGTGAGGCTATGTCACCCAGTCACACCTAAAGCAACTGAATGAGGCAGCCTGCTGAATGGTCTCAGCACAGACCTTTTATACCAGTTATTATGCCCTAGGCACACATTTTCTCTTTGGAGTACATTATTGTTGGTCACTCCCAGGACGTGCACACAAAAGCACTGTATGATGACAAACCCACTTTTCAGTTTGTCCAGCCCAAAATTAATCATCAAACAAACCCATAATAAACATTCTTCTTTAGACAAGCTGGACAAGACCCATAATGAAAAGGCCCGCAGCCCACATCATAAATAGACCATAAAGAAGGAACAGAAACAGATAGGAGCAAGATAAAAGCGATGTGTGCGTGTACAATAAACATTGCAATGTCCTGCTCTTTGATCTCTATCTGACCAGCTGCCTAACAAGGAACTGGCTCAACGAGGTCAGCCTCGGGCAAGGGAGTCAGCTTTCGCCAGGTCATGCAGGAGTCAGCACAAACCCATGCTAAGGTTATGTCCTTAAATACTTGTTCTGCCACAGTGAGGGCCTACTGTAAGGGCAATCCACAAAATGGCTGGCGTTCACAAAATGGAAGCCAAGGGTTCAGTACGAAAATGACGATTTCGAGGTGAAATCGTTACTGGAATATGACAAAAATGCTTGTACATAGTGTACTAGCCATTCTCGGTCTTTTGATATAAAAATCGTCATGCTACAACAAAGTTTATTACACGAGTATTTTCAGTACCACAGCCGCTCCTTTTGCCCTTACATAGGCAATAACCTATACTCACGCTAGTCTGAGTCCAGGTCTATATTTATCAAATTATCAAGATGTTGCTGAAGCATAATCCTATTACTTAGCGACTCTCTCGGGACAGGTCTCCTTACACACGCAGTAGCACAAAGGCCATATATGGCAGGACCAACAATTAGTGATGTTCACTACTAACTGGTGTCGATGCAGAAACTGTACAAAAGGAACGATCAGTAAACTCTAACCTCCTAACTAGTCCATGTTCAGGTAAAATCTGGAAAGAATGCAAAGAAGTAGAAGTAGGAAGAAGACATAGGTTGGGAGGTGGGTACAGATGTGAATTGGGCAGCAAAAACAATCCCACCCATAAAAGACAATACCATATTTAAAAAACACTAGAAAACACGTCATTAAGAACATATAGACAAAGTAGTGACCGCTATTACAAATGAAATCATAATTTTTCACAACCCTAAGCAAAAGGTAGATCCTAAAATTATCTAGTAACATTGTAGGTTTTCCTATGCATTTTCTGTAATTCATTATATGTTCAAGTGAAACAGTGGTGACCCTCATTAATGCTAATTAATTCTAAACAGAATACTACTTAAAAATAATGCCAGTTGAACAATAAAATCATTCTCCTAACACTTAGTCTATACAATCACACGGAAACCTCTTGTGAAACCAACTATGCCCAGAGTCTGTTCAAAAAGCCTCTCTGGCAAGCTTCTATTGTCTAATCAAGCCTGCTCCGGTTGTTGCATGGGCCTTTGGATTCAGGCCTCCCATGCTCTGATGTTGCAGTATCTGTTGGAGTGCCCTCCTGGCAAACACTCATAGCTCATTCAAAAAGTCTCAATATCTCGAGGCAGTGCACCATATCTCTCCTCTGCGGCAGACACTACAGATATTGTGCGCTTGATTGGTCAATGGGCACAGATCATCTCTTGGCAAAATAGCCGGGAGTGCTCGTTTTTAATCTATTTTGTGTCATTTGTGATTTAATACTTGTGCTTTTATCTTACCTGACTCCCACTGCTAATCTCATTTTGGAGGGCGCCGTGTAGCGGATCAAACGCTCACGTGACCCCCTCCCCTCGGCCTGTTCTACGCTCGGCCACGCCCACTTTGAGGCCACGCCCCCTTCCCGCCCTCAAATCCCCTTTATTAAATGTGTTACCCTAGGGAGCGCAGCGGACGTGCGCAGCGGGCGCGCCGTTTGCGCGCCGAAGGCGCGCCTAAGGCAAGCCCGTCTGCGCCCGTCCGCGGCCGGACGGGGCCTGGGGCACGACCCCTTGCCCAAAATACCCTGTATTCATCTAAGCAGCTCACCACCCTTCAAGGAGAATGGCCTCTCCCAGAAACTATACTAAGGCACATTGCCTCCTTAGGTCTTGCCCATTCCCCCACCCCTAGGCCACGGTCCGTTCCAGCGATCCCTCCACCGCAGAACCCGCCCCTGCCTGTCCCTCCCTCCTCGCCTCCACCGCTATCTATTCTTTTACTCAATACAAGGTCAGCGGTCAAGCACCATCATGAGTTGTTTACCCTGCTTGACACAGAGAAGCCGGATCTGTTGCTATTAACCGAAACCTGGTTCTGTGACTCCTCCCTTCCTGTTCTCCTGGCTACTCTCCCCCCTGCCTACGTTGCCCTGCGCGCCGATCGTCCGGCGGGCAGGTCCGGCGGCGGCGTGGCGCTTATCGCCCGTTCAGAATTACAGTTTCAACTT
This sequence comes from Lissotriton helveticus, assembly GCF_964261635.1. Lineage (NCBI taxonomy): Eukaryota > Metazoa > Chordata > Amphibia > Caudata > Salamandridae > Lissotriton > Lissotriton helveticus. The sequence continues at coordinate 1,506,753,340 of NC_136069.1, read as the reverse complement.
CTCTCCTATTCTCCCATTGCTCCCACTGAATTCCTTGTGGCCCGTTCCCTATCCTTCTCTCCCCCCATCACTTGTCTCCTTATGTACCGGCCCCCCCAGTCTTCTCCTCTATTCCTGCCGGCATTTCAAGACCTGTTGGCCAACTTGGTGGTCAATTACGCCTCGGTCTTGGTGTTAGGCGACTTCAATTATTGGCCCTCGGACCCCTTTGAGTGCACCGCCTCCAAGGAGTTCACTGAATCTCTCTCCTCATTGAACTTTGTCCCGCACATTACGGTCCCCACCCATTCCCACGGTCACCTGTTGGACCAGGTTTGGTCCCTCAACCATCAATTATCCCCGGTGATGGTATCCCCCTGCTGTTGGTCTGACCACGCCCTTATTTCTTTTTCTATCTCTCACCACTCTGTACCTAAAGTTCCACATGCCAGAAACACCTGGGCGCGGAACTGGAACAGAGTGGATCTTTCCTCTTTGTCCTCCCTGCTCCGCAATTCTACCCCGTCTCTCTCCGGTCTCTCCTCCCATGCTCAGGCCACTGCCATGAACACCTGGCTGACAACAGGCTGTAACACCGTGGCCCCCTTACGTCGTATTTCCATCCGACGACAAAAGGACTCCAACAGATGGTTTAACGACCACCTAAAAGAGTTAAAACTATCGGCCCGACAGGCGGAGAGACAGTGGAGAAGAAACTATTCCTCCGCAGCAAAAACCCTCTATCTCAAAGCACTTGCTGCTTACAAAACTGCTATTCTCTCTGCTAAAACCACCTATTTTTCCTTAAAAATAGAGGCAGCGGAAAATACATCCAGAGAAATATTCAGCATAGTTAACAACTTGGCTTACTCTGACAGAGCTTCTTCGCAAATCCTTCCATCTCAATCATTTTGCGATCAGCTCAACACCTATTTTACAGACAAAATCATTACCATCAAGGCTAACATCCCCCCCCCTTCACCTACTTTTGTGGACCCCTCTTCCCCCACCGTTCTCAATCGCCTCTCTTCTATTCTTCCCCTCACTGAGGCTTCATTCCGCGAGATACTCCCCAAAGTCAAGTCGGGTTCCCCGGCAGACACTTGTCCTGCTCGTATCTTGCAACACATTTACTCCTCTTGCCCTGAAGCCCCCATCACTTTTCTCAACAACTCACTTGCTCAGGGAGTAGTGACCCCGGCACTCAAAACAGCCTTCATAGTGCCCATTCTGAAAAAGCCCGGCTCTGACCCTACCATCTCAGCCAACTACCGCCCTATCTCCCTGCTGCCCTACCTGGGCAAGGTGCTGGAACGCCATGCCACCGCGGTCCTCAGCGCCCACGTAGAGGCCAACGGTGGGTTGGCTTCCCGCCAGGCCGGCTTCCGTCCCAGACACTCGACCGAATCAGTCGTGGTATCAGTACTGGACACCCTCAGGATGGGCTTGGACAACAATAAACACCAGGCGCTGGTGCTTCTCGATCTCTCCGCCGCCTTCGACACGGTTGACCATATCATCTTGTTGTCCCGTGTCAGGGCGGCGGGAATCGAGGGCTCAGCCCTGCTCTGGCTGTCCTCATTCCTGAGGGACCGCACCCAGGCGGTTCGGTCGGGTGACTTCACGTCCACTCCCATCCCTGTCACTTGTGGTGTCCCCCAGGGATCTTCTCTTTCCCCCTTGTTGTTTAATCTTTACATTTCTCCTCTTATCTTTGCTCTTCAGCAGCTGGAGGTCACCGTGTACAACTACGCGGATGACCTCCAGCTCATCTTCGATCTGTCTACTTCCCCTTCTTCTGTCTCTAACTTTCAGTCGACATTGACCTTCATCAGGGACTGGATGAACCACAACCAGCTGAAATTGAACCCAGACAAAACCGAGCTGGTTCTCACCGGTGGTTCGTCCAGTCCGTGGAACTCTCATTTCTGGCCACCCTCTCTTGGTCCCCCCCCCTCTCCGTCACCCACAGTCAAAACACTGGGGGTTAAAATCAACAACCAGCTCACCCTCCACTCACAAATTAGCACCGTTGTATCTTCCTGCTTTCTCACCCTTCGCACTATCCGCTCTATTTCCCGTTTTTTTCCCCACAGGCACTTAAGATGATCATGGCTGCACTGGTCATCTCTAGGCTAGATTACGCTAATGCCATTTACAGCGGCATCCCATTATACAGCCTGCGGAGACTCCAGTCGGTCCAGAACCAGGCGGCCCGTCTGGTCTATGGTCTCCCACGGTACCACCATTCCACACCCCTCCTCAAAGAGCTCCACTGGCTCCCGGTCAAAGAACGTTCCCTGTTCAAGACCGGGTGCATGGTCTTTCAGGCCCGACAAGGCACTGCCCCAGCCTTTATTGCCTCATTACTAAAGGAATATGTTCCTTCTAGAGAGCTTCGTTCTTCCTCCAAATCCCTCCTCCTAACCCCACGTTTCAAACGTAAAAAATGGGGCGGAACCAACTTTGCCACCCTTGCCCCCACATTTTGGAATTCCCTCCCTGATCACCTCCGTTATTCTACCCATTATCTTTCGTTCCGCAAGGATTTAAAAACCTTTCTCTTTAAACAAGCCTTTCCTGTATAATGCCCCTCCCCACCCAAGACCGGTCTCATTTTCTTCAGGAGTCAAACGAACTACTAGCGCCAAGAAACCGTACGGTATATGCTGCGCTCTACAAATGTTTTAAATTAGAAATTAAATTAGAAATTAGGAGACCCGGAACCATTCTCAGACTCCAACACTCATCATTCAGTGTCAGAGGACGCTCAGGCTGCTCTTTCATGGGCACCAGAATGGAGTGCCTTTTGCCGCTCTTGGATCCTCCGGTGCACTGCACTTCCATTGAAGCAAGGGAAAAAGGGGGGTGCGTGGCCAAAAACTCAGGCCAAGGGGCTCAAGGGACTGCACACTGTCAGAGGTTAACCAGCACATAACAGGTGCTCTTTTGCACTGAAATCTCAAGGGACTGTGGCAAAACCAGCTCCTTCTTCTTGATGTTGAACGCCTTCTGATGAAGCAAGTGCGGTGCTTTAAACAGTTCATTGTACAACAAGGGGACTGCAAGCAGGTGGCCTGCGATCTTCAAAGGAGTGGCCACACGCCATGGGACAATTCTGTGTTGGAATACACTGTCATTCTCGAAGGCAATACAAAAACAAAGGCAATAGGCAAAACAGTGCTCTAGTCTCTTCGATTGGGTTTCCGTGTGAGAGCATATCCTTCATCATCATAGCGACATGGGAATTCTATCTGAATGGATGTCCTCACACATAGTGGCATCGTCTAATTGGGTAAACACATTTTATCTCAATGATACATATAAGTGTTCCTAAAATCCTCATCTAGAACATCTCAAAAGCGGGATCACATACATATTATCATAATAATTGTGTATCAGGTGGGACTATGCAATACAAAAGCTAATTATCAAGATGTGGAAACAAAAGAACTAGAGAGTCCTGGTATTTCCATTATTTATAATACATCTGGTCCATCAAAAATTAAAGCAGTAAAAAGGAACTAAAAACCAATTTTAGAATAGGCATTGAATTTGTCATTTTTATATATTTTTTTAAAACATAATGTGTCTCCTATTGAGGTGGAAAGCTTATCTTAGTATAGTATTGAGTCAGTTAATCAGTCCTAACAGTCCTAACAGTCAGACTGGAAAACCATCAGAATAGGCCTAAAGAAAATTCTTAGAAACCAGTCTAGTTATGCAAAAAGGGAATTTATACATAAGATGGGGGTCCATGGTACATTACTGCAATCTGAAAGTGTGAACCTGAACAATATGCTAATAATAATAAAAAACTAACTGGTGAAAGGAATACGAAAAAGAGGAATGGAAGTAGAACACAGCTAAAATCCCCAATAACTAGGCACGATGTGCTTGGGTGATAGTCAGGCATGTGACAAAAAATGAAACCTGGTTTCTTTTATGGTCCAGAGCCATAGGAAGGCCACTTAGGAAGCAGAATAAAACTGACTTATGTGATATAGAAATTAGGTCACCATGTACAAGAGTCACAAATCTATAATTTATCCTTACGTCCAATCAGGATATAAATTTTAGGGCTGCCTGTTCCTTTACAGGAAAGGGCAGTATCGTGACTACAAATAACACAATTTGCTGTTCATTTGTCTTTAATACTTATAGCCAAATTTGACATACACTGGTGAAGTGTTGTCTGTCTGGTTCACAATATGAAAAAAAAGAAAAATCATATCTGTGAATTTTGGTATCAGTGAAAATTTTACCCAACTGTTGACAGCGACACGTATCGTCATACATGTCACAACAACACGGGTGGATTTGTATTGATTTCTTAAGCAGCAACATACAACATAAAACATGCAAAAACGCACAAAACGGACGTCAAGCCATCAGATATACTCGCTGTAAAACGAGCATATATAAATGAGCGGTGACGCATAATACCGTGTAAGGATACCCTCCTTTTTGACAGTAGATCCCCAATAGTGGGTATCTGCTGTCAAATACAACTTTCGGACACACAGAACCAGTAAGAACAATTCATGATAGAACAAAATACACAAACATGAAAAACGCATGGACATTTCTTTTTAAAGAAGTTGCGCAAAAACACATCTTTGTCTAACCAACCAAACTCACGTGTCTTGTCTTCTTTAAATCACCCAGAACAATCCATGAATGGTCTGTAGGCAGAAGCAACAAAAAAAACATACACAACACACAAGAGAGACATTTCTGACAACAAGCGAATTTCAATTATAACTTTTAATCAGAAGACAAAACATGATACACATTAACAAACACAAAGATAAATTTCCATTACTTAACTGTTACCATCTTGTCAGTCACCTTGCAACATGAAGCCTTTTTAACTTGTAGATGTAAAATCCTTTCCCTGACACCTAAAAAACTTCTTAATTTGCAAATCGTTCTTACTTATTCATGTAGGCTTCAAAATTTTAGTAAAAGGCTGCATCCTATTGTTTTTGTCTAAGACGTAATGCAACACTTCGTTTCCGTTTTTTAGAGCAGAAATACAAATGTCATGATGTTGGGACTTTTAAAGAAACCTATCAAGAAACCTTTTTTATATTTCTCTTTGGAATTTAGTCTTTAACTTTAAACCAGAAATTCCACCTTTCAGAGGCCTGTTTAGTAAAGTTATTCTGCATTTCACAGAGACAAGGCTCGAATTTAAACGGTCACAATGTCAACATGACAAAGACAGAAAGCCTACTACATTTACTGTGAAGGGTTCACACATACCAGTTTTTAGAACAAATGTTTGCTACCACCCTATACTATGGTACTCATTTTAGCAACCTAAAATTGATGAACGTCTGAAATGGGCCCTGCTAAATTTAGAACCTTCAACCCTGATATTAAACACAAAGTTCTGCACCGGGGACATTGGCTCACCGAGCTATGAAAAACAACCTCAATAACAACCCACAAGTTTGTATTATACCCAAATGTATGCATTTACTGAAGCCAGAGACACTTTCACTATGGTAAATGACAAGAATCTGTGTTGAAAAACCAATTTCGACTTTTATCTTTGGGGCACTTAAAAATAAATATCCTATAATTGTTTTACATATTAATCATCCTCAGGATGTTATTTACACGTTACAGGACAAGACATTAGTCATATCTCATGTAAATCTTTGGAAAAATGTGCTTTTTAACGCCTGCGCCAAGTGAAAACCAACATGCAAATTACCTAATTACACCGTAACACATAACTTAAATCAGATTTTAATACTGGGAGGTCATAGTATGAGTATTAAGCTTTATAAATATCAAAAAACGATTTTAAAAAGCATTTATTTTTTTCTCAAATAATTTTTCCATAATTAATAATTTTTCGTTCAATGAAACCAATTATCTGTTTTTATGATAACTCCACATATAAAGGTAAGCTGCATCCCCTGCCTATCATTTTTAGATGCATTCATTTATGCGCCTACGCGCAAAAAGCCTAACTTAAAACATGACATTTTTCGCGCCATTTTTAAAGGGCAATCAGTATTTAACAAAAGAACCAAAAATATAGTTTAAAAGATTCCTTAAAGAGAAGAAAACCCCATTTGGATGTCTTCCAGTGATACAAAGTGATGAACCTTATTTTTGTAACCCTCTAAAACACTATTCTGAAATGAAAAAAAAATCCAACTGTGCTAAGCCCTGGGCCTAAATAAACGTTTCAATGCTATTTATGGCCTTCGAAAAACAACATCTGCTGCCTTAAGGCAGGAAAGGCTGAAAACCTGAAAGAGTGCTGAAACCTGAGCACGCTTTTAGTTTTACTGAAAACAGACATTTCAAGTTTTAAAAATGCACGTGCAAAAATATGCATTTAAATCTAGCAAGAAAAAAATGTACTTTAGCTGAAGTGTTTGCCTTTAAAAAACGCTACAAATTCGTTTTGCTACCAAAGGCACAATTATTTTTGAGGCCCTTCATATTCCTAGTGAATGTGAATTAACTTATCTATTTTAAGCATTTAACAGTTTGCACATATGCGTTTTTTGCTTAGTCTGTAAATTAAATAGCAAGACATAGCGAATTTTAGCATGTGACATAGAAAATTGCTGAAGTGTTATTTAAATTCTACTTAATATTAATTAATCTGACATTTAACTTAACAGACTGAACACATCAAGAAACCTACAAAAACATTGAGCTCATTGCAGACATAAAGAGAAAAGATTTAAACACTCAGGACACACAATACAGCGCTGTAGCTATTACTGAAGTTACACTAATGAGAAAAACCACATAGACATTGAAACACACATTGAACCCACAAATCGACACTTTGGACGAAAAACAAAGCCATTTGTAAATACTAGCCAAGTCATATTTACAAGAAACACGTCTCAATAGTATTCCAAAAGACTGCAAAAACACAGCCCAACAGACTGCTGTATGTGCACGAAGTCACAATACACTTAATTCACTAGCTTTGGCTGGCAGAACACCAAAAATCGTTCTACATATTTCCATTCATAAAACTGCACAGAACAAAGGATCCTTGTTTTGTATGTCATATTTTAATTCCCTGGGGATACAAAATCACCAAGGAAGAAATATGTTTTTTAAATCTAAACCTATTTTATCCCCTTTAGGGGAAGCCGGCTAATCCAAACGCATACAAAGTTGGCCAACACAAATCTCCAAATTCGCTAAGATCAGGCATCTTATAGCTCACTAATCTAGCTTCAAACTTCACGGGGCTATCTCTATCGATACACTCGTAAATATACAAGACCCTCGGTTTTTGAAAATTGCAATATTCAAATAAAACTAAGGACAAATCAAACTAAGAACCAGACTAAGGAAGCAAAGAACAAATGACTGGGAGCGTCCCACTTATACTTAACTCTTACTTTTACAAATCAAAATATTATCCAAATTTTAACTGTCAAGTTCTAACTGCACTAACAGTCTCTTTTTTGTTTAAAAAAAAACACTTACGCCAAAAAGGTTCCTCAGTCAGGAGTGACATCTTTTGGAGAGTTTAAGTCAGAAAAATAAAAAATACACTGGGCCGCAGAGACAAAGAATCCCCCAGAACCTCTGTGCACAGAGTACCTCTTTTAGTAGATTTCTGTCTTGCCTGCCCCAGTAGATTTCTGTCCTCTGACAAGATTACTCCTCCAGATAGTCACTTCTTGATGAGGCCCATCGTTGGTCGCGCCATTTGTAGTACTAGAAATCCTCAAACTCCTTCTCAGGGGTCTTACCAATAAGTAGTCCATTCAAAAGCAGCAAAGAAATCAACAGAGAATCTGAAATATGAAAAGACATCTTTATTACAATTAATTGTGAGGCTACGTCGCCCAGTCACACCTGAAGCAACTGAATGAGGCAGCCTGCTGAATGGTCTCAGCACAGACCTTTTATACCAGTTATTATGCCCTAGGCACACATTTTCTCTTTGGAGTACATTATTGTTGGTCACTCCCAGGACGTGCACACAAAAGCACTGTATGATGACAAACCCACTTTTCAGTTTGTCCAGCCCAAAATTAATCATCAAACAAACCCATAATAAACATTCTTCTTTAGACAAGCTGGACAAGACCCATAATGAAAAGGCCTGCAGCCCACATCATAAATAGACCATAAAGAAGGAACAGAAACAGATAGGAGCAAGATAAGAGCGGTGTGTGCGTGTACAATAAACATTGCAATGTCCTGCTCTTTGATCTCTATCTGACCAGCTGCCTAACAAGGAACTGGCTCAACGAGGTCAGCCTCGGGCAAGGGAGTCAGCTTTCGCCAGGTCATGCAGGAGTCAGCACAAACCCATGCTAAGGTTATGTCCTTAAATACTTGTTCTGCCACAGTGAGGGCCTACTGTAAGGGCAATCCACAAAATGGCTGCCGTTCACAAAATGGAAGCCAAGGGTTCAGTACGAAAATGACGATTTCGAGGTGAAATCGTTACTGGAATATGACGAAAATGCTTGTACATAGTGTACAAGCATATTCGGTCTTTTGATATAAAAATCGTCATGCTACGACAAAGTTTATTACACGAGTCCAGAATTTTCAGTACCACACTACGACTTCAGATTACCCTGGATGAATCTTTGCAAGACATATCCTGGACCTTTGACATTCCATTTCAACTGGAAGACGGAAGACATCTCCCTTGTGGTCAAGGAGTGACCACCCTGTGCAAACAGGCACCACAAGTAACTTGCCGGTCTGCATTGTCGAGGCTCCTGCCGGAACTTGAAGACTCTGTGACTCAGGACATGGACTTCCAGAAAGTCTCTGACCCTGCTCGACGACCTCAGCAAAGCTGAGACCTGTGGCAGGCACGAGAGACGTGGGACTGGAACTCCTGGACATCCTGCATTTTGCTAACTGCATCGACTCCCGAGGTAACTCGCAGTTGTGCATTGGGGTACCAGAAACCCCAGACCTGCGCAACATTTGCACTGAAGCTCAGCCCTCCACACTCTATGAGTGTCCTGTGGGGCCTGCTCTTGCATTTCAGCTTGACGTGTCTGCCTGGTTCCTAGTCCGTTGGCTAGTGAGCCCCCGGAGGACTCCATCTTGAATCTAACTTGCTTTCCTGGTTGCTCTAGGTTTCTCCAGCTTCCCTGCAAAGGAGAAGCACCACAGATCTTGCTGGTCTGCACCGAAGCCAATATTCATCTCCTGCGTGGATTGTGTTTGTCAAGGCTTGTTGGGTCCAATCCGGATACCGACCCCGCAGGCAACTAGATCCTTCATGATATCGCTCGAATCCAGCTCCTGGTCATCGTCGACACCTCCTGGACCTTGTGGCTGCAGAGACAAACTTCACCTCTTCACCTGAGATCAACGCGACATCGCCTGGTTCCTTCCTGGTTCATTCCTGGTCACGGTCTAGTGATCCAGACTCTGTCCCCTCTGCCTTCAGGTTCTTCAGATCTTCGATCCACCCTTGGATCCACCTGGACACTTTTCCTCTGGTCGCCTGCAGCACTTCTTTGCAGATCTCCATAGAAAACCTATACACCCGGCTTCCCTGGGTGAGGTAACACGAGTACTCCGGTGCGCCCGTGTCTTGACTCTCGAAGTGTCCTAGTCTAAAGGGGTTTTGTCGTAGTCCATCCGGAAGTGCCCTAAAACAGTAACTTTGTAGTAACCCTAGGCCTACTTTCTATTCCAGACGTGGTTCTTATACCACTATTTTAGTATATGGTTTGTGAGGCCCTAGGGCAAAACGTATACTGTGCAACTTATCGTATGCTAATTAAGTAACCTGTATTGTACTTTTACCTCTGACCTCATAAAGAGTGCAGAGGGGTTGTGTTTAGAATAAATACATATATATTTCATATTTACCTTGTGTGGTGTCCTTTCATTTGGTATTCAATGGATTATAATTGGTAAAAACAACTTGCTTCACATGCTCTCTGAAGTCTTAGCCTGATGACTGCTGGTCCATGCTACCACTAGGAAAGCTTTCTATAAGGTGGACTTTAGAACCACCATCAATAAGGGTTGATTAGACTGGTGCAAGGTGCCCACTAGAACTAGTGGACATCATATGCCAGGCTAACTTCTCACATTGGTGTGCAGCGGATGGGATAAAAGCTTGCATTTGATTACCAAATAATCTTGAGATATCATTGGAACAATCACATTAAGGTACCTGTAGGTACATATAAATCAAGTTCTTATAATACATAAGTTCTACTGAACTTAGCAGTTGTAGGTGGTAAGGGCTTAGCACACCCTGACTACAAATCCTAGAGAGGTTCTAGTAGGAAACAAGTAGTGTAGGTAGGTATACACACCACACCACACTAGCAATGTCTTTGAGAGCAGGGACTAGTGAGCCCCTGGAGAAGGCCAGCCCAAGGCTGCCTACTAAGTATGACTCATTCACTTTTCAGGAATTGAGAAGCTTGTGTGTAGTCAGAAAGCTCAGTCCAACCTTTCAACACCTAGTAATATCTTAGTATTAGATGACTTAGAAAAAGCATCAGATCCAGATAACAAGGGTAGTAGAGAGGGGGGCCAATCCTCTACTGAAGAGGATCCTACTGGGCCAACCCTACTGGATCCTGAGGAAGATGAGGAGTTGAACCAGGTAGAAGTTAATGAACTAAACCTGAGAAACCTAGGACTACCTGGGACTGGAGGAGGAAGGATCCAATCCAGACCCCCAAGTAGGCCTAATGGTGAGCCCAGAAGACCCAGATCACTTTCCAGTGGGTCTGAACATTCTGACTCATCAGTAGGGTCCAATGCCTCTGCTCTAAGGAGAATTCCTTCACCTCAGAGCAGAGAGCATAAAGCTAGGATGAAAGAGGCCAAGCTTAGGATCAAGAGGCAAGAAGTGCCCTTGCAAAAGAGACCCTAGCTCTTGAAAGAGAGAAGAAATTGTGTGGGCTAGAGCCCACTGGTGGCAGCAACATCCCTAGTGGTAGGGACAGGTCTCAAGACCATAGAAACCTGAACAAAATTGTGCCCCCCTATCAGATAGGGGATTACATCCACAAGGGGATCACTGCTTTGGAGAGGGCCTGCAAAGTACAGCAGGTGCCCCAGAGTCAGTGGGCAGCAATTTTATGGCTCTCCTTTTCAGATAAAGGCAGAGATAAGCTCCTCACTGTTAAAGAAGGGGATGCTGACAACTACACTGTCCTGAAGAGTGCTCTGATAGATGGGTTTGGCGTAACCAGGAGTACAGGTTGCTGTTCAGAGACACCCAGAAGACACAGACTCAGGACTAGACTGACTTTGTAGATTGTGCTACTAAGGTTCTGGAAGGCTGGTTACTGGGCAGTAAAGTAAGTGACTATACAGGATTGTATAACCTTATAATGAGAGAACAGATTCTTAACAATTGTCAGAACCAGTTATTGCATTAGCACTTGGTTGGCTCTGATTTGACCTCTCCCCAAGAATTGGGTAAGAAGGCAGACAAATGGGTGAGGACCAGGGTGAAGCAGAAGGTACGGAACCAAGGTGGTGATCAGAAGAAGCAAGATCAAAATGGTGGGGAGAAAGCAAAAGACCAGAAGTCTTCTCAAGGTCCCGGTGCTGGTTCTGTCGCAGTGTCCCTCCTGGGACACCATAGTTAGAAGGGCTCCATGTGGTATATACAGTAGTTCCTAAAGTTTAGAAACCACTGCATATCACTCAGCACCCTTACATACTCTGCAGTGATTAAAACTTGTAATCACTGCAGAGTATGCAAGGGCGCTGAGTGATATGCAGTGTTTTATAAACTTTAGAAACCACTGCATAATGTTTGAGTCTGCTGCCAGAGTGTTAGAATTTTAATTTATCAGTAATTTCGTGTAACAAGAGTAACGTGGAAAAAACAAAATTCCTCCGATTCCGCCGGCGGAATTTAAATTTCCTTGCAGGGCTAATTTTTACTTCCCTTTTGGGCAAGAATAGATTAGGGGGTATATGTATGACAAATCCGTTTTGGGAGTCCTTAATAGCGTTTTTTTGCGAATCGCTATTTAGCCCCAGTTTTATTTTGGCACTCAATTTGGACAAGGTACACAGTGGGACTTACCCAAGATATTATTCAAAATTGTTTAATGCTTGATAAGGTAAAACAAATCCCATGGTTGTGTTATATTAAGAATACATTGATGAAGCTGGGTTTAGAGTCCCTCTTTTCAGATCCTCTAGCATGTGGGGGTACAACTAAAAGTGTAATTAAAGCATGTGCGAAAGACTTTAGAAAGAAGGAACAAGATATTTTAAATTATGTTAAACCGACTGTGGTTTTATACCTGACCCTCCTGCTTCTCTCAGGCCAAATGGACTCATACCTGTCATCTGTAATAAACCCACGACATAGATTTATATTGTTAAGGTTTAGATTACATTTTATCCCTTGTATGTTAGGTTATCCTTCAGGGACCCATTCAGTAAACGAACTATCACCTTTTCCCTGTGATAACAACTCTATACATTCTAACTAACACAGTTTATTCTTTTGTACATTTTACTCATGTTCCCGGAAAAAGTATATCCTTCCACTGCTGCGAAAATATAATTTTATTCAATGCCGTCCCGCTTTGTATTTCCTCCAAATGTTTCCTAATCCATACGTTAATTATTGTGTTGCATCTTATTTATGCTTGGCACTTCAAAAAGGAGGTTAACAAGGCATTAGATTGTTTACACTGCACTAAAAAGCACTTTAAACCAATTGATTGCGGGAAGCTAGGTATCTCATGCCTTTTATGTGTTAGAGTAAATACTGGATGAGGTGAGACATCGCATCTAATGTATTGGTATTGTTTACAAAAGTTACTGTTAGCACTATATATGGTATCTTGCGTATTTGCACAAAGAATATTATGAGCCACTGATTAACTTTTTAAACTTTTAACTGCATCGTTCGTGATGTAATTTTTGTTTTTAACTATGAATATGTGTATTATGCAGTACTTTTATGATCTTGCTGCTTAAGATCGAATAAAGTTACTATTGATTGATTGATTGACTTGCAAAATGGAATGTATGTAGGAATCGCAATATTAATTGTGATTCCTTAATATTCTTTAATTGTGGATTGCAGCTTGCGACTCGCAATTAAGGAATACACTCCCATTCATCTCTAAGGGCCTAAAGGCCCATAGGAATGAATGGAAAGATATTCGCAATTTGCAAATACCCATTAGTTACTCGCAAATTACGAATGCAATTTCAAGGGTGCAAGGGTGTCAAAGGGACACCCTGTTGCACCCCTGAAATATGTATGTGTGCACCTGTGGCGCACATACATGCCCTAAGAGCAGGTATGAGCGCCACATGGCACTTTGAAAAATGCAAAACAGTGCATTTTTCAAAGAAATCGCAAATTACCACCAACTTGAAGTTGGTGGTAATTTGCGATTTCTTATGCCAAAATCGCACAACTTGGGAGCTTTCTGCATCGCATTTAAAGAATCGCACTTTGCGATTCCTAAAATGCAATTGCAAAATAGGCAATCGCAACTTTTGCTATTCCCTATTTTGCGATGCCCTTTTGGGATGATACATCCCAAAAGACCTTTTCCCGTTCACATACGGGCCGATTCTGACAATCGGTACGTTTGCGAACGGGAAAAGGGCTTGATACATATGCCCCACAGTTTTCATCCCTGGTACCTAAGAACCAGGAACTATGGAATTTACATTGGATTTTTCATTGACTGATAAGCACCTACAGTCTTCATCCCTGGTACCTAAGACCCAGGAACGATGGAATTTACATTGGATTCTTCATTGACTGATAAGCAAGGGAGAATATATTATTATCTTGCAAAATTGAATCCCACAATCCAGTTTAAGATTGTGAAATACATAAAATCGCATTCCCATAACCATAACCTGCTTCAGCCATGTTCCAATACTAATAGTAGCAATGCGGCAAGGAAGTATCTGTCTCTGACACTGAGCTGCACCAACTTTTTGGTTCCCGGGACAAATAAAACAAAGGTTAGTCTAAATTCTCACACATTATCATTACTATTTTAAGGTAGTTTTACCTTTTCATATGAGCTCAGACTAGACACCTGCTTATATTACTGAAAGCACTAATCACATAACCCTATTCGATACTTAAAAGCATTAGTGTATGAATTTATACCTTTCCATTGCTTGCCAAGCCTGCTACATTCAGCTGTGCTGAGAGGAATTCTAGGCAGTTGGCTCTATGATTTAGATTATAATTTTATTTTGCCAATAAACCCTTGGAGACTTTGACTGATGCGAGATTTTATTTAGCAAGATAGTGCATAGAGTATACATTGCCCCACTCACGTTTTGGACAATTCGCCTCATCCTTCAGAAGGTTATTTTAGATGTTTGGGCATTCTTCCTACGGCTGAATGATGGGCCAGTATCTATAAGAAAATTATTGATGCTACTAAGCAGCACCTTTGATGGTTATGTTGCATTGTCCATTGGGTATAGTTAACTCAATGTTGTGCCCATTTTTCATTGCAACAAATCAAGCATTTGATCCTGTAGGCGTTGACGTTGGATATGATTGGTGGTTGTGTCTTCATCAGGCTAATCAACGGAGAGTATTGGTGACCTGTGCGTGTTATGTCATCCGGTACAGATGATCAAGTAAGTACCCTCTATTTGGTCAGGACCCAGGAGAATGAGGTCCAACTGCTATGTAAGTATCCCGGTACAAGGACCTCACAAAACTCTTGCGCCCTGGAATCACAGTGTGATTGCAGTTCACTGTATGCCAATGCACATTTCGATTGAATTAATTATCAACAAGCTTATGTGTTTTTTTTGCAAATTAATATTTGTCCATATTATACCACGTCACCTTCACGAGCACTGCGCTGTCATATCTTAAGAACATCTCTAGTGCTATATATTATTCTCTGTTTATAAAAATAGATTGATTCCCACTTAAAAAGTATGTGCCTTTCTTTGATATGTTCTCACTTATTGAGCACTAAGAGGACTACTTTTAGCCTCATTTTCAGTAATAATTCAATGTATCGAATTATTCCCCTAAAGAATCATCATACGATATACATAACTTAAGCCCAGAGTCTGAGATTTACCAGGTTTAACTCGTATATGTATAATTGCATTGTCGGTTGAGAACAACACCTTGAAAGCTGAGTGTTGCATGTTTTACTGGTATGGTCCTGGGGTTAGGAAAAGGCTGTTACCTGGAAATTACAACAAATGGCCGAATTTTTGGGCAAATGCAGAACTGCAATTCTATAGATGTGCTGCCATTGTGACCAAATGCATTAATTGATGTACACAGAGATACTGATCAAGTGTAGAGTAATATTTTGACTTTTTGTGAAAAATAGCTCACCAGTGGAATCTGACGAAATGTACATTAAATGTGGTGAATAAGAGATGCATTACATTGCTCTGATTTTATAACTGTATGAAGAGGATTGCTACGGCAATACTGATGTTGACTGCCTCTGGTGACTGAACTGTTCCAGTTGTTTATCAGTTTTATGATAAATAAAAATGAAAAGAACATAAAACTGGTGCTATCATGTTTAGCTTTTGCCCAGTGTTTTGCAGGAAAGGAGGCCTAAAAAAGGGAATTTCTCAACATGGCATGGCACAGTACAATATACTTGGCTAGCCCTGAAGTTTCAGATCGAGGTTAATTATTGTTGGACTTTGGCAGGTTCACCCTTAAACTTTTTGCTTTTAAATATGACCTGATGTTAGTTGTTTTTGGCTTCTGCGCACTTTAACACTGTGTCCCAGTGTAAAGTGCGTGCGCAATCTGAGTGTATCTGGTGAGATTGGCCTGCCCTCCCATAGGAATGCATGGGGGATATGTGTGTCCATGGTAATTCCTGGTGTGAGAGGAGTGCAGGGGCGAGTTTGGTATGTGGGAACTCGTGAGAATAAATGCTGCGCAATGGTGTTGGCTGATTGAACTTAACTAGTGGGGAAGTGCCACTTTTAGAAGTTGGTAACCAAAGAGTGAGCAACCCAATATACCCTTGAGGGTTTGGGCAATATGTACGGTAGGGCAAGGGATTTTACTGCTGTTAGATTTTAAATAAAATTTCAAAACATCAATTAGCGGCCTCACAGACTTGGTGCAGATAGTGCAAAAAGCTGCAACAGTAAGTATTTGGTCAATATACAAAAGCCACCGAAGGTGATCTTAATGAGAATGAGAGCGAAAAAACGGTGTATATGAATTTTTTTGTATTTAATACTTCACAAGGAATAAGGGTACAAAACAGATGGCACTGTTATAAGAAGTACATTTCATGTATGTCAATCAAAGAAAACTTCTATATAACAATTTTGAACACTTTTCTACCTATTTACAATTGATTTACTGATCGGATAGAAAAAGCGTGTGTCGACGTTTCGGTCACTATTGTTGAGTTGTTGAGACCATCTTCAGGAAAATGAAAATCATATCTTGAGAACCCTAAAAATAACAGAGTTATTATTAAAAACAATCTCTCAGTTCTAAAAAATGAAACTTAAGTTATATATACATAATACGCTCACGCTCTCTATAGAACTTCACAGTAGTTAATGACTGGGATTTTTGCCATACTTAATAAAAGCTATAACTATACCAGTGACATTTAGAAATAAACAGGTCAACATAAATTCTTCACCTGTATATGGTTACACAACTTCATCAATACATCATTTCTACCACTGGCTTTTAGCATGGCCCAATCTATTTACATTACACATGATAATTAACAAAACATTTGAAGAAGCACAGTATCGTTAGATATATACCTTCAAAGTTTGGGCAAAGACTGTCAGAGATATTTCATTTATCCAGTCCCTTTCGTGTTCAGTACATGTGAAACTGGAAGACACACGAAAAACATCTTTTAGCGTACTACAATCATTGCTCTAGATTTGCTATAATGCGTGTAAATTCTTGGAGCTTTATCTGCTCGAAGACTTATTGGTATCAACATAATTTGTTACTCGGGGCTCCAGACGACTCGGAGGCTTATTAAAATCAACATAACATGTTACTCGCTGTGCCTCTTATTTGCAGCTCTCATATGATAACCACAGTGGAGTCTTTTTGGAATATTGAAAGACATTGATGTTTTGATTTATAGTCCACCTTTGTGTTATCGTAGCCAAGGGCACACAGTTCTATATATTTATTAAGAAAACAAGTTGGACAGCACAGCATTCAACAACTATTTCAGCTGACCAACATTCTGTTAGATGTTAACCTATATATAGAGATACAGTTTGGACATTGACAGGTAAGCTGTCCTCAATTATTTTGCTTCACCAATATCCGTGTAACTAATTCATTAGAGGACCACGACCTTAAAGAACTGGTGTTTGTTTCCCAGTAATAAATTACATCCTACGGCATAAGCTGGCCTACTGTCTCAATTGAACAGGTTGGTAAATGTACCTGCCAAATAAGGGTATAGTTGCCTTCCCGGATATTTACTGGTGGATTAAAAACGATCAGTGGTGTCCTAGAAAAAAAGCGCAATATCTCTATCAATATTCATTCCACTAGAGAGGCAATCAGATTACCCATCCATTTAGACAAGTACATACCTAATACCTACTACATAAGGCAAATGGCAGAGCGTGTTCCGCTAATTGTTAATTTGTAAAGGAAAACGGCAGGTCTATGAATGAAAAAATATTAAAAATGTGTCAGTATATCTCATATTCTTATAGACATGATCAAATGCTCTTGCAGTCGGTTAGAACCCACATAGGGATATCTACCAATGATCTACAATTACAATAATTTATATCTCATACAGAAATGTCCCAGAAGAACCTTAACGGTCAAGAGTGGACAAAGTAAGGCATTCATTTGATAAGAAAGATACCTGCTTTACATAGATCCTCACAGGGCGTCTTACGCTACTTAAATGTTTGTTTAAAGAAGACGGCAGCTCTATAAATGGAAAAATAACAGAGATCCATTAGGAGTCTGTTGGGCAATATGATCAACCTAGTTGAGTGAATGTCATATAGATTCAAACCCTAAGTTTGGGTAAGGGTCTCTTACCTGGCTCGAAATGCTCAGAGAGTTGTCACCGCAGCAGGGGTTGAATATACAGCAAAAACCAGAGCAATCTCTCACTCGTGTTTTAAAGGCTTGTGTTTGGAGATTGAAATAGGACTAACATTACGGTGCTGTTTGATCCAGATGCAAAGTACACATCAATTTGGCG
Organism: Lissotriton helveticus; assembly: GCF_964261635.1. Classification (NCBI taxonomy): domain Eukaryota; kingdom Metazoa; phylum Chordata; class Amphibia; order Caudata; family Salamandridae; genus Lissotriton; species Lissotriton helveticus. The sequence goes on along the minus strand of NC_136069.1, from coordinate 1,506,735,179 downwards.
GCCATCTTGGAGTGTACCTAATTCTATCACACTCAAAGGATGCCAGAATCAAATTGAACTAATTGCATGCCTCTATAAGTATTGGCAGCATTCTTATACAGTTGAAAATAGAGATTAATGTCCCTTGTGTCCAAGCGTAACAGCAAACACATTTTCGTTCACTGTGGATATATCGTGAGATTACCCAGGATATTTGACATTAGTATAATTTCCAATATACTTGAGCGCAACGGCAAACATATTTTCGTTTGCAGTAAGTTTATCGTGCGAATACCCCTGATGTTCGACATCGATATAATTCCATTATTGTCATCCTTGAATCACAATTAACTGTAAGATCATTACAACATATAAATTGCCTAGTGATTACTTAGAGTGCCAACTCTGTTGATTTCGCAATATGTGACGACTCGTCTATGAAGCGCTAAACATATTCCTATATTTCGACCAACTGTGGGTGCACAAGCGATTCTGTAGTTGTTAAACACACCCTACTAGTTTGTATCAACCTGACATTTGACAGAAGACTACATTTATGCATTTAAGAACCACAACACACTAGGGCTCCGCACATTAATCAACTTTGCCTGATGTATTTAGTTCTGCTGCATCAGACAAATCAACAGAAATTTGTTGTTCTATTTTCAAAGTATACCAGTAGTGTATGGCCTACACATGATGATCAAATATAGATTATATATCTATGGGTGGCCAATAGCCTATTGATGGTGTGTATGGATTACATCACATTTCCATGGATTAACATATATATGTAAACATTCAGTATTTACACAAAATAAGTGATATATCTATATAACCCATGAGCATCAAATACAACATCTATTCCTGGGTAACCCACAACCTCATAGTGATACTACAGATAAGGTACACGACATTTCAAATGGATACATTGATCAGTGCATGCGTTTGACATTTGATTGACTAATTAATGTGTCAACATCACTGAAGGGCAATTACCGGATATCTTACAGTGTTTATTTATAGAAATACAGTACATAATCTATTTGTACATACATGATATTGATGTTCAATTACCAGATCTCTTACAGTATTTATTTATAGAAATACAGTACATAATCTATTTGTACATACATAATATTGATGTTCAATTATCAATCTATATAACAATCTTTGGATATAGATTCATAACTAGTAATCTGTACTCCTTTATGTCATTTTCTAAACAGATTAAGATATGCCTGAGGAGCATATTCAGATAATTCACCAAATTACAGCTAATGAACCTACACACTGCTCTTATTTTTACAGGCAAGCTAAAGCATGCCATTCAGTTGCACTGTTTAGGCCCTTTTCAATTGTATTTGCATTACAGATGTATTTACCTTCCCTCAAGGCTAGAATCCGATCAACATATTGTTGTCGTTTTGTTGGTTTAATTACATCAATGACCCATCAGGTCATTTGATTGAATGTGTGTCCTGATCTGGTGTAGTGTTCTACAAGTGGTGCATTTTCAGTATTACATCTAATGCGCGATTGGTGCTTTGGTGTCCTCTTTTTTATAGGCTGAATGGTTTTGCCAATATAGTGCAAATCGCACGGGCATTTTATGCAATAAACCACATTAGTGGTATTGCAGTTTGAAAACGACCGGAGTGTTATATTGACATCATTAATTGTACATGTTTTAACTGTTTCTGTGGTGTGACATGCTTGGCAATTACTGCACTTAAAGTGTCCAATGATAGGGATAAGTTGTCTCATATTGTCCACTATATTGTGATCTTTTTTGCTGTCATAGGCATGTACAAGACGGTCCTGTAAATTAGTACCTCTTTTGAAAGCAAAGAGTGGCTTCTGTGCAAATTCAGGAATGGCCACCAAAAGGTTCCAATGTTTGAGTATGATTTTCTTAAGCGCATTAGTGTGTGTTCCAAAGGTCGACACACAAATCAGATTTTCTTTTTTAGGGCGGTCTTTAACTTTCAGTAGGTCTTCTCTGTGGTTATACCAGGCTCTTTTCATTGATCTTTTCAAGAGCTTGGATGGATACCCTCTTGCCTTCAGTTTTTCTTTCAATTTCTTAGCCTCACAAAAGTAATCTGTTTTAAGGGTACAATTTCTGCGCAAGCGCAGACATTGGCCAAATGGTAGCCCGTCCTTTAAGGCTTGAGGGTGGTGGATTTGATAGTTCAACAAGGTATTTCGAGAGGTGGGTTTAGTGTATAGACTAGTGTATAAATGATTTGAAATATCATTTCTGATATAAATGTCAAGAAAATGTATCTCCTGAGTGTTATATTCAAGAGTAAATTTCAAATGTAGGCTTCTAGTGTTGAGCCAAACATGAAAGTCCTGTAATTCCATTTCTGTGCCATGCCAAACCATAAAGATATCATCGATGTATCTCAACCACTTCTGGATGTTATCAGAGAAGGGGTTGGATACATCGGGAATATGCCGAGTTTCAAAATGGGACACATAGATGTTTGCTATATCCGGAGCATAAATTGCCCCCATAGCAACTCCATTGAGTTGCTGGTAAAATCTATTGTCATAAAGAAAGAAGTTTTTCACATAGTGAAATGCACACACATTCAACTATGAAATCTGTAGGGACCTCGTGTGGTCTTGGACGGTCTTCCAACAGGTCTCAAACTTTTAGAAGTTGGCATTTCTGTGTGCAGTGAATGTGAATTGCCTGTCTGGCTGGTGATTGACAGGGGCTGGCTGGTGTGCCTGGCTCCAGGAGCCAGGATGGGTCTGCCCGGTGGTGAATAGGGAGAGCTGCATGTATATGGGAGGGAGGAAATGCACCTGGGACCTGAATAGGGCTGTGCCTTCCCTACACAATGCTGGCTCCACCTCCTGTGGTGTGTCTGATGTCCCTAGCCTGTCCTGTGACTAGGGAGAGGGGCTGAGCAAAACAAAGTGCTCCAGAACCAGTTGTAACTGGTTCTCCCCTTGCCCTACAGTTTGTAACAAAGGAAATGTGTGTATAAGAAGGGGCTGTGACCCCATGTAAGATGTTCTCTTGTTCCTGACTTGAGGGGGGCCAGCTGCTGCTGCTGGGCGCCAGGAGGTACCGCCACTGGGGACTGCGTCCCTGCTGGAGGGCCCTGTGAGCTGGCACCTGGGCCCAGCCTTTGCCCCCCTCTTCATGCTGACAGACTTTCCTTGGGACTTTGTGACTCCAGCGCCTGGGACCGCTTTATTTCTCCTCCTGAAGAGCGCTTTTGTTTCCCTTGCTGAAGAAGCGCTTTATGATGAGCGCTGTGTTCTGCCCCAGAAGGACCGCTGAGGGCCTGCAGCGCGAAGCTGCACCATGTGGGATTCCCCCGCATATGTGCTGGTTTGATATCTCTAGCGGGTGCCCACCCCGCCAGGGACCTTGTGCTGTTAAACCCCTAGCGGGTGCCCACCCCGCCAGGGACTTTGCGGTTCCAAAACGGGAGCCTACCCCGCAGTTTGAGAGAGAGAGGGAGCGGGCACCCACCCGCTCCCTGAATACTTGGAGAAAGTGGGTGCCCACCCCGCAGCTTTGCACCTTGGAACGGATGCCTACCCCGCATTTTTGCAACTTTGAGCGGGTGCCTACCGTGCTTTGTAGGGAGCCTACCCCTCATTGCCGCCGTATTACCCATAACAGAATCACCGCCGCAGCCTGATCCCAAAACAGGAAGTCAGGTCCCGCGTGCCTTACTGTGGGCGGGGCCTGGCAGACATCCTTTAAGCCTCCTGCGTCTGGCAAGAAAGGCGATCCTGAGTCAAGAAATCCAGAAAAATTTCCGGATCCAGAAGCGGCAGCCAGTACCGAAGTGGAGCTCCCCGGTGTGGAGGAGAGATCGCGTGGGCAGCAGTGGTGAAAGAGTGAGGCAGAGGGGGCCCCAAGCACATTGCCGGTGCCTGCCCCCGCCAGATTGGAGCCCAGTCGAAGAAGCCAGTGAGTGAGGCCTCTTACGTTGTACCAGAGCAGGGGGGTGGGGGGGGCTGCATGTTCACAGCTGCACCGCCATAGCGGGCAGCTGCAATGTCTTGGGCTGTTCTGTTTCGTCCTGAGTCCCGGAGGGGGCTCCAAGGTGCCGGCATTTCCTGAATTTTCTCAGCTGCAACGTTGGGCATCCTTTTGCTTAGAACCCCCTTGAGGCCCCAGTGGGTACAGTAGTGCCAGGGCCCATCATAGAGTCACAGCTGCGCCGCACCAGCGCGGGCAGCTGCACCGCTTTTACAGAAATTAGTTCAGAGTCCTAGAGAGGGGCTCAGGAGGCACGCTGATACCCGTGGTCATTTTTCACAGCTGCCCAGCAATTAGTGGGCAGCTGTCACGTTTAGGCCTGATCTGTTGCTTTTGCTGCGTGCGCAGCCCGCCCTGACTTTACTGGACATAGGGCGCAGAGTTCTAAGTTGGCGCACCAGGTGGCTTGCGCCTGATATTATGCTGATGGCATAATATGTTTTATGTTGAGGGTTCTACTACTGAGTACAGTGTTTCCCAGTAGTCACTGGTGGGGTTCCACATTTGATTGTATGTCCTATATCTACTGGTGCTCATGCTTTCAGGTATTGACTAATGTATTTATGCTTATGATGATTTGTGCGTAATGTACTTATGCATCCTGCCTGATACCTCTAAATGTGTTTTATGGTTAGGAGGTTGTTTTGTCTAGTATGGTTTATGCTAGCTAGTTTATGTTTACCTGCGTGATCTATACCTAAGGTGATTAGTATTGCGTAGGGTGTACCTACCTTTTACCAGTGGTTACTGGTTGTGCTCTACAAGTATTATTTTGTGCTACAGTTATTCTATGTTCTACACCTACTAGTTCTACTAAGTGCTGATTCTGACAGTGGCCCACGTGGCCCTGTCATGTGTAAATAATCCCCTGTAAATACTACCCAGTGCCAGTTGGCACAGTGTATACGTGTGATTATGATCTAATGTGTTTATGGTAATACAAAGGCTATTTTTATATACAACCTTGTGTGGAGTTCCTTTTTGTGGTGTGTCTAGTGTTTTGCTGCTGTGTGTGTTGTGCAAACGCTTTACACATTGCCTCCGGGATAAACCTGACTGCTCGTGCCAAGCTACCAAGGGGGTGAGCAGGGGTTATCTGTGGCGTGTAACTCCCTTTCCCTGACTAGAGTGGTGGTCTCTGCCTGGCTTTGGCGCAAGCCTTAGCCAACCAGAGATCCCATTTCTAACAATTGTCATAGGTGGAAAGATTTTAGTAAGAGATTGGGGTATTGGTTGAGGGGGTGAAACCCTACTCAAGCACCAACCACGATCACTGTCAGGGTGAGGCACAAGAAAACCCCAACTTAAGCTGTGCTCAACTCTCTGGTCTCTTGCCAAAGCGCAATCAAGCTTGACTTAGATGTGATGTGTAAAGGATCTATGCAGCACTTCAATAATAAAATGAAAACAAAACACAAAAAATCCCACACCAATTTAGACAAATAGAACAAAATTTAATAATTTAATCAAGACCAAAACAACAAAAAATCCAAATAGTAGAGCCGGAGAAATACAATTTTAAAGATTCAAATGAAAATGATGTTAAAAAGTCCAAAGCACCACTTGCGCCTATCTGGTCATCCATTATGAAGAGAAAGGTACAAATCCAGGCTGATGACGATGGAGTGAGGGTCGCACACAGGGACCAGGTTAGTCCAGCTGAAAAGTTACCTCCTCAGTCCAGCGCAAAGAGTCCCGTTCGCGAAGGAGGGGGCACAGACAGTCGTCGGAGTAGCGTGAAGAGCAGGCTTAGCATCGCGGACAGTCGTTACTGTAACACAAAGATCCTGCTGTTTGTCATGAATGGTCAGGCTAAAGCTTCACGGTGGTGCTCCACGCGAGCGGTTGATGCAGTAGCAGGAAGGGTAGGGTTGACAGAACTTTTAGTTGATGGGCATTACGAGTGACATAGTTTTAGTGCCACTGGTCCCGTTTGCAGTTGCAAAGAGTCCAAAAACTAGAAATCAGCTCCACTGAGGCCACTGCTGTCGCTGTGAACAGTCAGGAAGGAGCTTTGTAGTGGCACTCTCTGCAAGTGGTCAATGCTGTAGCATGAAAGGTCAGGTTGACTTCCTGTGGCCGGCAGTGCGGGGGACAAGGTTTTGGTGCCACCGAGACCACTCATGCTCACAAAGAGCTCAATGACTTCAAATCAGCTCCACTGAGGCCACAACAAGGGTCGAGGACCTGAGGGGCACCACATGGAGATCAGGGGCTTCCTCTAGCTGGATCTGGGTAATGGTTCAGGTGAGGGGGAGCCGGTTATGTCCCTGTGGTTCTAAACAGGAGGCTAGCAGACTCTGGATTCCTGGGTTCAGGTCCAGGTCCAATCTCTATGGTTCAGGTTGGACGGCAGCAGGGCAGCAATCTAGCAAGGCCGCAGTCCAGCAATAATAATAATAATGATACCAACATTTATAAAGCACAACTAGCTACCTCACACAGAGGTGTCCCGGCTCTATAGCAATTGGCGGCAGGCAGAGGAAGGTCTAACAGACAAAAACGCCCTGTTCATAATAACCACAGCTGAAGAGCTATGTTTTCATGGCTTTCCTGAATAATGGCTCTGAAACAATATGCTGGATATTGCTATTGTTAGGCATGGAGTTCCAGAGTTTAAAAGCCTTAACCGTCAAATGCAGTAGTCCAGCAGAGTGGAATTCCTTTCACCAACACAGCAGTCCTTCTTCCTGGCAGAGTTTCCACAGGTTCAGAAGTGTACTGAAGAGTTGGTATCTAAGGTCCAATAATATTTATACCAGCTGTCTTCTTTGGCGTCGGTGAAGCTTCTAGAGGCTTTCCTTTGAAGTGTGCAGGTTTCCTACCTTTCCTGCCCTGGCTCCTAACTAACTACAGGGGGCATGCATTCCTTTGAGTGAAGGCAGGACCTAGCCTATTCAAGTGCATGCAGGGCTGTACCCAGCTCCGCCCTCCCATCCTGCCACTGATCCAGGCACACCTAAGCTCTCTATTGTGTGTGGCTGTCTAGGTGGAATAAACAAAGTCCAACTTTAGCCACACCCAGTCATGTGACCCACAGACATGCTGCAGGCACTAAATGCCAACTTTCTAAAAGTGGCTTTTTCAAAATTGTAATTTAAAATCTGGCTTTACCATAAGAGAGGATTTTCATTACAATTCCAAAGACACTGAACATGAACTGGTTACTTGTTCCCATTTTGGAGTTACAGCTTAGTAGATGTAATAAGGTAAGTGCAATGTTATCCTATGGGAGATGTGGACCTTGTAGAAGTGAAAAATTAATGTAAGAGTTTTTCACAACCAGGACATGTAAAACTAAAAAGTACATGTCTAACATTTTAAATACACTGCACCCTGCTTCCTGGGCATTAGAGGGAAAACCATGCCAAGGTCAATCAGTTTTTTTGTTTGTTGCAGTTATATAGCGAGAACTCGACTCGGAGGTATCAGTGCACTTTACAAGAGCACCAGTTGGGTTACAGACAGACACACTAATTTTTTATGCATGGGCAGATTAAGTGATTTGCCCAGAATCATAGGATGTTTGAACTTCCCACTAAACTTAAACCTAGTTCCCCAGCTTCAAAGTCGACCTTTCTAGACGTTACAAAGCGATACAAAAAAATACCACCACCCCCTTTTGTACCGCTTTGGCCGCCATAAGTGTGGCAGGGTATGCTGAGACGTGAGTCCCTTGCTCACTTTGCCACTGGATTCAAGCAAGTCGGGCTGAAGACGGCTGTAATGCCAGAAACCGGTCCTCGGAAGCTTGTTTCCGGTCCAGGGAAGGCATGGCTTGGCAGTTCGGGCTGGACTGTTCCCATGAGGCACAGGGTCAGACTGATTTGCATATGGCCATGTCTGAACTGGGGTGGCAGAGTGGGCTAAAGAACGGTGATGGATTAAACCCAGATCTTTTGATTGGGTGTGAGTGTTTGATTGGTTCAGATGCTCCGTCCATCACCACCCCCTTTTGTACCGCTTTGGCCGCCATAAGTGTGGCAGGGTATGCTCAGACGTGAGTCCCTTGCTCACTTTGCCACTGGATTCAAGCAAGCCGGGCTGAAAACGGCTGTAATGCCAAAAACCGGTCCGCGGAAGCTTGTTTCCGGTCCAGGGAAGACATGGCTTGGCAGTTCGGGCTGGACTGTTCCCATGAGGCACAGGGTCAGACTGATTTGCATATGGCCATGTCTGAACTGGGGTAGCAGAGTGGGCTAAAGAACGGTGATGGATTAAACCCAGATCTTTTGACTGGGTGTGAGTGTTTGATTGGTTCAGATGCTCCGTCCATCACCACCCCCTTTTGCACCGCTTTGGCCGCCATAAGTGTGGCAGGGTATGCTCAGACGTGAGTCCCTTGCTCACTTTGCCACTGGATTCAAGCAAGCTGGGCTGAAGACGGCTGTAATGCCAGAAACCGGTCCTCGGAAGCTTGTTTCCGGTCCAGGGAAGGCATGGCTTGGCAGTTCGGGCTGGACTGTTCCCATGAGGCACACGGTCAGACTGATTTGCATATGGCCATGTCTGAACTGGGGTGGCAGAGTGGGCTAAAGAACGGTGATGGATTAAACCCAGATCTTTTGACTGGGTGTGAGTGTTTGATTGGTTCAGATGCTCCGTCCATCACCACCCCCTGTTGTACCTTTTTAGACGTTAAGCCACATCCTCTCCCCAATGTTTTCTTTGCAGAAAAAAGTGACCCTATAGGGATCTGCCACCTTCCTTGTTTTTGTGAAAAAATATTGGATACATTCATATTGGTTCCTAGTACCGGTGGATGTCTCTTCAAAATGTGTAAGTAAGGGCGAACCTGTGGGTTCTTATTAATTCGATTTTGGGGTCATGAAGGAAGTTTGCTTTCTGTTTTTTTTCTGAACAAAGTGTCTAGGGCAGAGTTCCTCCATCTGTGGCGTGCCCCCCCCCCCCCCATGGGTGTGCGACACCATCTCCGGGGGGGCGCACACTCAACTCTAAAACCTCACCTTCATTGTTGTCCACTCCTATGGCGCAGGTACGTTTACTTCCTGCATTTCTTCTTCATTTGCAAATAGGGCTTTTCCATTGGAGCACAGCACCCAATGAGCACACAGGGACGTCACCACTGAGGTTCCACCAATGAGGGGGAAAGCATCGTCGATGGTAGGAAGTGCCGTGACATTTGTGGGCATAAAGCTCCTGAATACCACTACCATTTGGTAGTGTGGCGCTTTTTTACTCCTGCCGTTTGCCATGTGATTGCTGACTTTGGGTGCTGTCGAGGTTATCCTGTGTTTTACAGCCTCACTGGGAAGGATTTCGCCTTGGAACATTTTACATCGTCAACAGTCAAAGGGGCTTTTTTACTAGAATGTTGCCCTGTTAATTACTGCCTTTGAGCACACATTGGGGGCATATTAGCAAGGGCGGTATCGCTGCTTTAACGCCACTTTTTGCTGCTAAAGCGGCGATATTTCTATCGCCCTATTAGCAAGCTGTCGCTAACAGCTGTTAACGACAGCTTTATGGCGAAAGCGACCGTTTTGGTGCCGCTTTGCATGTCAGCGATATTTATCGCTAATGACATGCAAAGTGGGCGTTCCTCCACACAACTCCTTGGCAAACACTCGCTAACACAGCTTCGGGATATTAGCAAGGTTGCACAAGACCCGCAATGCGAGCTTGAAAGCTACTCTAAGCCCCCTTCATTGCAGGTTTTTAACACCTGCTAAAAATACAACTTAGCCATCTTTAACATGGGAGGTGGATTGCATGGCTGAGTCCACGCCTGCCTATCAGCAAGGTTTGCAGTATCGCAGGGAAATCATCGCTTGTTTCCCTGCGATACAGCATGTTATCACGGCTATCTCTGAATTTATTATTGCCTTGGAGATACGCGCTGCTAATAACGCGCTATCTTGGCGATCAAATGCAGCAATATCCTGGGATAAACAAATGAGCGCTAAGCGCACTCTGAGATATTAATCGCAAAGCATTGCTAATATGCCCTATTCAGTGTTTCCCAGTTCTCAAAGTCCGTTGGGTTTGGAGGGGGATGGAGGGGATGGCTGAGTCCATGCCTGCCTATCAGCAAGGGTTGCAGTATCGCAGGGAAATCATCGCTTGTTTTCCTGCGATACAGCATGTTCTCACGGCTATCGCTGAATTTATTATCGTCTTGGAGATACGCGTTGCTAATAACGCGATATCTAGGTGATCAAATCCAGCGATATCCTGCAAGCGCGCTGTTGTAAATCAATCAAATAATCCAGGAATAGTTGGTACTGGTTTAATAGGAACAGCACAGTACTCTTCACATCAAGTCCCAGCAGGAATCTGCCAGTACAAATACATTCAGAGATAAACAATTCTAAAAGGAATCCTCAGTGACTTGCATGTGCACAGAACTGAAGAACATAATCTTAAAGGGAAATACACTTTATATAACTTTAAAAGAGAAATGATACAGATAAGCATGAATAGAAAATATGGGCGTGGTTAAGGCGCCGATGTAGGTGGAAGCGGGACTCCGGAGCTCCTCCGTGCCCGCCTCACACCACCACATATCCTGTGCCCCGGCTCACACTCCGACCCCTCAGGAGTGCTCGGGAGGGCATCGGGGACACACAGGGAGAATCTGGAGGACTGGGGGCCCCTGTAACTGCCCCCGCTGTACTTTGAGCGGCGAGCGCGGCACCCGGGGAAGAGAGCGCCCAAAATGGCGGCCGCCGTCCTGCCCTGACGCGCCTGGCGACGGAGCTCGGGAGGCGAAGAAGAGCCCCCTGACGCTGTGGTGGCTGACCGCTTGCCGGCGGAGACCCCGGAGAGCAGGCAGAGGTGAGGGGTACTGGCTGGCACCCTCGCAAATGGAGCCGAAGGACGGGGGACGACCACCCTGCCTGACCCTAAAATGGCGCCGGCTGGGACCCTGTGACCACCTTGGCGACTGTTTGCGGAGCCGCTGGGACCGCGTGGAGCACTGGGCCTGCGTGAAACACCTGACCCACCCTCCTGGTGGTGGAACTGCCGGGGTGCCTGCGCCACAGGTGGGTGAGTGACGCACGGCGAAGACGACGAGGAGAGCAGGGGGTGAGGGGCTGGCTACCCACCCCCATGAGGCACTGAATCTGCAGGCGGGAGGGAGCGCCTACCTGCCCGGGGACGCCCGAGACCAGCGTGCCGCATTGGGACTGGTGCTCATAGGCGCACACCCTGCCTGAGCCTTCTAGACGCGGGAGCCTCGCTGGGTGCCCGGACCCGGGGCTCTTGTGCCCCACGACCCTGGTGAAGCGAGCCCTGGCCCTTGGACAACGTCACGAACTGGACCCCACGAGGCACGGGCCCAGGGATCGGAGTGGACGACGGGCTTGAGGCGGACCAGGGGCAGAGAGCGGGAACATCGGCGACCGCAGCAGGGGCACGCGACGCTAGCTGCCCGCCAGAATGACACGTGGCAGCAGGAAGAAGGGCTTCGAGGCCCTGAAGCTGGACGACCCGGGGCACCTCGTTGACGACGTCCCGCCGGGGGCGGGGGCCGGGAGTCCGTCCCACCCGCGGGACCCCTCCCTGGGGGACATAATGCAGGCGATTGTGGCGTCGCGGGAGGCTCTTGAGAAGCGCATAGACACCATTGGGTCGGACCTGACCCTGCTGAAGGATGACCACAGGAAGCTTAAGGAGCGGGTGGCGACCTCCGAGGTCACCCTGAAAAGTTTGCCAGGGGACGTGGCGGAGCTAAAGACATCGCTGGCGGAAATGGCGCAGAAGGTACGGGTGCTAGAGCTCCGAGCTGAGGACAGTGAAGGGCGCTCTCGGCGCAATAACCTCCGCCTCGTGGGGGTCCCCGAAAACGCAGAGGGGCGGGACGCGGTCACCTACCTGGAGGGCTGGCTGCGATCTGAGGTGGCCCCGGAAGGACTTTCGACGTTCTTTGCCATTGAACGTGCACACAGGGTCCCTGCGCGTCCCCCCAAACCGGGGGCGCCTCCGCGACCGATTGTACTGCGTCTCCTGCACTTCAGAGACAGAGACCATATACTGCGGAGGGTGAGAGACATCCCGGACCTGAGAATCGACAACAGCAGGATCATGGTCTTTCCGGACTTCACCAGAAATGTGCAAAAGCAACGGGCCTCCTTCCTGGCGGTCAAGCGGAAATTGAGATCGTTACAACTGCCCTACGCTATGCTGTTCCCGGCGCGGCTGCGGGTGGTCGCTGGAGAGCGCACCCACTTTTTCCTGACACCACAGGAGGCTTGGAGCTGGCTGGATGCAAGGGGGGAGCCGGGCACGGACCACGCGCCACAGACCCCTCCCAGGAGACACTCCACGGAGACGCTGCCGACGCGACGATCTGGCTCCCCATCGGGCTGGCAACAGGAACGAGCCAAGGCGGTGCAGGCAGTAGCGGCCATCAGCCAGGGAGACGCCAGCCCCTCCAGTAGCGCATCGGAGCAGTCGAAGGCCAGTGCTCCCAGCCCTGGCTCCAGCAGTGAGCACGAGTTATCAGAGACAGACCTGCCGGTGGTGACTCCCCAGACTGCGGATGGTATCCTTGGCTGAGATGGTTCGTGGGACGCTGACCACATAAGTAAGGTACTGGGATACGCGGGCGGAGGGGGGCCGCTTCCGGACGCTATGCAGTGGAGTGCGGATGCCCCCCGGGACTTCTTACTGAGACCTTGGGGACGGGGAGAGTCGGGGGACCTCTCCTGTTTGTTGCTGAGGGAGGTGGGGCGGGGCGGGGGGCTTCGGGCCTGTCTGGAGCCGGCATCGCTGCCACTCCAGCCCTATTTTGTAGTGATACGCTTTTTGATACTTGAGTTTGGATGGGGTTTCCACGTTGGTTGTCTGTCCGGGGGTGTGGGAGTTGGGGTAGGTTGTTCATGCAAGTTGGGGGGGGGACAAGGGTGGGGCCTAGGCGTGCTGGGGGGGTTGCTGAGAGGGTGATTAGGGTATGGTGGACTCTACCATGGGATCAGACTTAGGCTACAAATGTCTCACATGGAACGTAAGGGGGATGCACTCGATGCATAGGCGTCATAAGATCCACTCCTATCTGGTCAGGCGGGGCATACACATCGCCTTCCTTCAGGAAACACATCTGCTGGATAAAGAAGGGAGGGCACTGCAGCGGCGCTGGAGGGGGCAGGTCTTTCACACTGGCTACTCTGCTTATGCTAGGGGGGTGGCCATCTGGATACGGGCGGGGGTACCCTTCCAGTGTACACGACAGGTAATTGACCCAGAGGGGAGATACATAATGGTGCGGGGCAAGCTGGACGGGAGGGACCTTAACCTGGGTTGCTTGTACGCTCCGAATGTGGACCAACCTGCTTTCTTCTCACTTCTGTCCAAAAAACTAGCCCAGTTCTTAGTGGAGCCCTTGCTCCTGGGCGGCGACTTTAACAGTGTGGCCGACGTTGCCCTGGACAGATCCCACCCCCCCCTACAGCATGCACCAGCTGGTAGACTTGCACTCGCGCGCTCCGCCTGGCAACGCCAGTGGGGACTGGTCGACTCCTGGAGGGCTAACCACCCAGCGGACAGGGACTACTCATTCTTCTCTGCTCTCCACGAATTGCACGTCCGCATTGATGCCTTCCTGTGTTCACAGGACGTGCACGCGGAAGTGTGCCACAGTGAGTATCTCACGCGCACGATCTCTGACCACAACCCGCTTCTCGTGCGGCTGCGCTGGTCGCAAATCCACCTGAGGATCCCGGCTTGGAAACTCCGCCCTGAGGCACTGGACGATCAGCTCTTCCGGACCACAATTGCATCGGGCATCGAAGAGTATTCCCAGGTGAATGCGGGCACGGCGGGTTCGGCTGCGACGGAATGGGACGCATTCAAAGCTGTGCTACGAGGCCAGTGCATTGCGACGTCATCGGGAGTGCGGAGAACGTTACTGGAAGAAATTGAGAAAGAGGACGAGAACCTGCGGGGGCTGGAGAGGGCGAAGCCTGAGCGGCCGGACACTCACGAGGCTCTGCTGGCGGCGCGAGAGGCGGTGGCGGCAACGGTGGAGCGCCTCCGGTGCTTTGACTATAAGGCCTACCTCACGCGAGCACACTCGGAACGCGACAAATCGGGGGCTCTCCTGGCCTGGCTGGCCAACCCGGCCCGTCGGAGCTCGGTCATCCTTGAGCTCAGAGACCACGCGGGGGCGCCGAGATTTGATCAGCAGGGGATCAACGCGTTGTTCTACGACTACTACACGGAACTCTACCGCAGCAGGGTCCTCCCTTCGTTGGAGGAGTTCCAGACCTTTCTGGAGGGTCTTGACCTGCCGGAACTGGGAGAGGAGGACGCGAAACGACTCGGGGACAAGATCGAGGAGAGAGAGGTGCGGGTCGCTATCAAGAGCATGGCAAGGAATAAGACGCCAGGCACGGACGGATTCCCTATGGAATTCTATCTCACCTACGCGGATCTCCTTGCGCCCCGGCTGACGTTGCTGTACAACGAGTCGAAGCGGTTGGGCTGTCTCCCCGAGACCACGAGGGAGGCGCTGATTGTCCCCCTACTGAAGCCGGGCAGGCAGCCGTGGGACAGATCGGCGTACCGCCCACTGTCCATGCTTAACCTGGACTACAAGATTCTGAGCAAGATCTTGGCGACGGGATTGCTCCCTCACATGCCCATGCTGGTACATGCGGACCAGTCGGGTTTCATCCCGGCCCGCAATACGGCGCTTAATGTGCGGCGACTCCTGCACATTCTAGAGGCTGATACCTATGACGGCGACGAGGCAGTGGTGTTTGCTGTCGATATGGAGAAGGCATTTGACAGCCTGGAATGGCCTTATCTCTTCCATGTTCTACGAACGTTGGGCCTTGGTGAAGGCTTCGTAGATTGGACGAGGCTGCTCTACCAGAACGCAACGGCGAGAGTCAGAACAGGGAGGGTTATCTCTGAGATGTGCAGGGTGGGCAGGGGCACCCGTCAGGGATGCCCTCTTTCCCCCTTGCTGTTTGCCTTGGCTGTCGAACCCCTTGCAGCGCGAGCCCGGATGGGCCAGGCGTATCAGGGACTGGACGTCTATGGCCAAGTACACCACATCGCATTATACGCAGATGATCTGCTGATGTTCCTGGCGGACTCGGCGGACTCCCTGCGTGGTGCTAAGACTCTCCTGCAATCGCTGAGCAGTATCTCGGGCCTCCGGGTGAACTGGGCGAAGTCCCACCTATTCCCGGCCCGCCCGCGGAGAGCATGCCCGCAAACTACGGAGGGCGTGACTTGGGAAGAGAGAAGCCTACGATACCTTGGCACCTCGATCTTCCATGACAGGGCCGATATACTTGAGGGGAATATCGGGTCGGCGATCAGGCGTACTAAAGGGAACTTCGACTTTTGGGGCACGCTCCCATTATCACTCATGGGGAGGGTGGCGCTACTCAAGATGGTGACCCTACCGCGGCTGCTTTACTTCTTCGGGACCCTCCCGATCTGGATCCCGGCGAGCTACTTTCGACGGCTGCGATCGATGGTCATCGGCTTTCTGTGGGGGGCGGGCAGGCGCAGGGTGGACCATGCCACACTTCTCCGCCCTCGAGCGGACGGAGGACTGGCAGTGCCGGACTACGAGCTCTACTACTTGGGGGCGCAGCTGCAGTGGCTGACACAGTGGGTAGCGCGGGCCAGGAGAGGGGCGGACGGATCGGGAGAACCGGTGGGTCCGGTCCAGGTGTTGTCCCGGATCGTCCTGGGACTTCCGATGGGGGATTTCCACCTCACTCAGGAGTTTGCGACGGCCCGAAAATGCTGGAACAGATATCGCCGGAGATGCGGTATTGCGGTTCCGTACGCGCCTGAGATCCCTCTTAGATTCTGCGGGGCACTTCCGCACGGGGGCTCGTGGCGCGGGCTGGACGGATGGGATCAGCAGGGGCTGTCATCCATGGGTGATCTGTACGAAAACGGGGCGATGTTGCCCTTCGACCTCCTCCAGGACCGCTTTGAGCTGGCGGGCGGGGACTTCCTCCTTCATGCGGCTCTAACGGCGGCGATCCGCAAACACTGGGGAGCGGGCATGTCGGAGCCGCCATTGTCCCTGGGCTGCCAGTACATCGTGATGATGATGGGGACGGTCAAGGCTGTCACGTGCCTGTCTCGTCGCATGGTCTCGGAATCCGTCGCTCCACTGATGGCCTTGAAGGCGAACTGGGAGGCTGATTTGGCGACTGAGATCCCCGAGGAGGCATGGAATGGCATACTGGAGGGGGCCCGGAATGGCACGCGCAACGCGAGGTTCCAGCTGGTGCACTTTTATGTCCTGCATAGGGCCTACCTGACCCCTGACAAATTGCATAAGTACTTCCCGGCCCACCGGGCGTCCTGTCCGCGTTGCCCAGCGGATCCCGCCGACTTCCAGCACATGTTCTGGTCCTGTCATGAGCTGGGGCCCTTTTGGGAGGAAGTGGTGGAGGTTCTGAGCGAGGTGACGGAGAGGGACCTGCAACTCACCATGGCGCATTGCATATTACACTGGTTCCCACACACATCAAAAAACAAAGTCACTAGCAAGTTTCTGGACTTGGGGCTCCTCCTGGCGAAGCGGGCCATCACGTCCCAATGGAAGGCGTCCCGGGGCCCCGTAGTAGAGCGCTGGAAGGCTGAGCTGCATAAATGGGCTAGATGTGAGGGTGAGCTTCGCCTGCGGGCCGCGCTCAGGATAGACAACGACATAGCACTGGAGAGAGCCAGGGCGTGGGAGGGGATGGTCCTAGGTCTCACGCTCCTGGACATGGAAGAGGAGGACTCCCCGGTGCATAGTCCGGCTCCGGCGGGGCGCCCACCTGACGGGGGGACGGCTTAGGCCCGCTTTGCTGCTTCCCTACCTTTGCGTTCCAATGTGAGGACTTACGAATGGCCGCTGATAAATCCTGGTGCTATGTTCCGGATCTGGTCTTGTTGGAAGGGTTGAGAACTTGATTAGGTGATACTCTGGCACGCCTGGGGGGGTGGGAGGGCCTGGGCGGGGACGGGAGGGCGGATAGGGGTGGTCCTGGACGAGGGTGGAGAGGTAGGTGGGGATGAGGGTGTTGCGGGGGAGGGGGGGGTTGTTCAAGGTGGGTGAAAAGTGGCTCTTGGTTTAACTGGGCTTGGGACAGGGAGGAGGGAACGTTAGGACCAAAAAGCAGCCCTGCCATTCCCCACCCGCTTGGTGGCTATAGACATATACAGAATGCTCCAGCGCAGTTTCTTTTCCCCCGTGATATTGCCGCTCAACCTCCGGGGTGTGAGCTGAATGGCTGTGTGATACTGGGATGAGGGGGCGGCACTTCAACTGAGTACCAAGGGGAGAGGATTGAATATACTGTACGCTTCTCTGTTTTTGCTGCAATAAAAAAATATTTGCAAAAAAAAATGAATAGAAAATATAACATATTTCCCTTCTTAAGAAATTCAATGACATAAAGAATTACATTTAGAAACACGTCTGACATTCCAGACCTTACCATCCTGCGTAACAACACTGTTACGATTTACTTTCACAATTTTAATTGGTTTACAAAATTTTATTTCACCTTTAGAGACAAAACCGGGTTTGCGAATTCTCACCCATTCACCACACTTAAATATAGGTACCTTTACCTTCATCCTAACATCATAATCACTCTTAACTTTGTTTTGTTTCATTTCAACTTTATGAGCAACATTAGTAACATCAAGTTTAACATCATGATGAATGGTACCTTTTTTAAACCACCAGGGACACAATTTAGATGTGGGATCTCTACCTCTTAACAACCGGAAAGGAGAAATCTCAGTAGTCGAATGAGGGTTATCTGATATAACCAAAGTCTCTCCCTTAACCTTTCTCTCCACAAGCTACCAAAAGTCGAGCCCATAGAATATCTTGTTTGAGAACCCTGTTGTGCCTCTCAACTTGTCCATTCCCTTGTGGTTCATACAAAGCTGTGGTGATATGCTTGATACCACACTCTTTGAAGAAATCCAACATTTCAGAAGATTTAAACTGTACTCCATTATCAGAAATCATCACTTCAGGATAACCTTCCCTGGCAAACAGCTCTTTCAAAAATAAAATCACGTTTCCTGAATTGGGATGAGAAAGGAGCTTGACTTCTGGCCACTTAGAATGGTAAGCCACAAAGTAATGTACAAAGTTCCCCAGATCGGGTAGAGAGAGGGTAGAGTATGTCGATATGAAGTGTGTACAGAGAAAGAGAAAGGAAAGCCAAAGAGGGGAATCCCCTAGTTGGGACTAAAACCCTCACACACCTAGCAAGCTAGATGTCATGCTTCATCATATGGGTTTGCTCCTCGCTGAACTGGCGCTGCAATGTTCAGCGGGCACCCACAAGGGGGCTCTTTAACGGAGATCTTTAATCCCTGCCATATGGTGCATGCGGGTGTGCGGGGAAGAAAGGGGTGTAGTCGTGAGAGATGTGGTGAAACTAAAAAAGGTGGGTCAGTCCACAATGAAATTTATTGGAGTGGCTGGCGCCCTTGGTTAAAATAGTGGGAGGGGAGATAGTTGCTACTGGTAATGTTGGGCAAGATATCTACAACCCCCTGGTGTGGTCAACATGTTTCATGCCTACGCGGCATTTCATCAGGACCTAAGTGGGACGTACTACACAGTGAAAATAGTATAAATGATATAAAGGTTTAAAATTGGTCATACAACCTTATGCCATGAGGTCATAAAGGGGCAGGCAAGAGAATCCTGCTCAGTATGAGTGACCCTAAGGGAGATCGTGAGATGCCCCGCAGTCTGCTCCAGTGGGACCTGCACGTAAAGGTCAGGAACCCGGATAGCGTGCGGTCAGAGCCGCTAACACCTACCCCCACCGTCTGGTCAGGACAGAGCAGCTGCAGCTACTATTTTCACTGTGTAGCGCCAGTTCAGCGAGGAGCAAACCCATATGATGAAGCATGACATCTAGCTTGCTAGGTGTGTGAGGGTTTTAGTCCCAACTAGGGGATTCCCCTCTTTGGCTTTCCTTTCTCTTTCTCTGTACACACTTCATATCGACATACTCTACCCTCTCTCTACCCGATCTGGGGAACTTTGTACATTACTTTGTGGCTAATCTATCGGACACGTACACTGGACCCCTGAAAACATTGTCCTTCTTGGTTCCCTTTTGTTGTTACACTTAGAATGGTAGTCAACTACCACCACAGCAAACCTGCATTCCGCTGGTAAAAAATTGAAAGGACCAGAAATGTCAATACCCAACTTCTGCCATGGATACTCCGGCCACTTGACAGGTATTAAAGGGGCTGGACTACATTTACAAGCCTTGTCACTTTCTATACAATCTGGACATTCTCTCACAAACTTATCAACAAATCTATCTACACCCGGCCACCAAAAATTTGATCTAATTAACCTCTTCATGGACGACATGCCCATGTGACATTCATGACTGAGTTTCAATATAGAATCACGGATCCCAAAAGGCGGAATACACTTCCCAGATCTAAAAACCAAATCACCCTCAGAAACTATTTCTTCTTTGATATTTAAAAATGGTACGAGATCAGTAGATACCTCACACCTGGGAGGCCAACCTTTTTTGACATAATCCCTCACTTGACATAGTAAAGTGTCCTCATTCATAATTCTCCTCCACATCTCTTCAGATATCATTTTAAATTTTTCAGAAACAAACTCAGTGATACTAACTACAACTTCTTCATCCCCTGGTTCATCAACTCCCTCACATGGCAATCTGAACAAACAATCTGCAGTTACATTCAATTTTCCTGGAACATACTCAATGTCGAAATTATATTCCTGGAGATGTGACATAAGTCTGGCTATTCGAGCAGTAGCTCTAATTCCTCCACCTGGTGATCAAATATTCACCAAAGGTTTATGGTCAGTTCTTAACATGAACCTTGCACCCTAAATATAATTCCGAAAATGTTCCACAGCCCATACACAACCTAAAAGTTCCTTTTCAATGACAGCATATCCTCTCTCAGTGGCAGTGAGAGTGCGGGAAGCAAACGCTACATTCCATTCCTCCTTTCCTGAACGTTGCGACAAAACACAACCCAATCCATAAAGACTAGCATCTACTGTCAATAAACACAATTTATTCAAACAGAAAGGCCTTAGAGTAGGTGCAGCCACCATATCAGCTTTTATATTCTCAAAAGCATCTTGCTGTCTACTGCCCCATACAAATTCTACATTCTTTCTAGCAAGTTCTCTAATGGGTTCCATGTTAGAGGCAAAATCTTTGATGAACTTGCTGTAGTACTCACAAAGACATGAAAAAGACAGCAGTTTATCCTTATTATCCGGTGCAGGTGCTTTCAAAATAGCATCAACTAAAGATTTCTTTGGAGACACACCATTTTTTGAAATTGTGTGCCCTAAGTATTCTACAGACTTCTGAAACAATTTACATTTTCTGCTCTTAATCGTCAGACCAGAGTCACTTAACACTTTACATACACTCCTTAAATGTTCATAATGAATTTCATTGTTCTTTGAAAAAATGAGAATAAAGCATTTAACATAATTTCCCATTTCTCTGAAAAGATGAAACATTGACCTTTGAAAAACAGACGCCGCGGAAGCTAACCCAAACAGCATCCGCTTAAATTGGTATAAACCTTGAGGGGTAATAAAAGCAGTTAGATGTCTGGATTCCATTGTCAATTAAATTTGATGATATGCCGATCGAAGATCGAGAATTGAAAACACTGTGGCCCCCCCAAGCATGCTCACAACCTCATTTATGTTGGGTAGGGGATGGCAATCAACAATTATATTTGCATTTAAAGCACTTAAATCAATGCACAGTCTCAAACTTTTATCAGGCTTACGAGCAAGAACTAAAGGAGAAACCCATTCAGACGACTCAATCTCCTCTATCACTACATTATCTAACATTTCCTTAAGTGCTTTTTCTAATTCCTCTCTGACATTGAGTGGCACATTCCTAAGCTTTTGTACCAGAGGAACAGCTCCTTGTTTGAGCTTAATAGCATGTGCAAAACCCTTTAATTTGCCTAAACTTTCTGAAAATACAGCAGGAAATTCTTTAGGTAAACTTTCCCATTTTCTGTCATCTTCTATGGTGACAATAGAATCTTCTTGTGGAAACATATCACTAGATACTATGACAGGCTCTTTACTGCGTGGATTTAACATAATTCCCAACTTCCACTGATCTCTCCATCCAAGTACATCAACTCCTTTTTTGGCCACATACAACTTAACTGCAGATCTCCCTTTAAAATGAATAGTAGATTGTAAATACCCTATAAAATCAATATTCGAACCATTAAAACATAAAGCATTAATATCAGGCGAGGAAAGATCCCTTTCAGATAATTTTTAACCATATTTTTCAACAAAATAATCTCTCGTAATGATGGTCCAGGGAGAACCAGAGTCTGCCATCAATTCAAGATCTACTTCCATAAAGTTTACAATGCATTTGGGTGTATTAAGTACTTCACCATCAACTACACCAATATTTATTAAAGAAACAACCATCCCTCCTTCTCTTAAAATTTCTCCAACCTTAGAATGTTCACATTGAATACATGAGACATCATAAGAAGGATTTGATCTTATACAAGAAACTTCATTTTTCTTGAAATTACCTACATTGCGATCACTATTCCTTTTTTTATCATCCCTGCATGCTTTAGAGAAATGACCAATTCCTCCACATTTGCTACATTCTTTGCCAATTGCAGGACAGAATTTAAAAGAAGCAACATGACTATTACTACCACATCTGTAACATAAAATTTGATTTCTTCCAAAATTCTTATTGGGTTGAACATTGTTTTTCATATAGCTTATGGCACATACATCATCACTAGACTTGTCATTTTTTCCACTTTTGTTGTTCTCTTCAATAGTTTTCATCCATTTATTGGATTGTTCAAATGCTTTGGCTGTAGATATACTTTCTTTTAATGTAGGATTCCCCAAGATCCATAACTGCTCTTGTGTTTTTTTACATTTGACATTCACAATAATTTGGTCCCTGATCATTTCATCAGTAATTTCTCTAAAATTACATGAAATAACTAATGACCTTAACGCAGTTAAAAAATCATCAAATGTCTCAGAATCTTTTTGTGCTCTAGTATAGAATTTATAACGATTTAGGGCAATACTAGTGGTGGGCTTAAATCTTGTTTCAACCGGTAGCATAGCTTCATCAAAATTACCCAAATCACCAGGTACTGGAGGAAGGGTTCTGAATATGGCTTGTCCTTCAGATCCCAAACAATGAAGGAAAATATTTTTTTTCTTTCATTACCTATCCTTTCCCCATCTATAGCTTTAAGATATGTTAGGAATTCTTCCTTCCACCTATTCCAAGGTATAGGAGGATCCCCTTTGCTTTGGAGAAATTTCGAGGGAGGGTCGAATTGCATATTGACAAATATATACCAACACAGATAAAAGTTAAATAGTTTATATCAACATATCATGTCCCAAAAATTAAATGAATAAATAACTAATCCGAACCATGGATATGTAAAACATATGAAGTGTAAACTACACCAATATGTCAATAAATGTACTTAAACGTATCAGTTTTAAATAGAATAATGACACTCTATTTAACTAGATAAGGTGAAATAATTTCAACACATTTAAAAGTAAGATCGCTAATATAAAGACCTTCAATTCACTAAATATTGAGTATTAAAGCTTTTCATTCGTTTTCAAATTACTGCGAGTGAAATAGAAAAGAAATCGCCTTCACAAGTGAAGTCTCTTCGTCGATCCAATTGTTGTGAAGCTGGGTTCCGTGTAGCGTTGCCGCATTGCTATGGCAAGTTAAGATGGCTGACAATGATGTTGAACGTCGTCGCGTGATGATGTAAACGCGTTACAATGTTGTCGCGTGATGATGCAATCCGTCACGCTTTGTCCCTGGAGCTTCGTGGACGAAGAGAAGTCGGAATTCCAGAAGCAGAAGTAGACAGCATGTACGTGCGGCCTGAAGGAACGTTACACGAGCTCAACCACATCAGGTTTGAAAAATGCAAGAAAATTTGTAAAAATCACATCACAGTCAAAGTTTATGACAGAAAATCCTTATTTCAATAGAAGTATTTCCAGGCACTTGTACTCTATGTAGTACAGATGGCAGCAATGCGGGACGTAAATCTCCTCAAGCCAGCTCTAAAAAACTTTCAAATTACATGAAATTTTCGTATTCACAAGGCAGCTTCTCATCTAATAATGGCAATCACTTGTAGTAGTATAGTAGTAGTATAACAAGTAGATAGACTTCAATGTAAATGTTAAATCCAATTCTTCTTGTCCAATAAAAGATTAAATGTTAAAAAAAAAACATGAAAAATCCGAAAATTGTACCACTCCTGTGCTGCAAGTTGAGTAGTATGGTACTGGTCACCCTCGTCGCCAAATTTTGTTGTAAATCAATCAAATAATCCAGGAATAGTTGGTACTGGTTTTATTGCAACAGCACAGTACTCTTCACATCAAGTCCCAGCCGGAATCTGCCAGTACAAATACATTCAGAGATAAACAATTCTAAAAGGAATCCTCAGTGACTTGCATGTGCACAGAACTGAAGAACATAATCTTAAAGGGAAATACACTTTATATAACTTTAAAAGAGAAATGATACAGATAAGCATGAATAGAAAATATAACACGCGCTCTGCGATATTAATCGCAAAGTGTTGCTAATATGCCCCATTCAGTGTTGCCCTGTTCTCGAAGTCCGTTGGGTTTGGAGGGGAGATGGAGGGGAAACCAATGGGGCACGACGTGCATGCTTTTATAATTTAATGATCATTTTTGTCTCCTTTCTACGAAAAGCAGTGCAAGTTCAGTTAAAATTAAACAGCACCATCTAGTGTTTTCCTGAATAATGAATGACTCATACCTTTATCATGCTCCTAGGCAGGCTGAGTTTTAAGAATTGTGTTTTCTAGGAATGAGGTAGTTATTATTTGCGACTTGGGGTATTTGAATTTTCCGCTGGTCTGTCAATTAAATTACAGAAACAGCAAAACTATTGTTTAAAAAAGGACACCTCTGCAGCAGTGTGAATAGCGCTAGTGCAAATAGTGCCATTGTTATTTGCAATAACAAGAACTTCATGGGCAGCAACACAACTCCCACCTGCACCAGTGACAGTGAAGACTTTGAAAGTGTTGAAAATGGCATGGTGGAACTTTGAAAGTGTTGCAAATGACTGTGCCAGAGACGTGGAAGGCTCAAAAGCTCTGGGCTGCCAACAACAGAAACTTATGTCTCACAGAGTTTGAATTTTAGTGGAAGAGTTGTGTGCCTCAGAAAATACTTGGCTAACAGACTGAGGTCTGTGACAGTGAGAATACTGGACTCTGCATTCTTTGCACCTCTGTATTCATGATCTAAGCATGTTCAGGTCTGAGATTAAAAAGTGTCATACAGTGAGCTTGCAAACTGATGTAATGCAAGTTCCTCCACCAAGGTGTGACAACCCCCCACAACACCCAGCTGAGACAATTATTCTGTTAGGAAAGGATCCGTGACCTATCAGTATGGGAAACCACAAGTAAGGAGGAAAATGGAAACGTGTGGCATCCGAGCAACACAGGAGTACATTCATATCCAAGTAACATATTGAATGTATCTGGTCAAGGCACAAGTTCTAAAAAAAGCGCGCAACATCACACATGGCATCACAGGAATTGGCATCATAGAAAGTGGCATCACAAGCCACGACTTTACAGGAAGTGGCATCACAAGAAGTGAAAGCAGATCTAAAGCCCTCACATATATGTTTGGTATGTCTATCATGTGTACGTTTGAGCACATTGCGAGGATAATAGCACAGTGAGCTATGGAAGATGATATGTGACTTCTACACCTTACAATCCCCCAGTTTTATGTAACACATCCTGTACATTCATTTACAAGTGTATAATGTATTGTACATGTAATATGAGCGTGTTGATGTAAAGCACTCTCACTCCCTGCATTGGGATGAGTATGGTGATACAGGAAAAAAGAGTGGTACATAAATTATTTCACTGCCGCCTCAGGTGTAGTAAGCTCTAAATAAATGCAATTTGCTGTGTGTAAATACTGGGAAAGACCAACACATCTGTCATTCTTACAGTGCATGCATATCTCCTACACAGGGACTGAAGAAAGTGAAAATCTGTGTATGTGTAAGCATGTGTGAAGTGCTAACCTTTGTTTCCCCTCCGCTTCATTTGCATCTAGGTGTGAGGCCCTGACAGCTCCCAGCCAAGAGACTCACAAAAGGAGGCCTGATGAACCCTCAAATTCGGCCTTTCTTATGGGCCCAGCAGGAGTCTTAAAAACAAAGCCACGTCCCCGCCTGCACTTTGTTGCTTGTTGCAGATGGACAGCAGACAACGTGCAGGCGCTGCTGAAAGTGTCCCGGTGTTTGAAAATTATATCCGGAACGAGTTCAGCACATTATTCAGTGGGGCCGAAATCCTTGGCAGGGTGGACGGCATTCCCCCTCTGAAAATAGTGCGTGGACGCCGTCCACTCATGTGTACCCCCGACTCATGCCCTGCTCCTGGTGCATAATTCAAAGGATTCTTCTTATTGATTTGTGCCAGGATGCAGCCAAGAGCAGGTACCTTGCTTTCTCGGGAATAACGCTTGGCCTTTTTCTATTGATGAGCCTTACAGCTAAGTGCTTGGTATTTTTTTCTACTGGCAATGACTGCCACTTTTCTATTGTCGCCACCAGCATTCAGTCTCCACTCCACCACCAGCATTTAGCATCTGGGGATGTTAATGGCAAGCCGTTAGATAGCATTAATTTACATGGTCATTCTACTTCAGACAGTTTTAGCATGATTTAAGAGTACACTTTTTCATCATTGTCAGTATTACTTACTAATATTTCTACCAGCGACTGACTGTTAATGTAGTCTTTTCTGACTAAATCAGTTATGGACATGAAACCACCAACCTTGTAAGTAATTGGTTTTAGGAAGCATGGTTTGCGTGGATAAGTTATGCCTTTTTAGGTCAAACCTAGGCAGCGCGTGCGCTGTCTCTCGACATGGTGTAATCTGTTCTAGGGACTTCAACCACGCCCATCCCTTTTAATTGGTTCCATATCTCGCCGTGCATACATCAGTGCTTGTGATAGGTGCATCCATTTTATTTGTCCCTCCTTTGTTCCCTCCCATAGCGACTGCCCTGATAACATGTGGTCCTACACTTATGGCAGGGGTCTTCAATCTGTGGGGTGCGTCACCATTTCAGGGGGGAGCACGCATTTCACCTTTCATTATTGTCCACTTCTAGGTCGCAGGTACATTTGATTCCTGCATTTCTTCTTCATTTTCAAATAGGACTTTTCCATTGGAGCTTTCTGTAGAAATTGTATATCTTTAACCAAAGTATTTGTAAAGTTGTACCTCAAAGTGACTAGTTTCACCTGAAATATGAAACCCCATGTTTGAAGGGGGATCCTGGATATGATCTAAGCAGCTGGTATGAAAACAGATTACTAGGATGTGTTTAATCTGTGAGCCTTGCATCCCAGAGGCACTACCCTGCCTTGTGACTGGTTCTGCCCCCAGTCCAGCAATATTTCAGAATCACTGTGCAGATATTTAACTGACTATGCTGACCACCTGTATTTCATAGGTACTAACCTGACATGGCTGACTTCACTGACCCGATTTTGGAAAAGGGGGGGTGGTGATGGACAGAGTTTCTGAATGAAGCAGAATACTCTTACCAAGTCAAGAGATCATGGTTTTAATCCATCACCGTTTTTTAGCTCACTGCACCATCCCAGCTCAGAACTTGGCTATATGCAAATTAGTCTGTTCCTGTCCCAGTGCATGATGGGAACAGGGCAAACCAAACTACCAAGCCAATTCTTATACTGGGAAGGAAACAAGCTTCCGGGGACCGGTTTCTGGCATCACAGCCTTCTTCGGCCCGGCTTGCTTGAATCCTGATGGTGCAATGAGCAAGGGACTCACGTCTGAGTATACCCTCCCACACATAGTGTGGATAAAACCGATTTTGGAAAAGGGGGGTGGTGATGGACAGAGTTTCTGAATGATGCAGAATACTCTTACCAAGTCAAGAGATCATGGTTTTAATCCATCACCGTTTTTTAGCTCACTGCACCATCCCAGCTCAGAACTTGGCTATATGCAAATTAGTCTGTTCCTGTCCCAGTGCATGATGGGAACAGGGCAAACCAAACTACCAAGCCAATTCTTATACTGGGAAGGAAACAAGCTTCCGGGGACCGGTTTCTGGCATTACAGCCTTCTTCGGCCCGGCTTGCTTGAATCCTGATGGTGCAATGAGCAAGGGACTCACGTCTGAGTATACCCTCCCACACATAGTGTGGATAAAACCGATTTTGGAAAAGGGGGGTGGTGATGGACAGAGTTTCTGAATGATGCAGAATACTCTTACCAAGTCAAGAGATCATGGTTTTAATCCATCACCGTTTTTTAGCTCACTGCACCATCCCAGCTCAGAACTTGGCTATATGCAAATTAGTCTGTTCCTGTCCCAGTGCATGATGGGAACAGGGCAAACCAAACTACCAAGCCAATTCTTATACTGGGAAGGAAACAAGCTTCCGGGGACCGGTTTCTGGCATCACAGTCTTCTTCGGCCCGGCTTGCTTGAATCCTGATGGTGCAATGAGCAAGGGACTCACGTCTGAATATACCCTCCCACACATAGTGTGGATAAAACCGATTTTGGAAAAGGGGGGTGGTGATGGACAGAGTTTCTGAATGATGCAGAATACTCTTACCAAGTCAAGAGATCATGGTTTTAATCCATCACCGTTTTTTAGCTCACTGCACCATCCCAGCTCAGAACTTGGCTATATGCAAATTAGTCTGTTCCTGTCCCAGTGCATGATGGGAACAGGGCAAACCAAACTACCAAGCCAATTCTTATACTGGGAAGGAAACAAGCTTCCGGGGACCGGTTTCTGGCATCACAGCCTTCTTCGGCCCGGCTTGCTTGAATCCTGATGGTGCAATGAGCAAGGGACTCACGTCTGAGTATACCCTCCCACACATAGTGTGGATAAAACCGATTTTGGAAAATGGGGGTGGTGATGGACAGAGTTTCTGAACAATGCAGAATACTCTTACCAAGTCAAGAGATCATGGTTTTAATCCATCACCGTTTTTTAGCTCACTGCACCATCCCAGCTCAGAACTTGGCTATGTGTGGGAGGGTATACTCAGACGTGAGTCCCTTGCTCATTGCACCATCAGGATTCAAGCAAGCCGGGCCGAAGAAGGCTGTGATGCCAGAAACCGGTCCCCGGAAGCTTGTTTCCTTCCCAGTATAAGAATTGGCTTGGTAGTTTGGTTTGCCCTGTTCCCATCATGCACTGGGACAGGAACAGACTAATTTGCATATAGCCAGGTTCTGAGCTGGGATGGTGCAGTGAGCTAAAAAACAGTGATGGATTAAAACCATGATCTATTGACTTGGTAAGAGTATTCTGCATCAATCAGCAACTCTGTCCATCACCTTTTCCAAAATCGATTTTATCCACACTATGTGTGGGAGGGTATACTCAGACGTGAGTCCCTTGCTCATTGCACCATCAGGATTCAAGCAAGCCGGGCCGAAGAAGGCTGTGATGCCAGAAACCGGTCCCCGGAAGCTTGTTTCCTTCCCAGTATAAGAATTGGCTTGGTAGTTTGGTTTGTCCTGTTCCCATCATGCACTGGGACAGGAACAGACTAATTTGCATATAGCCAGGTTCTGAGCTGGGATGGTGCAGTGAGCTAAAAAACAGTGGTGGATTAAAACCATGATCTATTGACTTGGTAAGAGTATTCTGCATCAATCAGAAACTCTGTCCATCACCTTTTCCAAAATCGATTTTATCCACACTATGTGTGGGAGGGTATACTCAGACGTGAGTCCCTTGCTCATTGCACCATCAGGATTCAAGCAAGCCGGGCCGAAGAAGGCTGTAATGCCAGAAACCGGTCCCCGGAAGCTTGTTTCCTTCCCAGTATAAGAATTGGCTTGGTAGTTTGGTTTGCCCTGTTCCCATCATGCACTGGGACAGGAACAGACTAATTTGCATATAGCCAAGTTCTGAGCTGGGATGGTGCAGTGAGCTAAAAAACGGTGATGGATTAAAACCATGATCTCTTGACTTGGTAAGAGTATTCTGCATCATTCAGAAACTCTGTCCATCACCACCCCCCTTTTCCAAAATCGGTTTTATCCACACTATGTGTGGGAGGGTATACTCAGACGTGAGTCCCTTGCTCATTGCACCATCAGGATTCAAGCAAGCCGGGCCGAAGAAGGCTGTGATGCCAGAAACCGGTCCCCGGAAGCTTGTTTCCTTCCCAGTATAAGAATTGGCTTGGTAGTTTGGTTTGTCCTGTTCCCATCATGCACTGGGACAGGAACAGACTAATTTGCATATAGCCAGGTTCTGAGCTGGGATGGTGCAGTGAGCTAAAAAACTGTGATGGATTAAAACCATGATCTATTGACTTGGTAAGAGTATTCTGCATCAATCAGAAACTCTGTCCATCACCTTTTCCAAAATCGATTTTATCCACACTATGTGTGGGAGGGTATACTCAGACGTGAGTCCCTTGCTCATTGCACCATCAGGATTCAAGCAAGCCGGGCCGAAGAAGGCTGTGATGCCAGAAACCGGTCCCCGGAAGCTTGTTTCCTTCCCAGTATAAGAATTGGCTTGGTAGTTTGGTTTGCCCTGTTCCCATCATGCACTGGGACAGGAACAGACTAATTTGCATATAGCCAGGTTCTGAGCTGGGATGGTGCAGTGAGCTAAAAAACAGTGATGGATTAAAACCATGATCTATTGACTTGGTAAGAGTATTCTGCATCAATCAGAAACTCTGTCCATCACCTTTTCCAAAATCGATTTTATCCACACTATGTGTGGGAGGGTATACTCAGACGTGAGTCCCTTGCTCATTGCACCATCAGGATTCAAGCAAGCCGGGCCGAAGAAGGCTGTGATGCCAGAAATCGGTCCCCGGAAGCTTGTTTCCTTCCCAGTATAAGAATTGGCTTGGTAGTTTGGTTTGCCCTGTTCCCATCATGCACTGGGACAGGAACAGACTAATTTGCATATAGCCAGGTTCTGAGCTGGGATGGTGCAGTGAGCTAAAAAACAGTGATTGATTAAAACCATGATCTATTGACTTGGTAAGAGTATTCTGCATCAATCAGAAACTCTGTCCATCACCTTTTCCAAAATTGACTTCACTGACCCTTCACTCTTTCAGGAGAGCCTGACATGTGACTGCCTCTGCCCCATCCCAGCATTCTTTCAGATGCAGTGGCATTTGTAACCAGTCCGTATTTTTTCTAGATCACATGTCCAGGAATTTACTTTTTGTCATAGAACTAAAACTTACCATCAACTATTTTCAATGTATTTTTATACCGAGTTATTAATCACTTACACAAAGCAACTTTCCAAAGAATAGAGCACCAAGTTGCCGAGTTTTGTATAGTTCTGCAAACCTTTATCATTTGTCAAAAACCATTGTGCAATCGGCAGGGTACGACTCAAGGAAAAGCACAAGCAAAGGGCGGGGCCAGTGGAAGTAGGCGGGTTGTTTGTCAACACCTGCTTTTGCAGCTCTACTCCCCTACGCACTGTGCTCCCCTGGTCCCCATATTTTGGATCTCCTGTTATCAATGAGCAGGTCTTTTAGGTAGCACATGGGTTCAAGTATCCCTGGGCTTGACTTTGAGGTTGTAGGCTTTTTTGGAAAAAGGCAAATTGGGGATTAAACCTCAGGAATACTTTGGCAGTAAAATGTACCATTGAAAACCCTTCTCTTTCATTATGTAGTAAGTTTGTCGAAATGTATGCTGTACAATGCATTGTTTGAACTAATTTTTTTCATACGGCTATCACACTTAGCAAACAAACCCTCTTTTAGTTCGTGCTCGTCCCCTCTACTCGTTCGCATGCTGTATTTGGATTGATGCATTCCACCCTATCACATTTACGACAAGTTTGTTAGGCACTTTCATAGATGGGAGAATGGTAACCGAGCTCATGTAAATAAACACCTGATTACATTTACAATTGTATTTGTTAAGTTTGCTTAAAATACACCAGAGCTGCCGACTTATAACTTGGGAACCAAGTTCCGGTCTCTGTGTTGGCTCAACATCTTGTCATTCGGAGCAAATCACGTTGTCACGTGTCCTTGCGTAATGTAATTAAAAGTGCTCCAATATCTTCGGGTCATGTTTGTACAAAAATGCAAAAAGAAGAGAATAATTGAAAATATATATAGGAAGTATCTCTTCATGCTACCTGAAAATGTTGAGAAGCAGCCATTTCTTAAAACACCAATCCATGGGCTATAACGGTGCCTCCAACTGTGCCAAATGTTACTGTTACTGCACGCTTTTTTCAAACCTTAAAACTGAAGGTGAAGTTCAGTTTGCTGGAAGGAGTGACAGGCTATTGCCTCCCTGATTGTGACTGAGCACCAAACGGAGAAGAAAGATATGGGGCTACTGCTATTGGTGCAGCAGGTGCAGTGGCACCAGGGGCCAAAACCCTGAGGGCCCCATTAATTCTTTGTAATTTCTCTATTGCATTACCCGAATAGCAGCCAAAATGGCAATTTCCCTTGCTTGCATCTTGCTACGCTTCAGGGCACTGCCTTCCCTTCCATGGCTCAGAGAGAAAGTAAGCAGTTTGCAGGAGCAGACATTCTGCACAGATCACCTCTGTAAGATAGTCCAGCAACAAATCTACATTTACTGCCTGCTTGACGCTGCCCCTTCCACTCCTTCCTGGGATTACAATACGGAACTACATTTGGGCTACTTTTTAGCACACATTTTCCCCAATTTTATCAAGGTGGTGCCTTAACCAATGGAACCATAGCATTGGCATAGGAAAGATTTATATTTTGAATACAAAATTTAAAAAAGTTACAGTGTGGCAGTACCGAGTATCCCAGGACCCCTCCATGTCCCTTTCCAGATGCCATTCAGCAGCACACGTTGTATGAACCCTTTTTGATGCTGTAAAATGTGTTCTTTTTCCCTGTGCATTTTTGTCCAGGCCGTCCATCTATAATATGGCACAAGCCTACAAGCAAAGGCCAGGGCCCCATGAAACTTTTGTACAATCTCTTGAGTCTGTCAGACTATCTTACCAGGTATTATGACTTCAAACTAATAACTTGCAGATAATGGCATATTTTATTTGCCCTTAAGATAACTTCTAGGCACGTCATTCACTCCCTTGCCCATCACTATGATTCTGATCTCGGGGGGGCTGTCATGATGTCTCATGCGAAACATACTGAGAAAATGCATGTAATAGTTCTCAAACATTTTCTCTTCATTGCAAGGGAAAAGCCACTTGATCGCTAGGCAGAGGACTCCTATTCAAGCAGCAGGAACATCCGAGGAAGTGAAGAAGGTATGCATTTTTTGGGAGTGATGGTTGAAGGGGCAGTGCTGACGTTTGCCCTCACTAACTTTTGAACAAGTAACTTGCAGAGCCTCATCAGTGGCGTATGGCATATACATACTATAGCAATTTTGGGAGCACCTACTTAAAGCCTGAATAAGCTGGAATTACTTTTTATCCACGTACCACAAAATTATTCTTTTATCTACATTTATTTTATTTATAATATAAGAAGATATTTTGGGAAGATTTTTTTGAAACTACAAAGTTAAAAACCTGCTGTACCTCAAGCAGCTGTAAAATTGCACCCATGTACTGTTCATTAATATGAACCTTTGGCATACTATATCTAAGGTTAAGCAAACATTTGACATGGGTCGTTTCCTGCAGCCAAAAGATGGTAGAGTGCTCAAGCGAAAGGCTGAAACAGAAAGAGAGGAGAGAAAAAAGCTGCAAAAACAAGGAACTATGATGCCTCCTATTTGGACTTTGGCTTCACCTGCATTATTGTTAGTGGAGAAAGTAGACCGCAGTGTGTGATCTGTGGCATGATCTTAGCTAATGACAGCTTGAAGCCAACCAAACTAAGGCGTCAGTTTGAAACAAAACATGAGTCGCTAGCAGGAAAAAGTAGAGATTTTTTTGCCAGGAAGTTGCAAGAGATAACTCAGCAGAAAGAAGTGGTGAAACATGTGGCAAATACTCCTGCAAATGCATTAGAAGCATCATACCAAGTAGCATACCACATTGCTAAAAACAAAAGGCTCTTTGTAGATGGAGAAAAAGTGATTCTCCCAGCATTGCTTGACGTAGCTAGGACAATGCTTGGTGAAAAAGCAGCAGAGAATTTTAAAAGCATACCCATCTCAGACACAACAGTTTGCCGCCACATCTCTGGCATGTCAGAAGATATCCAGGGACAGCTCATAGCCCAGTTTAAATCAAGTATGTTTGCTTTGCAGTTGGATGAAGCAACTGATGTGTCAAAGGATGCCCATTTAATTCCTTATGTTCGATACTGCTATGAAATGCTTTTATTAGAAGATTATTTTGCAAGCCAATCAAGGGGCGAGCGACAGGTTCCGATTTGTTTGCCATTATCAATGACTTCCTGAATATCCATGACTTAAAATGGGAAAACAGTTATGGAATCTGCACGGATTGTGCTCCTTCAATGTGTATTGCTAGGGCTGGCCTAAAAGCTAACGTATTAAAAGTGGCTCCACATATTCTGTGGACCCATTGTATGATACACCGGGAAGCCCTTGCTGTTCGAAACATGGACAGCGAATTATAAGATGTGCTGAATTCAGCTATAAAAATAGTACATTTTCTAAAGACCCATCCCACAAGAGCTCGTCTATTTGCAATTTTATGTGCAGAAATTGGAGCTGAGCATGGTGGCTTGCTGTTTCATACAGAAGTGCGGTGGTTATCCCGGGGGAAAGTACTGTCTCGCATCTTTGAATTAAGGAATGAAGTACGGCAGTTTCTTCTGTGTTTGGACCCCCCTGCAAAGCAGAACAACAATGCAATCCCCGCTGGCTTGTGCTTCTAGCATACCTTGCTGACATTTATGAGAAAATAAATTCCCTGAATCTGTCTCAGCAAGGAGATGACATCACTTCTTTAACCATGAATAAAAGAATAACTGTATTCAAGAAGAAGCTTGAATTATGGAGAAGACTAGTTTAAGATGGCCTGTTTGAGCAGTTTACATGTTTAGTAGATGCTCTTCAAGAAACTGAATATGACCATCCAAGTGTTGCTGAGATAATAAAAAATCACCTGACTTCTCTCAGGGACAGTTTGCAAAAGTATTTTCCTGAGGAGAACGATCACTTCACTGACTGGGTTTTTCAAGCATTTCTGGCAGAGGTGGCAATCCATCTCCCAATTTGTATGCAGGAAGAACTGATTGATCTCCAAAGTGACCGCACTCTGCAGATGCAGTTCAGCAAAGTCTCACAGGGAGAGTTTTGGATGAAAATGTCTGCAGAATATTCAGCTTTGAGAGAAACTGCTATCAAAATTCTCTTGCCTTTCAGCTCATCCTATTTATGTGAGATTGAGTTCTCAGCATTTACAGTATTAAAGACTAAGGGGCCGATTAGGATGGCGGACTGATCGCCACCGATCCGTCCGCCATCCATGACTGACCGCCACCTATTTCTCCCCCGCCATATTACAATGGCGGGGGGAAACGCAGTGGACGGAAACACCGGGTTCATATGGTTCATATGGCTGGCAGTGTCTTATAGACACCGCCAGCCATATTAGGATGGCCTCCTACAGATGCCTTTCCGTGGCGGCATGCGGTCTTTACAGTGCCTGCCGCTTTGTGTATGCAAATGCATGCCTGCGTTTTTAACATTGCGGCAGGCGATGCTTTCAGCACCGCCTGCCGCAATGTTAAAAATGCATGATGCCCCCGCCAGTGTGGCTGGCGTATCATAATTGCCATGGCAGGACCGCCGCTCACATCGCGGACGGTCCCGTTTCCACAGGGATGGTGGACAGGCAAAGTCCGTCCGCCATTCTAATCGGCCCCTAAGTACCGTTTAAGACTGGATGTGGAGCACAACCTGAGGATGGCAGTAGCAAAAATCCATCCACAGATTGACCATCTCTGTGGCGAAAAACAGGCACACTCGTCACATTAATGATGATTGTGGTATTATTATTCTATGTCGTGTAAAACAAAGCATCCCAGTGAAAACAATTTGCGCACATTTTATCTTGGAAAATTGTGTTTTGAGCTGTGTAATAAGCCTCTATCATTTAACCACACCCACTCACAAACTTGCAGTTAACTAAACACTCTTATTGCATTGAACATTATTTGCCGTATATGGCCCGGAATATGCGGGTGGCGAGTGATTATGTAGTGTACCAGATTCCAGAAATTTCTGTCAGAAGGTGGGGGGGCCCGACATTTGAAAAAATTCAGCTGGGGGGATTCAACCTACAAAAGTTTGAAGACCTCTGGTCTAGGGTATCACAGACGTTTATTTTTAATCCACACAGATCACCACTGCATGAGACGTCAATCAAGGCCCTTGCTAACCTTTGTTACTCCTGGCAGTGCTAGTCGTGGTTTCAAGAAGGCAGTGACAGGAGCAGAAACAGGAGATCCTCTGTTAAATTTGCATTGTGTTCTCCTTTTACCTCCTGCACTCCTTCCCCATAACTCAATGCCAGCAAGAAAGGTCTGCTGATAAGTCAAGGAAGGGACTAAAGGATAAACCAGTGAGGTCATCAAGAGTCAAAGGGCGTGTGATATCAGTATTGCTACTGCAGCATTTTTGTGAATTGAATTCCATGCTCTATAAAACTGGCATGATTTTGAAAATGTCATGAAAGCTTAACTCATCATTCCTACATAACTTCCAAACACTGTTTACTGTCTAGGAAACTATTTAATAGGGCTACGTGGTCATAACATGGGTAGAGTGTTTTAATTACTGTTGTGTGCTTTGCTTTAAATTGATTCAGATAAAACCAAGAGTTCTACATGAAAGGTTAGTATCTACGAAAACTGTTGGCAAATTAGACGTCACACATTGACAATGAAAGGCAAAATAGCGACAAAGGAGACTTTTATACTGATGTATAATTAGTCATTGCAGTTGAATTGTATAAAGTGTGTCTGCAGACTTGACGTCATTAACATTCACATTGAAGTCAAAGAAAGGTTGCAGGTTGGTGTTCCTGCTTTCAAAGCCCTTTGTTTGCCATGAGAGTGAATTCTCTAGTTAAATAAGTGACCGTAAGAGCAGATGTTCGATGAGTAATGCCATGCAAGGCCTATAGAAAACCTAATGTTTACGAAAACATAGGACTTGGAAGACGAAACGTCAGTACGATGTTTGTGTATGAGAGCTCTGTTAAAAAAAAAAAGCTTTGCACTAATAAAAGTCGAATTATAGCTAACTTAGCAATTGGTCTAATACTTCATTTTGCTTCTGACTTTACTGGCAATGTTCTGTATCAGGTGGATAAACTTGTGTTTCCATGTCCCAGTGCAATAATGTTAGAATGTGTTTTCACAGGCAAGACAAGAAGATTCACACGAATATTAAAATGTTGTTTCAGTATAATTGTACATGTCCAGGGTTGCACATAGTTGCCTTAGCAGAATCACACAGAATGTAGCAATATTTATTCTAGCATAGGTGGCGTTTATGAGATGCTCCATGTTGTAGAATTATGACACATTCAAAATGTAGTTATGTGTATCTGTTTTCCAATGTTTAATGCTAATTGGTCCACTTTGTGTGCACCATGTACAACTGTACTGTATTCTTTCTGGATCTCGAAGGGTTCCGCTGAATCGCGAACCTCCTTTGGGGCATGTAGTCATAGCGCCTTGCAGACTGGACCTATATAGCCATTCAAGAAATCTCAGCCTGAGCATTTTCTTTTTGAAAGGTAAGAGCGTATCCAATACATTCGCGTTTTCACGCTCTATACATCAGTGTTTTAAAATTTTAATACCCCGCTTCCATTGTGACGCAGGTTCCTTTTTAGGACCCTCCCTGACTCTGGATACGCTTGATGCTGTGTGCACCTCTTCAGGAGGTGAGAAATAATATTTAATCATTCCCAATTTCAACAGGGCACGTTTTTGAAACACACATGGTGGCGGAGTTTGTATTATCTTATAAGGGAACTTCTTCGAGCCTAAGGTCAAGCAACATGATGCTCCTATTGTGACCAGGTGAGATTTCACTGGCTACCCTGCTTTCACGATTGAGTCCTCTCTTCTCACATCACCACTGATACCCAGTATCCTTCATTACACAGGCTGTATTCATACTTTCTAGTCCTGAAGAAGACCCGGTGTGATGTTTTTTATGAACACATGTTGAGAGGGTTAAAACGTTGGGTGATACAAATAGGTGTTCCGTACCAATACCTTACATATCTACCATCAAGAAATGAGGATATGTTTGGAATTACTAAAGATTTGTAAACGGACACCCCATTGAGTGATTTTTAGTTTCCTTTATTTTGCCAATTGTTTGTTATGTTGTATTAATTTCCATGTGACCACATTTTTCCTACATGTGTTACGCCATTCATTGGCACATCATACTTAATCAGGACTAAAAAACACCTAACTTAAAATAAATTGTGTGTTTCCACAGAACCAGTTGCAGCATTAATCCCCCAGGTTCTGCGTGACACTGGGACACCCCATTAGAGTTAATGGCCATTAGGATGTGAGGGAGACCCGTTCCTACCGACCATAGGAAGCGAATACATGATGGATTGCTCTCACATTTTATACTCCGTATTTTACTGACTTGAACTTTACTGAGTTCTCTGATTGATTCTGTACTTTAACTGAGCTTTGCACTCTGAATTATTGATTGGTTGATTTTGATTATATTAGTTGACTTCTGTACAACTTACAATTTGAAAATAAACCTTTAAGGTTTAAGCTTTCCTTGCCTGTTGTTCTTATACAACCAAATGGGTTCTACGCATATACATTGAATTTGCCATTTATAATGTTGAAAAGAGATGCTGGTCCGGCATGGAGCACCAAAATCCGCTATGTGATAAACACTGTACACCAGTGGTTCCCAAAGTTTTGGCTCCTGAGGACCCCCATTGAGTCAGCACTGGAAGCCGGGGACCCCCTAGCAATCTGTATAACTAAAATTTTAAAAAGTAATCCGAAAAGTCGAATTACTAAGTATTTTAGTATTTTATATTGAAAGAATCTGCAAAAAACTAAAAACCTTATTGGGAAGGTTGGTGCTACATCTCCATGACTAACTTTTAAATGGTTGGTTTTATTTCACACTACGAGGCTCCTGCTCCTGCCAGGGCCAGTCTGGAAACCCAAAGCAGCCCTGGCAAATGTTTTCAGACCAGTCCCCACAGGGTGCACACCAAGTGCAGTGAGTGAGTCGAACCACTACAAAGGGGACTTTGGGAGGCTCTCCCCCCAAGAACATTTAGGACACAATAGTGCATTCTACAACACATTTATCATTATATATTGAATTGTATTAGCTTTAAAAGAATAGTAAATGATGACTTTACTATGCACCAGGA
Source organism: Lissotriton helveticus (assembly GCF_964261635.1). Taxonomy (NCBI): domain Eukaryota; kingdom Metazoa; phylum Chordata; class Amphibia; order Caudata; family Salamandridae; genus Lissotriton; species Lissotriton helveticus. The sequence goes on along the minus strand of NC_136069.1, from coordinate 1,506,696,722 downwards.
TACGATAATCTTTGTTCGGGTTCTTCAATGATTCCCTTTTTATCACACTCCAACAGTGCCTCTCATCTCTCCATAGTCCCTCTGTCACATGTATTTAATTTGTTTTATAGCATCTCTCATACCATTGTAGGATGTCAGAGCACTTGACAACACACACACATATAGGGCAGATATACAAGACCCTTGCGCAACCGGTGCGTCACAAAAAGTGACGCTCCGGCAGGGCATTTTAGTGCCCCATATTTATAAGAACAGGAAAAGCCACCCTGCGTGACTTTTCCTGTTTTTATAAATATGGTCCCTTTGCACACAGAACTTTGCGTGAAAGGTGCGTTTCATGGGTTTTGCTGTGTGTGTTCCCAAGCAACACCCATAAAACCAGACACATTTCCAGATTTACGAGAAATCATGAATCTGCAAATGCCTCCGAATGCTACACCTCCCCAAGGGAGGCGTAGGTAGTTGCAACAAGAAGAAATGTATTCATTTCTCCTCGTTGTTTAGGAAGATTAAATCCCCTCTAGTGATTGTTTATGTGCAGAAAGGGAATCCTACCTGAACATAAACAATCTCCCCACAATGCAGGCATCCTTGCACCATGGTACAAGGGTGCCTGTGCCGGCGCCTAGCAGCAGTTTGTGCACCAGCGCAGGGAGAGCACTGAGATGCAACATACTATGGTAAATATGTTGCATCCCTTTGCTTTGAAAGTGACTAAGTGCAGCAGAGCCAAATGGCTTGCAGCACTCACTGAGTCACTTTCCTTGTAAATCTGCCCCGTAGAGACAATGAATCATACATGTAATAACATAAGGCAAAGGTGACTACTAGTTGTAGGATTCACATCATTCATACTGGTAGGCATAACACAGTGTTTAGCATTGACTTTAACAATGAAACTTTATTTCCATTCAAATAAACCTTTTTAGCAGCATCAGGATAATGAAAGACTGGGAAGAAACCATCTGTGCTACCTTAAATAAGTCAAGCTGCCACTGGACAAAACTCATCTCTCTCCAGCAGGAACATTTATCACTGGTGTTATCTTGGTCTTGACACTTTTATTGTTGCTCAAAAACTTCTAATTATACTTGGAACATTTACAATGCTATTAAAACTGCTGCCTGCGGACCCCGTGGGAATGTGTCACGGACCCCTAGGGGTCCGCGGACCACAGTTTGGGAAACACTGTACTGCTGTACACAACAGGTGGAGCACAATGTCAGACACACAAGGTTTTGAATTAAGCTTCTGTGCATTTAGTATCAAAAAATAAACTCTTTGTTGGCCAATCGTACATAAAACAATTGTAGAGCAATTGCAAATTTACAGGCACTTGGCATTTGCAGAGCAAACCATGTACTGAACTGAAGTAAGAAAATGTGTCACAGCATAATCATAGCACCCAACGTTAATTCTTGATGTGGCAGGTGCTTACCGATCATTTGGTGTAGGAGAATGTCTTACCTCAGCACAGTATGAGTACCATGTCCTAGTTTGTGTCCCCGATTTTGGAAAAGGGGGGTGGTGATGGACAGAGTTTCTGAATGATGCAGAATACTCTTACCAAGTCAATAGATCATGGTTTTAATCCATCACCGTTTTTTAGCTCACTGCACCATCCCAGCTCAGAACCTGGCTATATGCAAATTAGTCTGTTCCTGTTCCAGTGCATGATGGGTACAGGGCAAACCAAACTACCAAGCCAATTCTTATACTGGGAAGGAAACAAGCTTCCGGGGACCGGTTTCTGGCATCACAGCCTTCTTCGGCCCGGCTTGCTTGAATCCTGATGGTGCAATGAGCAAGGGACTCACGTCTGAGTATACCCTTCCACACATAGTGTGGATAAAACTGATTTTGGAAAAGGGGGGTGGCTTGTTTCCTTCCCAGTATAAGAATTGGCTTGGTAGTTTGGTTTGCCCTGTTCCCATCATGCACTGGGACAGGAACAGACTAATTTGCATATAGCCAGGTTCTGAGCTGGGATGGTGCAGTGAGCTAAAAAACGGTGATGGATTAAAACCATGATCTATTGACTTGGTAAGAGTATTCTGCATCATTCAGAAACTCTGTCCATCACCACCCCCTTTTTCCAAAATTGGTTTTATCCACACTAAGGGGTCGATTAGGATCGCGGACGGAAACGTGTACCGTCCGCCGCGGAAGGTGGCAAGATACTCCGGACCTGTCCGCGTAAAATCCGCAACAGCAATTAGGATAAAACATGCAAAAAACGCCGACCGCGGCGTACGGAGCACACCAATCCCCGTCCTCGGCGGTCGGAGTACACCTGAGTCCGCGGCAGGTGGACGGAACAGAAAGAACACCGACCGCCGCGTACGCACATGACCGCGAATACATCCACTACCCCCGCGATACCTGCGCAATGTCCGTGTCCGCAATTAGGATAACTCCGCAAGTACCCCGGTAGTCACCGCCATCCACGTCCGCAGCGGTACCAATGCACCGAGAATCCGTGCTCCACAGCGGAACGACAACACAAACAACATCCCTACTGTCAAACCAATGCCATACATTGCGACGGAAGTTATCACCAAACACACGAAAAAGAACGACCACCCACCGAAAACATCCAAACCAATCACAACACACAATGATCCACCGCCAAGCACCACACAATGCACACCTGGCAACACTCCCACCTAGCACCTGACTGCCAATAACCATTCAGACACGGCCAAGACACACACCATAAAATAACTCCCACCCACTCCACAAATCCTCTGCATCACTGCATAGCTGCTAGCAGGATACACTACTGAACTGACAGCAAAGACATATATCATTCACACAACCCACACCCAAACACACCCACCACACAAAGACCCACCACACCATTCCTACACACCACACACCTGCACCTCCCCATTCACGCAAACCCACACCCCGAGCACCACACACCATGGCACCAAAAAAAAAAAATAATTCACTGACACCGAGTTAAAGGTTATGGTAGATGAGATAATCCGTGTCGAACCCCACTTATTCGGGGCCCTAGTGCAGCAGACCAGCATAGCCAGGAGAAACAGCATGTGGGACCGGATAGTCACCAGGGTGAATGCCTCCGGGAGCGTCCCGTGGACGAAGCAGGATATACAGAGGCGGTGGCATGATCTCAAGACCCGAGTGAAATCCATTCGAGCCAAGAACTATCTCCGGGCAAATCACACAGGCGGTGGAACCCCCCCGGAGCCCTTACCCTACACCGAGTTGGAGGACAAGGTGATGACCATCATCCACCCTGAGAGCCTTGATGGACTTGCTGAGGGAGAAGAGGCTGGTAAGTACAAACCAAGCACCACGAGCACAACTACATGGTGTGCCTCACACAACTGTGAAGACACATCTCCCAGACCCCAACCCATGCATGCAGTCCACATACTCACCAACGTCGAAATCACTCCAACAGACCCCCATGTCCATAGGGATGGCGGTGGTGGTGGTGGGTGGTGGTGGGTGTGAGGGGACGGAACTACAACTCCCAACAGGCCCCCATGTCCATAGGGATGGCGGTGGTGGTGGTGGGTGGTGGTGGGTGTGAGGGGACGGAACTACAACTCCCAACAGGCCCCCATGTCCATAGGGATGGCGGTGGTGGTGGTGGGTGGTGGTGGGTGTGAGGGGACGGAACTACAACTCCCAACAGGCCCCCATGTCCATAGGGATGGCGGTGGTGGTGGTGGGTGGTGGTGGGTGTGAGGGGACGGAACTACAACTCCCAACAGGCCCCCATGTCCATAGGGATGGCGGTGGTGGTGGTGGGTGGGGTGAGTACCAGTGCAGACAGAATCGGCAACAAAATGAAAACAACCTGTCAAGTCCACATTACTTATCCTCACATTTCCGTTTTGCAGGTCATCCTAATCTGACAGCTGGAAGCAACACCCGCCCTCCAGACTCGCCACTCACAGAAGTCTCAGGGGACGATTGGGCAGCCACCTCCGGGGCAGAGGATGATCCCGGCACAAGCAGGCAGCCAGGGCCATCTGGCTCCCAGGTCACACCTGCACCAACGACTACGGCCTCTGCCATTGTCACAACACCGGCCACTGTGACCTGCACAGCCACCACCAGCACCACCTCCACCACCACCACTACTACCACCACTTCTGCCCCTGCCACCCTGCCCAACCCACCGGCCAACGCCGTGCCAGCGCCATCCCAGGCACGCAGGGAGAGTGTGAGGCAAGGCAGAGAAGCAAGGCCAGATCCGGCAGGCAGGAGCATACGCCAAAGACGACATGAGGATACCAACACACACAATCCTGTGCAACAGTCATTGGAAGCACTGGGCAGGGTGGAGGTAAGCTATCAACGTGGTCAGGCACAGGCAGACCGGGCCCACCAGGACTTTGTTGACAACACTGCTATGTTGGGGGCCATTGAGAGGCGGCTTGGCCAACTAGTGGACATTTTTACCATGACAACCAACATGCGGATGCCATGTACATCCGCCAACACCACCCTCCCCACAACCCCACAAACAACGCCACCGCCACCGCCACCTGCGGCGGATGTGGTACCTGATGCCCCAGCGCAACCAGCTGACTCCGTACCGTCACAAAGACGGAGGGGCCGTCCGAGGCTGGAAGTGGGCGAGAGCAGTGTGGAAGCAGCTGGCACACGCTCCAAGAGGAACCGAAAATGACTATAACAGTACCTGAGCATTCCATTCACCCTGCCAACTATCCGGTCCCACCTGCCACAGGCCTGCTGTACTAGGCAGACACCACCCTATGTGGTGTCAGCACAGACATTTCATCTGCCATAACCTTCTACTCTCACTCCCCCACCCCTTCACTCATTTGTAAATATGCACCTACACGCATGCACAATTTGTAAATAAATGCCACTTACTCACTCAATCATGTGTTGCCTCCATGTTTATTCACATGAATGCATCAGGAACAGATGTTACTAGGTACAGGTATCCAACTGGTACAGAATCATGGCGCTGCGGGAGTGACCTAGGGAAAATAGAAACCGCAAAGACATGTCAGGAAACATGATCACACTCATCAGAACACACTGCAGTGCAACATTGAACAACCCACACGCATCACAACAGTAATGGATGAGACGACACACATCATGAAGACGTGCATTGGCCAAAAATTAACACACACACACATGCATGCATCACATAGCAGAACACAGAGATGAAGCACACCACAATGCCACAACACCAGCACACATTCACAGGGCATACCCAAGCAGCACAAGAGGAGCACACTCACAATCAAGGGAAGTAGCGATCAATGATCTGGCGCCTCTGGTCCACACCTTCCTCCTCACCACTATCCTCATCAGTTGACATGGGTGGGTCGGGAGGGCGAGGAACTTGCAGTTCATCAGGGTCCAAGAGCAGTTCAATGTTATAGCGCACAGCCAGGTTGTGGAGCATGCAGCACGCTATCACGATCTTGCATACTTTGCCTGGTGAGTAAGGCAGGGCCCCTCCAGTCTTATCCAGGCACCGAAACCTAGACTTGAGCAGGCCAAATGTTCGTTCTACCACTCGACGTGTCCTACCTTGGGCATCATTGTATCTCATTTCTCCAGCTGTAGTGGGATTGCGTATGGGACTGAGCAGCCAAGGCCTGTTTGGGTAAGCCGAGTCGCCTGTATTGGTGGGAGAGAGAGAGAAACATCACAACCTGCATTGTGGGGCACACCATGCCACACAGATATCACTCCTGTCACCACAGCATACTCACCAACAAGCCACGCTTGTGCCGGACGCAGATTAGCCATCAGTTGGGGGACCATGCTGCTCCGCATGATGTGGGCGTCATGTGCAGAGCCAGGGAATCTTGCACACACATGTGAGATGATGTTGTCGGCCTGGCACACCACCTGCACGTTGAGGGAATGGAAGTGTTTCCGATTCCTATACACCTGCTCACGTGCCCGTGGTGCAATGATAGCGATATGCGTGCCATCAATGGAACCCACAATGTGTGGTATACGACCCAGGGCATAGAAGTCAGCTTTGACCGCTGCCAACTCCGCCGCCTGAGGGAAATGTATATAGTCATGCTTGTACAGCATCATGGCTGTCAGTACATCCCGGAGTACCGTGCTGAACATGGCCTGTGACATTCCCCGGCATCTCCAACTGTGTACTGGAATGTGCCTGTTGCAAAGAAATGGAGTGCCGCCATCACCTTTTGCGTGGGTGTCATGGAACCTGGATAGGTTCTTCGCGGCTGCAGGTGAGGAGACAATAGGGTCACAAGTTCCAACAATCGACGGCGATCCAGCCTGAATTTCCGGATCACCTCCTCGTCCACCATATCCTCCAGCACAGTGTATGGGCGATGGACATTTGGAGCCCTCCTGTGTGGGAGTAGATGGAATGGAAGTCAATTCACATACAACGCATGTGTGTGCAACTCAATCACATGTCAACGCCCTCTACCAACATGTAGTATCCAGTGTATGAATGTCATATGTGTGACTCCTCTGATTGTCAGGACAACATGGATTGACGTAGCAACAATGTGCATCCACTAGCAACATGATGTTTAGCAACATGTGCAATGCACAGTGTCTCACCTCAACATTACTGCCAACCAGACATGTGACATGACCCACATGTGTAGGCCCAACATCACATGCACACATGCAAGTACATGCACACATACTAAATTAAACACCCCCCCCCACCCCCCCATTTCATGAAGCACCAATGGCAACACCAGTAAAGGTGGGCATACGGACATCACATGCATGGGGACACAATAGGCAACACACATGTACAGTACACAACAGAACCCCCACCATAGTCATCATCTGACACATACCACTCACTGACAACTGATTCACAGGTGCCCATACATACGGGATCTACTGTGTACATGTGAGGTACGACAAACTTGTGTAGGGTACTACCCGATGTGGACATGCACACGTGATGGACACTTGTGGCTCACCGATGGACATGGTATGGACACACATGGGATGGAGCATGACATGTGTAGCCACGCAATCACGCACACAACCGTGAGCAGGCAGCTGCAGACAATGGTACAAGGTGCATCATCAGCTAAGATGCAAACATTGACCACGCCATGGCGGTGCACTGCATCCGCTGTTTACGTCTGGGCATACGCGGCCCGCCTTCGACATTCACATTGTCTGCACGTGCACAGACCGTCACGCTCACACACCGGCAAGTGCATGTGCAAGGTTCCGGGACGGATGGTCGATTTGCAACAATGTTGTATCACTGGCGCCAACATGGCGGGGCACGTGTTCGGCGGGGGACGTGCAGGCCAACACATCCATTAGCTGATGTCAATGCACATGGCAGGTCATGCCCCCCCTTACAGTGCCATTGCATCATCCAGCCTTCACCGGCCGGCCGGCCGGCCGGCCGGCCCTGCCCTGCCCAGGACCGCCCTGCCGGCCATGGCAACCACCGCCGTTGCACGGACCGCCAGGGAACGCCGGTAGTGGAAGGGCCGTGCAACGGCCGTGGTTGCCATGGCCGGCACGGCGGTCCTGGGCAGGGCCTGGCACGGCGGTAGTGGAAGGGCCAGGCAATGGCGGTGGTTGCCATGGCCGGCACGGCGGTCCTGGGCAGGGCCTGGCACGGCGGTAGTGGAAGGGCCGTGCAATGGCGGTGGTTGCCATGGCCGGCACGGCGGTCCTGGGCAGGGCAGGGCCGGCCGGCCGGCCGGCCGGTGAAGGCTGGATGATGCAATGGCACTGTAAGGGGGGGCATGACCTGCCATGTGCATTGACATCAGCTAATGGATGTGTTGGCCTGCACGTCCCCCGCCGAACACGTGCCCCGCCATGTTGGCGCCAGTGATACAACATTGTTGCAAATCGACCATCCGTCTCGGAACCTTGCATATGCACTTGCCGGTGTGTGAGCGTGACGGTCTGTGCACGTGCAGACAATGTGAGGTGCGAACAAGGGCGGCGTGTGCCCAATAGAATGTACCGTATGCTGTGCAGCGCAACACCAGGGCCAGTCATTGGCCCATTTCCAAACACGCTTCTAGGGATGCCCAATGGCTGTCGCCGTATGCCACTGACATGGCCACAGGGCCCTATAAATGTGTCATGTGCAATACCACACATTCCACGATCACCACCGACTGCTGCCTGTGACCATCACCTCCAACTGCTGCTGCGGAGCTGACCACCGACTGCTGCCTGTGACCATCACCTCCAACTGCTGCTGCGGAGCTGACCACCGACTGCTGCCTGTGACCATCACCTCCAACTGCTGCTGCGGAGCTGACCACCGACTGCCGCTATAGTGCCCTACTCCGTGACCTTGCCATGTCGAGAGGCAAAGAGATCCGGTCTCGTCCCTTCACCGCCGCGGAGCTGGATGTCCTCGTGGACGGTGTGCTCCGCAACTACGGACGCCTGTACGGCGCACCCGGAAAGGTGGTAAGTGCAGTGGGGGACAAGTTGGTGTGCATGATGTGTACCATCACACCTGGGCTCTGGGATCTTGGCGGTGTGATGTGGGACCAACGCATGAACCGCAATGTGCATGGCTGCTTGAGAGTAACGTGTTGCCCCAATCTGTGTGACTGGCCAACTGTCCACTAACTTGCACCCTTTTGTCTCCCATCATGGTAGGTCAAGCTGCACCTTCGCAAGAACGTGTGGAGGAGCATTGCACGTGATGTACGAGCAGTGGGGGTGTCCAATAGACGATATACACACTGCCACAAACGCTGGGACGACATTTCCAGGCTGAGCAGGAACGTAGCGGAAGTGACACTAGGGATGATTCCAAGAACGGCACGACTGGCCCGACACTCAATGACCCCTCTCATGCACCGTATCATAGCTGTGACGCATCCTGCCCTGCCCGAGCGGTTGCGTGTGGATGACCAGCAACGTGGCGGTAAGCATACTGTCAGTGAATGTTGCTTGTGAGTGCAATGCATGTTATGTTGGCCAGACACATTAGTGACTTCCGCGAATCGTGCGTCTCGTTGCAATGCCATGTTGGTGACATTGGCGCAGTTAAAAGTCACTTTCCGGTGCGGCATATTGAGACGGCACTCGCTAAGCAGTTGAGTGTTGGTGCACATGCTGTAGTGCTCCGTCACCCCATGGCAAGACTGGTGTGCAGATGTAGTTGCTCATGCCATGTCCGCATGCTGTACATGTCGCACGGACAACGCCACTTATTTCGTGTGAGGATGACTGGTAGGGGTGGCCCGTGTGTAGGTTGGGGGATCGAAGTACATCGTCAGCAATGGCAATAGGGTTTCCGTACCAGTACTGTACGTGAGTGTGGCCGTGACTTACACCTCTTTTCTGTGAATTTCAGCTTTGGCAGTGGACACTCAGCCACAGACCGAGGAGATGTTTGAAGCCAATGCATCCGGATCAGATGTCGGGCACACGCAGACTGACACAGAAGGGGGCAGCGCCGGAGAGGGGGACAGGACCGTCCCGGAGGACTCGCATGTGGAGACAACATCGTCAACATCTTCCGACAGTGTTGGTGAGTCAGCACTGTTGTCACAGACTGGGAGTGGGCAATCAACACCTTTCGTCGGGACACAGCACACAGGGCCCACCCTGCCGCCAACTGCACCATGTACTGTTCGTGCACGCAGAAGTAGGGGGAGCAGAGTAGCGTTCGGTGCCGGAACCGCTGCCCCGGCCTCCGTGAGCCAAAATGCTCTTTGTGCTGAGGCTGTTGATCTGCTGCGACAGCTGTGTGTGGGGCAGACCAATATGATTAATGCTTTCCAAGACCACGATAGGAAGTTGGGGCAGGTGGTAGCTTTCATGGAAGGTATGCATGGCGATCTGGCTGCTCTACACAGGACAGTGCAGTCATTGGGGAACAGTGTGTCGTCTGCCATTGTACAGTCGCAGGGACTGGGAGCAACTTCTGTTCCACCATCTACAACACTGGATGTCTCAGGGGGGAGTCAATTGTCTGACCAGGACTCGAACACAGGTCATTGCACTAGAAGCAGCGTCAGCCAGCACGTCAAGTCTCGGAGGGCTCAGACACCATCCCCTAGGTCAGCTAAATCTGTTCACAGAGACACCGTCAGAGACAGTGGAGTACAGACACGTGATCCAATAGAGGGTTTGGGTTCAATGGCAACACATGCTGCACAGGCATCCCACACACAAGGTACTCCCAAGGCAAACCTTACTCCCAGTTCCATTGACACTACCTTGGACATGGACAGTGAGAAGAGGAAGGCACCTCATGAGAGCAGAGACACTCCCAGGGGCAGGGAGACTAGGAAGGAAGGAGCCACTCCCAAGGGCAGGGAGACTAGGAAGGAAGGAGCCACTCCCAAGGGCAGGGAGATTAGGAAGGAAGGAGCCACTCCCAAGGGCAGGGAGACTAGGTAGGAAGGAGACACTCCCAAGGGCAGGGAGACTGGGAAGGAAGGAGACACTCCCAAGGGCAGGGAGACTAGGAAGGAAGGAGACACTCCCAAGGGCAGGGAGACTAGGAAGGAAGGAGACACTCCCAAGGGCAGGGAGACTAGGAAGGAAGGAGACACTCCCAAGGGCAGGGAGACTAGGAAGGAAGGAGCCACTCCCAAGGGCAGGGAGACTAGGAAGGAAGGAGACACTCCCAAGGGCAGGGAGACTAGGAAGGAAGGAGCCACTCCCAAGGGCAGGGAGACTAGGAAGGAAGGAGACACTCCCAAGGGCATGGACAAGGACAGTCACAAGACATACGCACCTAAGAAGAGCACGGACACTCCCAGGGGCAGGGACACACACAGGGAGAAGGTGTGTCCTGGGGATGTGTACACCAAAGACAAGTCTGCTGCCTGGGACAGGGCACCATCCAGGGAACAGGGAAGATCCACAGACATCATTCCTCCTACGGAAATTGGACATCCAAGGGCAAAGGCATCTCCCATGGACAGTGGTGCTGTCAAGGACAGGCATACATCACCCCTTGATGCACTGCGGTTGCTGTTTTCTGGGAAACGGAATACAGATGTCTCCGCAGTGGAGTCACCCCTTACCTCCACTCCCATCAGGGCCCGTCACGAGCAGATGGAGGTTGACCCTGTAGTAGCATCCCCCATGCCACATGTTGCAGAGGCCAGAAGGCAGCCACACAGCAAACGACAAGCTGGCTCAAGCACGTCCCCAGAGAGCATTCCCCCGCCAGCAGATGCCCCTCCCATGGTGGGTGATATTTCTACCCAGTCAGGCCCACTTGCCAGTCCTGTCCTGTCCAGGGTGCAGTCACATGTCACCAAGAAACGGAAACACACACCATTGACACATGCCCAACCCGATGTCGGCCAATTGCAACTATCCCCCGCTCCCAGAGCCACCCTGCCTCCTGGCCCATACAGCCCTGTGGCTCATCATTTCAGTGGTCCCAGTGGCGCCGCTGCAGTTGACTCGCATGTGTCAGGTAGTGGCACTGTGTCTGTTGTTTGCTGTCATGCATCATGTAGTGGCACTGTATCAGTTGTGCCTCATCCTGTTTCAGGTGCTGGCAGTCTGTCTGGGTCTGTGGCCCATGTGTCGGTCACTCGGGCTGTGGCTGTGTCTCACACTCCTGTTTCAGGTGCTGGCAGTCTGTCTGGGTCTGTGGCCCATGTGTCGGTCACTCGGGCTGTGGCTGTGTCTCACACTCCTGTTTCAGGTGCTGGCAGTCTGTCTGGGTCTGTGGCCCATGTGTCGGTCACTCGGGCTGTGGCTGTGTCTCACACTCCTGTTTCAGGTGCTGGCAGTCTGTCTGGGTCTGTGGCCCATGTGTCGGTCACTCGGGCTGTGGCTGTGTCTCACACTCCTGTTTCAGGTGCTGGCAGTGTGTCTGGGTCTGTGGCCCATGTGTCGGTCACTCGGGCTGTGGCTGTGTCTCACACTCCTGTTTCAGGTGCTGGCAGTGTATCTGGGTCTGTGGCCCATGTGTCGGTCACTCGGGCTGTGGCTGTGTCTCACACTCCTGTTTCAGGTGCTGGCAGTGTGTCTGGGTCTGTGGCCCATGTGTCGGTCACTCGGGCTGTGGCTGTGTCTCACACTCCTGTTTCAGGTGCTGGCAGTGTGTCTGGGTCTGTGGCCCATGTGTCGGTCACTCGGGCTGTGGCTGTGTCTCACACTCCTGTTTCAGGTGCTGGCAGTGTGTCTGGGTCTGTGGCCCATGTGTCGGTCACTCGGGCTGTGGCTGTGTCTCACACTCCTGTTTCAGGTGCTGGCAGTCTGTCCGATGCGGGAACTTCACGCAATCCACCTGATAGTGTGATGTAAGGTGCTGTTGTCTTCACTCACATGTAATTGGACATGGTGTGTGAATTGTCCATTGTACACAGTCTTCCACTGCTGTGGACCTTGTTACGGGTTGTTGGTGATTCGTACTTGTGGTGCCTCAGATACTGCTGTATGCCCTGTGATGTACTGCCTCTGATGTACCTGCTCTGGTGTCCACACTGCCCTGTTGCTGTTCTCATGCTGCTGTATGCCCTGTGATGTACTGCCTCTGATGTACCTGCTCTGGTGTCCACACTGCCCTGTTGCTGATCTCATGCTGCTGTATGCCCTGTGATGTACTGCCTCTGATGTACCTGCTCTGGTGTCCACACTGCCCTGTTGCTGTTCTCATGCTGCTGTATGCCCTGTGATGTACTGCCTCTGATGTACCTGCTCTGGTGTCCACACTGCCCTGTTGCTGTTCTCATGCTGCTGTATGCCCTGTGATGTACTGCCTCTGATGTACCTGCTCTGGTGTCCACACTGCCCTGTTGCTGTTCACATGCTGCTGTATGCCCTCTCATGTGCTGCCTATGATGGACCTGTGCCTTGCCATGGACTGTTGGTGCACTTAGCCCCTCTCACGTGCTGCCTCTGATGGACATGTTCTGTGCAATGGACTGTTGATGCACTTTGCCCCTCTCACGTGTTGCCTCTGATGGACATGTTCTGTGCAATGGACTGTTGGTGCACTTAGCCCCTCTCACGTGCTGCCTCTGATGGACATGTTCTGTGCAATGGACTGTTGATGCACTTTGCCCCTCTCACGTGCTGCCTCTGATGGACATGTTCTGTGCAATGGACTGTTGATGCACTTTGCCCCTCTCACGTGCTGCCTCTGATGGACATGTTCTGTGCAATGGACTGTTGATGCACTTAGCCCCTCTCACGTGCTGCCTCTGATGGACCTGCTCTGTACTCCACAATGCCCTGTTGATGCTCTGATACTGCATTCTGCCCTCTCGTTTACTGCCAATGATGTACCTGCTCTGTACTGCACAATGCCCTGTTGATGCTCTGATACTGCATTCTGCCCTCTCGTTAACTGCCAATGATGTACCTGCTCTGTACTGCACAATGCCCTGTTGATGCTCTGATACTGCATTCTGCCCTCTCGTTAACTGCCAATGATGTACCTGCTCTGTACTCCACAATGCCCTGTTGATGCTCTGATACTGCATTTTGCCCTCTCGTTTACTGCCAATGATGTACCTGCTCTGTACTGCACAATGCCCTGTTGATGCTCTGATACTGCATTCTGCCATCACGTTAACTGCCAATGATGTACCTGCTCTGTACTCCACAATGCCCTGTTGATGCTCTGATACTGCATTCTGCCCTCTCGTTTACTGCCAATGATGTACCTGCTCTGTACTGCACAATGCCCTGTTGATGCTCTGATACTGCATTCTGCCCTCTCGTTAACTGCCAATGATGTACCTGCTCTGTACTCCACAATGCCCTGTTGATGCTCTGATACTGCATTCTGCCCTCTCGTTTACTGCCAATGATGTACCTGCTCTGTACTGCACAATGCCCTGTTGATGCTCTGATACTGCATTCTGCCCTTTCGTTAACTGCCAATGATGTACCTGCTCTGTACTCCACAATGACCTGTTGATGCTCTGATACTGCATTCTGCCCTCTCGTTTACTGCCTATGATGTACCTGCTCTGTACTCCACAATGCCCTGTTGATGCTCTGATACTGCATTCTGCCCTCTCGTTCACTGCCAATGATGTAGCTGCTCTGGAGCCCACTTTGCCCATGCTCACGCATACACTGTGATTATACCCCTATTTTGTACAATAAAGGTAGTCTATCAAGTCTTGTGGTCTGTCGTTGTCATTCCTGCTTGCGTACTACAAATGTGTATTCGTATTTGCTTCTCATCAGTGGTTTCGGTAACATGACACTCCCCCTCCCTACGTCACGTCCCTTGCTGGTATTCCCCTCCAGGCAGCCAATGGTTTGTGCCTTACCTGCGTCGTCGTCCATAGTGGGCCATGACTAGGACGTGGTGGATCGCGAAGAGCATCGGGAAAGCGTGTAGCGCTGGGTCCATGGTGGTGGTCAGCTTGCGGTGGGTATCTCTGCTATGTCACCTATGTTCGCTGTGGGGATTCCGCCGTGTTCAGACAGGTTGTTTTTGCGCTGCGGTTTTATGTGTATTTTCCGCCATCTTGATTTGGGGGACGGTCTTAGACGTCAGTACGTACGGCGGGGCCTCCGGATGTGTTCCGTCCACCACGTGGTCGTGTGTAGTTCGGCGGCGGTGCGTGCTTTTCCGTCGCGGACGGAAATTTGACACGTTTTCCTATCCTGATATGGCGGACGGAGTATCCGCGGCAGGCGGACACGGAAAAGGCTTTTTCCGCCTACTCCAGGGCCGCGGTGGCTCTTCCGTCCGCCATCCTAATGAGCCCCTATGTGTGGGAGGGTATACTCAGACGTAAGTCCCTTGCTCATTGCACCATCAGGATTCAAGCAAACCGGGCCGAAGAAGGCTGTGATGCCAGAAACCGGTCCCCGGAAGCTTGTTTCCTTCCCAGTATAAGAATTGGCTTGGTAGTTTGGTTTGCCCTGTTCCCATCATGCACTGGGACAGGAACAGACTAATTTGCATATAGCCAGGTTCTGAGCTGCAATGGTGCAGTGAGCTAAGAAACGGTGATGGATTAAAACCATGATCTATTGACTTGGTAAGAGTATTCTGCATCATTCAGAAACTCTGTCCATCACCACCCCCTTTTTCCAAAATTGGTTTTATCCACAGTATGTGTGGGAGGGTATACTCAGACGTGAGTCCCTTGCTCATTGCACCATCAGGATTCAAGCAAGCCGGGCCTAAGAAGGCTGTGATGCCAGAAACCGGTCCCCGGAAGCTTGTTTCCTTCCCAGTATAAGAATTGGCTTGGTAGTTTGGTTTGCCCTGTACCCATCATGCACTGGGACAGGAACAGACTAATTTGCATATAGCCAGGTTCTGAGCTGCAATGGTGCAGTGAGCTAAGAAACGGTGATGGATTAAAACCATGATCTATTGACTTGGTAAGAGTATTCTGCATCATTCAGAAACTCTGTCCATCACCACCCCCTTTTTCCAAAATTGGTTTTATCCACAGTATGTGTGGGAGGGTATACTCAGACGTGAGTCCCTTGCTCATTGCACCATCAGGATTCAAGCAAGCCGGGCCTAAGAAGGCTGTGATGCCAGAAACCGGTCCCCAGAAGCTTGTTTCCTTCCCAGTATAAGAATTGGCTTGGTAATTTGGTTTACCCTGTTCCCATCATGCACTGGGACAGGAACAGACTAATTTGCATATAGCCAGGTTCTGAGCTGGGATGGTGCAGTGAGCTAAAAAACGGTGATGGATTAAAACCATGATCTATTGACTTGGTAAGAGTACTCTGCATCATTCAGAAACTCTGTCCATCACCACCCCCTTTTTCCAAAATTGGTTTTATCCACACTATGTGTGAGAGAGTATACTCAGACGTGAGTCCCTTGCTCATTGCACCATCAGGATTCAAGCAAGCCGGGCCGAAGAAGGCTGTGATGCCAGAAACCGGTCCCCGGAAGCTTGTTTCCTTCCCAGTATAAGAATTGGCTTGGTAGTTTGGTTTGCCCTGTTCCCATCATGCACTGGGACAGGAACAGACTAATTTGCATATTGCCAGGTTCTGAGCTGGGATGGTGCAGTGAGCTAAAAAACGGTGATGGATTAAAACCATGATCTATTGACTTGGTAAGAGTATTCTGCATCATTCAGAAACTCTGTCCATCACCACCCCCTTTTTCCAAAATTGGTTTTATCCACACTATGTGTGGGAGGGTATACTCAGACGTGAGTCCCTTGCTCATTGCACCATCAGGATTCAAGCAAGCTGGGCCGAAGAAGGCTGTGATGCTAGAAACCGGTCCCCGGAAGATTGTTTCCTTCCCAGTATAAGAATTGGCTTGGTAGTTTGGTTTGCCCTGTTCCCATCATGCACTGGGACAGGAACAGACTAATTTGCAAATAGCCAGTTTCTGAGCTGGGATGGTGCAGTGAGCTAAAAAACGGTGATGGATTAAAACCATGATCTATTGACTTGGTAAGAGTATTCTGCATCATTCAGAAACTCTGTCCATCACCACCCCCTTTTTCCAAAATTGGTTTTATCCACACTATGTGTGGGAGGGTATACTCAGACGTGAGTCCCTTGCTCATTGCACCATCAGGATTCAAGCAAGCCGGGCCGAAGAAGGCTGTGATGCCAGAAACCGGTCCCCGGAAGCTTGTTTCCTTCCCAGTATAAGAATTGGCTTGGTAGTTTGGTTTGCCCTGTTCCCATCATGCACTGGGACAGGAACAGACTAATTTGCATATAGCCAGGTTCTGAGCTGGGATGGTGCAGTGAGCTAAAAAACGGTGATGGATTAAAACCATGATCTATTGACTTGGTAAGAGTATTCTGCATCATTCAGAAACACTGTCCATCACCACCCCCTTTTTCCAAAATTGGTTTTATCCACACTATGTGTGGGAGGGTATACTCAGACGTGACTCCGTTGCTCATTGCACCATCAGGATTCAAGCAAGCCGGGCCGAAGAAGGCTGTGATGCCAGAAACCGGTCCCCGGAAGCTTGTTTCCTTCCCAGTATAAGAATTGGCTTGGTAGTTTGGTTTGCCCTGTTCCCATCATGCACTGGGACAGGAACAGACTAATTTGCATATAGCCAGGTTCTGAGCTGGGATGGTGCAGTGAGCTAAAAAACGGTGATGGGTTAAAACCATGATCTATTGACTTGGTAAGAGTATTCTGCATCATTCAAAAACTCTGTCCATCACCACCCCCTTTTTCCAAAATTGGTTTTATCCACACTATGTGTGGGAGGGTATACTCAGACGTGAGTCCCTTGCTCATTGCACCATCAGGATTCAAGCAAGAAGGGCCGAAGAAGGCTGTGATGCCAGAAACCGGTCCCCGGAAGCTTGTTTCCTTCCCAGTATAAAAATTGGCTTGGTAGTTTGGTTTGCCCTGTTCCCATCATGCACTGGGACAGGAACAGACTAATTTGCATATAGCCAGGTTCTGAGCTGGGATGGTGCAGTGAGCTAAAAAACGGTGATGGATTAAAACCATGATCTATTGACTTGGTAAGAGTATTCTGCATCATTCAGAAACTCTGTCCATCACCACCCCCTTTTTCCAAAATTGGTTTTATCCACACTATGTGTGGGAGTGTATACTCAGACGTGAGTCCCTTGCTCATTGCACCATCAGGATTCAACCAAGCCGGGCCGAAGAAGGCTGTGATGCCAGAAACCGGTCCCCGGAAGCTTGTTTCCTTCCCAGTATAAGAATTGGATTGGTAGTTTGGTTTGCACTGTTCCCATCATGCACTGGGACAGGAACAGACTAATTTGCATATAGCCAGGTTCTGAGCTGGGATGGTGCAGTGAGCTAAAAAACGGTGATGGATTAAAACCATGATCTATTGACTTGGTAAGAGTATTCTGCATCATTCAGAAACTCTGTCCATCACCACCCCCTTTTTCCAAAATTGGTTTTATCCACACTATGTGTGGGAAGGTATACTCAGACGTGAGTCCCTTGCTCATTGCACCATCAGGATTCAAGCAAGCCGGGCCGGAGAAGGCTGTGATGCCAGAAAAAGGTCCCCGGAAGCTTGTTTCCTTCCCAATATAAGAATTGGCTTGGTAGTTTGGTTTGCCCTGTTCCCATCATGCACTGGGACAGGAACAGACTAATTTGCATATAGCCAGGTTCTGAGCTGGGATGGTGCAGTGAGCTAAAAAACGGTGATGGATTAAAACCATGATCTATTGACTTGGTAAGAGTATTCTGCATCATTCAGAAACTCTGTCCATCACCACCCCCTTTTTCCAAAACTAGTTTGTGTCCCCTACAGCTTCCTGATGCCCCTTTTGCTCTTTGGCTCCTCCTTTCTTCAGCCTCTCCCTTCTTTGGCCTCTTCTGCTGGAAGTGGCATGGATTTATTTCCTGCACCATACACCATAATCTTTTAAGAAAATGAAATATGCCAACCAGGATTACTCTATTTCTACATGTTTAAGGGATCAGCTCACATACACTGGGCACTGGACAGCAGTACATCAGTGTACAGAGTCGCGACACCACTAATAGAAATCAGTAAACAAAAATTGGAGAAAACTGAAATTTTTACACTGGGAGCATAGCCACATTTTTCTTCTGTTTAGCAGAAGTAAAGTGCAAAGAGAGACAAACAAAAAACTAAATAGTGTTCAGAAAAAGCAAAACAATCTGTGCTGATCATGCAGAAAAGGGGGCTTTTATTTTCAATTTTTGTTAAACAATATATATAGATAGAACCAACAGACATTTTTATAAAATGCAATAACTGAATTGTTCCTCCTCTGGGAATTTTTTGAAAGAAGAAACGTGCAAAATCTTGGGAGGGAAGGGGGCTAAAGAGAGTACTATCACAGTTCCAAATATTGATTCTGATAGGTCTTCTGGCATAATCTTTGCCTTTCCAACACATGTAGCGTTAACCTCCTCAGGGATCTCTCCAACCCCTTGGAGCTGATGTTTTTCTGGATGCCTATTCCTTAGGAGTGGGTGAGGGCTTTAGGATTTTTCTAGAACAGAAATAGCCAGTTGTTCCTTGGGGGGGAGAGCAACGGGAATGTTGAGTTTGGGTGAATGGGTAAAATGTGGGGGATGGAAGTGTTTGGGTATGGAAGGTTCAGGTGGTATGAAAGAGTTTGGAGGTATGGAGGGTTTGGGCGTGTGAGCATGGGAGGGCTGAATGGTGTGGGAGGATTTAGGTGATTGGGAGGATTCAGGTGTATGGGAGTGGTTTAGGGACTGGGATGGTTTTTGAGAATGGGAGGTGTGGTGTTACAAACATCTTTCTTCTCATGCAAGTTTATTGCAATCTGGAATGTTGGTTGTTAGAGTTCTGGTCTGTCAGTTGCTCCCTGATAGCTGATGAATGAGGTGTTCATGAATAAACCTCTCCTGAACCTAATCACCTTGTATGTGTGATATTTGACAACTTTTCACTGGCGATGAGTGGAGAACATAGAAAGTTAAAAGAAGAAAACCTCAACATCCTGCTAATTAAGAAGATAAAGCAATCAGTGCAGAAGAGTTTCTTTGACTTAGACATCTCAATGAGTTAAAGTGGATCATTAAGAAACTGTGGGTGGATCAGACCCGCAAGGTACTTTTCAGAAGTTTGAGTGACTGTTGAAATATTTGTCTCATAAGGAATATTACTAAATTATTTTAAAACAAATTATTAACAACATTTACATGTATGCGTATAAGATTCAGAGTTGGTAATAATTTTGAGCGAAGTTTTGAAAGGCAGGTATACTAATGTTTGTGTGAAGATTTAAAAGGCTCATTATCAGGTAAAAAAAGGAAGGATTGGAAAGAACATCTATCTGCGCATTATATGTATTGAAAGAACTTTTTCAGAGTCTATTGAATAACAATGTTTAAACACTTGATAGAAATGGTGTTGTAAAGTGTACTTTACACAAATTATAAAGAGGAAGGAATTCAATATTTGGTGTTGAATAAAAGTACGCAACGGCTTTACATTTCAAATGTACGCAACAGCTTTTCTCTGAACAGTAAAATTCAGCGCGTCACAGGAAAAGAAAGCAAGACGCAAGTTAACGTGATTGTGTGACATATGCGTGCCGAAGGAAAGGAAGCGATATTGGTGACACTGTTTCGTATGAGAAAAGTTGGTATTGCAGTTTAAATAGGACAAGAATCGTACAAAGTAATATTTTCAGTGAAAACAGAATTGCTTTCTTTTCAAGAAGGAATCTTGACTGTTTGCAGAGTTTCTATATCGTATTGTTTCGATGACGTTTCTGACATCCAGGAGGTTGTACTTCATTACTTTCACCAGCGTGTCTGCAATCTTGTCAATGGCACGCACATCAGGAAGTGAATCGGATTGGCCAGGAGGTTGTGCTTCATTGCTTTTGCCAGCGTGTCAGGGCGTCATCTGCAATTTCGTCGATGACACGCACATCAGGAAGTGAATTAGATTAGTAATTTCAAAGACTGGTGTCAGAACAAGTTAGAAATAGGCATTTCATTAATGTCTTTCTTGTATTGCATTGTTGAAAATAACTTTATTGGTCATTTTCAATTGTATTTCTTTGGTTAACATATTTTCCTGGTTAGGGTGTTTATCTAGCACAACATTTTTACATTGAACGTGTGCATTATATGTATAAGAGTATAAGGCTTTACATTTTTATTTTTATTAAACTTTAAGGAAATTTTGGGTAGGTGTAAATAAAATGCAGAATGTTACTGCACCGCCATTTTTTTTAAGTGACCCAGGTGAACCGAACATTAAATGGAGCAAATGGAAGAAAATTTTTGCACATTATGCAAAAGTTTGCGGTACAAATATAAGTGCAGAAGGAAAGGTTCTCTTTTGTTACATTGTTCAGGCGATGAAGGTCAAGAAGTTTTGGAGAATTTACCAGCATTATCTCCTCAAGAACAACGCGGCTTAGATGAATATGAAATCTGCTTGTTACAGTTAGACAGGCATTATTTACCTTGTGAGGGAGCAAGGGTAAAGAAGAATCAGTGGAGGAGTATTTAACTGATTTGCGAAAGTTAGCCTCAACCTGTAAATTTGGAGGTGCTAATGAAGAAAGAATTTATGACAAATTTGTTCTTAAATGTAGAGAAGATAAGATTAGAGAGGAGCTTTGGTTCAAAGATGAACCACCTTTAGAAGAGGTAGTAGGGATTGCTAAGAAATTTGAGCACATCTTAAAATGTGTTAATTGATTAAAAGGAGACGAAGTCAAAAGGGTAAACATCGTTTACAACGATGTTTTCACAACGCGGTACCTTTACACCGCGGCTGTGACAACGCAAGTCGTTACCACGACTTGCGCTGGAGGGCGCTCAAGGTCTAAAAATAGTTAATTTACTATCCTAACACCTTCCCTAGGGTCCACGGGGACTGGTGTTAGAATAGTAAATTAAACTATTCGAAATCCGCGCCCCCCCAACGCAAGTCGTGGTAACGACTTGCGTTGTCACGGCCGCGTTGTAAAGGTATGCGTTGAGACGGTACGCGTTGTACCGTCATATATCCAGTCAAAAGTCAACCAGTTGTGGAGAAAGTACAAGAGAAAGTTTGCCAAATTAAAAGTGAGAAAGTTCCTTTGAAGGAGTTAACTAAAGATGATTCTCAAAAAGGAACTTTTGAATGTTTTAGATGTGGGAGATCTGGAAATAAGGCTAATTCAAAGTCTTGTCCTGCTTTGAGTTTTGTCTGTCATGGTTGTGGAAAAAAGGGTCATTTTATAAAATACTGTAAGTCTAAAGATAGGAAGATGGCTAACAGGGAAGTAAAAGAAGTTATATCTCAAGTTGTAGAAAAGAAATGTAATGATCATCCTATTGGGAAAGTAAAGGTTGATGGTATTGTTTTAGACATGAAATTCGACTCTTGCTCACATATTTCTATTATTTCAAATTAAACATATGTTAAGTGCTTTCAAAAGAAAAACAAATTATATAGAATGGATATAAATCCAGGTAGGTATAGAGGACAACCTATAAGCATGTTTGGTTATTTTAATGCTTGTATTGAAATAAAAAAAAAATGAGTGTTGGAAAAATGTATGTATCCAAAGTTGGTGACAGCTTAATTGGTTGGTCACATCATCGTTCATTAGGAGTTATGTTAAACCCTAATGCTGATCCTCAGATACAGATACATGAAATTGCTTCTGAGACAAATGAATTTCTAAGTGAATTCCCTCGTCTGTTCAGAAAAGTTCTAGGCTGTCTCAAGGGTTACAAACATTGTATTAAATTAAAAAACAATGCTGTTCCATTTGTAGCAAAAGTAAGAAGAATGCCTATTGCTGTACAAGGAAAGTTTGAACAGGAATTGGATAAACTTCAAAAACAAGGCATAATTACTTCTTTGGAGGCATCCGAATGGTAGGCGCCAGTAGTTATTGCCAACAAACCTAATGGGGACATTAGGCTTTGCATTGATTTATGGTCTCTTAACAGAGAGGTTATTGTTGATAAATGTCCTCTCCTCAACATAGATGAATTGTTGTCTTCTTTGGGTGATGCTAAGGTTTTTACAACTCTTGCCCTTACCCAAGCATATCATCAGATTGAACTGACGCAGGAGTCTCAAGATCTAACAGCTTTCATCACTCCCATGGGTGCTTTCAAGTATAAAAGGATGCCGTTTGGTCTGGTGTCTGCTGCGTCAGATTTTCAAAGGGTTATAGCCTCAATTTTAAAAGGTATAAAATCTGTGAAATGTTATCAAGATGATTTGCTTATTTTTGGTTCAAATCAAGAAGAACATGATAAAACCCTGAGACTAGTTTTAAAGAGATTAGAAGTTGCTGGTCTTACTTTGAAATTTGAAAAATTTAAGTTTTCACTGCATGAAGTAAATTACTTGGGTCATCGCATATCTGCATCAGGAATTGTTCCCAAAAAATGAGTTAGTTAATACTATTCTAAATCTAGCTTCCCCTAAGAATAAAGAAGAAGTTGTTTCCTTCTTAGGTATGGTTGAATACTACGGAAAATGTGTACGAATTTGGCAAGTAAATCGTGCAATATGATAAGTTTGCTTGGAAAGAACAAGGAATTTATTTGGTCAGATGAATGTCAGAATGAATTTGGGGAAATTAAAAAAGATCTAGTGAATGCACCTAATTTACATGCTTTTGTTCCAAGTGATGAAACCATTGCTGTAACTGATGCGAGCGGTAAAGGGTTGGGTGCCATTTTGAAACAATATAGTGGTGGTAAAGAAAAATGTATTGCATGTGCATCTAGAAGTTTGTGGGGTGCAGAAGTTAATTACTCAGTAATTGAAAAAGAGGCGTTGGCCATTTTCTGGGCTCTCAATAAGTCTAGAAATTTTCTAGGGGTTTACATTTCAAGGCTCAGATCAAAAACCCTTAAAATACATTTTTACAAAGAATGGTTTAGATTTTATTTCATCACTCATAAGGAGATGGGTTATTGGATTACAAGATTTCAGTTTTTCAGTTGAACATCTTCCTGGTGTTGACAATATGACAGCTGATTGTCTTTCTCGCTTAGTCTGTGATGTTGATGAAGAAAACCAGTCCCGGACTGGCCGTTGCGGGCACCAGGCAATCCCCCGGTGCGCCGCAAGGGTGGGGGCCGGTTTTGGGCCCTGGGGTCCGTTTTTGTTACAGGGCCGTTTAATCGGCCCTGTAACAAAATCGGCCAAAAACCGGCCCCGGCAAAGAGCTCGGTCACACCCCCAGGGGGCCGGCCGAGCACTTTGCCAGGGCTGGTTTTGGTTTTCAGTCCGGCCCTGAAGAATTATACAGTAGATAGAGTGGAAAGACAAGGTAAAAAAAGATGATGAAATTGTTAAAGTCATGAATATGATTAAATTGAAATCTTCTTTTGATAACTCTTTGTCTAAAGTCTGGCATTTGGTTGCAGAGGAATTGTCTGTTGACAATGAAATTCTGTTAAGAGGTACTAAGTTAGTCCCTCCCTCTTCTCTTAGAAAAAGGTTGATGGAAGAAGCACATCAGGGTAATTAAGGAATTGTGAAAACAAAAGATCTTTGTTTTGGTGGCCTGGGATGGATCTTGACATAGAACGGGAAGTGAGAGAGTGTTTGCAATGCAAGTTGAGTGATACAATTCTCACAACCCGTACTCCTCCTATGGTATGTAGGAGTTTCCCCAATGGTCCGTGGGAAGATGTTGCCATTGACAATGTGGGTCCCCTCAATGGTGAACATCGCACTCCTTATCTCATTGTTTTAATTGATCTTTATTCTAGATGGATTGAAGTATTTTCTGTTTCTGATATTTCTTCTTCTTGCGTGATTTCATTTTTACAAGATATTTGTAGGAGAGAGGGTTTTCCTAGAACTTTGTTGTCTGATAATGGACCACAATTCTGTTCTGGTATTATGTCTGAATTTTTTGTATCCTGTGGAATTGTACATAAAAAGTGCTCAGTTTATCATCCAGAAACCAATGGAGCTGTTGAAAGGTTCAACAGGGTTATAAAAGAGAATATTCAGCTCTCAAGGGTAAACTCTCTGAATCGGAAGGAAGAATTACAAAAATGCATTTTAGCTCATCGTTTCTCCCCTCACACATCCACACGAAAGTCACCATTTGAGTTGTTCAAAGGCAGAGCTCCCAATACCAGTCTATGTCCTGCTTGGATGTTTTGGGGTAAAGGTATTAAAGATACCAGCATTGGTCCTTGGAGACTAAGAGAAGAAAAACTTCAGTTAAAAAATAAATTAAGTTATGATGAAAGGAAAAATGTCAAGGAAGTTATTGTTAAAGTAGGTGATATGGTGCGTGTAAAAGCTCCTGTAGGAGCTTAATCTTGGTCTAAATATGCTGCTCCCATGCGTGTCATTAAATGTTTTTAAAATTCTGTGAAATTAGAAATGGCAAGATTTGAAATTTGAACCGTGTTGCTGTTCTTAAGAAAAATTCTTTCATGAATAAGTCTGGTAATAGTTTGTTTACTCATTCATGTGTCTCTGATAAATCACACCCGAGGCGTAGAATTCAAAAGACATGTACCCAAATATCTGAAGGACTATGTAGCCTAAACATTCTATTGAACTGTCTTCTTTGTTTTTCTACATTCTGTAATAATTTTGTATATCTAGTTTTACACATAATTCTTATGTTTCACTATACTGCAGTCTATACTTTTGTTATTGGAAGGGAGATGTGTGGTGTTTACATACATCTTTCTGCTCATGCAAGTTGATTGGAATCTGGAATGTTGGTTGTTAGAGTTCTGGTTTGTCAGTTGCTCCCTGGTAGCTGATGGATGAGGTTTCATGATTAAACCTCTATTGAACCTAATCACCTTGTATGTGTGATATTTGACAACTTTTCAGGGGGGTTTGTGTGAATGGGAGGTTTTGGGTGTATTGGATGGTTTGGGTAGATTGGAAGGTTTGGGGCTAAGAGAGGGTGTTGGAGCACGGGGGAGTTTGGAGGTATGGGAGGATTTAGGTGCATGGGAGGGATCCGGTATATGGGAGGGGTTGAGGGACTAGGATGGTTTTTGAGAATGGAAGGGTTTGTGTGAATGGGAGGTTTTGGGTGTATGGGAGGGTTTGGGTAGATTGGAAGGTTTGTGGATATGGGAGGGTTAGGTGTTTTGGAAGTGGCAGGGATGATGTGGGAGGTGAGGGATGGTGTCGGAAGGTGACAATGGGGCAGAATGGGGAATAGAGACAGGTGTTTGGAAATGGGCTGAGGTGAGAATGTTGGCAGAGGTGAAATGTGGGACAAGGAGTAATAGATATAGGTGTGGGGAAAGCACTGGCATAAAGGGGTGCTCTTGGAGTAAGTAAATGTCTATGTAAGGCATCCAGGATGGTGATTACTTGTGTCATTTGTTGACTGACAACCTGGTTGGCATTGAACAGTGCTGTCTGCCCCACAGAAAGGCTCTTTCATACTTCAACAACCTCCTCTGAGATCTGTGCTGGGTTGGTGGGAGCAGGGGGAGAGGTGCCCAGTGCAAAAAAGACTTGCAGCTCCTTTCCAGACTGAGTGAGGCCTATTTTCTGATGGTACAGGAGTGAGGATTCTGATGGTGCATGTGGTGGTATAGGGCACAGGAATGGTGGCACATCCTGGGATGTTTCATCAGCTGCCTAAAGTGACTGGCCCTAGTTGGAGGCCTCAGAGTCTGTAGTAGCACTGGCCTCTTTGCCACCCCATTCACCATCAGTGCTGCTAGATCCTTCTGTGTCTGTTGTTCCACCTTCAAACTCCCAGCGGATCTCTCCCCAGAACTGTGCCAACATCTCCTTGGCTAACTCCAAAGGAAGGTGGAAGCAAGCATATGCACACATCAGTTCCAGAATACCAAGGATAATCTAAACATATGTAAGAGGTACAATCATAATTTATTTTTACATACTATTCTGTTTAAAGACCACACAATTAAACATTATAAAGAACCCGATTGTGATTGTTCCATACCATTTGCTCATTTGCAAATGTTAAGGATATTCTGCTAACCATAGTTAAGTGTTTCTAATGCTATTACACTTATCTTAATGCTGAAGGCTTATATGTATAACCAAGACAAAAATATATAGAAGTGGCCCATAAATGTTGCAATTTTTTAAACCCTGTACACTTTGCCCATGCTAGGATTGAGTAAAGAGTTTGTGTTCCCCTTAAACATGGTTAGCTCGTCTTACTCCTGATTGCCACTTTTAGCTTGCTGATAAGTCCCTAGTGTATGGTGTTAAAAAGGCACCCTGGGCATGGTAATGAAAAAACACTTGTAAACTTCAGCACCTATTGTGCCATTGTAAACCATTGGATTCTAATGTCTGTTTTGTGACTGCCCACATCAAGGATTAATAACAAATCTTGTCAGGGTGAACCCTCAAAGTTATTCAGTTATTATGAGATCAACCGTCTGGTAGTTATGACACTGGGCAGACAAGCTCAACTTAAGGTAACATTTTAATTATTTATGCCACTAGATATATCCAGAGTGAAGACATTGTAAGTCCTACCACTTGGACTCAAGGTTTTCATGTTCTGCCCTCTCCTACCAGTGAGTGAGAAAAGACACACAATAACTGATTGAGGTGGATTTATCTGGACCTTTAATATCCTCACCTCAAATTACCCACTTCTGACTCGGAGAGGTAGTGACAAAATATTTTTTGAGGCTGTGTAATTGGAATGAGTACACTTTAAGTAGAGGACCCATTTAAGGAAAAGTATAGTGCCACAGTAATTCCAGCTCTCCAATAGTATATATTAAAGCTGATACAGTTAAAAAGTTTGTAGTTTGATATTGATATCGAGCTGGCAGCCCACCTCAAGATGAACCACCACCTACCCCAGTCCCTGCTTGCTTTTAACTGAGTGTCTTGGGGGTCTAAAGCGTTTACTTTGAAAAAAAATTAGAATGTTCAAAGCAGCTGTTCACCAAAATACTTCCATTAGGAAAAATGGAACTGGACTCCAATTCTATTTAGTTGGTTTTTGGAAACTGAGACCATGAATAAAAAGGACAGCTGGGAGCATTCACATAGTGCAGCTAGAGGCACAAGATGAACAAAAGCAAAAGCTTTTGTGTAGAATGTTTTCATTAATCAATGAAAGTAGGAGATTCAAAGTTGATCAGATTCTGTCATATTTCTGACAAAAAAACCATGCCGACTAGTGATCTGGTTGTGTAAGTCTCATGGTCCGCCAAGCAGCTTCCAGAAGCCCAAAGTCTTTGGGTTCCAGGAAGTGAGTATGGTTGCAAAGGTGAAACTTTAAGGAACTGACAGAAGGACACCAGCAGAAGTAAAGCGTGCAGCTTAATTTGACTAAACATGAGAATCCTTACCCAGCCCGGACACAGAAAGGATTGAAAGATTCTTTCTCAATTCTATTGTTATATTTCATATAGGTACCCTAATATAGGCCCGGGATAACATCATACCCCTTCACGTACATTACCTCCCCTACACTACACTGTATACAAGCCTTTCAGGATTGAACCTTTACCTAGTTCTAGTCCTGGGTGCAGAAGGAGGGCTTCTCATAAACAATACAGTCCCATAACTCCATCAATAGACTCATGCAGTATGAATGAATATTCTAAGGGTTCTTAGAAACCAGGCTGGGGCTACATCACCTTCCTCCCCATATCTACGTACACGATTCATCCCATACATCATCCTCAAATCCAACAATGGCTAATACAAGCAACAAGGGACAAAGGAGCCCTAGATACTTTATGTATAAATATAGCACATCTTGCTAGTGTTATTTAGAGGGAACCGAGACTTCCAGGCCGACACACTGACCAGAGACGCTGAGGCTCCTGCATGCACACGCTCCAGCTGACATTGATCTTAACATCCCTCGCGGGTGTGTCCAACTCGAGACCAAGAAGGGCTTCTATATTCTAACACTTCAGGTAATTGGGTTCGACTAAATCCTTGAGGGATTCTTGGCTTCAACCTACTCATGTGCTAGGTACACTTAGGCACATCTAGATAGGCATTGCAGGAGTATACACACTTTTATCATGCATTTTATAGTCATGTATTTATTCGTGCTTATTGCATGATGGTAGAACTGTACTATCCTTTTATATTCACTGTACTGCTAATCATATGTCTCTGCTACTGTCTTATGGTTGTTGCAGCTCATATATTTTACACGAGAATAACAACTGTTTAATAAACCCTTATTGAAATGCCCAGACTGTTTATTCTGTGTATCTCTGAGATTAACTAAATGAGCACGAGTGACTGAGCAAAAAGTAGTACATTGTTTCCATGACCCTGCGGGATCAGGGTTGTCATGTTCTAAGGTTGCCAGACACTATACTTTCCCTGATAAGAGGAGATTATAGTGACACTTTGAGCTAGCTAATGCAAATAGGCTAACATTTCTCGGTGGGGGTGTACGGAACTAGTCTACTACCAATCACACAGTTTATGTTATCCAAATGCGCAGGTCCTGCATGGGTACTATAGGAACTACACAACACTGTGGGGTACATGACTGTTCTTAGTTTGTGTAGTGAATTGTTTGGTTAATGCTGATAATGAGCTAGACTCCTCCATGCTAAGTAATTGCTTGACACACAGTGGTCTGCATTCAACTTCCTAAAGGACAAGTGGTGTTCAGCCGTAGGAGATTGAACAGTAACAGGTTTGTGACATCCTGAGATTTCAGGGGTCACAAACGTGCTACACTGAACTGGTTAGAGTATGTCTTACTTTTCACCAACAAGTGTTGGTAACTCACTGGACCTCATTTGTGATTAGAATTGAAATAATGTCCAATGAACGTGGAATTCCCAGTAAGTGCAGGTAATAAGCCTGCATTAATGAAGGGCCTCTTGTACACAACGCCCATCGCAACTACTACTGATTGAATGGTTTAGTGAGGTCCTTAGACCGGCCCTCCTTGGGGTTGGCAGAGTCCAGGCTGAGTCCTGAGAAGCTGACCAAACTTATATATCTAGAGAAAGTAAAAGTTGAAACAAGATTTCTGTAGATGAGTTGTGGAAGGATCAATACTGGTGGAGCGGCCTGAGTATCACCGGTGCCAGTCTGAACCTCAGCCGCCTCCCAGAAAGAACCCAGGCAGAGGGCCCAGTATCTACCCACACATGGTGGCTGCTTGGGTGGACATCGAGTGTGGGTCTGGCTTCCCTCCCCACCAATAGGAATCCGTCTGATACATGTGAGGGCAGGACACTGGGATCCTTGTCAGGTGGGCTTGGGAATGACCCGATGTGAGCGAAAGACCGCCCCAAAAAGAACCCACCCAGCATGCTACCAGGGAACCGAATTGTATTGGAGTCGTACACTGGGCCAGAGAGAGACCCTGCAGCCTGGGCCCTCCAGTGCCTGATCCCAGTCCATCCATCTTCAAGGGACCAAGAAGTGACCCACCCCAGGAGCAAGGAAGTGTGGAATAAGAAGGAGTTGGGGCCATGACTGAACCCTCGCCTCCTCTCAGCGGAGGCGCCATGCCACTTAGAGATGCCCTGGATGCAAACCCTAGAAGTCATGTGCAGTTTCCACTTCGAGAAGCGGGTCAAGAGCTGGCCATGGCTGCTCAGGCTTCCATGTGCCCATTTCAGTGGTGGTTCAGTGAGTTATTCCAATGGCAGGGGATAACCTGACCCATCTCCACCAGTGCCTCCCACTGGGCATGAGGGACCCAGCTTAGCGGCATGGATTGGGGCTGGGAGGGGTGGAGCCACGGTTCCCGTCGGATGTGGCTGGTGGCGGATGGCTGATTTGCAGGTGAGACAACCCTGGTTCTGTGAGGACCCATCTCATCCAGATGGACCAGTGGTAGAGCTGCCAGCTTATGATGCCAAGGGAGCTGATTGCCTGCCTATGGGTGAGGTTCCAGGCTGAGCACCTGGAAACCTTTTGGTTTATCGAAGCTGACTCCCAGACGGGAAGCCTCACAGGGTGCTGTGTCTTCTCGCTGCGCTATATGAAAGAGGCCTACCCCCTCTGTGGTTAGGCCCAGCTCCCCATGCCTTGGCATCTGATAATGACCTCAGATCATCAGATCAGGGGTGGCATTCAAGCAGAGCAAACCAATTTTCTCTTTCTGTGGGAACCTGTGTGTCAGTTGGTGGCTTTCTGGTGACTGGGCAATATGGTCAGTGGCCACTCCGGGCCATCTGGTCAGTTGCTGTGGGACCAAATGAAAGGAGAGCCAGCCCCCACAGCTATCTGCAGCTTGTTGCTCCCTTTTAGTTCCATAAGCCCCATGAGTTGATGAAAATGCCATTTTTGCCGTTTCCACATGGGCTTAAACCACCTTGGATAACCATGGCTGAGTTGCACAAAGGTGAATATGGTCCCAGGGCATCCAGGGCTAAATCAATGGGTTTGCTGCAGCAAACAAGAAAAAGTGTGTAATCTTACCTTCCGAAGGCAGGGCAACTTCTGACAAGGGAGGCATGTGTGGCTCCTCCAGGTTGACCAGATCAAAGAATCACCAGTAAGAGGTGGTGTGAAGTCAGCATTCATGGTTGAAGGATCCCGGACCCCCAGGCAATGGCTACAGGAGCCTTCCCTTCCCAAGGCATGATTGAATCAGCCCAGGGTAGAGTCTGGGGCTCCTCCAAGCCAACCAGCCCAATAACCAAACCATTGAGAGGTAGGAGAAGCCATGGCATTCGCCTGGGAGGATGGATACCCTAGGCTGGAGCTTCAGCCACCTGGCAAAAGTCACCTAGCCTACCTGGAGCAGGGTGGCATCAGACCAACCAGGAGCCTGGTGCTCTGCTGGTCTGAACAGTTCCAGTAATCCACAGAAAGAGGCAGGTGAAACCACAGTGTTTGCCTGGGAGGACTGGTCAGGGCTCCAGGGACTGGGCAGATACACCCAGCCTGCCTAGGGCAGGGTGGCATCATACTGGGGAGGAGTCTATGGCTGCTCATCTGGGTGGAACATTTGCAGTGATCCGTGAGAGGTTAGATAAGCCATGGCATTTGACTGGGAGGTTTGGTCCCTGCAGGGGACAGCTGAGCTAGAGTCCAAAATATGCAGCTCCTCACATTGTTAAAAAAAAGTGTCTTTTTTGCTAAGTGAAATGTGATGTCTCCAGGTCATGTGTACGGGTGTGTTGTGTAGTTGGTGCTAGACCCAGATAGACAAGAGAAGTACCATTTTTTATCAAAAGACGTTTGGGAACACAGAATAGTAGAACATTTGTATTACCAATTGGATTTTTCAGCATGTTTTAGCTTTCAAATATAAGCGAGTGCCGAAGAAATAACACATATACAAAATGCCATCTGAATCACAGGATAGTATTGGTAACGCCAAATTCAGTGGTGTACACATAACTACTGTTCCTAAACTAAGTATCCTGTGCACATTTCGGACATACATAGGTTTCCTTCATACCCATTTTTCGTTCATTACTATATGAATTGCTGCATGGTCGATACATTATGAAAAATCATTTTAAGCTACAGCTTAATTGTTAGCTGTGGGTATCACAGGTTTTTGGAAAACCTACAAACGCTAGGTATCCTTGTCACCAGAAAAGCCTGAGGGATATAATGGTATATTACTTTTGTAAATTGGCCACTGTGACAAAAAATTACAGATGAAAAGGTTGTCACCAATTGCTATGCTTTTCTAATTATTTTCATTATTTTATTTTTAGTCCAGTGATTAGTTTCTTTTGGGAAAGTGTAAAGAGATCTAAACAATTGACTTGGTGCTGAATTCAAAATGTTGTCACCTTTCCAGAAATGTGTTGCTCACTGGGATCACCCATGGGTTTCACATGTTTCCACCACAAATTGCAAGTAGGTTGAAAGCACAAAAATCAGGAACAATAACGACCTATTGCAAAAACTGTGGTTTTCCTACAACTCTGTTTTTTCCTGGAACTTTGAAGGTGGTGATCCTAGCACAGCAAACCCTTCATTGATGCCATTTTTAGAAAAAAAAAACATAAGCTTTCTTGTACAACATTTTTCCAAAAAAAAAAAAAAAAAAAATTGCTATATTCTGGCTATTTTTTTGGTGCTTTCCAGGGCAATTCTCAAACCGCGTGAACCTTTTGGATCCCCAGGAGGTTTAAACTAGAATTGGCATAGCCAATAGGTCTCACCTTTGGGACCCTATAAGTGTTTAGCCATGCAACAGTTGTTGTTGCACTGAGGATATTGTGCTGCAGAACTAAATACTTATAAGGTCCCAAAAGCGAGACCTATTGGCTATGCCAATGCTTGTTAGATTTCCCTTCCTGACCCATTTCCCTATGTTCTTATAGTGCTTTTAGTGCTCTCTACCTTTACCCCCTTATTTTTCCAGCCTAGTTAAGCATGAGAAATCCTGCTTTTAATGTGCTTTGCAAATGTCATTCCTTTTTTTGTGTTGGTATCCATAAGGCAGTCATTATCTTTTTGTATGAGATCCATCATTATACTCCTCCCAAAGCCTAGAGCTCCCCCTTTTTTATTTAATATACAGCTCCTTATTTGAAGGTATTTAAAGAAATGATTTGTATTTAACATATACTTATTTTTCAAATCTATAAATTGTAAGATGCCATTATCGTCCCACATATCGCCAATCATTCTTATGCCTCGAATCTCCCATTCTTCATATACCATTCCTGAAAACACAGCCCTAGGTAATGAGGGATTATTTTTGAATCTAGTATATACACTATATTTCCCTATTCCAACTTTTTTGGAAAATCCTTTCCAAATACTGTAGGCCGCCATAATTATCTTGAAACGTGTTCTTTTAAAATAACTTCCATCAGTAAATCTTAAAAAAATATTTTCAGCATTTGTACCCAGAGCTAGACCATATATAGCCAACGAGCCTGTCTTATCCCATCCATCCATCTCAGCCCCCCCAATTAATCCAACCATTCCTTGTATTGCTGCAGCCCAATAATATACCTTTAGATCCGGCAGTGACCACCCCCCTCTCTCCCTAGGAAGGGACATAAACCTCAATGCCCTCCGGGTTTTACCTCTGGCCCAAATAAACCGATTTACCATACTTTCGCAAGTTTTAAAACACTTATTTTCAATTAAAAGAGGGATTGCCCTAAAAAGATACAACAGTTTGGGTAGGATCAACATTTTAATAATATTAACTCGCCCAACTAATGATAAATGTAAGTTCTCATAACGATCCAGATCTTTTCTTGCCTTTTCAATTACTGGGGCAATATTATTATCCACCAAACTATCTCAATTAGACATAATATTAATTCCGAGGTATTTCCCTGCCGACACTACTCTTCTATCTTCCCAAGGTGTAAAAGAGTTTTTGATAATCTGAGTTTTAGACGCGTTCAATGAGTACCCTGAGACTTGTCCAAATCTTAAGGCCTCGGCCTCTACAAATGTGGCTGCTTCCGTAGGGCAAGGTGTTATCACCGCAACAAAAAGGTAATGACTGTACTATAAAAAGATTTTATTTAGAAATGATAAAGTTAAAAAAGGATGATCTTGACAAATGGATAATTAAATGGTCCTCAGATTTAGATATAGCTAGAGAAAGAGATATTTTCTCTGAATCACTTGAGATGGGATGTAAATTACTATGCTCAGCGTCTCTTCAGGCCCAGCATTACAAGAGTTTGTATCATTTTTATTATACGCCATGGAAAATTGCCCAATGGGGGGCTGTGTCGGGCATCTCGTGTTTTAGATGTGGCAGTATGGAGGCCAATTTGTTACATATTTTCTCTACCTGTCCACATTTAGATAAGATAAAACAAGATATCGGGAATTTTTTTCGGAATGCCTTAGACACAACAATAGAGTTGGACTCAGCAACCATTTTGTTGGGAATATCCCCCAACGGACAAATTAATTGTAAATATTTTCTGTTTGTAGCAATGTCGATTTTTAGACTGCTTGTGGCCTCAACTTGGTTAGATCCAAATCCTCCAACGTATCATCAATGGCTTGGGAAAACTTTGTCAATACAAAAATTGGAAACAGCTATTTACTCTAGGAAAGGGAGAAAGGGTAAAAAGCTGGGTATGCAAATCTGGGGTCCTCTGATCCAATGGAAGGTTGGAACTGAATAAGGTATTTAGAGAAATATATGTATTATGGAATGTTAACATATATTATTTGTATCCGTATATATTATGATTGGATCTGTATGTAGTATATATATTGTAATATTTCATTTTCCCTTTTTTCTTTTATACGTAGCTGAGTATGTGGCTGCCTTATGAAACTCATTGTGCCTTGTCCATGTAATGGGGGAGAGGGTGGGAAATAAAATGTGGGGAAAAAATTTATCAATAAAAATATTTAAAAAAAAAAAAAAGGTATCCATAAGGCAAAGAATTTTGATCAATACCTTTCATTTTCCGATGTTAAAATGCTCAATTTTTACTGAACACAGTCAGAAATCAAGAGATAGTTCGCGTACCCCCTAAAAAAACACTGGTTTTTTACTGCTTAGGCTCCTGAGATATCTTCTTTTGTCAGGGAAGCGACCAAAACCTGTTACAGTGACAGGAAAAATAAAGACAATTTGGAAGAAAAGGTGAGCGATACTTGTATGTTTTTCAAGCTTGTAGGCGAACAAGTGTTGGTCAGGGAAAAGGTACACATAAGCAAACTTAACCAGTCTAACCTAATCAAGAATTATATTTGTGCTAGAATAAAGAGGGAAGTGCCCATACCACTAAATACACAGAAAGAAGTTGAATGATTTGGCATGAGAGACTGCCAACAAAGAGGTTAGTTTAAAAAAACCAGCTCTTAAGCAGCACTTTGGGATAGGTTCATCCCAATTAATGTACTGAAGAAATCCACTAATATTAAAGGGGAAGAAATGCAGTCAAAGCGCTTCCAAACAATGATCAACGCAAACAAAGCGGGCTTCAAACGCACAGTACCCTGAAGGACGACTTGCCACCACTGTTAAGGCTCGACACTTACCATCTTTGTTTTGAATAGCTTTTCTATGGCGCTGACCAGATCTGCAGCACTGGGTACTTCTGCCGAGCTCTGCCGAGCTGCTAACAAAGAGAAGGACTGCAAGGTGCCAGTTAGCAAAAGAAGAAGCAGGTTAGCGGGATGAGTAGGTATTGTAAGACGAAAGCACAGCAGCAGTCATGCATGACATGTTAATGAAAAGCAAGCGGGAAATAATCAGTTAGTAAAGGTGAGGATTAATGTACTCAAAGGTTTTGGGGTGGTCCCCCAGTCAATAAAACAAATGCTGCCTTGGCTTGAGCTTTACAATCTTATATATATATATATATATATATATATATATTCGGATATGAGATCTAGAGCAAATCTACAAAACTACTAGTGCATGACTGGAACAGCATCACAAAATATTACTGGGAACTGCCTAGCTCCCTTCGAAATCTCACTTTCAAAGGTTAACAAGCCAAGCTACGAAAGGGGAAAGCAACTTAATGACCCGTGACGGAGGAGACAGGTGGCAGCTGCGCACGTGCACACGCACGTGCACTCAAGCTTCCGGCCAGCAAAACTCTGGTAGGTAGCACTTTTTTTTGCCCTTTACTAAAAGTCGAGCAGGCAGCGCATGCGCTGCTCTAAGCTCGACCTAAAAAAGGATGCATCTCTGACATGGATATCTTATGCGGAAAAAAGTTTGGAAGGTGTAAGCAGAAAGCACCCAAATATCAAACAAGGCCTCATCACAGGGCGCAGAAAAGCATAAGCAGCTAAAGGGTTAAGAATGCAGCTAAAGGGTTAAGGATAGTGTGAAGAAATTATATAAGATCCCAGATGACTTACATTCAATCTCAGTGGCATCTGGTCTTGGTTGTACGGGATATTTGGGAATTGAGGGATAAAGTTTTTTGAAATAGTAATTGTAGTTATTTTTGTCATAGTAACCTGTTGATCACATTGATTACGTGCATCATCCAATGTGCTTGCATTAAGACGGGCACTAACACTGCTTATTCGCTTCACACACTTCCGGATGATGAGGAATAAGACAATGAAAAATCCAAACCTGAAATATTTCCCCTGTATGCTATTGGGATACCTGGAGCACTCCGTAGATTAGGCCACCTTTCTAATTTACATGTGGTTTTTCGGCAGCATCTATCGATTCTCAAATAGTGCAAAACAAGAGAACTGTAAGTAACCTTAAGCGATCTGACCATTACAGCCTCAAACTGAACAGCCACACAAATGTATTGTTAAATCAGGGCTCTCTGGTTTCAGCGTTACTGCTTGTTCAGATTACTTCTGCCCGCTATGATTGAACAAGTAGCTTCGGTCATTCACAAAAACATTAACCTGTCAGGAACTTATCTGCCTTACACCGCCACATATTGCATAAGAAACTCTTAAACTGCACAGGTGTTGGGTCTAATTCGAAGTCATATTTAACGAAAAATAGTTATTTCAGGGGGAATTAAAAATAGTAGACCATTCACTATCCCAAGTCTCTCCCTGTTTCGGTGACCCCTCTGTCAAAGTCATCTAGTCATAAAAATGTCAGAGAATTTACAACCCTGTTCTGTTGTACAATGTACCTAAATCACTTAGTCATCACGGGCCTTTATTATCATTCTTACCATTAAGTAACCAGCAGTGGCAAAGCAAATAGGTCCCGCCTTTGGGACCTATATGATTTGTAAATTGATCTTGGCAGTGTTGTTCAGCAACGGGATGCCATGCAGCACCGTCAAAATAAACAAGCATTTACAATGCAACGGTCTCGCCTTTGCAAAAGTTCGGGCTTTTGGCAGTGTAAATGTCAAACTTTTTATTTTGGCAATAGCTTAAATTTTTGGAAATGCAAAACCTATTGCATTGCATTTCGCTGCCTGTGCAAGAATAGTGTGGGGTGCAAGACGAGATACAACAGGATGCATGCATATTCCTATAACAAGAAAAGCAATGGTGCTGGGGTTTGACTTCACTAAGTGTGAGGGGGTAGAGGAAGAGGTGCGGGTATCCTCCACGGGAGTGGGGTGGGTGGGGGTGTAATTGTGCAGTTATCCGTTTCTGGACTCTCTGGGATATATGCCATTCTAAAGGAGGCCCAGATGCTTAAATGTGACCACTATGTGCTATCCTAGAGACATTGTAGATACGTAAACAGTTGTATTCTTTGGTTGTCTGTACCAAATGCACTTTTACCAGAATATATGACGTAAAATTGATCCTCATTTCAGAAATGTTTCAGTGTCGTGACGGGTAAGTAAAGTGTACTAGAGAGTAGTAGAGAGTGAGTAATAGAGAGTATTAGAGTGAGTAGTAATGAGTGAGTAGTAGAGAGTAGTATAGAGTAGTAAACAGTTGTAGTAGCGTTAGTAGTAGTGAGTAGTATAGTGATTTGAGAGTAGTAGAGTGAGTAGTAGAGAATTAGTAGAGTAGTATAGAGTAGAGTAGTAGAGTAGTAGAGTAGTAGATCAAGTAGTAGAGTTAGTAGAGTTGTAGAGAGTAGTAGATAGAGAGTGATTAGTAGAGTGTGAGTAGAGAGTAGTAGAAAGTGAGTAGTAGAGAGTATGTAGTAGAGAGTGAGTAGTAGAGTAATAGTGAGGAGTAGAGTGAGTAGTAGAGAGTGCATAGTAGAGGAGTAGAGAGTATGTAGTAGAGTAGTAGAGTGAGTACTAGAGAGTAATAGAGTGATTAATAGAGAGTGAGTAGTATAGAGTTGTAGAGAGTACTAGAGTGAGTAGTAGTGAGTACAGTGAGTAGTAGAGAGTAGTAGAGTGAGTAGTAGGGAGTAGTAGAGAGTAGTAGAGAGTTAGTAGTAGAGTGAGTGGGGAGTATTAGAGAGTTGTAGAGTAAGTAGTAGAGTAGTAGAGCGAGTAGTAGAGCGAGTAGTGAGAGTAGTAGAGAGTGAGTAGTAAAGAGTGAGTAGTAAAGAGTGAGTAGTAGAGTGTGAGTAGTAGAGTGTGAGTAGAGTGAGTAGAGTATGAGTAGTAGAGTGAGTAGTAGAGTAGTAGAGTTGTAGGGAGTTGTAGAGTTGTAGAGTACTAGAGTAAGTCGTAGTGAGTATAGTGAGTAGTAGAGAGTGAGTAGAGAGTAGTAGGATGAGTGAGCTTTGTGGTTAAGTATTTGAGGCGCTAAATTAGTGCAGTGTTAAATACTTTGAGGGTATGCATGTTTCATCATCATCATAAACTTTATTCGACAATTAAGTCATAAAAGCAGAACATAAAAATACACATTTCCAAATATATAAAATACCATTAAAAGTGTATACAATAAATAATTAAAAAGTGATTAAACTACAATGGACTTTGTCGAATATCGAATGTACTTAAATTCATAAAATCCATAAAACTTATCATATATACGGTCCAGGGTATTATTACAAAAAGCTCAATTGACTAATACATCCCCAATATTTACAGCTAAAATAGATAAACAAATATTAGATTCTTATTTCACTGCCGTAATTGTCTTGCCCGAATTACCCATGCCCATTTTAGAAACTTGGCCACAGCTATAGCAATTGGGTGGCGGGGGTCTGTACATAAGATTCTTAATGACGCTTCATGTCTACGAATGCCAATTATTTTACAAATAGGTTTTACCCGCTTCAATCTCGGTGCAACATAAAGAGGACAAAAAAAGAGTAGATGGCTTATAGACTCTTGCTCGTCCATGCACCCAGGGCATTTGTCATTGTCGTTTTCTCCTGCCCATTTAGCTGTAAATGACCTTGTTGGAAGGGTGCCTACTCTAAGTTGAAAATAGAGTTTGCGGTCATATTGCTTCTCTATGGCATTTATTTATTTACTGACATTTATAGAGCGCGAACGAATACCCGTAGGCGTCTCGGCGCTAGACTACAGTAATGTCCCTCCCTAAAGTGAAGTTCATGCTGGCAGGTGTGCTGTGTTATTGGTTGAATAGCCACGTCTTCAACTTTTTCCGAAACTGTAAAAGAGAGGGGCTAGTTTTTATGTGGTGTGGCAGAGTATTCCAGATTTTGGGAGCCGCAACTAGAAAGCGGCGATCGCCCCAGGAGACTGTTTTGCTGCGTGGGACCACCAATTGGTTGAGTGATGTGGATCGGAGCTTTCTGACCGGGTTATAAGGTATTAATTGGTTTTTAAGAAAGCGAGGCCCTTGACCCTGCATCACTTTATAGACTGTACACAGTGATTTAAATTTTATCCTGTTTTGGATAGTCAGCCAATGGTAGGTCCTCAAGGTATCTGAAATGGGTGCAAATTTAGGCTTTTTGGATAGCAGACGTGCGGCGCGTTTTGTACTGTCTGCAACTTTTTGGTGACTCTAGTTTGTGCATTGAGGAAGAGTCCGTTGCAATAATCTAGGGATGTTAAAACCAATGAGGTGACCAGGGTTTTTTTTTTTTTTTTTTTTAAAAACCTTTATTGGAGTAAGCAAGAAAATACAAGGATGGGCCTACAACCACACGGGCTGGCCGCTAAAGAGGAGTCGAAATACAAGATACCTGCCCGCAGAGGCAACAATCGACCAACAATGCAATACTCCCCACGAAATACAGGACAAAACAGATTTTATTTTATATGAAAGAACAAGCACACAACAAGGCGAAAGTATAGTACTGTCAGTCAGCCCAAAGGACGTAAAGGGGGTATAGCAGCAGGAGAACATAAACGGAGCTCCAAGCTCCAAGGAGATCGGGGGGGGGGAGGGGCGAGGAGATCAGAGGGGAGAACCGGAAACACCAGCACAACCCCTATAGAAAGGGTTCCAGGAACGCTCGCCTAGGGAGACAGGGTAATCTCAGCAGTGCCTACAAGGGGAGGAGTACAAATGTCGCCACGGTAGTCATTCCATTGACCCCAAACCTTCGTCCACGCTCTGGGTCTGCCCCTGGCCACATAGACAGTCTTCTCACGGAACATGGACCAGTCCATATTATCCTCCCATTTCGAGACGTCAGGGGGCCTAGAGGCCCCCCAGAGTTGCGCGATATCCCGCTTCGCAACCATATAACCCAGGGTGGCCCATCTGGTCTGGGCCACCGAATAGTCGGTGGGTTCCCAAACATTCAAAAGACAGCGACGAGGTTCCGGACTCAAGGACACACCTGTCACCACAGCCATCACTTCAAGCACAGCCGTCCAATAAGCAGCCACCATCGGGCACTCCCAAAGAATATGCAAAAAAGTTGCACTCAAACCACAGCCACGCTTGCATAACCCGTCGGAGGAAAAGCCCATCACCACCAGACGTGGTCCCGTAACGTACACCCGATGAAGGATCTTAAGTTGAACCAGACGGAGACGAGCCGGAATAGCCACCTCCTTCGGGGAGGAGAGGGCCGATTGCCAGTCCTCATCATCAAGTTCCAACCCATCGCCCACCCACGCTTCCCGAAGTCGGACCAGTAGGTCGGCCCGATTATTAAGCAACTTTTTATAGATCAGGGAGATAGTGCTATCAGGAAGATGCCCGTCAAGGATACGGTCTTCAAGGGGGGAAGAATCAGGCGGAATCTCACCAGGAGCAAATACCGAAGCAAGGGCGTGTCTGACCTGTAGATAACGAAAGAACTCCCGACCATTCAGGCCATAGTCAGCCTGGAGGGCCTGAAACGACCGCACAGAACCCTTAGAGTACACATCCCCCACCTTACTAATCCCAATCACATCCCAACGGTCGAAACCCTTGGTAGACCAGAGACCGCCCAGACGTTCCGAAGCATAAAGCGGTGTCGCCAACGTCAAGCGATCTTCCCAGCCCAAGCTCACATTCGCAGCGCGCCACACAGTCAAAGCAATCAATGTAGGTCCCACAAGATGGCGCCCAGCGGAGCGAGAGTAAAGCACTCTGTTAAAATCACCTCCCGGGAGCTGAAGTTTATCCATCTCGAACGCCGGATTACGACCCGGCGAAAACATAACGTAATTGATAGCAGACAGGTGGGAGGCCCAATAATATCTCTTAATGTCGGGGAGCGCCATGCCCCCGTCATACCACGGGATGGAAAGTTTCGCGAGAGCAATGCGCGGACGCCCATCCCAAATAAGCTGTCTCTGAAGACTCTCAATCTCCCGAAAATAGGTCTTAGGGATAGGATCATAAAAGTTCTGGAGAGCGTAGAGAAATCGCGGCAATGACATCATTTTAAACAGGGCCGCCCGACCCAGAGGAGATAAGGGAAGTTTACGCCAGCGGGCAACGTCCAAACGTAGTCTAAGCAACGGGGGAAGGAGATTACGATCAAAGCGAAGGGACGAGTCCAAAGTAACAAAAATCCCCAAGTATTTGAAGCCATCCTGGGCCACCTGAATGGGAAGTCTACTCGGCAACGGAGGCAAGACACCAGATAAAACATATACACAGGACTTGGTCCAGTTAATTACAAGGCCCGAGTTAGCACCAAAGGATGCGAGAACGTCAAATAAAACGGATAAAGACTTACGAGGGGAGGTAAGATACAAGAGGATATCGTCCGCATAAAGCAAAACACGGTCTTCAAAGTCCGGGGCCCAACGAATCCCTTTAAGGGACGGTTCCCACCGAAGCCAGGCCGCCAATGGTTCAAGAGCGAGTGCAAACAGCAGCGGAGACAAGGGGCAACCCTGGCGGGTGCCCCTGCCCAAGGAGAAGGGAGCCGACACCCTACCATTCACCACAACTTGCGCCAGAGGTTCCGCGTACAACAATTTAATCCAGCTAATAAACTCGCACCCGAATCCGAATTTCTCAAGAGTCGCCCATAAATAGGGCCACTCCACAGTATCGAAGGCCATAGAGGCATCCAAAGACGCCAAAATGGCCGGTTCCGTCAACAGCCCCGCCCTCGCTATCACGCCGTGAAGGCGACGTAGATTCAAAGCAGTGTTGCGATGCGGGATAAAGCCAGATTGATCTGATGGACCAGGTCACCAAGAACCGACAGAAGACGGGACGCCAAAAGTTTCGCCAAAACCTTGGGTTCAACATTTAACAGGGATATAGGCCTATATGAGGAACAAAGGTCCCGCGGTTTACCATCTTTGGGGATGACGACTATCGTCGCCAGACGCTGATCGTAGGGAAGGATGTTCCGCTCTCGGGATTCTAAAAACATATCGCGGAGATACGGCGCCATCTTATCGGGACGTAACTTGTACAACTCAATAGGCAACCCGTTCGGGCCCAATGCTTTGCCCGAGCGGAGCGAACGGATAGCAATAGCTATCTCATCAGCCGTAAAAGGGGAGTCCAAAGCAATACGGTCCAAGTCGGAGACACAGGGCAGAGTTATATCACGCAACAGAAGGCGAGAATCAGCCACATCCCTCACAGACACGGGAGCATACACAACACGGAAGTATTCGGCAAAACGGTCAACAATAGCAATCGGGTCAGTCACATTCTCACCACTCGCAGACTGAATCACGGGCACCACACGATTAACTCTTTCTTTCTTGTCCAACCACGCTAGGAGTTTACCCGCTTTATCACCCACATCATATAACCTGCCTTGTTGTTCTCGAAACATCACCTTTGCAGCGTCCGTGACCAGGGATTTATAGGCAAATTGTTTCAAACCCAGGGCGTGAAGTTTCTCAGGTGTGACACCAGAGTCCAGTTCGTCCTCCAAAGCCGAAATCTCCCCCTCAAGGTCTACCACCTCCCTCTTCCCGGCTTTCTTAGCTTCAACAATCAAGGAAAGGGCCTGTCCACGAATCACCGTTTTAAAAGCTTCCCACAGGGACACAGCCGAAGAGACCGACCCCTCGTTGTCCAGGAAATACGCATCCATGGACTTGAGCAAGAGGCTACGGGTCTCAGGGGAGGAAAGGTACCATGGGTTAATGGGAGCTACTCGGCCCGCTGCCTCCACCCCAACCTCAAAACGAAGCCAGAGCGGCGAGTGGTCAGAGATACCCCTTGGCAAATGCAAAATCTCACTGACCGCCGACGACTGAACCGCGGGCATCAGGAAATAATCCAGCCGAGACAAACTGCCATGTGCCCCAGAGTGGAATGTGTATTGAAGCTGAGTGGGATGCAACAGTCGCCAGCAGTCCACAAGGCCAAAGGTATCTAGAAACCCACCCAACCACTGCTGAGCAGCCGGAGTATCCCTAGGGGGATGGCGATCGTGAAGGCCGGAAAGCACCGAATTAAAATCAACAGCCAGGAAGAGACTACTATTAGGGAGATCTAACAAGACGCGGCCCAAATCAGTGAAAGTAGAAGTCTGCAAACCCGGGGGGACATAAACATTGAAGAGAGATAGGGTGCGGCCCTCATATCTACCCACCAAGACCGCATACCTCCCTCGGTCATCTTGAATCACCTCATCAATTGCCAGGGGGAGGGAGGTTCGAACAAGGATACCCACACCCCTGGAACCAGAGGTAAACCCCGAGTGCGCCACAAGGCGGTAGCCCCACCTATTCATTGCATAACAAACATTTCCAATCAAATGAGTTTCTTGCAGGAAAACAATGTCCGGTGATAAACGTCGTATGCATTTCAAAACCACACTGCGCTTAATACGATCTCCCAGACCGTTAACGTTCCAGGAAACGAATTTTAACCCTCTACCCCCCATCCCATCCACCCGATCCAAGACCCCACGTCCATGAGCACGACATCAGAAACAGCAGCAAACACAGGAGCAATCCGCCTTGAAAACAACACACAGAAAAGAAAGAACTTCCCAACCCCCCTCCCCCAAACTGA
This sequence comes from Lissotriton helveticus, assembly GCF_964261635.1. Taxonomy (NCBI): domain Eukaryota; kingdom Metazoa; phylum Chordata; class Amphibia; order Caudata; family Salamandridae; genus Lissotriton; species Lissotriton helveticus. The sequence continues at coordinate 1,506,652,761 of NC_136069.1, read as the reverse complement.
AAAGGAACACCCCCCACCCTGCACCCCTGCAAAAAGCTAAAGAGCCACCCCAACCTGAAGTGTGCCTGTCGCCCTAGGACCCCTATTCTACACAAAGACCCCGGAGGAGGAAAGGCCCCCGTTCCACCCGCCCCCCGACCACACCAAGAACTAAAAGGAACAAACTAAAGACACAATAATTATGCTGTAGAGGAACGCCGGCCAACACTTCTGAAAACGTGTTCAAAGTAAGACATGAGAGCCGAACAGTCAGATCTCCGCACCACCTTCGGCACCACCAGGGTGAGCGGCGGGCTCAGTCTCAGGAGGACGGTCAGGCAAGGAGTCCAGCCAGTCATTAACAACATCTGGTCGATCAAAGAAAAGGGTACGCTCGTTATACTCGACCCGAAGCCTGGTGGGAAAGAGCATAGCATAGCGTAGGCCCCGGTCCCGAAGACGTTTCTTGGCACCACGAAATTCCATCCGTTGTCTCTGAACTTGTTGGGAAAAGTCCGGGTAAAAGTTCACCGTGGCATTTTCAAAGGCCACCGGGCCCTTCACCCGCGAAGCCTGCAGGATAGCGTCCCGGTCTCTATAGTGGAAAAGCTTCGCCGCAATAGGTCTCGGCGGGGCTCCCGGCTTACCTTTGCCCCCCGGAACACGATGTGCACGTTCCACTGTGAAAAACTTAGTAAGACCAGAAGGGGCAAGATGGTTCAAGACCAGATCTTCAACCAGGAGATCCACCGAGTGGGGTTCTGGGTTCTCCGGTACACCAACCAGACGGACATTGCAGCGACGTGCCCTATTTTCAAAATCCTCCAGGCGTCGGGTCAAGAAGTCGTTCACCCGACGGAGATTCCCAACCTCCGTCTGGAGCTCCGATACGTCCTTCGTGAGGCTGGATGATTTAATATCCAATGATTGTACCCTTTCATTCGTCTTGCCGAGATCAGCACGAATCAGATTCACTTCAATAGCCACAGTGTCAAGTTTATGGGCCAAGGCCTCGTACTGTAGGCCGATGGATTCCCTCACGCCCGAAATGGCGCCCATAATGTCCTGCAGGGAGGGCTCCGCCGACTCCTCCAAAACTCGATCGGACGCTGTAATAGGACCAGGCAGGGCAGCTCCGGGGGACCCCTTAGAATGGGTATAGCGGTCCATAACATTTGATTGAACCGGAGCTCCGCGCATAGGTGTTTTCGTCTTGCGCGTCTCCCTGTCCCCTCTGCCCGCCATTTTGAAGATGCGTCACAAGGCGAGCTTCCAGGGTCAACGGGCCCGACACCCAGATCGCAGGACCAAAGGTTCCAAAAAAGGGCACCACACGGGTAGAGGTCGCCAGACCAGCAAATAGTCCACGGGAAGGCCCAACAGCCGAACTGCCTCCAAGTATCAATCCCTGCACGACACGCACACTGTCGGCCCAAGTCGAAACAGAATCGGAACCGAAACTTAGGAGGGGGACCCACAAGGCTAGTTCTCCTGCCGCTGTTGTTCAATTCCAGGACGGCCACAGAACCGCACCCCGTCCCGGGCGCACCTCAAGGGCGGAGCCCAAAAGTTCAGATCACCATATCTCAGGAATCCAATGTCCAAATCGATTTCTGAAAAGTGCCAGGGTCATCAGCCAAACGTCCTCCACATGAATTCTTGCAGGAAATCAGGATTCAGTCAGGATAAAATGCCGGGAGCGGCGAGGGTCCGGAGAGCGCTGTGCTCAAGCGGCCATCTCGGATGCCCGCCAAGCTCCTCCGGTGACCAGGGTTTTGGCGGCCGTGTCTGGCAGAAAAGGAATGATTTTTCTTATCATCCTGAGTTTAAAATGGGCCGTGGACGCCACCTTATTGGCATGTGCCATGAAGATGAGCTTATCGTCGAAGATAACTCCCAGATTTCTAACCTTGGCGGTAGGGCAAGGTGGAGTGCCAAAGGCCGATGGCCACCAGGTTGCAGACCAGGCTGGCGAGAGAGTACCAAAGACGACCACCTCTGTTTTATCGGAATTGAGCTTCAGGCAGTTTCCCGCCATCCACTCACCAATAGCAGTCATTCCCTTTTGGAACCGTTCTGCCACCTCCTGCCCATTATCCCTAATGGCCAACACCAATTGCGTGTCGTCTGCGTATGAGGTTAGGCTCATCCCGTGTGCTTTGATGACACTAACAAGGTCCGACACATATATGTTAAATAGTGTCGGACTTAGGGATGAGCCTTGAGGAACCCCACACGGTAGCGACAAATTGGCTGATTGAAATGGTTCTAATGTAACCGCCTGAGTTCTATTGGCCAGGAAGGAAGCCAGCAAGTCTCTCGCAGTAGACTGAATGCCCATCTTTCCGACACGGTCGACCAAAGTCTTATGGTCGACCGTGTCGAAGGCGGCCGAGAGATCCAGGAGTACCAGCAGTGCTGTTCCTCCTTGGTCACGGATGAGTCTGATATCATCCGCTGCTTTTATTAGCGCGGTTTCTGTACCATGGTTTTTACGGAAACCAAACTGAGTGTCATCAAGCTGGTTATTTCTTTCAATGTGCTCCGCTAGCTGCTGGTTCATGGCCTTTTCTATCACTTTAGCCAGAAATGGGAGACTTGCTATAGGCCTGTAGTTTTTCAATTCCTGTTTATCGAGATTTGGTTTTTTGAGCAGGGGTTTGATCAGTGTGTTTTTCAATGGGTCCGGGTAAACTCCCGAACTCAATATCGTGTTACAGACCTGGGTGATGACTGGGATAATGGTGTCTGATAACGTGCCTAGCACCGAAGTAGGACAGGGGTCCCGAGCCGACCCTGATTTGATAGATCTCACTATGATCTTTGTTTGATCAATCGTTAAGTGTTTAAAACTTGTCATGGTATCTTCCGAGATGGTCGGGGGTGTAAAAATACTACTAATATTAGAGTCTGAGGAAAAAGCTTGGTATATGTTGTTAACCTTCGAGAAGAAGAACTCAGACAAGGCATCGCAAAATAATTGCGATGGGGGTGGATTTAGGTCCGGTGCGTTGCCGGATAGGGTTTTGGCAATATTGTACAATTGCTTGCTGGAATTTTTTGCATTTTCTATGTGTAGCGAGAAAAAATTATTTTTTGCTGCAATTATCATGGTTTTGTAGGTGGCGAGAGCTTCTTTGAATTTAATCTTGTTTTCACTATCATAAGTTCGACGCCAGTGCCTTTCCCTATTCCTAGTTAATTGTTTTTGAATTTTTAGTTCTTCTGTATACCACTGAGCTGTAGGCCTGCTCCTATTTTTTGAGTGAGATTTAGTAGGTACCAACTGGGTCATGGCATTGCCCAACCATTCATGGTATTGGTGAGTCGCGATACTAGAATTATTAGAAAGGACGGGGCTGGTGTTGATCAGAAGTGTGTTAAGCTCTTTATAGTTTATGTCCTTCCACGCTTTAAACGTGCCTGGTTTCGGGTAGGAGGGCGTCTTTCTTGATGATCCTTTGATAGTGAGGCTACAAAGTATAGCCGCATGATCTGTCCAGGTCATGGGGAGAATTTCAGTTATATTTATGTCTTTAACGTTGGTAAATATACCATCCAGCGTATGTCCTGCCTGGTGGGTGGGAGCTTTAACCAATTGCCTAAGGCCAACAATATCTAGGTCTGATATAAGGGCGATGGTGTCTTTGTCATTAGTTTGTTCCAAGTGAAAATTAAAATCGCCCATAATTGTGGTGGACTCTTCAGTAGCTATAGATTCTGTTATGGTACTTAAGTTGGCGAGGAACGCTGCTCTAGTCCCAGGAGGTCGGTAAAGCAGCACTCCCTTAAAACTGTAGAGAGGTGTAAGTTTTATGTTAAAAAGGGTTGCTTCGCATGATGTATCAGGGAGAGGTGATATGCGGACCTTGAATTGGTCTCTGGCTATGATGGCCAATCCTCCGCCTCTCTTCCTAGCCCTGTCCTGCCGATAGGCGTTGTAGCCAGGTGGGACTGCCGTAACAAAGTCAGGGGCAGATGCCTCATCCGTCCATGTTTCAGTAATGTAGAGGACATCCAAATTGTGATCGGTGATGAGGTCTGCTATCTCTTGGCAGTGTTTGCCAAGGGATCGTGCGTTAATAAGGGCCATGGCAACTTGCTTTATACAGATATCTTTTGGTATTTTAGTAGGACTAGTCTCATTATACAAGGGAATTATGGCATTACAATATGAGCATTTTAAGTTACCGTCCAGGGTAGTGTGCCACAAATCATGTTTTGTGCAGCGGGGATTGTGGGTTGGACGGAGCTCCAATAGAGTACTACGGTTGTATGAGAGGGTACAAACAGGGGTTGTGGCCCTGGGCCCGGTCCCGGCATGGACGGGCGCAGACGGGCTTGCCTTTGGCGCGCCCGCTGCGCCCGCCCGCTGCGCGGGCGGAAATGCATCTCCTTATATCCGGTGTGAGGAGGGTGGGAAGCGTCCAGCATCTGCAGCGCTACCCCTCCCTCACCCAAGATGGCCGACCCCTTCTCTCCCGGCGCCACAGGTGAAAATGCGCTCTGGGAGTGGTTCGAGGGGTCAGGGACCCGTGCAGTGGTTATTATTCAACTATACTGCCAAGCGAGGGAATTTTAAAATTATTTAAGAACACGTGCGGCAAATTTTTTAAAATCAATAAACCAACACAGTAAAATATAACATTCAAAGTGCAGAGTGCAATAACAAATTAGCAGCACACAGCGCCCCCGGCTTCCGCCTCAGGGGAAAGACATCGGTTGAGTCAGCGAGGCAGCGCTGCTTACCGGTTTATATACTATGGGAGGGCGGGAAGCGTCCAGCATCTACAGCGCTACCCCTCCCTCACCCAAGATGGCCGACCCCTTCTCTCCCGGCGCCACAGGTGAAAATGCGCTCTGGAAGTGGTTCGAGGGGTCAGGGACCCGTGCAGTGGTTATTATTCAACTATACTGCCAAGCGAGGGAATTTTAAAATTATTTAAGAACACGTGCGGCAAATTTTTTTAAATCAATAAACCAACACAGTAAAATATAACATTCAAAGTGCAAAGTGCAATAACAAATTAGCAGCACACAGCGCCCCCGGCTTCCGCCTCAGGGGAAAGACATCGGTTGAGTCAGCGAGGCAGCGCTGCTTACCGGTTTATATACTATGGGAGGGCGGGAAGCGTCCAGCATCTGCAGCGCTACCCCTCCCTCACCCAAGATGGCCGACCCCTTCTCTCCCGGCGCCACAGGTGAAAATGCGCTCTGGGAGTGGTTCGAGGGGTCAGGGACCCGTGCAGTGATTATTATTCAACTATACTGCCAAGCGAGGGAATTTTAAAATTATTTAAGAACACGTGCGGCAAATTTTTTTAAATCAATAAACCAACACAGTAAAATATAACATTCAAAGTGCAGAGTGCAATAACAAATTAGCAGCACACAGCGCCCCCGGCTTCCGCCTCAGGGGAAAGACATCGGTTGAGTCAGCGAGGCAGCGCTGCTTACCGGTTTATATACTATGGGATGGCGGGAAGCGTCCAGCATCTGCAGCGCTACCCCTCCCTCACCCAAGATGGCCGACCCCTTCTCTCCCGGCGCCGCAGGTGAAAATGCGCTCTGGGAGTGGTTCGAGGGGTCAGGGACCCGTGCAGTGGTTATTATTCAACTATACTGCCAAGCGAGGGAATTTTAAAATTATTTAAGAACACGTGCGGCAAATTTTTTTAAATCAATAAACCAACACAGTAAAATATAACATTCAAAGTGCAGAGTGCAATAACAAATTAGCAGCACACAGCGCCCCCGGCTTCCGCCTCAGGGGAAAGACATCGGTTGAGTCAGCGAGGCAGCGCTGCTTACCGGTTTATATACTATGGGAGGGCGGGAAGCGTCCAGCATCTGCAGCGCTACCCCTCCCTCACCCAAGATGGCCGACCCCTTCTCTCCCGGCGCCACAGGTGAAAATGCGCTCTGGGAGTGGTTCGAGGGGTCAGGGACCCGTGCAGTGGTTATTATTCAACTATACTGCCAAGCAAGGGAATTTTAAAATTATTTAAGAACACGTGCGGCAAATTTTTTTAAATCAATAAACCAACACAGTAAAATATAACATTCAAAGTGCAGAGTGCAATAACAAATTAGCAGCACACAGCGCCCCCGGCTTCCGCCTCAGGGGAAAGACATCGGTTGAATCAGCGAGGCAGCGCTGCTTACCAGTTTATATACTATGGGAGGGCGGGAAGCGTCCAGCATCTGCAGCACTACCCCTCCCTCACCCAAGATGGCCGACTCCTTCTCTCCCGGCGCCACAGGTGAAAATGCGCTCTGGGAGTGGTTCGAGGGGTCAGGGACCCGTGCAGTGGTTATTATTCAACTATACTGCCAAGCGAGGGAATTTTAAAATTATTTAAGAACACGTGCGGCAAATTTTTTAAAATCAATAAACCAACACAGTAAAATATAACATTCAAAGTGCAGAGTGCAATAACAAATTAGCAGCACACAGCGCCCCCGGCTTCCGCCTCAGGGGAAAGACATCGGTTGAGTCAGCGAGGCAGCGCTGCTTACCGGTTTATATACTATGGGAGGGCGGGAAGCGTCCAGCATCTGCAGCGCTACCCCTCCCTCACCCAAGATGGCCGACCCCTTCTCTCCCGGCGCCACAGGTGAAAATGCGCTCTGGGAGTGGTTCGAGGGGTCAGGGACCCGTGCAGTGGTTATTATTCAACTATACTGCCAAGCGAGGGAATTTTAAAATTATTTAAGAACACGAGCGGCAAATTTTTTAAAATCAATAAACCAACACAGTAAAATATAACATTCAAAGTGCAGAGTGCAATAACAAATTAGCAGCACACAGCGCCCCCGGCTTCCGCCTCAGGGGAAAGACATCGGTTGAGTCAGCGAGGCAGCACTGCTTACCGGTTTATATACTATGGGAGGGCGGGAAGCGTCCAGCATCTGCAGCGCTACCCCTCCCTCACCCAAGATGGCCGACCCCTTCTCTCCCGGCGCCACAGGTGAAAATGCGCTCTGGGAGTGGTTCGAGGGGTCAGGGACCCGTGCAGTGGTTATTATTCAACTATACTGCCAAGCGAGGGAATTTTTTAATTATTTAAGAACACATGCGGCAAATTTTTTAAAATCAATAAACCAACACAGTAAAATATAACATTCAAAGTGCAGAGTGCAATAACAAATTAGCAGCACACAGCTGACTGGCGGCTAGAGAAGGCCGTGTAGGTTCCACGCATGCATAGAATGAATTGGAAAAATGTAAATTTTAAAAACTGTTGATTTTATCTGTGTCACTTAAAACTGATCGCCCCTCGGCGCAACGATTGTTAGATTGTAGGCAAACCTTTTTAAAAATTGCTTTCTGCACAAACACCGCCTCTCGGTGCAACGTTGATTAAGAACTGTATTGCACTCACCCTGTACTGGGCTTCGTTCCGCCGCGGCTGGTGCCGTTAGAGCGGCGGGCCCACAGCAACACCACTTCCGGCACCCAACTGGGAAACTTCACTTCCGCCCTGACCTGCTGCTGAACAGGCAGGTTAGCGGTACAGTGTATCCATCCCCCAGCACAAATGGCACTATGGAGGAAGCGCAGCGGACGAGCGCAGCGGGAGCGCCGACTTCGCGCCGAAGTCGTGCCAAAGTCCTGCCCGTCTGCGCCCGTCCGCGCCAGAACGGGGCTAGGGGCCACTTCCTCTGCTCACCTGACCTCAAACCATGCCACCATATTATCTTATGATTCCCAAACTCTGTTGAAACTTAGGCCGCCCGTCGCGGACGGCTGCCTACACTCTATCGCACTCAGCAACCCCATCAACGCATGCACCTACTGTAGTTACCAACCTACGTGCCAGATAAAATATCCACAACCCACTAAAACATATCAAATGTTTCTATTAAACTGCCGCTCGCTTACCAAACATGCGGTGCAAATGTCAATCCTCTTAGAGGACAGCAGCCCTGATGCCATTTTTCTCACAGAAACATGGCTCAAAGAGGCGTCAGATCCGGATATCACCTCCCTTCTACAACAGGGATATTTACTACAAAGAGTCGACAGGCCTGAAGGCAGAGGAGGAGGAATAGGAATCCTCTACAAAAAGCAATATCAATGTAGGATTATCGCAGGCTCGATATCTTACTGCGAAAGCATGCAATTCGCCCTTGACCTCTCTCCCACGGCAACCTTTTCAGGCTTACTTATTTACCGCCCCCCAAACCAAATGGGAGATTTTCTTGACTCCTTACAACTCAAAGTTGCTGACTTAGCTATCACTAGCCCACACCTCACCATATTAGGTGACATCAACATCCATCTGGATAACCCAGATGATCCCTCAACCAAAGCCTTGTTAGAGAATCTGGAAGCTATTCAACTCATTCAGAAGGGTTTCGAACCAACTCATGAGAAAGGCCATCTTCTGGATGGGGTATTTAGTAATGATCACAGACTAGTAGTAGGAACCCCTTTGGCCCTCACTTGGTCTGATCACTTCCTGGTCCCCCTACGATGGCAACATACCACCTCTGCTTTACCACCTCCGCGCAACTTGCTTCAGGGGAGAGAGTGGACTAAGCTCTCTGTTGACAGGTGGACAGATGCCCTACTTACCAACATCCCACAAGCTACGGATGACCCAATCTTAATGTATGACAGCTACTCTCAATGGGTCTCCAAGGCCCTTGACGATGTGTTGCCACAAACAACCCTAAGAGAAAAAACTAAATCCAAGGTATCACCATGGTACACCCCTAAACTCAAAGAAATGAAAAGACACTGTAGGAAGTTAGAAAGAACTTGGAGAGCCACTCGTTGCAGATCAGCCAAAATAGACCATCGTGATGCCATAAAAGAATATAAAGCAGAGATTAACTCAACCAAGGCCCGCTTCTTTGAAGACAAAATTAATAACGCCAGTAACTGTCCCAGAGAAATATTTCAAATCGCAAAATCTTTGATTGATACCCCATCTAACCCCCCTGACCCCAGCAAAGCACAATCCCGATGTAACAATCAAGCAGAATATTTTTATAATAAAATACAATTAATTTCATCGGCTTTTGGCGCCCCAGATTCAGCTAACCCCGAAGCAACCATGCCACCTGACATCATATCCCACAGACTGTTAGAATTCCCCCCAGTAGAAGCGGACGCCCTGGAGCTTATTATAAAAAAGTCAAATCCGGATCTCCAAGTGATCCCGCACCCCCATGCCACCTAAAAAAGGTCATAGATACAATACGGCCAGTCATTCTCAACATCCTTAATAACTCCATCTTCACTGGCATAGTCCCCACGGCCTGGAAGAAAGCACAAGTACGAGCTCTTCTGAAAAAACCCTCCTTAGATCCAGACAACATGGCCAACTATCGCCCAATATCTTTGCTTCCCTGGATAAGCAAACTGCTCGAGAGACACATCAACTCATCTCTCACTCACTACCTAGAATCAAATAACATCCTTCATGATTCCCAGGCAGGATTTCGCCCCAGGTTGGGAACGGAAGCAGCTCTCCTGACAGTTACAGAATTAGCCAGGAAACAGATGGACTCGGGCGGCACTACAGCAATTATTTTGCTGGACCTTAGTGCCGCTTTCGACACTGTAAACACCACCATCCTTATTCACCGTCTCAAACAAATAGGAGTCACAGGAACAGCCATTCAATGGCTACAATCTTTTCTAGAAAATCGCTCCTTCCAAGTAGTTGAGGGCTCCACACAATCCAGGTCCTGGCCTCTCAACCAGGGGGTGCCCCAGGGTTCGTCCCTGAGCCCCACCCTTTTTAATGTATATATGCTCCCCTTGGCAGACATCGTTAACTCATTCGGCCTGGAGCTGGTCACATATGCTGACGATACTCAGCTGATCGTCTCCTTGAACCAAACCATCGCCTCCTCGTCCAATCTCGAGGAATGTCTAGTAGCAGTTAACAAATGGATGGCCAGCTCCCACCTAAAACTTAATGGCGATAAAACGGAGCTGATGATTTTGGGAAATACAAACATCCCCGGCCAGTTACCAAACTGGCCTCTATGCATGGGCACTCAGCCCCAGCCCAAACCTCAAATAAAGAGCCTGGGCATCTGGCTTGATGCTAATTTGAATTTTACCTACCAAGCAACAATCGTATCTGCCACATGTTTTGGCTTGATGCGTATGCTTAGGAAGGTACTTCCACTTCTCCCCCCACAAGCCCGCAGGATCATGGTGCAAGCTATCATCCTGTCCCGTCTAGACTACGGGAACGCACTGTACCTAGGGGCCCCAGCCACCACTACAAAGAAGCTCCAGGTTACGCAAAATGCAGCAGCCCGCCTCCTGCTGGGCCTAAATAGGCGGGACTCAGGGACAGCTGCCCTAAAAAAACTCCACTGGCTACCCATCAAAGCCAGGACAATGTTCAAATCAATGTGCTTTATGCATAGGGCAATGTGGAAGGAAGCGCCAGCAATGATCTGCTCGCTGGCCACTCCATATCTTCCCCGCAGGGCGCTGCGCTCCAGCACAGCCTTTCTGGCCGCAGAAACCAAAGTCAAACGTGCCAGATGGGGAGGTCGCTCCTTCTCCTGGAATGCAGCTAAGGCATGGAATTCTCTGCCAATCTCCCTGCGCGGGGAACCCAATCTCCTAAAATTCCGGAAGGAATTGAAAACCCTCCTTTTCAAATAATAAACATCGCCTCTATCTGCCCCCCAGTCATTTCAGCGCTACGAGGCCTCCGGGTTGCATGCGCTTAATAAAACCCATTTAATAATAATAATAATAATAATAACACAGCGCCCCCGGCTTCCGCCTCAGTGGAAAGACATCGGTTGAGTCGCACACTTTCAGTGTGCGAGATTTTCTTTCGGAGATACACGCTTGACGCTTTGATATTGTTGGCTCTTGCTTCATACGCCGTGATATGATTCACATATCATTTTTCCAAGGGGGTTTGCCAAGCAAAGCTTTTCCTTAGGAACAAGGGCGGCTTTCCTTAGGAACAAGGGCGGCAGAGGTCATGGGGTCATGAGGAGTCTCTGTGCGGGACTTTCAGTGTGCGAGGTTTTCTTTCAGAGATACACGCCTGGTGCTTTGATATTGTTGGTTCTTGTTTTGTGGTAATGCGCAGAGGATCACACAGTAGTCAGTTGGAGAAATTCAGGGTACGTCCCGTAGGTGGATGCTATATAGGCAAAAACGTACCCACAAGACTACAACACCATTATTTGCCAACTTCATTGTGTGAACGTCCGGATGATGAAAGGCTGAGCCACTCAGATAGTAAGCAGAAATGTAACTTGCAGATTCGCACAGATCTCTTCGTTGAGTGTGCGCCCCGCTGAGATTAGCCCCCACCGAGGAGCCTTCACCAGGCACTGGAACCGTGAACGTCCGATCTAAGTGGGAGGCCGTTGGCACCTAGTACAGTCCATGGAGCAAGGCTGCCAGAGAGGCTTTCTTTCGGGCGGAGGGCCCCGTCCCCTGGTCTCCGGGCACTGGTGCCCATCTCAGAACTCTCCATAAGCCACTCATGATTAACAACCCTGGGGGTTCGGTCTGAGCGTGAGGGGCTTCAGCACCAAACTCAGTGGCACGATAAAGCTGTTAAGAGGCATCCAGAGCGGAGCACCCACAGCCTGTAACGGCAGCCCCCCCACCACCTCCCCAGGCCCTGCCTGCTCAGTACTGAGTAATGGGCGTGGGGGTGCAGGGTACGCTGCTCAAAGCCGGACAGAGGACACAGGAATGCGCATTTTCGAATCCCGTTATATCTATTTCACTGTGCGAGAGGGTGGCATTAGTGGTAACTACACTAAATACAGGAAACATGCAAAAGTGCCGCGGCTGCACCCCAAAAGGAAGGACTACCCCCTCCGTTGCCACATCCTGCAAGCAAAATGGTGGCTGGTTTGGGGGGGTTACCTGCATTACCCAAATATTATCATCGGCTCTGATCTTTTAAGTAGACAATTTCTCGAGAATTAATCAAGCCAGGTACGAGGTAGTTGTCTCCGCCTTGCTCATGGGAGGTCTCCAGCAGGAACCAAGATGGTCGAGGGGGAGAAGATCCCAGCCCTAACGTCCGCCCGCATAACTATTGGAAAATCTGACTCCTCACAAAGGCATTTCATAGCGAGGCCTAATACACCACGGGAAGGACTATGCGGTCACCCCTGACGGAAACCAGCAGGGAAGGCCTGGAGGGTTCTCCCTGCCACCCCCGTGGATGGGCCAGGTGAAGTCGGGGACTGTGCGGGTCGCTCTTTTCGGTTCCTCTACGAGACTACAGAAATGGTAGCGCCCACTTTCCAAGCACAACTCCAAGCCTGAAATACCCTCTGCGCTTCCTTCGCGCAATACCGTCACCGACACAAACAAGAACATTAAAATGAATTGCATCAGCTCCAAGGATTCCGTCCAGGAATAGCCCGCGCCCATGTCCCTATATCGGTCTTTCTTCTATGTTTTACAGAATCCAGCAGGCACTCGCATCTGGCTCCCAGATGTACTGCGATCCGGCCACATGTTTGCCCACAACAAAAGGCTGGTTCTTACCTTGAATCAGAGAGGCTGCACAAGCCAGGCACAGTAGCAGCAGGGCTTCCCTAGCAGTCAGCATGGTGAAGCTTGGCATCCACACCGAACAAACCCGGACTTCCACGATCATGCGCCTTGATCACCAGTTTAGTCAAAGCATGCGCGCCACTGGAACAAAGATGTGCATACACAATAACCCTGCAGCTCTGTTTCCGTCCTGCTGCTGCCAGTCCCCAAAAGTTGGTGGTGTTCTGAAAACAAACCTGAGCCTAGACCCTCCCCCTTCGGCACAAAAGAGAGATCGAATAGACAGGGGAGGCAACCAATGTGCAGAGCACCAGGGTTCTCATGCAGTCTGAACAAAGAAGTTTCTCTTTTAGCCCCGTCCCTTTCAGACTGGGCTCCCGGACTTCCTGCTGACTTAAAAGGTTCCTTATCTTCTTTATGGGGCCATCTGCACCCATAAAGAAGATAAGAAACCTTTATCTTCAGCAGTAAGTCAAGGAACCCAATCTGAAAAGTACGGGGCTAAAAGAGAAAGAAGAACGTCACTGGGACCTCTTCTCCAATGGCTGGCCACCGTTTAGGAGGCCAGCCAATGGAGAAGAGGGGCAGGGCTTAACCTCGCTAGAGAAACTCACTCTATCCCATTAAGTCTCGCCAGCTCGACTGCGCATGTCTGCGCAGTCTTTAGCAGGCCGAGACCTAAAAATAAAAAGCAAAAGATGCAATGGGGGTCATGTCGCACACATGTATCAAAACATATCTGCTTGGCAGCGGAATGACACTGACACCATTTCCATTCATTTTTTATTTACTGCTCCAAGATGGCGAGCGCCACTTGGCTTGGTAAATAAAAAAAAATATGTTTTAGTACCGTGAAACAGCTGATTAAAGAAGAAGTACCACAAGTGTTGGGGGAGCGGTGGGATGGGAGTAGCGGAGGAGTGGGTGGGGAGGAAGGGGAAAAGCAACAGATGGTGGGCTGGGGCAGCGGAAGTGGGAGAGGATTCAGCAGAAAAAAGAGACACAGCAACAAGGAGAGAATGGTGGTGGGAGAGAAACACAAAGATGAGAGAGAGAGCAGCACAGGGGTAAGAAAGAGAAACACATGAATGAGAGAGCAACACTGAACAGGGGGGATAGGCACGCAGGGAAGACAGCTGGAAAAATCATGCAGATGTGGAGTGCTTAAAAAGAAAAAAGTAGTTCCCTAAAAGTGAGCAGTGGAAGGACACAAGTAAAGAGGATATGCTCTAGAAGAGAAACATATAAAAAAAGATGGACACTCCAATAACCCCCTGAGAGCTTGGGTATCAACCTAGATGACGGTTACTTGCCAACAAGAGGATCGTTTGAAATATCAACAAGTTAAATATATATAGTATTTCCCAGAATGGTGACAAAATAGAATTAAACTAGGGACAGGAATGCCACACCACTGACCATATGAATAAATCAGAAAGGAAACAAGTATACAAAACATCCGATTTAACAACATATTCTATATTCTTTGTGTCCATAAATAATGCAAGATATAGGTTACATAAAACATAAACCATCTTATATTACACATGCGCAACAGGAATAAAGCCTAAATATTTTTTCAACACCATAGATCAATGAATGTAAAGTCCACTCTGTTTATATATGGACTGGGTCCAGTGCACGCATCAATTAATAAATGCATATTACCTTCATCTAGGGGTGGAACAGGCAAAAGATGGCCAAGGCAAGCCATCAAATGGGAAGCAAGCAAATTAAAGTAACAATAATCCCAACCAGTGGCCAGCAATGGGCAACCCATTGCAAGGACCGGATAAGTTGACAATAGGTCTTTTTCGGCTAGACAGCTCCGCTGTCTAGTAGAATCGACCTAAAATGACTGAAGCAAGTCAACCCACTGGTGTGCAGCTGGGGGTTGACTGAGCTTTCTTTTCTCTTCAGTATGCAGGGCTTGACTATGTGCGATAGCCCATTACACATTTGGCCTCTACCATTTAGAAAGTGTGGGAGATTCACATGATTTCCATGTTTTTTTTATGACCGTCCTCGCTAATAACAGTGGGAGATCTCAAAATGTTATATCTACTCATGTCTTGTTAGAGTGATGAAAGAGTCCCAGTTAAGAGTAATCGACACTGCAAAGCTCTTTACGGTCTCACTAGCTGTGTTAGCATATTTGTAATCCCCCTACAGCATCATGCAGGCCTTGAGCATTCCCAAATCATGTGTACAAATCCCACCTGAGTAGTCCCACAGCAAGGGCAGTCTGAACATGCTGAAGGATATATCATACTGATCTTTCAGGGTGTGCAGGAATCCCTATTCAGAAGGGTAATGTGGATGTATTTAAACCTGGTATGCAGCTATACCCTGTACATGACTCAATTCAGCCGCAATGAGCCACATCCCAAGGTCCAGTTCCTATGTATCCCTCAATCATTGTAATGAGATTCCAGTGACCCAGATTATTAACCTCCAACTATTTTCCATAATATATAAAAGATGTATACGTTTATAGCTTTGAGCATCGGTATCTGTGACCCCGACAGTTTCTGCAATACATTTACCAATGCCACTTATCAAGAATTGTCCATTAGAAATCCCAGCATTACAACTAGCATCTAAAATGTGGCCGGGGTCCCTCCATTAAATAGCCCACCCACCATTGAAATCTGTGAAGCCTCCCTATTTGCTACTTCCCTAGACATGTAAAAGTCCTCATTTTATGGAGACTCACTAAGGGGATTTCCGGGTCAATCTGGGGAGAATCTGCCCCACTGAAGCATTAGGAAAGAACAGGTCCTTTAAAAATGTAGGTTTTCAAGATGTTAGGTGGCTACCGCTTAGCCACCGAGCTGCCCACTGGAGCTGGGTTGCCAAGTATAATAATTTAAAATTCAGTGTGTGCTCAACACACCTTATCAACATTGGTTTATGGTCCGAGATTGCTTCATCACATATTTGGCATAGCACACTGATGTCTGATGAGATGTAGAGCTACGCGGTCCAGTGGCATATATAGGTCATGGAAAGGTGAGTAAAAGGAATACTCTCTTATCTTAGGTTTTCTGCAATACAGGACTATAGCTATCCAGCCAATCTTTTAGCATCACTGCTGTTCAACAGGCTGAGGTGTATGGAGGGGATAAGAGTTGTCCCAATCAACATCAAATATGCAATTGAAATCATCACCCAACAGTAGTCTGTCCACCCTGCTAGTTGCTTTGTCAGTAAGGCACAAAAGTCCAGTTGCTTAATATTTGGAGCGTAACTGGTGCCATGTAAAGCGCTCTGATACCCGATTCGGTTCGGGTCTAGTTCGCGCTATATAAAACTCTGCAAAAAAAAAAAAAAATCCTGCTTGGCTCGACTCGGTTTCCTTCTTTTTAACCCTCCACCAGAACATATCTATCTGACTTAACTAATACCACTGTGTCCACAACAAAGGGGAACCCAGGCCTTACGCAAAACAGCACACCCCAGGCATAGAATAAGAAGCTAGTAAAATACAATTGTCCCCTCCAATGCCACTATAATCTAGTTACTTCAGTTGACATGAAATTAGACTCCTGTAGGAAGGTTATGTGAACCTCGCTTAAGGGAAGAATTCATGTTAGATTTATTGCTGACAGTGCTCATGTCCCACACATTCCAGGTAATAATCCTGGAGCTATTAAGTGCAGTTGTGACCTGGAGAGGCACACCAACTGTGTCCTCATATTGGACAGAGGACTTCTGTAACTGTCCTGGGCATAACACATAAAGTGGTGGTGGCATCTTATCATGTTTTTTTAAATGGATAGTGTGACCAGACCTTTTCATCTACGTTACTGAGAGGGAGGCCTACAAGCCTCACCTGTGTAAAATTCCACTCTAAAGTGTGTGCCCAGCACCTCACACCTACATCCTGTGTCCATGTTGAATATGTGTATGTGTAGCCTTAGGGCTCTCTGAGTGAGTGCGCCAGGGTACTGAAACTAGTGGGATCCATTTTGGATACCCCTCGTCTGGAATGACAACAGATGGAGTAGTTTCTCATCTCCAGATAGTGGAAGTGTGCTCCCAATGTTCCTGTGACAGGAGGTTGGAGATTCAGAAGAGGATGGAGACAAGACTACCTTTAGAAATTCCAAATGCACTTTTATTAGCATGGGGCTGCTGATTCATTTTTCCTGAGCACTTCCATTTGATTAATGGTAGGGGTGAGGGGTGGGGCTGCAGTTTCTATTGTGATAGGTGTGGCGGTCTGTGTATCCCTGATGCTACTTCAGAGAAAGCTGTTTAGAGATAGCCCCTGTGCTACCTGCTGAGAAAAGCATCACTCTACACAAAGTCTTTGGGGAGCAACCTGAGAAGGACATTTGAATGAAGAACCTACTCAAATCAGTTCTGAAGATTGGATCCACGTTCTCTGTCTAGAAAATGAGATTAAAAGTTTGTTACATTAGCAAATCCTTCCAGATCAAGAAAAGGAGTCATCCGCAGGGTATCTGAAGGACTTCTGTGTGACATGGGATGGTGTCTGCCTGACAACTAGTCTCCAAGAGGTGAAGGAACATCACCTGAAATCTGCACTGTCTGCCGGAGGAGCTGAGGATCTACCTTAATGTCTACAAAACTGCCTGCCTGATGTGAGAGAAAATGAGTCTGCCTACCCTTACCTGGAAGGAGAAGCCTGCCTGCCTACCGTTATCTTGAAGGAGAAGCTCAGTATATCTAAAGGACTGAGGGATATCCAAGGAATGCTAAGTACCTGAGAGCAAGCTAGAAGTGACCCATGCTGCGAGGGTCCCTCTGATATTTTATTTCAGTGTTATATAGAGCAGACTCGACACAAAAGTATTGGAGCGCCTTACATGAGCACCAGTTACATTACACAAGGTCAAGCGCATTTTATTTAGGCTCAGGGAGATTAAGTGATTTGCCCAGAACTACAGAATGTTGAGCCGAACGCCAAGACTTGGTTCCCCAGTTCCAAAGTCAGCAGCTCTCGTTGTAACACCACATCCTCTCTCCTTAATTAGAACTACTTCAGGTCTTCATGCCTGCATCTGCCTGGTCATGATTGTATCTGCCATTGTGACTGGTTCGACCCAATAAGTACTGCAACGACCTGCAGGAGCCCAAACAGAGATGCATCTCCCTTGATAACTATGGCTGCCCGTATGAGTTGTATCTGCCATGATGACTGCATTGGCCCAATAAAGGCTGCAACTGCCTGCATCAGGCCAGTTGGGGCTGCATCTGCCATGCCCACCCTTTCCCTCCCACCCATCCAACCAATAAACCTGAAATAGCAACTGTGTACCACATCGAATCCAATATACTTGGCATTGAGGAGAAGGGGATATACCAATCTCAGGAGCGGCAATACATTTTTATCACTGCCCATGGTTTAGTACAGGGGTGCCCAAACCTGTCCTGGCGGGCCGTATCCATGCCAGATTTTTGGGATATCCCCATCTGGGGATCACGGTTCGATCCCCGCCACCGGCAGCAGATTAGCCCAGCACCAGGTGACTCTGGGAAATAGCTGGCGCCGCGGCTAGGGCGGCTGACTCCGGAATCTGGAGATTTTTTTATTTAAGGTTTTTGTAGAGCGCGTAGTAACCCTCGAGCATCCCAGAGATCAGGGTTCGATCCCCAGCACCGGCCGCAGATTAGCCCAGCACCACGTGACTCTGGGCAATAGCTGGCGCCGCGGCTAGGGCGGCTGACTCCGGAATCTGGGGATCACGGTTCGATCCCCGGCACCGGCGGCAGATTAGCCCAGCACCATGTGACTCTGGGCAATAGCTTGCTTAATCTTCCCGACGGCCCCTAGCGCCTAGAGACCCTTACGGGTGATTGTGCGCCTTACAAATGTGGATTATTATTATTATTATTATTATTATTTGGGCCGATTCCGATCCGGTTCGTAAAAGCACATCTGCCCGAATCTGTCGGACAACCACGTACGCCCGGGAGAGGACTGCCCGGGACCCGTGGAGCCCGTCCTGGTCACTCTGACCTGCCATCGGCCTGGAGAAGGGAGCGCCGGACGCCCGGGGGGAGGACTGCCCGGGACCCGTGGAGCCCGTCCTGGGCACTCTGACCTGCCGTCGGCCCGGGGAAGGGAGCCCCGGACGCCCGGGGGGAGGACTGCCCGGGACCCATGGAGCCCGTCCTGGGCACTCTGACCTGCCGACGGCCCGGGGAAGGGAGCCCCGGACGCCCGGGGGAGGACTGCCCGGGACCCGTGGAACTCGTCCTGGGCACTCTAACATGCCGCTAACCCGGGGAAGGGAACCCCGGACGCCCGGGAACCGTGGAGCCCGTCTTGGGCACTCTGACAAGCCGTCGGACCGGGGAAGGGAGTCCCAGATACCCGGGACCCGTGGAGCCCGTCATGGGCACTCTGACAAGCCGGTGTCCCGGGGAAGGGAGCCCCGGACGCCCGGGACTCGTGGAGCCCGTCCTGGGCACTCTGGCATGCCGTTGGCCTGGGGAAGGGAGCCCCGGACGCCCGGGGCCCGTGGAGCCCATCCTGGGCAGTTTGACATGCCGTTGGCCTGGGGAAGGGAGCCCCGGACGCCCGGGGGGGGAGGACTGCCAGGGACCCGTGGAGCCCGTCCTGGGCACTTTGACCTGCCGTTGGCCTGGAGATGGAAGCCCCGGATGCCTGGGGGAGGACTGCCCGGGACCCATGGAGCCTGTCCCGGGTACTTTGCCATGCTGTTGGCCTCCTGGAGATGGGTGCCCCGGACGCCCGGGGGAGGACTGCCCGGGACGTATGGAGCCCGTCCCGGGCACTTTTCCATGCCGTCGGCAGGGATGGAGCCCCGGACGCCCGGGGGACGACTGCCCAAGAGCCATGGAGCCCGTCCTGGGCAATTTGACAAGCCGTTGGCCTGGAGGAAGGTAGCCCCGGGTGGCCTAGGGAGGTGTTACCCAGGCATAGCCCATCTGGTCCCCCTAGCAGAGAACCACCAGCCTTGGAGGGGTGTCCGGGCGTACCCTGTCCCTAGTAATCCGGAGGGAAATTACCTGACTTTCTTGCAATCTGTGCACACGAGGTGACAGAGGGGACCCAAGGCGCGAAAGTACCCGACCTCCTGGAGCCCTCGCTGGCATCCGGGAGGCGAATGGCACCTCATCGGGACTTCCAGGGCGACCAGATGGCCGAGGCGAGAGGGGCGACCAGATGGCCGGGACCAAAATGACGCCAATATGCCTGCCCCGGAGCTGCAGGGCTCTGGGGCTGCAGGGTTCCGGGGGCTGCAGAGCTGCAGGTCTCTGGGGCTGCAGGGCTCCGGGGCTTCAGGCCTCCCGGGGCCCTGATGGACCCTCCGTCCCGGGCGCCTCCGACCCCCGGCCGGCTTGCAGGACGGAGGGGGGGTTCCCGCACCACCGGGCCCTGCCGGACGGGGCTCAAGCCCCGGGCCCAGTCCCCGGCCCCAGTCCCGGCTTTCCGAACCCTAGGCCGGGCCGGGGAGAGCCTCCCCTGGGCCCCCGGTGGACCCTCCGTCCCGGGCGCCCCGGACCCCCGGCCGGCTTGCAGGACGGAGGGGTACCAGCACCCTCGGGGCCTGGCCAGATGGAGTTCAAGCCCCTGGTCCGGTCCCACCTTCCGAAACCCTAGCCAGGCTGGGGAGAACCTCCCCGGGCCCCGGTGGAGCCCCGTCCCCAGCACCCGGACCCTCTGGTGGCCTGCGGGACAGGGGGCTCCAGCACCCTCGGGGCCTGGCCAGATGGAGCTCAAGCCCCGGGTCCGGTCCCACCTTCCGAACCCTAGCCAGGCTGGGGAGAGCCTCCCCGGGCCCCGGTGGAGCCCCGTCCCCAGCGCCCAGACCCTCTGGTGGCCTGCGGGACAGGG